>NC_064616.1:271829204-272454204 GCF_023898315.1 Schistocerca nitens
CATGCAGAGCAATATTGACCATACAACTTTTCTTAGAAGATAGGGTAAGGAAAGGTAACCCTAAATATATAGCTTTTATAGATTTTGAGAAATTCAGAATTTCAAAGAGGGTGTTCCAGTTTACAGCAGGGTTAAAATAAAAAGAGTGAAAGGTTATATACAGTGGTACAGAAACCAGATGGCAGTTATAAAAGTTGAGGGGCATAAAAGGGGAGCAGTGGTAAGAAGGGAGTGAGACAGAGTTGTAGCCTAGCCCCACTGTTATTCAATCTGTACATTGAACAAGCAGTAAAAGGAATCTAAAGAAAAATTTCAAGAAAGAATTGAACTTCGTGGAGAAGAAACAAAAACTTTGAATGTGATATTAAATTTTCCTGGCAAATCAACTGTGTGCACTACTCTCAGGTGCCTGCTAGGTGCAGTCCCCTTTGAAACACAATATTTCAATAGCCTACCATACTGTCATCTCCAGTTGATACTTGTAGAATGAGCATATTCACTACATCTAGTCTCATTTATACTGTGACCACTCCCCACCCCTTCCCCTATAACCTGGTCACATGTTGCATTGGGTGGAGGTAGTGGATGGGCATCACAGAAGGCTGGATGTGGACCTGTGCCCTCATGCTTCTGTAGCGCTCATTAGCCCCCATTAGCCCCTGCCGTGCCTGGAAGTGGCTCTTGGCTGAAACTGTGATTTTAGTTGGCTAAATGCTAGGTCTCAAGCTCTGCTTTGGCTGTAGCCACTGTCACCATTGATCAGCCAATCAGTTGCTCAGATTCCAATAGCGTCCTTCAGAGCACAGTCCCAAAACGATGAGGTTGGTCTTACCACTTCTGTTTCTTCATACTTCATTGAGTCTCTTGTAGCCATTCAATATTCTGCAACCACAGATTTTGTTGTTTGCTTAAGTTTGATGTGTCTTCTGTGTTTCTTGCAACTTTCTTCAATTGTCCACACAGTCTGCTTGATGTATATCTTATTGCATTTACATGGAATATGTTAATCACCCGGTTTGTGGAACCCCAAGTCATATTTCACTGAACCTAATAGTGCACGTGTTTTTGGAGGTGGATGAAAAATGCATTTAATGTTGTTTCGAACCAGGATTCTGCCAATTTTGATCAATACTTTCCCAGTGTTCAGCAGATACATCATTGGCTTGTTGTTCTTGTCATGTTCTGTTTGCTGGGCCTGTACCTTTTGCCTGACATCATGTTGGATTTGTCTCCAACCATAGCAGTCCTTGTTGAATAAATCCTTAGAGTGGTTGGTAGGCTTTCTTCATTTGATATTTCAAGGGACCTGTGCACCAGTGTATATATCACATTCTCATGCTGTGAGGGATGATGGAAGCTGGCAGTGTGGAGATACAAATCACTGTGGATGACTTTCCTGTACACACTGTATCCCATAGCACCATTTGTTTTGCGTTTGATTAAGAGATCCAAAATGCAGAGTTCACCTTTGTCTTAGACCTTCATGAGGAATCTGATACTTGGGTGCAGAAAGTTCATATGTTGGGTTAACTGAAACTTTTCACTCCCATTTGGCCACATCACAAATGTATCATCAACATATCTCAAAAACATATAGGCTTCAATGCAGCTGTTTCCAGAGATTTCTATTCCAAATCCTCCATAAATAAGTTTGACACAGTTGGTGACAGAAGGCATCCCATGGCGGTGCCATCCATTTGTTCATAGTGGTCATTATTGAGGAAAAAGAATGGCCATTATAATGGTGACTATTATGGACAAACAGGTGACATCACCATAGAGTGCCCTTTGACGCCAGTTGTAGAAAACTTTTTTTATGGAGGATTTCAAAGAGAAAGCTCTGGAAGCAGCTGCATTGAAGTGTACATGCTTTTTCAGATATGTTTATGACACATTTGTGGTATGGCCACATGGGAGAGGAAAACTTTAGGATTTCTTCAAACACCTGAATTGCCTACACTCCCCTATTAAATTCATGATGCAGGTGGAAGAGAATGATGAATTCCTCTTTTTGGACACCTTAGTCAAGCCTAAATTGGATACTATGGGATAGAGTGTGTGCAAGAAAGCTACCAACATTGAACTGTATCTCCATGCTTCTAGCTGCCATTATCCTTCACAGTGTGAGGTGTGCTATGTACGCAGGTACACAGGACACATGCAGTATCAGCCAAGGAAAGCCTACCCAGGGAGCTCACCCACCCTAAGTACATATTCAAGAAGAATGGATGGAGTGGGAGAAAAATCCAAGATGCTTTCAGACAGGAGGTATGGCCTCAGCAAATAGAACATGATGAGGAGGATAAGAAAATGGTATATCCATTGTATGTTGGCAAGGTATTGAACAAAATTGTGTCAGAACCCTGGTTTGATGCAACATTAAGAGTATTTTCCATCCACTTGAGAAAATGCATGCAGTATTAGCTATGGTGAGAGATGAGTTGAGGCTCCATAAATGGGGTGTTTACCATAATTCATGTAAATGCAGTAAGGCATACATTCAGCAGATTGTGAGGACATTTCAAGAGAGACTCAAGGAACACAGAAGACACACCAAACTTAAGCAACCAACAAACTCTGCAGTTGTAGAACATTGCATGACTACAGGGGACTCAATGAAATATGAAGAAAGAAGACTATATGAGACATGGGCTACATCTGGTTATGAAAGGCAAAGAAAAACTCAGCTATGCTTCAGCCCACCACACCGTCACTGATCTCTATTAACTGCTTGCAACAGGCAGATCAGTCAGTCACCAAAACTGAATGCTTGCAATATGGGAGTATAAGAAAACAGAAAACCAAAAAATTAACAGTAAATATGCATTCTATGGAATGAACAAGTTACAGGGAAGCAGCATAGAAGACAATATCACCATAGTGCTTACAGCATGAGAAAATAACAGAATAAGAAACCAAAACGTTAACAGTAATTATGCCTTCTGTGGAATGAACAAATGATAAGGAAGCAGCACAGAAGACATAACCACCATGTAAAAAGACTGAGGAGAAAGCTGTGCCAGAGTTGATGGAAGATAAAAACAACATATAATAACAAACCACCAGGCAGAGGACAGTATCCAAATGACACATGAATGATCTTTTATGGCCCAATCCACTGAAGAGGATTACAACTGAGAATAAGTCCAGGACTCCTAGGAGGTGAAAATCAAGGCAGAAATGAAAAGAAGACAAGAGTCTACTCTTCAAAGAAATAACCAGGCAAGAAATGTACCTCTCATAGAACAATGTACAGGGCTTAACCAGTATGTTGTATGAGCTGGAGGTCCTTTTGAATGATACATTGAAGGAGATTTCAGTCTTGTGTGTAAGTGAACACCATGTGCAAGAAATACAAAAATGTGTAGCTGGGATTACAGAGACTTCCTGCTAAGCAGCAGCTTTTGCAGGGAAACATACAGAGGGGATGGGCATATACATGTAAGAACAGGTATTAAATCAAAGGAAATTAGGTTTAGAAATGTCTGCTGTATTTGAAAAGATTTTGAATATTGTTTATATGAACTAACAGAAAGTAAAATTACAATTACATGTATATATAGGTCCCCTTCTAGCAATTTTGAATTGTTCTCTAAAAGTTTGGAAAATCTTCTGAATTAACTAAATAGTCAGTCAAGATACATCATCATGCTTGGAGCTTTGAATATTAATTTCAAGGATAACGGTAAAAAAAGGGCAGATACTAGTTAATATACTTAAAACATGCAATATGGAGATATGCGTAGAAGATATCATCAGATACAGCAGCAAAAGTGAAAGTACTATTGACCAAATATTCATTGGTAAATCAAAATGTGGCTTTAAATCTGAGTTATTGGATACAGGTTTCTCTGATCATCAAGCAATTAAATTGATTTTGGAGAAATCTCATAAGAAAAGTGACAACAAGAGATACATTGAGTGAAGAGTAATTAATGATAACAGCATTAGGATCTTTAATCTAATGATAAAAAATATAAACTGGAACATGGAAACCATAAATTCTGTAGATATAAAATTCAGCAAGTTCTTGTCAAATTATAAATACTGTTACAATATTTCATTCCCTCCGAAGAGAACAAAAATAAACAAAAAATCAAATTTGTGGAAGACAAGTGAAATCAAATAGTTATCAAAAAGTCTTAGAATGCTATACAAGTGTGCAAAGCAAAATACTACCTTGAAACCAAATGTAAAGTGTTATAGGAAAAAGCACAGGGAAGCTGTAGTTGCTGCAAAATAGAAGCACAATGATTCATATATCAGAAAGGGGAACAACAAAATGAAATCAATGTGGAATGTTATTAATAATCATACAGGCAAACATGACAAATGCAAGCAATAAAATCACCATAAAACACAGAAATGAAATTGTTGATGATCCACTTCTAATAGCTAATATATTTAATGATCATTATATTAATGTATCCCAAAACCCGATCATAGTTAAATATAATCCAAAGACAAAGGTAATAACTCCAATAAATGAAAGGACAATGTGCCTATATCCCATAACACTGGAAGTAGTACAAAGGGCTATCAGTAAACTAAGGAGTAAAATGACCTGCGGATTTGATGGTATCCCTGACAAAATTATTAAGTATTGCACCGATAATGTTCTCTCTCAACTTATGGACATAATCAACCACTCCTTTGAACTTTGAAACTGGGGGTGTTTCCAAGTAAACTTAAGCAGTCAACAGTATTACCAGTTTATAAAAGTGGTGTCAAGTTTGAGATTAAAAATATGACACCACTATCATTATTACTTTGAACATAATAGAAAGAATAATGTGTAACTGATTGCTAGACTTCCTAAAAAAAAATAAAGTTCTTGTAAATGCACAGAATGGTTTCAGAAAAGGCAAACCTATGCAAATGGCTCCCTTCGATTTCCTAAAACTTGTTTACAAAGCTATTGAGGGCAAGGAACTGATCCATGGGTTGTTTTAGGATCTTTCCAAAGCATTTTATCTTATAAATCATAATCTACTACTGTCAAAACTATATAATTATGGTGTTTGTAGTGTTTCCTATTAGTAGTTCAATTCATATTTAGCTGATAGGAGACATATAGTGCAAATTTCTCAGGATGGCAAGGTGTACCAGTCTGAACATTTAAAGAGTTAATTATGGGGTGCCCCAGAGCTTGGTATTGGGACCATTGTTACTCTTGGTTTTTATTAATGAACTACCACAACAGTTTTCAACAGCTGATACTATAGTACTTGCTGATGATACCAGCTTCTTTATAAAAGGGAAGTATGCTTAAAGATTGCTGCAATATTGAAACAGTGTTAAGTGCTTATTACGCATACATGCATAGTCTACTGAGGTATGGTACAGTATTCTGGGGAATCACCTCTTTGTCTTTTAAACTTCAAAAGAAAGCTGTAAGATTAATAAGTGATGCTGCTTACAGAGAATCATGTAGAGGTATTAAAAACCATCAAGTTTCAGCTTTGAATAGTGAGATCCACAATTATCAAACAACTAACAGGGATGACTATCATGAGGATGTGCACAGAAAATCAATATCTCAGGACAATGTTGTTTAGAAACAAAAAATTCTCTACAATGCATTGCCCCGTAACATCAAAAAACTACCAAACATTAATACATTTGAAAAAGAACTAAAAAAATTTACTAATAAACAACAGCTTCTACAGCATTAATGAATACCTGGAATTTTGCTCAAATCTGTATGTCTGCATCATAATCTCTCTAAACAAAAATTCATAATTATCAAATTATTCCTAGATAACATTAAACTTCTTTCATCAATGTCTGTATCTAATTATGCACCTAACTTTTTTGCTCTATGTTACTATGCCTATTTAACTAAAGTACTGTTATTTAATAGTTTCAGTAAAACTAACCAAGGTGTTTCACTAGCTCTTATTTTATCTGTATGTACATATGTAATTTTTTAATCCAATTAAGCAGAATAATGTTTTGTTATGAAGATGTGTTGTTAATCAAACAATGGAAAATCCAGGATGGAATGTAACAATACAGGATGCCCCACTCAAACTTTCCTGATTTCAAGGACCCAGGAGAGAAAACCCAAGGTAGATACAAGAATGAAAAATGCACCACATTGTAGAGCATCTCAAAAAATTTATATTTCCCACATCAAAAGTGCCAAGTATCATCGCCATAGTTCGTCATTGTCACCTGAAGTGAAGATGGCGACTCCACAACAGTGCGCGCATGCAGTAGTGTGGTTTGCAGAAACAAAACTGCTGATTGCTGTGCAAAGAAATTATTGTCATGTGTATGAATGTGATTCACCTGATGTGAAAAAATTAAGGAATGGCATAGAAAGTTTCTGGCAACAGGAAGTGTTATGAAACATTCTGGCGGTGCATGTTACAGAGTTTGAGAACAGACAGTGGAGGACATGAGACAAACATTTCTCAGAAGCCCACGAAGATCAATTTGTCAACCATCTAGGCAACTTGATGTACCTTGATCAACACTGCATTGTGTAGTTCACCAGCATCTTTGTATGTGTGCTCACAAAGTGCAAAGTCTGCAACATCTGACTCCGAACGACAAACCACGCCGACAACAATTTGCTGTAGATATGCTGCAGTGTATTGATATCAATGCCAGTTCCTGGAAAGATGTTTATTCCCATATGAGGCAACCTTTCATCTATCAGGAAGGGTTAATAGGCATAATGTTTGGATTTGGAGTTCACAAAATCTGCACGTTGTCATTGAACATGTTCATGATGGCCCTAAACTAAATGTCTGGTGCGGGCTAATGTATGACAGGATTGTTGGACCATTCTACTTTGCAGAACAAACAGTAAATGGGTCAGTGTATCTGGACATTTTGGAGTACTTTGTGTACGCTCAGATACAAGGCTTGCAACACAACATTATTTTTCAACAAAATGGAGCTCCACCACATTGTCCAACGGCTGTTTGCAAGTTCCTGAATAGGAAATTTCCCAGTCGTTGGATCAGACATGAAGAACCCATTGCCTGGCCACCATGTTCACCCAACATTACGCTGCTTGATTTCTTCACGTGGGGATTCGTGAAGGACCGTGTGTATGTGACCAAAGTGGACGATATTCCTACATTGTGTCATTGTATCACTAATGCGATTGCAATAATAATAGAGGAAATGTTACAAAGAACTTGACAATAAATTGAATATAGACTCAATATTTTTCATGCTACAAATAGTTCACATTTAGAGGTGTATTGATGATAAATAAATAATTTATTTGAGATGCTCTATAATGTGCTGCACTTTTCAGTGTCATATCTACTGTAGTTTTTTTCCTGAGTCTTTGAAATCAGGGAGGTTTGAGTGGAATACCATGTATTATGAAAAGGAAAGTTGCTACTATTGATAAGGTTGACGAAGGCCTTAATGGCCAAAAGCTTTACTTGTGACAGTATTTTCCTTGTACCTATCTGTGACTCAGCATCTCCACTATGAGATGTGTTGATAAGAATGATAAGAGTTTGTACATGATGTAACTATATAATATTTTACACTGTTTTGTACTATGACAAGTCCAATATCATGAATGTGTATGTAATATGGGTGCTAAATAAATAAATAAATAAATTGTTAAGACAGATGTCATCATTTTGGAATTATATTCCGAAGGAGGCAATTGAAGTATGTGTGGCCAATAGGCTACAGCCTAAGCATAGTTTGTGACCCAGCCCTCAGACAGCTAAAATAACAGTGTCAACTGAGAGGTACTTCCACGCCTGTGATCCAGTTTGCACACAGCCTTTGGTGATCCTGTGCCCCTATCACTCCACCCGACTTGTTATGTGATTGGGTAGTGGGGGCAGAGATGACAGTGATTGTAGCATAAAGGAGGTAGGATGTTGCGAAGATGATTATTCTACAGGTATACCCAAATATCTTGGCAGGGTATGCTGTCAAAACACCGTGTTATGAAGACAACTCTGTCCGGCTGGACATCTGAGAACACTACAAACAAAATCTTTGAGGTTTGCTGATGACAGTGAAAGACTTGTAAGAGCAGTTGAATAGAAAAGACAGTGTCTTGAAAGAAGGATATAAAATAAATATTAAGAAAAATAAAACACAAGGAATCAGATTAGGAAATATTAGACGAATTTTGCTATTTGAGCAGTGATATAACTGATGATGGCCAAAGTATAGAGAATATAAAATGTAGACTGGCAGTGGCAAGAAAGTGTTTCTAAAGAAGAGAGATTTGTTAACAATGAATGCAGATTTAAGTGTTAGGAAGTTTTTCTGAAGGTATTTGTCTAGAGTGCAGCCTTGTAAGGTAGTGAAACATGAATAATAAACAGTTTAGACAAGAAGAGAATAGAAGCTTTTGAAATGTGGTGCCACAGAAGAATGCTGAAGATTAGATGGGTAGTTTATATAACTAATGAGGAGGTAATACGACTGGGAAGGAAATACATTTGTGACATTACTTCATTAAAATAAGACATCAGTTGGCAGGGGACTTCCTGGACATGAAGGGAACACCAATTTAGTATTGGATAGAGGTTCAGGAGGTGGGGGGGGAGGGGGGGGGGCTTAAATTTTTTCTGGAAGATGCAGTTATCTACAATGAAGTATGATCTGAAAAGAAGATGTGCAAATATTCACTCAGAGATCTTGATAAGGTTTCAAATGGTGCAAAAACTGGCAACTTGGAATAACATTCAGAAACATAAAACTCTGCACTTCACAAAATGCAAAAGCATGGTATCCTATGATTATGATATCAATGAATGTCAACTGGAAGCAGCCAACTCATACCTGGCAGTAATTATTTGAGGGGATATGAAATAGAATGTTCACATTCACTTAACCATAGGTTAACCAACTGGCAGAATTTGTATTTATTGGTAGGACACTGGGAAAATGCAATAATTTTGCAAAGGAAATAGCTTACAAAACAGTTGTGTGACTCATCCTAGAGTATTGCTTAACCAAAATAGGGTTAAGAGGGGATAATAAAAGTGTACAAAAAGGACATAATAAATGTCACAACTTTGGTTAATTCATGGTAGAGCAATAAACAAATGCTGAAAAACTTGAAAAATCAGGTACTTAAAGTCAGACATGAAGAATCCTGAAAAGCCCATTTACAATTTTTTTAAGAACCAGTATTAAGCAAAGAATCTGTACACATTCTACAACCAGCCCTGAACTGCTCCCTAAGGACCACAAAGCAAGATTATACTAACTACAGTCACTCTCCCAGTGTTCAATTCAAAAATGGAATGAGAAACCCTAATACAATGGGGAGTATCCTGTACCTTGCACTTCATACCACTTTTCAGAGAATTGATGTTGATGTAGATGTAATGCAGTAATAGCCGATGTTATTTTAACACAAATATCAAACCATACCAAAGCGGAATCCTTTTCTAAGAAAATTTTGTTAGTGAAATTCAGGTTTCATGGAATTAATTCTGTACCTAAAAATGTCCTCGCCATTTTAAATCAAAAGAATGCAGAAAATTTTACTAAATTATGCTTTGAATACAGAGAGATCACATTTATCTCACTAGAGAATAACCATTACTATACCTATATAAGGTTAAATATCAGATAAACTATGCTTTCATTTATGCAAGTGGCTTTCCCCATAGTACAAACGAATCAGGATGAATTCATTCATAATGTGATATTATATGAATATTATAATCCAGTTAAAAAAGTAATAACATAAACTTTTGAAAGGGTTGTTATCAGGTTTTATGTGAATGCTAAGGATATTCACTGCTGTGTATTCAATTGCATAACATAAATGATTAATATGGTACATTGGCAATAACTGATAAACCAAATGAATCTTCAAAATTTGTAATGAAAATAATTCAACTGAAATATTTAAAAAAGTCTTGAGCTTCTTAAATAAATTATTATAACCACTTTTGGACTTCACATCATCAAAATGTGACACATATTTTCATTTAATAATGTACAGCATAATTTTAATTTTTGGTTTATGTCATATTTAAGAAAGAACATTGTTACTGTGCAGAAATAAAATGGGGAAAAATATCATCTTCTCACCCACAATTATCTTCTATACAGCTGTTTAAACATTTTACATTTGCCTTGAAATTAACTTGCTGGCAGTGAATGTCTTGATGTCAGCTGTGTTAGGTGTAAATCTACTACCCAATAGTGACATATGAAAATTTGTGCTGGACTGGAAGCATGCACAGACAGCCATAGTGGTTAAGGTGACTGCTGATATTAAGTGGGAAACCCAAGTTTGAGTTCCGGTCTGGCACAAATTTTTATGTGTCACTGTTGGGTCATAGATCTATTCCTAATGCAGCTGATGTCAAGGAATTTCCAATCAGTGAATTAACTTCAAAATGTTTATGTACAGCTGTGGATCATTAACAGCGTCTGTTCTTCCAGATGTGCATTTGACTGTTGCAAGCCTAGGTAGACACACAACAATAACATTGGTCTGGATTCTTCATTGCTTTATTCTCCCTGTTCCAGGAATCCAATTAATGCTGTGAGCATTAGGTGATGAATTTAGTAGACTATGATATAAGGGTGTAGAACAGTGACACATTGACTGAAGTGATAAAGGTGACCACTTCCAATAAGTGGGAAATCCAGGTTTGAGTCCTGGTCTGGCACAAATTTTAATGTCAGTATTGGGTACTAAATCTATATGTGTTACATAGCTAATGTCAAGGAATTTGCAGTCAGTGAATTAATTATGATATATGAGGGCTATCCACAAAGTACATTACGTTTTGGAATTAAAAATAACAAAGTATTGGAAATTTCTTTTATTATATACAGATGAAAGCCACACTTAAATACTACTTTTCTACATAGTTGCCATTTAAATTAAGGCACTTATCGTAGCAATGGATGAGCTTGGAAATTCCTTCGTCATAAAATTCGGCCGCCTGCGCCTTCAACCACGTGGTTACCTCTTTTGGGACAGAAAAGGTGTGATTTTTGTGGATTTCCTGGAAAGAGGCACTACAATAAACTCTCAAAGGTATTGCCAAACTCTGCACAACCTCAGAAGAGCAATACAAAACAAGCGCAGGGGAAAGTTGGGCTCAAAGATCTTGCTGATTCACGACAACGTCCAGGCCCACATGGCAAATGCCACTCGTGAAGTTCTCGAATCTTTTAAGTGGAAGTTGTTTTCTCATCCGCTGCACAGTCCCGACCTGGCACTGAGCGACTTCCACTTATTCCCAGCAATGAAGAAGTCGTTGGTTATGCAACGTTTTGATGACGACGCACAGCTTCAAGAAGAGGTAACCACGTGGTTGAAGGTGCAGGCGGCCGAATTTTACGACGAAGGAATTTCCAAGCTCGTCCATCGCTAAGATAAGTGCCTTAATTTAAATGGCAACTATGTAGAAAAGTAGTATTTATGTGTGGCTTTCATCTGTATATAATAAACAAAATTTCCAAAACTTTATTTATTTTTAATTCCAAAATGTAATGTACTTTGTGGATAGCCCTCGTATTTTGTGAGAGCTGTGGATTGTCAACTGTGTCTGTTCTTTCTGACATGCACATTAATTTTGTATTTACATTCCATCAACCCATGGCAAGTTTCTCTAATATCCAGGTTTCCTAGCTTGACAAGAAATGCAGTAAAGTTAACACAGTCAAACTGTTTTTCAAGATCAAGGGATACTGCAATGAGATCCTCCCCCTCATTCTTTCATACACTACACTTCCATCTTGAGTTGTTTATAGGAAACTTTGGGAGTGACTAAAATGCTTTGTTATGTGTAACTCAATTTCCCTACAGAAAGAAAATCATTAGAACTCTATGGCATTCAGACATGTAAGGGGCAGGAAGGCACCACACTACAATTATAATACATGGAAATGACTATTAATACCAATGAGAAAGTCATCAACAGTGTGTAGCCTTAACTGATTTTCAGAAGCATTCAGATGACTCACAAGTAATATGCAAGTAACCTTAGCTGTAAAGCCTCCCCATTAATCCAAAAAACACTATCCCAATACACATAACCAAAACACAGTAATTAATTACCACTACTCCCACAAAAAATTTAAACACCAAATATTATAATTAGCCTGGCTGAATCACTGGTGTATTCGTGAATCAACAAAAAAAGTTATTGCTTCAGTCATGCTTACAGTTAAGTAAGTGTTGGTTCACTTCTGACTTGAACAACAACAATACTTCTATAAATAGTGACAAGTGTATCACTTGACAAAACAAGTGTTAGTTGTGTTAGTGAGACCAGAAAATTAACTTCAGCTTAAACTACTTTTGAAACTTGAACCAGTTGCAACATTTCTTTGAAATACCACTTGTGTAATGGCTTGGAAAGTGAATGCAAACTGTGTCTATGTAAGAGCACATTAGTCTCAGGTCAGTTCACACTAGCATCCAGTCACTACATCCAATTTAAGACAATGTAATTTTCACTTACTTTAAAACTGCACTTGTCTATTTTCCTTTCTAACCATGGTTTGATTATGTAAATGGGATTCTTTGAGCTTTTTTTAGAGGTTTCTTCGCAACACAAAATAAAATTAGGTCTTTCAAATGCCTACAGAAATTTGAAATTAGTCTGCATTAGGGCAAGGTTACTGCAGTAATTAACAACCACTTTTCATAACAAATATTTATTACACAGTTCTTTGCTTTTAATTTGAGATTGAAGAGTTAATTGAATTAACTACTCTGGATGTTTTCATCAACAATGGAAAAAGTCTTACTGCAGTATAAGTGTAGAATAGTGCATTTATGCCAGAAAAGCTGCATACCAAAGTCATATCTCATTATTTAAATGAGTACTATCTTGAAGTGTAAACTCTTTGAAGCCATGTGCCAACTTTATTATAACTACAAAGAATATTCACCAATCTACACAAAGAGATGCCAGACTTTCAGTAACATTCCATTGTTGTGATGTGCATTATAAACTTGCTTTCCACCACACAGCCTTCAAACATTGCCATTTTACAAAGTAATCTTCAAACAGCAATAACTCATCACAATATTCACACTGAAGTTGATCAGTGCTTCCTTAAGGCCAATTCACATTTCACATGAGAATATTCCACAATGCATTTCAATTGGTGGAATTCACTCTGACCATCAATGTCACATCACATAACACCATGTCACATCACTGTCAATGTTTCTCAGGTAGAATTTACTAACATCGGAAGTTAACCAATTTTTGATGTGATCATTCATGTTATAGCAGTGTACTTAGTGCCTTTGTGTCATCTTAATTTTCATTTCATAATTTTGCTTTGTTTTTGTTATGAACTGCAAATGTTCCATGAAGACTTGGATATTTTTTTCCATTGTGTTTTCTTTTATAAGACAGTTCAGATATCTGAATGTGAAAAATGATTTAGGATTTACAATAACAGAACAGATTTAATGTCTATGCTGTGTATAAATAAAGACCTAAATGGATGAAGCAAATTTTCATTAAATGCTGTTGTTAATGTGGCCTTCGGACTGAGACTGATGTGATGCAGCACTCCACACTGTTCTATCCTGTGCAGCCCTCTTCATCACTGAATAACTGCTGCAACTTACCTCCTACTGAACCCACTTCTTGTATTCATCTCTTGGCCTCACTCTATCATTTTTAGCCCCAGACCCTCCTCCCCCCCCCCCCCCCCCCCCCATTACATATTTTGTAAAAGTAAATCTGTTTGTTAGTGCATGGTACTTACTGAGAACTTTGCTGTTGAATACGTCCATAGCTGCCATCACGGTCACAGTTCACATATGGCATTTCTGCATAAATTGTTCCACGGATTTCAAGTTTCTCACGTATCACATTCTGAGCATATTCCATACTTTCACACTGTCTCAAATACTGAGTTCCAACTTTTGCTGCATCATCTGAAACATTAGTTTTATCAGCCTTCAGCAAAATTCTTCAAAAATTGCTTTATTGGAAATCAACCGAATTTATAAATAAAGAAATGCTAATAAATAATTTGCACCATGGATTTGAAACTGGAAAGTCAACCACTCAGTAGCTCAAATGAAATATGAGTAGCAGTAAGCAATGGAAATCTTGTGTCTGATGTACTGTTTTAATCATAGGAAAGACTTCATTGTCATTATTTATGACCTACTGTTGCACAAATAAAATAATTATTACATGTTAGTTAATATGCATAAGTTCAGTTTGTTACCGGGTAACATAAATACGTTTGAAATGCCTGTCCATGTACATATGGATCTGCATGAATGCAGGTAAAAGTGTCTGATAAAGTATATTAGCTTCTAAATAAATCATACATTACATCCTTACATCAGTAAAGACAGTTATTATTATTATATATTCTGAGCAGCTTAATTTTCTATATCCTGCACCATCGTTAAAAAAAGAAAAGGATTTTCTTTTCATGTAGGATGCTCTTTCAATTAAGAATCCTGCTTTTTGGAGTGTTACTTGTACTGAAATTTACTCTGCTCTCAGAGACCCAGAAAAGTAGAAATAAATAGATAACGCTATTTCTTCCATTTACCACTGATTATCTTTAAGTCATTATGGTGTTTCCTTTGATAGTTTGTGGTTTGAAGATTGCCGTTTTAACAATAATGCTAAGTACTTTGTAATTATAATTAAAGTGCAGCTACTCATAGAGGTTCATAGTTAGCCATAATTACTGTATGACAGCAAAACTTGGTAGATATTGTAATGCATTAATACAGAACTGATTTATACTGGAAAAAAATAGTTCCAATTTTGGCCATCAGGTGCAAATTTAATGCTGTGGATGCAAGAAAGACATACAGAAATATTTCCATATGTAACAGATTAGGAATGGGATGTGGGCAGAAAAGGTCAAACAAGCGAGAAAGCCATAATGCTGATTTTATTATTAACCATCGCTTACGCTGTTCATTCAATATGAATACCAGAGATGTTGATGAGATACTGAGCAGCACCAGATTAGCACCTGGTGGCCAGAAATGGGACTAATTTTTTCCAGCATAGATCAGTTCCATATTAATACATTAGCATATTTGCCAAGTTTCACTTGTATATGATAATTACAGCCCACACTGGAACTCCACGTGTAGCTGCACTTTAAATATAACCACCCAGTATGGGAAAATCATGTTAGATTTTGTGTGGGAAAAGAGAAGTATCAAATATTTATTCCATTCAGTTGTCACCTATGCTGTACAACTTTGCAATTCTTCAAGACCAGCCTCACCAAAATTTGGTAATTGCATTCACTTTGCTATGATTTTAAAAATTTTCTGCTGTGGCCAGTTACTTGTTCCCATTGTCTGTGGGAGCCATGACACTCTAATAAAATGTAAATATCACACACTAAATAAGTTTAAAGTCTATATCGCTCTTCCTCAACAGAAATGTATGTCAGTGCTCTCTGTGTGTGTGTACACTTACATGCACACATGTGTGTGTGCACCTGCATTCTGTCACAGTGCATCTAAATAATGGAAGTTTGTGTGACCTTTAACTTCTAGAGCAGCCATCTGAATGCATTGATGAATCTACTATGTGGTGGTGTTATAGCGTTTGACAATGCCAATAAGGTGTGCAGGGAATCATAAACAGTCAGCACAGCAAACAAGACAAGGTACTTATTTCATATGTGTTACATACTGCTGCTTTGGTTTATGAAGTTTGGAAGAATCCAAATTGTTTGTTTACATTTTTACTGTAATATAAGTATTCAGTTTTTCCTATTTATGGCCTCTGTTATATTATCACATTATCATGCAACACATCAGTATGCTACCTAAATAACTATTAAATACACTAAAGAACTTGTTAATAAGAACAGGTTGACAATAAGTTGTTAATTTCAGATTACTAATAATGCACCATGAATAGGAAAGGAAGGTTGTGATAACAACTTTTATTTAGGAGCCATCCTGGCTTATGTAGGTAAAATATGTAAATATATTCAGGGAAGTTCAGCTGTGGTTATATTATATAGAATTCTTAGCAAGAGTTGGGAGAACTGCAGCTGTCTGTGAAAGAGACTTACAAATCAGTTGTAGAATTTTCTCTTGGAGGTAGATATCTTAAAAGTTTTAGAAGCAATGCAGAGTCAGGTAGAGAGAGATGGAATGATGAAATGAGAAGAGAATGCCATTATGCAATTTCTAAAGACATCATGGTTTAAGGAGCAAAAAGCTTCAACAAATCACATTTAAAGAGATAGTAAATGTTTTTTCTAACTATGGTGCTTAAATGTTGACAGTATTTTTTCTCGTGTTATTCAATTTCAAAGGAATAAAACTCATCAGAAATAGATATTAACAATCAGTAACACATTAAACAATATATGCAAAATTCAGTTGGATAAGAACCATAAATACATTAACAAACAAATAAATCAATAAAGAAGCTCATCTCAGCTTGTTTTGCATTTAGATGTATCAAAGTCATATTGAACCATTTTGAATGTTTTATCTCTCTTGTCTAACTAAATTATCATCTGGAGCAGTACAGTTAAAAATACAGTAAGTATTCCTCTAAAACAAGTGAGAAGCAAGAACAGCCACATGAATGATAGAAAAATAATATACTTTCCTTCCTGGTATAAGATTCAGAGGGGGGCAGAGCTGTCTATGGTGGTGAGAAAGATATCCAATGGGCTACCACATGACATAAAGCGAAAGGTTGAAAATCTCAATAAATTCAAAGAAAATTGAAAAACATATTATATTAGTCACTCCTTCTAAAAATGATCTGATAATTTAGATTCAAGGGTGGAAGATTCTTGTTAGCTGCAAGAGAAGCAGCAGTGTTTATTGTTAACAGGTCTCTAGTTTATTGTAGAACTATAACTGCTGTTGTATGATAATCTCACTGTGTCCCCCATATGTATACAGGGTGTAAATAATAAATAACTGTTTACAATGAGCGACAGTGGCATAAAGAAAGTTGAGATTAACAATTTCATATAGGACACTTACATCATATCAATCCAGGTTTCAGTCTCAAATTGGCCTACCAAAGCCACCTAAGCAACAGTATACACATGCCACACAATATTTTAAATATGTTCAAAGCACTTCATGTTCGTTATTGACTGTACATTCATTAAAAAATCCACTATTGCAATTACAGCCTTTCGGTAATTTTCAGGTGAGTAACAGGTGCTGTAAGCACAGCTGTAGTCATCAATGAAAGGAATAAAAATTATCTGAGCATCCAGTGATCATGACAGCTTAACTCACATACACCATTGTTATGTGACAGACAGGATAAAAACACATGAAATAAAACTTGTACTTTTCAATATCCTCACACTCTCTTGCATCACTGACATAACCAGCTTTTTCATCAACATTATTTATTTAAGCTTTCCCATAAAGGTAACAAAAGATAGAGTACTTTTATAAACATTATGCAAAAATTAATCATGTTTACAACTTGACCTAAACTTAATCCTGATGACCACAGTAGTTTCATAGTAAGAATGCATGACAAATGAAACAATATAATTAGGCAATGGAAAATCCAGGATTGAATGTAACAATATTAGAGAAGGAAAGTTGCTACTCACCATATTGTGGAAATACTGAGTCGCAATAGGCACAACAAAAAGATTCACACAACTATAGTTTTCAGCCATTAAGGCCTTTGTCAGCAATAGACACACATACCTGCAGACGTGTGTGCAAGTTGCATTTGTGTGTGTGTGTGTGTGTGTGTGCATGTGTGTATGTGTGTCAATTGCTGACAAAGGCCTTATGGCTGAAAGCTATAATTGTGTGAATCTTTTTGTTGTACCTATCGCGACTCAGCATCTCCGCCATATGATGAGTAGCAACTTTCCTTCTCTAATATTATTAAAGCAATATAATTGTTAGTTTTATGTTGTTATAATTGATAATGTTTTGATGCAAAATTTACACAAACATTTTCACATTTTGTAAGTGCAAGAACAAGGGACTTTTAACATTCATGGATGACTTCAGCCAATACCTTATACAGTGTGCATTTACTGGGTGATAGTCACCTTTAAGGTGTTGTCCACA
Organism: Schistocerca nitens; assembly: GCF_023898315.1. NCBI lineage: Eukaryota > Metazoa > Arthropoda > Insecta > Orthoptera > Acrididae > Schistocerca > Schistocerca nitens. Next base: position 271,847,221 of record NC_064616.1, read on the forward strand.
AAATAAAAAAGTTTAACAAAGAGGTAAGTGCCCTAGGTTATATAAAACCAGGAGCTCGCATTGACCAAGTACAGTAACAGTTACTTCTTAAAAGATGACCAAGAAAGGCTACATTGTAGTCTGTGGTGGTTCAAATGATATTGCACACAACAAAGGTGTGCATGCTGCTAATGTGTTAAGAACAGCTCTAACCACTTGAAGCATTCTTATGTACTTATACTTGATATTCTGCACAGATATGACTTAATACAATCCTCATATGCAAACAAGGCAGTAATAGCTACAAAGAGACATTATACAGAAATCTGCAGCAGTTCTGTGAATATTCCTAGGATTGAAGCTCACAAATTTGGTAAAGAACTTTACACTACTCATGGCCTTCATCTCAACTAGTGTGGGAAAAATCAATTAAAATAATTTGTGACATAATTGCAAATACAAGGAACAATGTGAACCCAGGACAATCAGATTTGACTGTAGAGTGTACCACTACACATGATAATTGTAGGACTGGGTATAGGTAGACAACATTGGACAACTGACTGGTAAAAAAATGAAGTAAAAGTACTATCAGCGTGTGGGAACCAACCAAATTGGAGAAATGGATAATGAAAAATACCTTGCCCAGACCTTCAACTGAAACTTCTTTTTTAGAGAAAACAGTGTAGTTGCTTCTGCTAAACAAAAACTGGCAACATATTGCCAAAACATTAGATACCTCTGCAGTACGATCAATGAACTTATAATCAATATCTAAGAGTCACAAGGTATAGATTATGCCCATGTTTTGTTCTTTAGTGAGTACCATACTAATTCTGGCATAGAAACACTTATGATAAATAATTATCACTTTGTAGAAAGAGTAAAGAATGAAGTGGTGTTACCATTTATGTTAAAAAGTGTGTCACATGTAGAGGAATTGATGCAGAATTATTGTTTAGAACAATATATGGAAGTGTGTGCCACAGAACTGTTTTTGAATAACTTCCAGATATCAGTAGTTACAATGTACACAGCACCTTCAGGGAACTTTAGTCTCTTTTTGAAGAAGTTAGATGCTTTTCTAAAATACACATTCAAACACAAAAGAGATGTAATTGTGCTTGGAGACTTCAGTGTAAACTTTCTAACAAATTCCAGAGACAGATCAAACCTAAAAATCTGAAGTCCACATACAATCTTGCTTCTGTAGTTAGCGTCCTACTACAATAACTTCATGTAGAAGCACAGTGATCGATAGTATATTTATAGACCAGACCAAAGTAGGTGATACAACTACCAGGCAAGTACTGAATGGTCTCTCTGGCCATGATGGACAAAGACTCACTATAAATAGTACAAGTATTTATGAGAATGGTAGGACTATTAATGATGAAACTATCCAGACTTTTAAATCACATCTCCAAGCCACAGACTGGAGACCTGTGTATAATTTAGAAAATGCTGATTCCAAGTACAATCTGTTCAGTAAGGAAGTGGCACTGACATTTGGGCCCTGGGTAACCACTGGTATTAAGATATAATGCAAAAGGAAATGAGAGCTGTACATCATCACAAAAATTTCAGACAACCACAACCACCTAAATCATTATAAAAAATACTGTAAAATACTAAGTAAAGTTATTCAGAAGTCAAAAAGTTTGTATCTTTACTCCAAAATTAATAAATCTAGTGACAAATCGAAACACTATGGGAAGAGATAAGGAGTGAGACCGGTGCAAACTGCCCCAGTAGGTCCCAAAAGCATTGTACACAGTAATGTAGGTAGACAAGTACAACATCAAGAGACTGTGGAAAAAAATTTTAATGAGCACTTTTTAAGTGTTGCTGAGAAAACAGTACACAATGGATCCTTAGAAGAGGCCTTAAAAATAGTGAAAGGTCATTTCGCAAATTCTGTAGAGTAGATAGGCATAGCCTCTACAATAGTGCAAGAAGTAAGAAAAACCATTATTTCTATAAAAAGCAAAAATTCAACTGCTGTTGACATCTCCAGCAAACTGCTAAAAGCCTGCTGCAATCAGTTCAGTGAAGTCCTAACTCATATATTCAATTTCTCTCTGAAACAAGGTACCTTCCCTGACAGGATGAAGTATGCTACTGTAAAGCCCCTCGACAAAAAAGGCCATGCTGCAAATGTTACATACTATCATCCTATATCACTCTTGACTAGAATTTCTAAATTCCCTAAAAAATTTATATATGCTGGGATAGTCAGTTGCCTAGAAAACTTTGCAATAATTAGTGAAAACCAGTTTGATTTCAGATACAGTATCACCACAACTGAAGCCATGTTTCCATTTACCAATACATTTTGGAATGTCTTGCCAAAAAGACATTGCCTGTGGGCATATTTTGCAATCTGTCAACTATGTCAGTCATAGAATACTTATAATGAAAGCATGCCACCTTGGACTCCAAGGACAAATGGGCAACTGGCTCAAATCATATCTACAGGTCAGGCAGCAGAAAATAGTGTTAGATGGGAACGGTACGCAGGTAGAAGGAGTAGAATCTGACTGGGGAACAGTAAATTATGAGTCCCACAAGGTTCTGTCCATGGTCCCCTGCTATTTCTCATATATATCAATGACCCACCTTTGTCCTCAAACAAAGCAAGCCACATTACAATGTTTGCTGATGACACAAGTACTGTGATAAACAATAAGACATCCCCTGATGTAGAATTAAGTGTCAGCCAATTACCTGAGGACATTCTGAATTGATTCACAGTAAATTCTCTATCAATAAACCTCAGCAAAACGATTTCCATTAATTTTCCATTCTGGCCACAAAAGCCAGCATGAGATAAACATCGCACGTGAGAGCCAGCAGATGCAGAGCGTAGATTATTTGAAATTCTTGGGCATACATATAGATAACATGCTTAACTGGGAACACCGCATCCACCAAACCCTGAAAAGGCTTACTTCAACAACATTTGCCATCCAAATAATCGCAAAAATTGAAGATATAAAATATCTCAAAATCTGCTTACTTGGCTGCTTTCATTCACTTATGTGTTATGGAATAATCTTCTGGGGCAATTCATCACTGTCGAAAAAAGTCTTTACAAATCAGAAAAAGGTTGTCCCAATTTTGTGGGGAGTGCCTCCAAGAACCTCATGTTGCAACATTTTTAAGAAAATAGGAATACTAACCATTACTTCACAATATCGCTTTTCAATCATGACACTCATGCTTCACAATCCCTCTCAATGTGAAATGAATGAAACATACCATCATCACACACAAGAAGGAAATGTGACATACACTGTGACCTTAAAAATTTGTCTCTAGTGCAAAAAGGTGTAAAATACACGAGCACAAAAATCTTCAATGCACTTCCACATAATATTAAGTGTGTATGAGGTAATAATGTACTATTTAAAAGTAAGCAAAATGAATTCTCACTTGAAAAAAGTTTCTATTCTCTAGAAGAATTCTGTAGCAGGGATAGCTAAGATTATTTACCATGTGTTGTTGTGTAATCCTGATTCAATATATTTCACTGATTTAATTAGATTAATTGGTGACCTGTGAATAAAGAAGATGGTCACTTTCACCTTAAAAAGTTGTTTAGATAAGATCTGAAAATTGTATCTTAACCTCTGTTTGTGAGCATAACTTGAACTTACTGATTGTGTTACTTTATTATTATTTTGAATTTGTGTTCTTAATTTTTGTTTATTGTCCTGATGGAAACAAATGTAATAATGAATTAAATGTTTTGACTTGTTCCATATCTGTGGACACCACGTAAAATGGTTCTATGTAATACATATTGTAATAAATAAACGCAATAAATAAATATGTTGCAACTTAGGTGGCTTTTGTAGGCCATTTTAAGGGTGTTTCCTGCCTTGACAAATTGCAAGCATTTGTCTTGACTTTCTCTACACCCCTGTAATACATTAAAACACCTATTGTTTACACATTCTATGTTAAAGTATCAGTAACAGATAACAGTAGCTATTTAATTTAAATGAGAAGCAGTAGTATTTTTCAGAGTCATGATATTCCTGTTAGTTGTATTGTGTTAAATCTAGCTCTGGTAAATACAAATAACTTATAGTACTTTAATAATTGTTTATGCAAGTTCCAACATCTGTGTCACTTTGTTGATGTATACACTGACTTTTGTGACATCCCAGTAGGTCTTCCTTCATTATGTGATTCACCTTATAGTACATTAATCATTACCACAGAGAGGAGTGTCTGGAATATGGAAGAAAGTCAATGATATACATATAATTTAATTTAAATAAACTGCAGTGAAATGACTTAACATAACTAAAACTATTGTATTACAGTACTGGTGCTAATTATGAAATAATCTAAAACATTAATTTTCAGAATTTATGTGAATATGTAGTGGAGGGGCTGTGCAACAGAAAGTTCTTTACTCCAGTCCAGCTCTTCAGCATTGTCTACACAACATTTAATATGCTCTACCAGGTTATAAATACATATGTACCCATGTGTCAGAGTTCTACCGGTACTAATGTTAAGCCTTCAAGCCATTGTAGAGGCTGTTTTTGGTCAATGTGTTACATTATGCTTCTTACTATTTTTGAGAAAATAAAAATATTGGTGATAACAAAGGACCTTAATAAATAATTCTTATAACATGTTTAGGTGTTCTGAAAATACTCTCCCTCTAAGATGATTTCCTTCAAATCTGTGCACAAGCCTTAACTGACATAAGCAATCAATCTGACTCCATGTTTAACTGACTCACATAGCTTTTTGTCTTGAGCTATTTACAATGTCTCAAAACAAGAATGAACTCAGTGTGTGTATCATCCATATCTGACATTATTTTTAGTAGGTTACTCTCAATATCGTAGCTCTGCTCCCAGTCAGTACTAGTTCCTGCTTCACCCACTATCAAAACAGGAACCTCCTTTCCAAAATTTTTGTATTAGAAACCTAGATCTTCTACCATTTGACTATAGCACACACTTGGCTTGAAGACGTTTGGGAAATGGTTCTTGTTTCCTAATTCTGAGTGCAACAACTGGTTCATGCCTCTTCCATGACTACCACCTAACAGCAGGACTTCCTTCTTTTTTTCCAAATTTCTGTGAAACCATTGATTTCCTATTGGAAGCCTGCTGTGCTGTTGCTACATCTTTGCATACTAGGAAATCTTCGTTATCTAACGGATCTAGCAGAGTGAAATACAACTGGCTCAGCTAGGGACTAATGTAGTAATTTGGTATCACAGCTTAGTGAATTATGTGATACTCATGATTTTTGTCATCTAATGCACTGCCTGTCAGGAAGAATTGTATTTTAGTTTATTGGTTACATGTTGGCAGGTAAACAAAAGACTGTCTCTTTCATTTAATGTTCTTAAACGTAATTTTGTGATTGATAATGCAGCAGTGATATTGTATTTTCACTGTTGGCAGTAATTAAAAATTATAAATTTGTGAACAAAAAATCTCCTATTCAGGAAAGGTAGATTTGAAACAATACTTTCATCATAAATAATGACTGAAAAATAGATGGACAAGGTTCAAAAGTAAAATTTTGTATGATAAATGTAAAATGAAGCTAATGCGAAAAGAATATAATTTTCACGAAAGGTCATAGTGTTGTTGGTAATGAATGAAAACATTGTATAATTTACAATTTGAAAGAAATGGTACAATTATTACTATAGCTAAAAACTAATTGGAATTGCTCTTAAAATAAATCAAAGAATTTTGAAAATTGTTAGAAAAATACCCTCTAGGTATGTGCCGTCGAGAGATTTTCTTGACGAGGTCTATAAAAGTTTCATATGATTGTATCTCTGGTTTAATTTCCAAGATCACCTTATCAAGGTCCTCTGTGAAAAGTTCCCAATGAGCTTTTTTGAAATTGAAGCGTCTCTTGAAGGGCATTACATCTGATTTGATTACTGCAGTAATGCAGCAAGTTGTTGCTCTGTGTTGCGATCTTGGAATTGGGTCCTCGATTTGCTTTACAGTTTGCAGGGATACCTTTTCAGAGACAAAGATGTTATCTGGATTATATCTTCATTTCCATCTTCTGCTGTTAAATGATGCAGGCAACTTTGGGTCATGTATCAATTTCAGTTTAGCCTGGTCTGCCCAGATCTCCAGCATTTTGCCATCATCATTTGTCTCTTTATAACCCCATGTGAGACTGTGACAGTTAAAATTTCCTAGTGCAACTTTAATGTTTTTTGAATGGAAATTTCCAGGCTCCGAAAATTTGAACCTCGCACTGGGTGGTTTGTACACGGATGTTACAGTACATGAATGTAGCTCAATAGTTAAAATTTCTATATTTTCTTTGCAGGTCAGAGCACAGGAGCATACGTCTAAGTTTGGTTTCACAAATATAGCACTTCCGTACTTTTCGGGTGGTCTCTCAAGAACTAATTTCATGCCCTGTACTTTTGGTCTATGGCTAGTTGGTGCTCTGTGTGTTTCTTGTAACACTAAAACATCACAGTTGTTTCGTTTGCACATGTCAGATAATAAAATTTCTTTATTTACAGATAAGCTTTCAATATTGCAGGAAGTTGTCACTAATGATGATCTTGATAAAGGCCTTTTTTGAGTCTCTTCGGAGAGTTGTTTTGTCATCTTTGGTTAATTTCTAGTAATGTCACGCTCTGCCTTAAGGGTCATAACTTTTCCTCTCCTGTTCAGATAGTATCCCATCCCTCAGATAGACACAATAATACCATGTATGAGCCTCACTTACAGTTCCATTTGCTACTGCACTTCTGTCCACTTGATGAAGTCATCTATCACAAGAGCTGCACTGCACCCCAGAAATACATTTCTACAGAAACTCAAACAGTTCACCCTTATTGTTGTGTACAAGAAATACACAAACATGGACTAACTAATAAAAGTACATCCTTATACTATAAAGTCAACATTTAAGTTATATAACACTTAGTGTGGAGTAGTTTTGAGTAACAATAAAAATAAAATACTTTTATATGGAAATTCATTAATCTCTGGACAGCAAAAATTTAGGTCTAGAGATGCTGATATGTAATTCAAAATTCAAAGAAATATTTAAAAAATAGGAATCATGAAATGAAATATTCAAGTTATGAATTCATCAGGACACTGATGTGTGTTCAAATTACAAAATATTCTTAAATATTACACTTAATCCTTATGAAAAATGACATTATTTGGAAACACAAAATAATGGCATAATCAGAGACATTATGAAACATAATGAAAGGAGGAATGAATGAAGAGAAGAAGCAGAAGGGGAAAAAAAGGGTAGAAAACTACATGTAACATTTCAACAACAAAAAATTAGTTACTTTAGAACTATTGAGAGGAAATTTGTGTATACGAATGGTTAGCTCTAATAGAATCCTTAATTCAGTTCTACACAAACTACATTATGGATGATTTTATGGTGTACATAATTATGTCCTAACTCTCATAATACCTCTATCTCTCTATCACAGTATATTAACCATTATAATAATTAATGCATATACCTGAGTGTGCTTAGATATTGTGTAGGTATGTAACTGGGGAACATTCTAAAGCATATGAGCTGACTGAACTATAGCATAGCTTGAAAAGACAACAATTACTCACAGCAGGGGAGAGTGGTCATCATTGTTTCTGGAACAAAAACTGAAACTGGGTTCCCAGTTTTCTCATCAGCACACCAACAGATCTCTGAATCACACTGAAGAACCTCAAAGTTACCATCATCACTGCAGTGAAGGGTTATATTTGTCCGTCCTTGTTGTTGGAGCTGGGTTACCTTCCTACTGCATGCTAGAAATATTGTACATGCAATAAATAAATACGTCAAGTGATTCAGCATCAACAACATAAATATTATTACTTTTTTACAATTAGTTGGAAAAATATATACAAAATATTTGGAGGGTTCTCAGAGAATGTTAAATTCTGAGATGTGTCATATAATATTATGAAGAAATAGAAATGGAAGAAAATACAGATCTAAAAGAGAAGTTACAAAAACTGCATTGAATAAAGTTATTTTAACAGTCAAAAGTTTTTGTGAATGGAGGAATCAAAGAAAATACTACACTGATGCAAAAATTCATCATATTTCTGTCCTTTAGTATAAAAATGTGTTTGCAGAACACTTTTTATGACATGACAACTATTATGCTGCTGAATATCACTTTAATGTATACAGCTGAAGAAAATATGTGTTATATTTGAGTTTAAGAAGGTGGAGTGGCAAGTGGTGAAAGAAACAGTATAATTCAGTGTAGGACTAATGTCCATAGTAATGATGCAAACATTTGCTATATCTATGGGGAGAATGTTATTATTCTGTATGGGCCAAGAGTCAATGGGACTATGGTGGGAGGTGGAACTGGGCTGTAAACAACAGGAAGGCAGTAGTTCATCATCCTGGGCAGGTCAGCTGTGGAGCACGAATTGGGTGTCTGGTTGCAGTCCAATGTGTCACACAAATATCATTGGTTAAACATTCATTTTATTTGTGCATGAACTAGAAAACACTCATTGATGCTCAGCAGTGGCAATGCACACCAGAGTGGTTGCTACAGATGGCACATGCAAGGTGCTGAGGTAAGTAAAGGGCCTGCAATCTCTGAAAGTTCACCGCATCACACAAAGAGGAATGGTGATGCCAGGATCACTCTCAGAACCAGCCGTAGGGCTGCAGCTAGAGAAGGTCAAGCATCTTGTTGGCAGATTGTGGGTTCTATTTGATTCATAGACCAGTGTAGACCTGTCCACTCAAGATTGAGGTTGTCAGACCTCATCCATCTGCCGAAATATGAGTGGTGTATATATGGGCTTGGGGCATACATGTTTTGCTGAGGAATTGATCCCCAACACATAAGCCCCATCAGAGTCCACAGCTCAGCTGTGAAGCAGTCAGGTTTCCAAGACTTCAGTGGCTCTGCCTTGTTTTCCATTGATAATCTTAGAACTCTGATCTCGGCTGGCCCAGTGATGTGGTAATTGCTAGGTGTTGTAAGTAGATTTTTTGTTCTACTGCCAAGCATGTGGTCAGTCCCTGGCCTCTTGCATTTGCTGTGGTGACATCGCTACTTTATTCAGCCAAGTCACAAATTGTGATGAAACTGTACAGCCTCCCCTCATTGGCAGATCTAGCCTACAGAGCTCAGCCCATGGTAATTCTGCAAAGACTCAACATACATCCTGAAAATTGATAATTGTGTACATTACTTTCAGCTTTACCCTTACAGTAGTCAGCTTAAGCCCTGAGGTTCATAGGCAGTGTACTTCACCTAAATGCCATTTCAATGATTAGCTCAATGGCTTTTCTCCTTACTGTAGATGACCATTAATCCATTCAATTACCACTTAAAAACTAATTAAATAACATTACCAGCTTCTTTGCTTTCAGTTTGTCCCCTAATAATTAACAGTAGTTACTCAGTAAATTCCTTATGGTTATCAGGTGGTGTCCATAACAAATGCCAATTACCTATTCTTTATTGGCTAGGGGTAATCCAGTCCATCTCATGTAGCTGTAAGTTCACTGAATTTCCCTCATTTTTTACCCAATTGACCCATCCCGTAACTAATTAAAAAATAATACTAGAAAATTCTTTCCCTCTTAACAAATCATCTTTGCACAGTGAATGGCCTTAGTCAATTGGCCTGTTATGTTTGATATTTCTTACTTTGTCCGCGTGACAAAAGTTTCCATTAGGTTTTCTCAGAAACCACACCCCTAAGACTATGTCCACACATAAACCACAATCTGCCAACAGTTATTTCCTCCACTGTAATGCTAAGCACCTAATCACAAACTGGATCCTTCTTGCAATATTAGATTTTCTTGCAGTTTGTGAACTACATCACGTGAATTGAACATTAGCGATTTTTGCTGCAGTATAATTGGTTTTTCCTTCGTGACAGACAAGCCTTGTGGATGTTTATCACTGGTGACAGCTACCTGGAACAATAGTCCCCCACTTTCCACTGTGCATTGCCAAAGGTCAGTTTTTGTATGAAAGTCTCTCTTATCTACATTACATTGCAAGTGTCATCACTTTTGTGAACCTCTTGCCCCTCAGGCACAACCTCCTGTCAGGATTTAGCTTTGTAGACCCAACCACAGGTGGTGATGAGTCTGTATCCTCCAGAGATAAATGTATCTGTACTGCTTCATTACTCAGAACGTCCATAACATGATTTACATTATTAATAGCTTGTTGTACATTCTCAGCGGTATCTATAACAAAATAACTATCTGCAGTTACTCTCTGCATGACACAAAAATCATCAACTCATGTATTATTTGTTTATGTCAAGTTCCATAGGACCAATTTGAGGTGCAAATCTCCAAAGTCATGTACATGTCAGTACATGAAATTACCACATAAAAGTAATAACAGACAAAAATAAAATGTTTATGAACTCGAAAAAGTCAATCCATAAAGAAACACAATCAACAATACAACTATAATCAGCTTAATTTTTCAAGGAACTCCTTGACAGAATAGCAGGAGTGACCCATAAGGAAACTCTTCAGTTTTGATTTGAAAGCATGTGGATTACAACTAAGATTTTTGAACTCGAGCAATAGCTTATTGAAAATGGATGCAGCAGTATACTGCACACCTTTCTGCACAAGAGTTAAGGAAGTCCGATCCAAATGCAGGTTTGATTTCTGGTGAGTATTAACTGAGTGAAAGCTGATTATTCTTGGGAATAAGCTAATATTGTTAACAAGAAATGACAGTAAGGAATATATATATTGAGAGGCCAATGTCAAAATACCCAGACTCGAAGAACAGGGGTCGACAAAATGTTTGTGAACTTACACCACTTATTGCCTGAACTGCTCATTTCTGAGCCAAAAATATGGTTTTAGAATGGGAAGAGTTACCCTCAAAATATAATAACATACATCACAAGCAAATGAAAATAGGCAAAGTAGACTAATTTTTGTGCCAAATGGTCTCTCATTTCACATACCATTTGAATAGTAAAAATGGTAGCATTAAGTCTTTGAACAAGATCCTGAAGTTGGGCTTTCCATGACAGTTTGCAATCTATCTGAACACCTAGAAATTTGAACTGTTCAATTTCACTAACCATATGCCCTTTCATGGAAGGTTTTGTTGATTTGCGTGTTAGAAACTGTAAAAACTGAGTTTTACTGTGATTTACCCTTAGTTTATTTTCTACTAGCCATGAACTTATGTCATGAATTGCGCTATTTGAAACCGAGCCAATGTTGCACAGAACATCCTCTACTACCAAGCTAGTGTCATAAGCAAACAGAAATATTTTTGAGTTACCTGTAATAGTAGAGGCATATCTTATATAAATAAGGAACAGAAGTGGCCCCAATACTGATCCCTGCTCCCCCCCTCCTGCCACTTGACCAGACCCCACATCACAGCCATTCTCAACAATGTGAATAATGACCTTTTGCTGTCTGTTGCTAAAGTAAGAGGTGAACCAGTTGTGAGCTACTGCCCGTATTCCATAATGGTCCAGTATCTGGAGTAATATTTTGTGATCAACACAATCAAACGCCTTAGTTTAGTCAAAAAAGATGCCTACCATTTGAAACCTTTTGTTTAACCCATCCACTACCTGACAGAGGTAAGAGAATATAGCATTTTCAGTTGTTAAACCACTTCTAAAGCTGAAGTGTAGATTTGATAGGAAATCGTGTGATATAAAATGATCAATTATCCTTACATACACAGCCTTTTCAATAACTCCATCATATCCATGATAGTCATTTAATTATTGACTGAATCTTCCCCTTATCTGTATCACAGAGGAGTATTTCAGACATCAATCCTAGAAAGGCATTTGCCAAGAAAGTTATATGATTCCCTGTAGAAACTAAATTTTTATTTAATTCATCAGCTATGCTCATAAAATGATTGTTAAATACTGTACATATATCATATTTATCAGTAACAGAAATATTTTTACTACGAAATGACTTTATATCATCAAATGGCTCTGAGCACTATGGGACTCAACTGCTGAGGTCATTTGTCCCCTAGAACTTAGAACTAGTTAAACCTACCTAACCTAAGGACATCACAAACATCCATGCCTGAGGCAGGATTCGAACCTGCGAACGTAGCGGTCTTGCGGTTCCAGACTGCAGCGCCTTTAACCGCACGGCCACTTCGGCCGGCTTTATATCATCGACCTTGTGCCACTGACCAGACACTTCCTTCACAACTGACCATACGGTTTTAATTGCATCCTGTGAATTAGCTATTCTATTTGTTTGCCATACACTCTTTATCTTCCTATTAACATTTTAAGCACCTTGCAATTGTTTGTTATGGGCTACTGTAGCCTGATTGTGACTGCTTCTAACATTTTGATATAACTCCCACTTATTCTACATGATACTCTTTTCCCACTAATCAGCCACCAAGGCTGCCTTTTGCTGTTAGTATGCTGTTTAGAACATTATAATGGAAAGCATCTTTCAAAGAGCATGAGAAATTTATTAAGGAAAGCATTATATTTGTCATCCATTTTGTTGGCGCTATAAACATCTTGCCACTCTTGTTCCTTAATGAGGTTTAAAAAAAACTCTATTGCCATTGTATTAGCTTTTCTACATAGTTTTTGTAGTTACATATAATGTTTGTTTGAGTACAAAAGCCTTTTAATGTTCAAATTTGTGCATCATGGTGTGAAAGGCCATTCATTCTTTTACTAACAGAATGGCCTTCTAATAATGAAGAACAAATAAAAATATTGTCTATGGCTGTGCTACTGTTCCCCTCCACTGTGGCTGGATAAAACATAGTATGCATTGAATCATATGAATTTAGGAGATCTTCCAATATCCTTTTTCTTGCACAATCATGTATAAAATTAATATTGAAATCACTACATATAACTAATTATTAGTACCTCCTATAAAGTGAACCAAGAACCCTTTCTAGCTTCTGCAGAAATACTCTGAAGTCAGAGTTAGGGGACCTATAAACAACAACAGTTAGAAGTTTACTTTCACTAAATTCAACTGCCCCTGCACAACTTTCAAATACATGTTCAGTGCAAGCCATAATACTGTTCTTTACGTACATGGCCATTCCCCCACTCTACAAAGAACTCCTTGAAAAACAGCCAGCTAATCTGTATCCTGGTAAAGGAAGCCTCTGAATTGTCAAATTATTTAAGTGGTGCTTCTACACTCCTGGAAATTGAAATAAGAACACCGTGAATTCATTGCCCCAGGAAGGGGAAACTTTATTGACACATTCCTGGGGTCAGATACATCACATGATCACACTGACAGAACCACAGGCACATAGATACAGGCAACAGAGCATGCACAATGTCGGCACTAGTACAGTGTATATCCACCTTTCGCAGCAATGCAGGCTGCTATTCTCCCATGGAGACGATCGTAGAGATGCTGGATGTAGTCCTGTGGAACGGCTTGCCATGCCATTTCCACCTGGCGCCCCAGTTGGACCAGCGTTCGTGCTGGACGTGCAGACCGCATGAGACAACGCTTCATCCAGTCCCAAACATGCTCAATGGGGGACAGATCCGGAGATCTTGCTGGCCAGGGTAGTTGACTTACACCTTCTAGAGCACGTTGGGTGGCACGGGATACATGCGGACGTGCATTTTCCTGTTGTAACAGCAAGTTCCCTTGCCGGTCTAGGAATGGTAGAACGATGGGTTCGATGACGGTTTGGATGTACCGTGCACTATTCAGTGTCCCCTCGACGATCACCAGTGGTGTACGGCCAGTGTAGGAGATTGCTCCCCACACCATGATGCCGGGTGTTGGCCCTGTGTGCCTCGGTCGTATGCAGTCCTGATTGTGGCGCTCACCTGCACGGCGCCAAACATGCATACGACCATCATTGGCACCAAGGCAGAAGCGACTCTCATCGCTGAAGACGACACGTCTCCATTCGTCCCTCCATTCACGCCTGTCGCGACACCACTGGAGGCGGGCTGCACGATGTTGGGGCATGAGCGGAAGATGGCCTAACGGTGTGCGGGACCGTAGCCCAGCTTCATGGAGACGGTTGCGAATGGTCCTCGCCGATACCCCAGGAGCAACAGTGTCCCTAATTTGCTGGGAAGTGGCGATGCGGTCCCCTACGGCACTGCGTAGGATCCTACGGTCTTGGCGTGCATCCGTGCGTCGCTGCGGTCCGGTCCCAGGTCGACGGGCACGTGCACCTTCCGCCGACCACTGGCGACAACATCGATGTACTGTGGAGACCTCACGCCCCACGTGTTGAGCAATTCGGCGGTACGTCCACCCGGCCTCCCGCATGCCCACTATACGCCCTCGCTCAAAGTCCGTCAACTGCACATACGGTTCACGTCCACGCTGTCGCGGCATGCTACCAGTGTTAAAGACTGCGATGGAGCTCCGTATGCCACGGCAAACTGGCTGACACTGACGGCGGCGGTGCACAAATGCTGCGCAGCTAGCGCCATTCGACGGCCAACACCGCGGTTCCTGGTGTGTCCGCTGTGTCGTGCGTGTGATCATTGCTTGTACAGCCCTCTCGCAGTGTCCGGAGCAAGTATGGTGGGTCTGACACACCGGTGTCAATGTGTTCTTTTTTCCATTTCCAGGAGTGTATATACCAATATTGTCAGAGTCAACATCTATAAGCACTTCACTAACTTTATCTCTAATACCTCTTACATTTTGATGAAATATGCTGATGCCTTGGATACCTGATGGCCTATGAAGGTGATTCCTTTGTTAGACAGACTTCCCTTAAACAGGGATACCTATCAGCTGACTTAAATCTAAAAAAGGTGCAGCTCTAACACCAACTACTACAGGAATTTTTCCACGAGTGATCCCACCATTGCCCACTACACTGTCACCCATAAGCTTTGTCAGCCTCCCCTGCCTCTGAAAGAAAGCTTCCGCTTTGGGAGAGCTAGCTATTGACAGATAACACTACACATTTCCCGACTCTTGGACTGGTCCATGGAAGTGCTAGATTTCAAGAATATGTGTAAATAATTATAAAAATTAAGGAACAATTTCGAGCACGATTTGCAGATGTTATGAGTTTATCTCCTGTCATTCGCCTCTTTGCTCGACCGTTCTCATCATCAGTTGAAGATGCTCCGAATGATCTACAGATGGAACTGATTGATGTACAGTCAATACATTTCAAGAATACGTGTCAATAATTGTAAAAATTAAGGAACAATATCGAGCACGATTTGCAGATGTTATGTGTTTATCTCCTGTCATTCGCCTCTTTGCTTGACCGTTCTTGTCATCAGTTGAAGATGCTCTGAATGATCTACAGATGGAACTGATCGACGTACAGTCAATACAGGACTGAAGGACAAGTTCTTTGCAGTGCGAAGTACAAAAGAATTCTACGAAAATTTTTCACAACAAGAATTTCCATGCCTGCACCGAGAAGCCACGAGAGTTATGTCCATGTTCGGGTCGACATATGTTTGTGAAAGATTTTTCTCAGTGATGAAAATGAATAAATCAAGGTTTTGATCAAGCATAAGTGATGAAACTCTTCGCAACTGCTTGTGTTTGTCAATGAGCTGTGCTTTTGTGCCCGATATTAACTATATCATTTCTGATGACCAGTGATATATGTGTTTGGATTTATTCCTTTCATAATTAAAAATATTGTTTACTAACTGGTTATTATGCAGATTTCAGACAGAACTGATGAAAGATATAGCAATAATGGTTTTGAAATCAGCGCGACTGCTACGGTCGCAGGTTCGAATCCTGCCTCAGGCATGGATGTGTGTGATGTCATTAGGTTAGTTAGGTTTGAGTAGTTCTGAGTTCTAGGGGACTGATGACCTCAGATGTTAAGTCCCATAGTGCTCAGAGCCATTTGATTTGGTTTTGAAATAACAGGTGATCATCGAGAGGTCTGCGGTTATCATTCTGTTCAGAGGTCAGTGAGACAGAAATTATGTCAATGAGCTGTGCTTTTGTGCCCGATATTAACTATATCATTTCTGATGACCAGTGATATATGTGTTTGGATTTATTCCTTTCATAATTAAAAATATTGTTTACTAACCGGTTATTATGCAGATTTCAGACAGAACTGATGAAAGATATAGCAATAATGGTTTTGAAATCAGCGCGACTGCTACGGTCGCAGGTTCGAATCCTGCCTCAGGCATGGATGTGTGTGATGTCATTAGGTTAGTTAGGTTTGAGTAGTTCTGAGTTCTAGGGGACTGATGACCTCAGATGTTAAGTCCCATAGTGCTCAGAGCCATTTGATTTGGTTTTGAAATAACAGGTGATCATCGAGAGGTCTGCGGTTATCATTCTGTTCAGAGGTCAGTGAGACAGAAATTATGTGGGTGCAACTGAGGGCACCGAGAATTAGTTATAGGAAACCTTGCATTAGTCTAATGTTGTTTGAAACCATGAATAAGGTTCGTTGGAAGTCGCTAAGTGCTCTCTTTCTTAAATACTGCCGGCCGCGGTGGTCTCGCGGTTCTAGGCACGCAGTCCGGAACCGTGCGACTGCTACGGTCGCAGGTTCGAATCCTGCCTCAGGCATGGATGTGTGTGATGTCCTTAGGTTAGTTAGGTTTAAGTAGTTCTAAGTTCTAGGGGACTTATGACCACAGCAGTTGAGTCCCATAGTGCTCAGAGCCATTTGAACCATTTTTTTCTTAAATACTAGATCAAAAACATCACACGTGTGAGTCGAGCTGCCTTAATAAAAATGCACGGTTGTTAACTGTATAACTTGTCTTACTGGGTTAAACTGTTAACATAAAAGTAGACATCTCAATGAGTAGACTGTGACGTATTTTAAATGTTTAATACGCGAAATACCTTCCCATGGTTGGCTTGCAAGCTGTGGAAAGAGCACTAGAATGTGCTGGTACAGAGTATCCCAGCAAGTGGATAAAGCGACATCTGTGCATAGAAACATGCACTACACGAACACTGATGGCTGCGGCGTGCACGCTGTGACCCGAAAGTTGCACATGTGCAGGAGCACCGCACGCTTGCAGAATTTCTGGCCGGCCCTGCTATAGAGACTATTCCCAGCTCCACCCCTGATCCTCTTTCATAAAATTCCTTCATAACTCCCCTACATTAACAGTCACCTGAGCCAACCCTGCACTAGGCTTCACAATGCTGGTGAACTGGTACTTGCTCCCCAATACTTCCTGCAACTGCTGGTCCACACCACTGCCATGCGAACTACCTAGCAGCAGAACCTTTTTTCTGTTACAATTTGCAGCTGACAGGCTACCTAACTGCTGAGACTGCTGCATGTTTCCTACACCTACAGCTACAAGAGGCTCCTATCCACCCAAACTCTGACAGTTGGTCAGATCTATTGATTATATGCAAAGTACAACTGTCTGAATATCTCCTTTTCCTAACTGCCTTCTTACCAACTGCCAGTTCCCATTCCTCAGCACCCTTCACCCTCCTCAACCTATCTGGTTCCTTCTTTTCATCTTATAACTGCATCTGAAGGGTCAGATCTTACACTCCTGCTCCTCTATCAACTTATTTCTGCTACAAATTCTGCATTTCCAGGAGAAGATATCGCCAGAATGCCCCCCCCCCCCCCCCCCCAATGAAAATACTTTGAACAAATCTCACACCATAACTCACTACTCACAAGCCTACGACAAAGCCCACACTTCCCACTCATGGTAAAATTTTATCAGTTAGTGCAAAGATTGAACATCTATGTTACCTAAGTTCAATTACAACAGTAGAACTATTTAAAGAACTATCAACAGTGATCTCAAAATTCTCTCTCTACTATAAAAGCAACTACTTTTATTAATACTACTAAACCACAAATAATACCACTACCACAAAAACTTCACACAATTTCTTATCTAAAACCAAAAAGTCAAGCAACCACTGGAACACTCCACAACATTACACACAATGAACAAAAGTTTTACTGAAATGTTTCGGTGCCAAGAATAAGAGATGTCAACTGAAAACTACCATACTAAATTTATTAAATGACTTCAATGCACAAACAATTCTAAAAAACACAGTGCTTCTTGGATACCTATTGTGGTCTTCCTCTTATTTTGCTTCCAAGAGGTTACCATGAAAAGAACCTGCCTGGGAAGCTGTTTTCTTCCATTCTTCTGATATGCCATCAACATACTGGCTGTCTTTCTTTTATTCTGTCCTTAATACTACAATGGACCTGTATCCATCCTCTTGTTTCCTCACTTCTTATGTGGTCGAGTTGGGAAATTCTACATGCTCTTCTCAAGTGGTTCATTTCTAAATGTCTAAGTCTCTTTTCATTTCTTTCCATGAGTTCCCAGCACTCACTCCCATAACTTCTTATTTGTTCCACAATGGATTTATGTAATAGTATTTTAATCTTGAAATTAATTTTTGAGGACCAAATTACAATACTTAATTTTTGTATAACTGCTCTTCCCTGCCTGATCCGTTGTTGGATAGCTCCGTCACTCCTTCTATCTCGTGACAGGATACTAAACAGATACTTAAATTCTTTACACATTTTAATTTGATGCCCATCAATGTCCAAGTCACTTCCCTCCTCTCTGCAACATAGGCTTTCTGTCTCATTAAAACTGATTTTCAATCCCCACTTTTTAAATTCTTTCATCAACTCCCTAAGCATGTCAGATAAAGCCTCTTCATCATCTGCCACAATGACATGATTATCAGCACAAAATAGTGTTTACATACACTGGTTCCCTACTTCAAACCCCATTTCCACACACCTTTTACACCAGAGATGCAGTGTGGGATACAGACAGCATCCTTGTTTTATTCTTTTAGTTAATCTGAAGGCATAACTAGAAGTTTCTTTCTCCATTTTAATGACACATTCTGCTGCAGTTCCTTTGACCACAGTACCTCCAACAGTATGTCTAGTGACACTATGTCATATACATTCTAAAGAGATCTATGAAAACCAAGTAACTGCTAAAGTTCCTTTCCAATCTCTTCTCCATGACCTATCTAGAGTAAAGATTTATGTATATATGACCTGCTTCTTCCAAAGCTGCTTTGATCTTTCACTTTGGTTACAATCTTCTCTATTAATTTTAAAAAATCTTCTCATCAAGTAGCTACTGGCCATATAGTTGAGGTGCTGATTTGGTGAGAGGCAATAAATAAGACTGAGAATGTTGCTGAGCTTCTGAACAAATCTTTCTTCAGAGTTCACAGGACAAACACTCACACACCCACTCACCCCCCCCCCCCCCACACACACACACAAAACTGCATACCTAAATTATTCTGGTCAACTGCATTGTGCTGGAACTGCAGTTTGACAGTGGTGGGGAACTGTGACAGGTGGAGTGGGTGAGAAGAGAATGAGATGTGAAAATTGGAGAGAAGGTGGAGAAGGAGGTCTGATGGCTGAGAGAGAGATGCAGGAAATGCATTTGATGGTAATGTGGTGCCAGAAAGCTCGTTCTGATACAGACAGGAAGAGTGACACACAGTGAACAATGTCAAGGAGCAGAGGAGTGGGTGTGGAAGATAGAACAGTGAAAAAGGGAGACTGTGGAGAGGAAGGTGTAAGAACAGGATCAGTGATTTGGTGGACAATGGGGCAGGGTTGTGAGACATTGGCTACTGGAGATTGTGGTTAGGAGGTTTACTGTCTAGAGGGATGTCCCGCCAGGGCAGTTCTGATCTGTGGAATTCATAAAAACTGGTGTTGGGGAAAGGATCTAGATAGCACAGGTTGTGGACTTAGAGCATGCTGTGATCATCAGCGTGTTCCACCAGTGGGTGGTCAGCTTTGCTATTGCACATATTTTGACAGTTTTCAAAAGAAGAACTGAACATGAGAAGGATTGTGGCAAAGTTTGTGCCATGAGTTCCTCAAGATGATCCCATTCTGGTACTCTGCTTTAACCTGTCATAAAGTTTCAACACAACACATTGTTGCATCAGAAATAATTAACTTGGCATAGCTGAGCAAAAAATTAAGACACCTGGCATGGCTAATGCAAGGGACCACATAAGTGGGTCAGATCCGAGCTGACCAAATGTTGTTGCATTCAGGCTGCTACTGATATTTATTTCACTGAAGCTAAAAAATCAAACACCTACAGCCATCCTTATGTTGTCATTTATTGTGTAGCTACCAGTTTTGGCACTTCAGTGCACCATCTTCAGGCCTTAGTTGATGCTGAAGGGGTTATCATGCTCCATATATACAATGAATCAGTGGCCAACAATTGGTTTGCGCAGACTATCTGTAACTGTGATGATGTCTGTCCAACCATCAACTGTCATCAATACTCTCTTGTGGAACTTTACTTGGGCACATGGTGGGCACAGATGGGATCCAGCATGACAATGCTGCATATACAGCTGCCTCATCAAGATGATGAAAAGTAAGTGGACATTCACTTTACCTATAACTGTAACCCTGTCCTTCTCCTGGAACATTTATGTTTGGAGTATGTCATGTTGCTGGAGCTGTCATTATTCTCATTAGTATTTTTCTCAACTTTGATAGTAGTAAAAAATCCAGTAGAGGCTCCAAGTAATTTTGAATTTTAGTGTATAATTTGGATTTGTCTTCTTCTGTGAAATCAGAATTGTTATTCCAGCATTGTTATTCTGCCAATTGTCCATGGTGATACTGTTGAGAGCAAGAAGTGGCTATTTCATATGTAAGAAGTCATGTATTGATAGCTATCAAAGGCTGGAGCAAAGCATTTTGATGTAGTGAAAGTAAGAGTGGTCAGGCTGACTTTCGGTAGCCATACCATGGGATAACAATCGTTAATTTTTTTATTGTGCTTGTTAGAGGCCTGGATGGACAGGTGAGTCCCTCACCTGTCTGGAGTTTTTCTTTTTGGAGATAGCTCTTGGGGATCACAGTCTCAGTGACAAATGTGCCAGGGTTGGAAAATAAAGAGTTTAAATGTAGTGAAAAGTTAGAAAGTTAAAGAAGCAAATCAGTCTAGGAAGCTGATAAGATTATCATTGGTACACCACGTAAGCTGTAACAAAAGTCAAAAGAAAAAATACAAAGTATTAGTGAATACAGCAATGGAAAGACAGCTTAAGTAACAGAATAATTAAGCTGGGGGCTCACTGCACAACTACACTGTTCCGCCACCCACCATAGCAGCTGACCAACGTGGTCACTATAAGTGCTGTCAAAGTGGTCACTGATGTCTGTAGAAGTGATTCAGAACCACAACTCTGACTGCAGCATGCAGTTCAGAAGTACATTTTTGTGAGTGGTCTGTTATCTTTGTGACTTTTTGTTTTCTTTTGCTCACAGTCATCGTAAATAGACAGGATGTATGTAGAAATATGAAGATACAGTTTGTGAAGTGAAAGGAACATGGAGACATTTCACAGTTTAAGGGGAACTATAAAGAATATTATTTATAGCCAGTGAGATGCCAGTATCGTAATTTAGCAGATCATGACTTACCATGTACACAGGTAGTGTCAGCTATGTGGGCACATGCTGACAATATGGGCATGAAGCACATAACTGATCAGAGTTTAGATTGGCTAAGATCTGTCATTAGAATTAGTGTCATTTTCCTTGCTCCCCTCTCTGTATGTCTTCTGATAGATGTCTTTGTTACATGGTGTACTTAGACTACACTCTACTTTATTATTAGATAGTGGATCCACTAATGACACAAAACAGACAATGACACCACAGGAAATGTTTGAAGTTTTGATGAAATGGCTGGCCAAACTATAGGGGAAGAATGCCACATTACAAAGGCAAGCAGAAATAGCAGAGATAACGAGTGTGGTCAAGGCAGAACAGCAGAGGCAAAAGCTTCAGTCAGTATACCTGTTCCTTCTGTAGATCTTAGTGTAGCTAGTTTAGTGGCTTCTTTTTCAGGTAAACCAGCTGAGGAGGCATCAGCATTTATTGAAAATCTGGAAGCCACTGGTAGCTTGAGTAATTGGCCAGATGATGTACATTTGCCAAGTTATGGTTAGTAGGTGATGCTAAGGCATATGTCACGTATCAGGAGGGGTTAAACAAGGCATGTATGTTTAAGCAACTTGAGAAGGGACTGTATCAGTGGAACTGTAAACAACACAGATTACTCTGCAAGAGACAGAACACAGGGTGCTAG
Organism: Schistocerca nitens; assembly: GCF_023898315.1. NCBI lineage: Eukaryota > Metazoa > Arthropoda > Insecta > Orthoptera > Acrididae > Schistocerca > Schistocerca nitens. The sequence goes on from NC_064616.1 coordinate 271,869,306, forward strand.
ATGTATTTCTTAGCAGAATTCCAGCTGACATGTTGAGGAGAATTTGGATGGAGAATCCAAAGCATTTGGTTACTGCCATTATAGTTGCTATGCAGCTTGACAAGATGGATAAAACAAAAACCCTTACTTAGTACAAAGGGCCATATCAAGTCATAGAAATGATGTCACCCATGAATATGACATGCAGCTACTCACAAGAACTTCCATTATTTATGTAGGGTATGTCAAACATTTGACATGCTGCATTTGGCTGAGAGACATGGACACTGAACTCATTTACAAAAGGGAAACGTAGGACAGCACAGAGAGCCATGGAGAGATCAATGCTGGGCTATACAAGAAAGGACAGGAAAAGGGCAGATGACATCCAGTCTGTGACGAAGATTAATGACATCTTAGAGAGAGTAGGTTCCTTGAAATGGCAGTGGGCTGGCCACGTCGCAAGAAGAAAAGACAACAGATGGATGAAGCTAGTACTGGAGTGGAGTCTGAGAGAGCACCGGAGGCCTAGAGGAAGACCACCAGACAGATGGGACAAAGACATCAAGAAGATCGCTGGTAACACCTGGCAGAGAACTGCCCAAGACCGTCCCACTTGGAGAAGACTTCTGAAAGCCTACCTGAATCCACGACTCGAAGAGGCCACATCATCTAATGATTGAATTGGCTGATGATGATGATGATGATGATGATGATGTCAAACACTTTAAAAAATCTATGGGTGCTTTGCCACAAGTACCAGTGCCATTACCAATGAAGGATGATAAGACTAAGAAGGTAAAAGAGAAAAGAGGAGTTGACAAGCAGGAGGTGTGCAGAGTGTCTGATGCACTCAAATCGTGTCAGTACATATCATCAGCAAGGCAGGATACATAAAGCAGTTTTATGGGCAAAATATATAATAATTGTGTTACTATATGATTGTAGTGGAACTATGTGGTGCAGTGTTAAGTTTTTTGACTATATTGTGTTTTGTTAAGTTTTATGTTAGATGTTTTAATTTATAAGGAAATAACAGTATTGTGTTACTTTGTTTGTATGGTAATGAGTCAAGTATGCACAGCTTTGTGAGAGGAGGAGAATTCCTTTCCCCATGTAGTGTTACCACCAAGAAAATCCAAAATGAGTTCGGACCAACACATGAGCCTGTGTTATTCAGTTATTCTTAGGTAAATGTGAATCAGCAAGCTGTCTGAGGAAAGTGATTCTAATTTTGCTTTATGTAACCTGCATCCACCTTAGGCAGAAAACGTCCCACCCCCATGAACCCCCAGTGCATCAGCTTCCTGTGGTCTGGATAAATTGTACCAAGGAAGTGTTAGTTAGGTAATAATTCAATAGCAAACAATGTGGCTGACATGGCAAAATGTGAAACATGAGAACAAGTTGAGTCAGAGTGTCTACTGTGAAATGTTGCTAAGGAATTTGTAAAGATGAGAGAATTTAGTTATGTTTTTTTACTGGTCATGAGGTGTTTTACTTGTGGGTTGATTTTAAGTGATCAGTGTATTGCATGATGCCAAGTCTTTACTTGTTCTCTGTAATATCAGTTACCTTCTTTTTTGAATTTCCTGATCACCATCTAGTCTTCTATTGATGTTGTGGTCCTGCTATGCAGTGCCACTTATTTGACCATTAAATTCTTTTCCAACTTCAGAGGGGTGAGGGCCTTAAGAGAGCTCCTACATTTAAACAACTCATTACAAAATCACAAAACATGGTTTCTTTCATTCTTCTATATTCAAACAAGTTCTCAATTCATGACAACTGATAATTAACAAAGCTTTTCAGACATGTTCATACTTGATGCTTCAATACTTAATCAAAACCACAAGAACCTCAGATGCTTTTTAAACTTCTACTAATTAAAGTCAAGTTTTTTCATATGCACATTTTTCATCAGTCTGGTGAAAGGAAAGAGAAATGTGTTGCCATGCTTTATAGTAACATGTACTATTATAGATTTCCCCACTAAGATGAAAGATGTAACGTAGAATAACTTACACAACTAAATACAGTGTGGCTTATCTTATAAGCAATCTTTAAATTAATTTAATTTTTATATTGAGGTCTCATGTGACCTAAATTCATTTCCTTTCAACATCAAACTGATGCATATCGCCATCATCAATTTTCTTACATTAGTCATCATGGCTTAAAACTGATTTGATTTCAGACCAAGTAAAGATTTCTGCCTTTCTATTTCAGAAAGTTAGTTAGTATCATAAAATTAAACTAGAGGCAGTTACTTTTTTTACACACACATTCACACACACACACACACACACACACACAGACAGACACATCCTTTTTCTCTACCTTTCACACTATTCTTGTTTAGGGTCATTATTTTAATTACATGGTTTCATTAATTACCGTGAGATGCTAAATTTGTCCTGCCAGTTAGCTTATGGAGTTATTTGTTGGCATATCATCTTATCTTACTTTCCACATTCACAAATCTCAGACTTGTTCTTGTTCAATGTGTATTCAAGAAGGAAAAGTTGAAGGAATCAAACAAGTCCTGGTAAGTAAATATGCTTTAATGAATTTGGAGAATACCTTCCCATCTTTATTTAGTTTACTTTCCTAGATTTGTATTTTTATATTCATTGCATTCTTGTCTATGTCTCAGGGCAGATACACTGAAAATTCTATATTGCCTTCACAAGGTAAGTGCTCCTTCATTGTGTGTTTATATAATAAAAGGTTCAGACCCTTTCTTCCTTGAATCCACTTGCCCTTAGGTATAGGTTCCCTCTTTCATAGGACAACCTACCCTCTCATTTGTACCAAAATGATGCAGGCCTTTCCTACTTTGGATTCCCCAGACATCAGGTATAGGTTCCCTTTTTTGGAGCTAAACCTACCCTCTAATCCTCCTACCTCTCTACAAATCTGGGTACACTCTACCTTCATACTTACAATCATATAGCTAGTTTCTGACAATATGGTTTTTACCATTTCTAATATTGAAGATTTCTCCTCAGCTTAGTGAAATTACCCAAAATCTATATAAAATGTTAGATTCTTGCTTTCTTCTTCTCTCTTCTCACTCCTACTTCCCAGCCTGTTATTATCTATGTGTTATATAATGCCTCTGAATAACTTAGCTTATATTAGTACATCACTTTGTAATTTCTTAACTCGTACCTCTTTCTGTCCTATCTCCCACCCCCAACCCCCTTTCCCATTTAGATGATGTCACTAAGGTAAGCTGCAACAGTTCAACTTACTGGAGAAAATTGAACATTTCATGGGAAAAAAAACCTTTGTCCATGTCATTATGTCATTTTTGTCACGATCTCTTGGCTTTACCTGTGAAAACATGGTGTCATTACCACTATATGATCTGGATAAGAGAAGGATTACAGTGATAGTAACATATGTATATGGAAAGAGGATGGATAGAATTGGTACTCCTAATGGAGACGAAAGAAAAGAAAGTATAAGAGTAAGTGCATTAGAATTGAGGAGGAAAAGATGATAGATCCCAAAGACAGATTCCCTTCCCAACATCCCACCTAAGGTTCCCCTTCTGCTACGATTCTTGACTGTGATGCCAGATGGAGAAGATGGTTGGCATTCCCTACAAAATGAACTGTCACAACTTCGCCATTGCAGACCCCAGAAATTGATCCTAACCCACCCATATGGATAGCCAGTGGAGATGTGGTAGTTGCACATTATTCACCATTTAGTTGTTGTTGTTTGTCCTAATAATGTCTTTGTCAGCTGGCCACTGTGGCCAAGCAGTTCTAGGCACTTCAGTCCGGAACTGCACTGCTGCTACGGTCGCAAGTTCAAATCCTGCCTCGGGTATGGATGTGTGTGATGTACTTAGAGGTTAGTTCGATTTTGTAGTTCTAAGTCTAGGGGACTGATGACTTCAGATGTTAAGCCCATAGTGCTTAGATCCATTTGAACCATTTTTTGTCTTTTTCAATCACCTTTGTGGATCTCAACAACCATGTGAGTACTTCATAAATGTCCAACATGTGATGGGTCCAGCTGTACTAGAAAAATATATTACTCATTCCAGTAGATAACCTCCTCTATAAAACTAACATAAAACCTGGCCTAGTGTTTATATGGAAGGAAAAAATAAAAAATCCCACATACAAAATATACAAAAGTATTTTGATTATTTTTGTGAAGATTACACAAATAAATACTTAATTTTATTGTACTGTAGAATTTTCTTCAATTATTATGGTAAATCTTTACCTTCTTGGAATGACTTATGAAGATTATGCTGTGCTTATGTATTCAAAATATAGATATATCTGTATGTTTCTAACAGGTACACTTTATGATGGAAAAATCACTCTAAGATAATAGGAGAAAGCTGAAAGTCAGTAGAACAGTTGAAGTGGAAGAAATCGCCTCACAGAAAACTGGAGTGGAAAAAATGAAGCAATTTAACTCAGAACCTGGTGGTTCACAGATTATCCTGAGGAATTCAACATATTTATTGTATAAATTTTACAAAGTACTTTTTTGCATCCCATTTTGGGATCAACCACAAACCCTTGGGATGTAGTGTCCCTATTATCTTGAAAGGTCCAGCATATTAGCTTTAGCAGAGGTTCTCCAATAAAATTCTTATTTAATATTTTGACAGGACAATCCTGTCAACATCTGAGGTAGTTTATTCAGTATTAATTGGAACTCCAGAATCATCTGAACGTAAGTTGTATGTTTGTTAGAGCAATATGTTCTACATAAATGACAAATTTCCTTTATAATCCTCTCATGCAGGTTTCATTGTGTGTGGTATTTCAATATACATATGTATTTAACTCTTTCCCAAGCCAATTCCCTCATGGATCATGGTCCATACCAAGAACACCTCCATTTGTTTCATGTGCTTGCAGAGAACTATGAACTCCTGAATATGTCACTTTACATTGTGACGGGCTCACAACACATATACTCCAAACTAAATATGAGAACACAGGGCAGAGACTATGACAGCTGCACAACTGGAGCATACTGAATAGCATAACCAGTAATGTGTCATGTATGTTACATGAATTACAAAAACAAGAACAAACACACAAACATGGGAACAGATACTTGGAATGACACAGAGAAAGACACAAACACAGAAACAGACTCAGATGCTGAAACAGATACAAATAGTGAGATCAATATACAGACCAAGATGTAAGATATGACTAAATTAAAGAACAGAGAAATGGATCTGTTGTGACAGTGTCACGACATTTAACAGTGCCACCATGACAGTACGCGAAAACGGCGATAGAGGCGCTCCGCAACTCGGCTGAGCGCGGGAGCGCCACCTAGCTACGAACGGCGCCGGCCGCATGTCACGGCATGGCAGTCAAATGAGAGATACTGAGTTGTTATCATGTAACCAGCTATTGTTTCTAAGTGAGTGTGTTTGAATATCCACGCAATTATTGGTGATTAAAGGTTATAACACTTTTTGGCGACGAGGTCGGATATTTTCACTGCGTTGTGGATTTGTGTGTTCGTGACGGGGCAGACATGGAACAGCTTATGCAAGCGCTCATTGAACAACAAACACAGCTGACGGCTGTTATTCAGGTGTTGTCGACGTCGCTTACTCATCGACTGTCTTCCTCTTCTCCGCCTCCATTCCCTCCTTACGACGAGGCCGCTGAAGACTGGGAGGATTATGAGAAGCATTTGCAGCAACACTTCTTGACTTTCGGCGTTGTCGACACTCCTATGTGTAAGTCTTTATTTCTATCTTGGATTTCCCCACGGATCTATCAGCTACTATCTCAGTTAGCCCCTCTGTGGGAACCTGCCTCCCTGTACTTCCAAGAAATGTGTGACTTATTGTCTAACTATTACCTCAAAAACACCCACGTCGTTGCTGCCCGTGTAGCGTTCTACTGGTGTCGTAAACAGCCCCATCAATCTTACCGGGCTTGGGCGGCGGAACTACACGGTCTGAGTAGGAAATGTCAGTTTGTCACGGACACTCATCATGAGTCTTATGCTGATTCAATGGTTAGGGATGCTATTCTACGGCTTGCTCCTGATAAAGAAGTTCGGCAATGTGCCCTACAACTGCCAAACCCATTGTTGTCAGAAGGTCTAAGCATCGCTCAATCCTTTGAAGTGGCTCACGCTGCTGGCACGCAAATAGACGTGTGGTGTGATGTAGCCACTGTACAGTCAACTTTCGACACGGACAATTTGCCTGTTTCACAGGAGAACGAAGATGTGGCGGCGGTTCACTCGCGTAAACAATGTTGCATTGGGCCACAACGCTCGCAGCGAAAACAGCAACCACAGAAGCAGGTTTGTTCCGCACTTCCTTCTTGTCCACGTTGTTTCGTACAGCATGACAGGGCCGCGTGTCCAAAACGTTGGGCCACGTGTAATTCATGTAGGAAAAAAGGCCACATTGCTTCTGTGTGTCAGTCCCCTAAAGATCCTGTCGACAAGGACGAGGCATCGGACATGGATCTTAACTGTGTGCTTTCTCAAACAATTAAGTTGTTTGTTACTGTTCGTGTTCTGGATAAAGACATTCGCATGCAAGTGGACACTGGCTCTGCAGTAACTCTCATTAATTCTCGCACGTATTTGGAGTTGGGCTCCCCTCCCTTGTCTCCAGTTACGCGAAATCTGAGAACTTATAATAAACAGAAAATTCCTATCATTGGCCAGTTTGATGCTTCCACTGCCTACAAGTCTGTTGTTAGGCCCCTCACGTTTTATGTGGTGGATGATGCGGGCACTGAAAACCTGTTCGGTTATGATGCTTTCCAGTTGTTCGGGTTCTCGTTGATGATGATGTGCATCTCATATCTGAGGATATTCTGTATCAAGAGCTGGATGGATTGTGTTCTGAATTTTTGTCCATTTTCTCTGCTGGTCTGGGTCGTGCCAAGGATTTTGAAGCCCACATTACTCTTAAACCTACAGCTCGCCCTAAGTTTTTCCGGGCACACCCTATTCTGGTGGTGTTACGTGCACCTGTCAAGGCTGAGATAGACAGGTTAACAGCTTCAGGGATTCTCCTTCCTGTTACCTCCAGCGAATGGGCATCGCCAATCGTGGTGGTTTCTAAACCAAACGGGAGTCTGCGATTGTGTGGTGATTTTAAAGCCACTGTCAACGCTCAGAGCCTCATTGACACTTATCCTCTTCCCCGTCCTGAGGAGTTATTTACCAAGCTCGCTGGTGGCCAGTTCTTTTCCAAACTTGACTTATCAGAGGCATATCATCAGTTGCCGTTGGATGCTTCTTCCAAGGAATTTCTCGTCATCAGCATCCTTGTGGATTGTATCAGTACCAGTGGTTACCATTTGGCGTCGCTAGCGTGCCGGCCATTTTTCAGCGGTTTTGGGAACAGCTCACGGCTTCCGTTCCTGGCTGCATCAACTATCTGGATGACATTCTTGTCATGGGGGGCCTCCACTGAGGAGCACCTTCGCAATTTGCGTTCACTGTTTCGGGTTTTGCATTTGGCTGGGTTGAAGTGCAATCTGGACAAGTCACAGTTCTTCCAACCCTCCATTGTGTATTTTGGTTTCCACTTGTCCCGTGAGGGTATACGTCCTCTACGTCAGCACGTTGCAGCCATTAACGCTCTACCCCGGCCGTCTACGGTCAAAGAACTTCAGGCGTTTCTAGGCAACATTGCTTATTATCACAAATTCATTCCATCTGCAGTGGCAGTAGCTCATCCTCTGCATCAGCTGTTACGCAAAAACGTCCCTTTCTGTTGGTCTGATGAGTGTGAGCAGGCTTTTGTCTGCCTGAAGGTTCATTTGCAGTCGGTGCCTTGTCTTGCCACATTCCGTCCAGGTCAGCACTAGGTTCTGGTGACTGACGTGTCACAGTACGGACTAGGGGCTGTTCTTGCCCATCGGTATGAGGATGGGTCGGAACGACCCATCACCTATGCTTCCAAGACCCTCAACGATGCGCAACAGCGTTACTCTCAAATCGAAAAGGAGGCGCTCACTATCATTTATGCTCTACAAAAGTTCAGCGTTTTTTTTTGTATGGTTCTAAGTTTCACCTCATCACCGACCACAAGCCGCTGGTCTCTCTGTTCAGCCCATCGGCGTTGCTTCCGGATAAGGCAGCTCACCGCCTGCAACGTTGGGCCTTATACTTGTCTCGTTTTCACTATGAGATTCACTATCGCCCCACAGCCCAGCATGCCAATGCTGACGCATTGTCGCGATTGCTGATGGGCCCCGACCCGGTTTTCGATCGTGATGAACTACTCTGTTTCCACATTGATGAGGAAGAACGTCGTGCGGTCCAGGGTTTTCCACTTACCAGTTCGCAGGTCGCATCGGCTACTGCGCGGGACCCGGTCCTGCATCAGGTGATCGGTTTTGTTCAACAGGGTTGGCCGGACAGGACCAAGGGCTGGGCATCGGATCCCCTTCGCAACTACCATGCCTTGCGCCTTCGTCTGTCTGTTCGTGATGGTGTTGTTCTTCTGGCCACGGATGGCGCATCTCCACAGGTCGTGGTGCCAGCCTCTCTTCGCAAAGATGTTCTCAAACTGTTGAATGAAGGCCATTGGGGGATTTCTCGGACTAAGTCCCTGGCCCGTAGGCACGTTTATTGGCCCGGTATTGATTCGGACATAGCCCACATGGTTGCTGCGTGTGGTCAGTGTGCTCAACAACTGGCTGCACCTCGTACAATGCCCTCTCTGTGGCCTGATCTGGCGCAGCCATTGGAACCGGTGCACGCTGACTTTGCTGGCCCCTTCCTCGGTACTTATTGGCTACTGTTGATTTACGCCTTCTCGAAGTTTCTGTTTGTTGTTCGATGTCCGTCACTCACCACTGTGTCGACAACACTGGCTTTGTCCAAAATCTTTGCGCTAGAAGGTCTTCCATCCACGATCGTCACAGACAATGGCCCTCAGTTCTCTTCGCAGGCCTTCCGTGATTTTTGTACTGGACAAGGGATTCATCATGTTACAGCACCGCCCTTCCGTCCGCAATTGAATGGGGAGGTCGAGCGCCTTGTCCACACTTTCAAAAGCCAGATGAAAAAATTCCTTAGTGATTTTTCCACAGATGACGCTCTGCTGCAATTTCTGAGTTCTTATCGCTTCACGCCTCTGGGTGATCGCAGCCCTGCTGAACTCTTGCATGGCCGCCAACCAAGCGCTCTACTGCACTTGCTTCACCCTGTCAGGCCTTGTGCTGTGCCCCCTAATGCGGAAAAATACTCGGTGGGCGCCGACGTGTGGGCACGAGGGTATGGATCTCGCCCTAAATGGATTCCAGGGGTGGTCAAGGCTCTTCACGGCCGCCGGCTTTGTGAAATACGTACGGACGACAGCATGGTTGTTCGCCATTACGACCAGATGCACCCACGAGTGGTGGCCACGCCGGTGCCACCGCCCCTTCCTTCACCTCCACCAGCCCGAGAAGCCAGTCCTGTCGCTGCTGCCGATCTACCGTATGTGTTGATGCAGCCGACGTCGCTACCACTTCCGAGTACGCCGGAACTGGCCCCAGTCGCGACGCCGCCTTCTCCAGAACCCATCTCGCTGGAGCACACCCCCAGGTCCACGACACCTATGGATGCTGCTCCAGAGTTTTCACCCATCATCTCATCCAGGAGGCACGTTCCATGCACGAGCTTCCGTCCTGGACATTTTCGACCATACTCTCGTGTCTCTCCGCGGGATCTTCTCAGGGCCTCACAAGAGGCCATAGACGTCTCCGCACTGTCCATGTCTCCAAGTAAGTGAGTGTTTTTTTTCAAGGGGGGAAAAGTGCTGTGACAGTGCCACGACATTTAACAGTGCCGCCACGACAGTACGCGCAAACGGCGATAGAGGCGCTCCGCAACTCGGCTGAGCGCGGGAGCGCCACCTAGCTACGAACGGCGCCGGCCGCATGTCACGGCATGGCAGTCGAATGAGAGATACTGAGTTGTTATCACGTAACCAGCTATTGTTTCTAAGTGAGTGTGTTTGAATATCCACGCAATTATTGGTGATTAAAGGTTATAACAGGATCAACTGTCATTTCAATACAATAGTATAATTATAGAGCAATAAATGTAATTTAAATGATACAAATATTTATTAAACTTAGGTAAAATAACACCTGTAATGAAAATGATGTAATATAAGAGTAATACGACACATGTCTGTACACATATATCATCACATGTGTACTAAAGATATATTTTGTACACTGCCTCATATGTGACAGGCTTCACGATTTGCTAAGCCATCACACCTGAGATAGCTAGATGGTGGAATCTCTAATACAAATCTATGTGCTTTCCTATTATCTTTTATTTCTTCTTCTTACATGCAAGATTCTTGTTGTTTTAGAAATTTTTTCCAAATTTATAATATGTCATAATGTGATACTATCTTACAATCTCTTTCCATCTTCCTAAATTTCTATCTTCTATTCATAAATTGTTAATTCAAAGATTTTCATTTCTTAATTACTTTTAAGTCTATAAGTATTTGAAGCTGCAATATTATTAACCCCTATTAAAAATCAAAAAAGTTTCACATTATGTACATGTATGATTTCATATTGTCAAAATATGACCTGTCTTAGAAACTAGGTGGCAGGTGATTTGTAAATTATTGCAGCAAATATAATAAAAATATCTGTTGTGCCCTCAAGTGAGCAAGTGTACAAATCACATATGAAACTTGGGTGATTTAGCTGAAGGAGCTAAGGCTGCAGGAGTCTGACATTATGGTCAGCTTTAATGTTGTCTCGTTTTTCACTCAAGACCCCTTGGAAGACTCCATAGAACTAATCAATGAGAATTTGAACCCTGAGCTGACACAGCTTTTTAGACATGTTCTGACATCGATCTATTTTATTTTCAGAGGACAATATTGTGAGGAGACTGATGGTGTTGCCAAGGGGCAGTCCACCCTTTCACCAGTTGCAGCAAAGATGTTCATAGAGCATGTCAAGGATAGAGCACTAGACACACTGGACTAAGACCTGTTTGTCTCTTTTGGTATGTTGAGGACACTTTTGTCATCTGGTCACATGGACCCAGAAAACGTCACTAAAACATTCAGTTTATGATGGAAATAGAAAAATATGGCAAACTTATTCTTTTTGATGTCCTAATTCAGCCCTGGCCTGACAGCTCACTTGCCCACAGCATATACTGTAATCCAACATATACTGATTTGTACCTCCTTGCCTCCAGCTGCTACCATTCCTCACAGAAGAACAGCATGTTCAACACTGTAGTACACAGGGCATATTCCATTTCAGATGAACAAAGTCTGACAGCAGAGCTGCAGCACCTGGAATCCATATTTCATGAGAATAGATACAGTAACTGACAGATTTGCATGGCTCTGTGATACAATAGCCCCAAGAATGATGCAGAGGATGAAAACACAGAAGAAGAAAATAAGAAGACCATTGCCATACTTTTTGCTGACAATATATTATCAAAAAAAGGCTACTGCAAAACACCATGTAATACCAGTTTCCTGGCTGCCAGCCAAAATATGAGCTTTATTAGGAACAGTGAATGAAGACCTGTATCTAGAGAAAGCTGGGATGCACCAAGTCCTGTTTAAATGTGGAAAAACTTATACTGGACAAATAATCTGCACAACTGAAGCTTGTTGTAAGAACATGAGTGCCACATCCACATATTGCAGGCCAACAAGTCTGCAATAGCATAACACTGCATTTAAAGTACATAACACTTCATTCCATCAGCACCACCTGATGATGGCAAAACCTTTATTCAACAAAATATCATGGACCTTTGATGAATGGATCTAGCAGTACATCAGAGAACCTTGGGAGGCAAGCGCATATGCTGTGAAATCCTCAGATCACAGGAGTGATTTTGTTGAAAAAGTGTATGTCACAAATGTATCATTCATCAGCATTCATTGTCAGTTCCAGTCTGTGTGAGCTTTCACATGAAAGTCCTTGAGTCATGTATACTGAGTATTAGTGCCTCTATCAGTTTCCTTTTAAGCTCAAATGGAAATACTTCATTGCTGTAGTGAGTGAAGTCATGCTGTCACTACTTACAGTTCTTCGCAGAAGAAGAAAAGATTATTTCTGTATTCTTTAGGAGTAATGGTCTAAAAGATTCTCTGAACAGAGGACTAATGTCTTTTGTGAGAAACTAAAATTGCTTTCATTTTAGGTCAGTTAAGTTTCAAACCTTTATCCTGCACCCACTCTGACACAGCAAGTAAATCTGCATTTACATGCTAGATGGCTGTGCACTAGCTTCTGTGCACTGGCTTCTGCAATGAAGACATAGTATGCATTTAGAAGCAAATATCTCACAAGCTATGTTGTTGTTCATAACTAATTACATGAAGTAATAATCTATTGTTTCCCTGTTATTCAACTTATATTTTATTTAATTGCTGGACCATCGACACCAAAAAGTGTTTTGCAGAAATATACCACATTCTCAAAAGTACTTCTACTGTCATACTCATTTAAAGTCATTAAAAATAGTACCTGCAGATGTTATTTAATTGCAATCATTCATTTATAAATTACTACATTACACTAAAAATTCGCAATTGCCGAGTGATAGGAACCTTTGACCATTTGATTCATGTGTCTATTCATAATGTATACTGTAGACTCAGCAGTATTTGGCTTGTAATGTGGCAACTATGTATCCCAGTGCCTAGAAAGCCTGCAACCTCACCTATGGGCAGGAATACCCATCACTTTCCTCACTCTTAAATTCATTGATGCTCTGTAGCTGTTTATACTAATTACACTAAATCTAAACCTAGCTTTAAAAAAAAATATGAAATGACTATCTCCTAGACCTTAATCCATACAGGTTTCTCATTACTGTTTCATTTACAACCTCTCGTTTACTATCTGATACCTTTCTCCTCACTCTCCCTTTTCGGTCCATATCTCCTATCTCTGGAATAACTTCTGGACTCCCTTGGAAAGGTTTTAACCACCCTACATGCATAATTTTCATTCTCATTGGCAACTGGATCTTGTCATTTACTGATGATGTAGTCTCTACCACTTGATATGGCCCCTGATTCTTTGCAAAAACCTTCTTTGTCTTTCCTTTCATCATATACAAAGCCGATAGGACCATCTACTGACTGACCTTACACCATGGCATTATTGCTGTACTGTTCACTGCTTCTCATGTTTCTCCAGTGTTCAAGTATTTGCCCCCTCTGTATTCTGTTCCAAATTTCCCTAATTACTCACAAATTCCTTAACAGACTCTCCATTCTTCCGTTTCTTTGTTTTCAATGTTCTGAATGTTGTGCTTGTGCCCCTGTTGCTGCTTGCTGGTTATGTCTTGAAAAATGATCTGTCAGGTGTATAATTGAGTGGAACTAAACATCAAACCCCAGAAATTTGAATGGTGTTAATGCTTTAGGTAACTTTTGCACAGGTACTCTTGTTCGACACAAATCCTCTGTCCATGGGCTCTGTATGCAGTTCAGCACATACTGGTTTACATCCATCTGCCTATTCTCATACCAATACCTTTCTGTTACTCTTCTGTTGGTAGATCTGCAACCTCCATGTCCAACTAATATGTGACCATCAGTTTCTTGTTGTTCTCTATCCCTTAGCTTTGCTGGTACCACTATCCACTGTCCCAACTTGCTTTGTCTGCGTAGTAACCCATGCTGCATACAAAACTTGGACTGCTTAAAATACTGCTTACATTCATCATTTGTTCCCTGTGCAGTTTGCCATTCCTTATGCTCGTTACACCAATATGTAATACCGATACTTTTCTACTTAAGCCATCAGCATTTCCATGCTTCTTCCAAGGTTCATAAGGTGACTTCAAAATCAAATTCACTTAGTCTTATTGCCCATTGTGTCAACCTACTAAAAGGATCCTTTAATTCCAGCAATCATTTTAATGCTGCATGATCTGTTATTACTCTAAGCTTTTCACTGTAGAGATAACATTTTAAATATCTGGTTCCATAAATAAGTCTTAACATCTTTTCCACCATTGTGGAAAAATTTATTTGTGAAGAATTTAGTTGTCTTGATGCATAAGCTACCAGATGTTCTATGCCTTCTACCTCTTGTGACAACACACAGCCAAGTGCACATATCTGATGCATCACATGATAAAACAAGTTCTCTATTAAAATCCAGAAATACCAATATTATTACTTGATGTTAAAGCTTGGTTTAGCTCCTCAAAAGCATGCTGGCACTCTTCTAACCACAAAAATTTAGTACCCTTTTTTAACAACTGTGTCAATGGTCTGGCAATATCTGCAAATCCTTTTATGAACCAGTGGTAATAGTTTGCAACTCCTAAGAATGATTGCAACTCCTTTACAGATTCTGTTACAGGAATTTCATGAACAGCTTTAATTAATCTTGGAGCTGTCATCATCCCATTTTTACTTATGATATAAACTAGGTATGCTACATCTTCCTTCACAAAATTACACTTTTCTGTATTCAATGTTGCCAATGGCCTTGTCGCAGTGGTAACACTGGTCCCCATCAGATCACCAATGTTATATGCTGCCTGACTTGGCTAGCAATTGGATGGATGATGGTTCAGTACTGTTGGCAAGCAGGGTGCACTCAACTCTTGTGAGGCCAATTGAGGGACTACTAGACTGAGAAGTAGCAGCTCTGGTCATGAAATCTGACATTGTCCAAAAGAGCAGTGTGTTGGCCATGTGCCCCTCCATATCCACATCCAGTTATGGTTGTTGGCTGAGGATGTTGGGCCTTCTGAGGCCTGTTTGGACAGAGTTTAGTTTTTAGTTTAGCACTCAGTATTTATTTTACTGGTTGTAACCTTAGGAATACTTTCCTTAATCCCTGCATATGCTATTCCATATCTCTCTCATAGTTGATTATGTCATCAAGATACACTAAGCATTGCCATGGTTGTAAGCCTCTGAGTGCTCCATCCAACAATCGTTGAAATGTTGCAGGTGCATTTTTTAATCCAAGTGGTATTCTTCTGAATTTGTAGTGTCCCCAGGGGGCCAAAAATGCTGTTTTGTGTCGATCCTGTGGTGCAACCTCTATCTGGTGATAACCACTCTTCAGATACAGTGTTGAAAAATATTTGCTTTGCCCTAAATGGTCCAATTTTTCTGTAATGTTTGGCAAAGGGTAGGCGTCCATTATGGTTTTTACATTTAGATGTCTGCAATCACAACAAAACCTATATTTTCGTGTTCTATTGATTGATTTTTTGGCATGATGACTATTCCTGCCCTTCATTCACTATTACTTTCTTCAATTGCTCCATCTTTCAGCTGTTGATCAATAAATTCCTCCTAAATTGGCTGTAAGTACCTAGATATTCTGTATGGTTTGCATTTCCCATTGTTATGCAGTGTTGTGTAATATGCATAACTGCTAATGGTCTTTAAGGAAAAAATAAATTCTTAAATTCCAAAAGTAATTTTTCCATCCATTCGATGTTGCTTTCTTATAAGTGCTTCACTTTTCCTCATTATGCAGTTTCAATAACATTTGGCAATTGTCCGTGGCTGACACTGCTAGTAATATGAAACTGTGCACCTAACAAATTGTAAAATTTTAGTATCCTATGGCTACAATATCGATAATCCACAGTTGTAATTGACCAACTTGTACAAATACCTGGGTGCAACAATTTGTAGGGATGTGAAATGGAATGATCAGATAGGCTCAGTCATAGCAAGTGGCAGACTGTGGTTCATTGGTAGAATGCTATGTTAATGCACTCTGCCTATAAAAGAGACTGCACGCAAATCACTTGTGTGAACCATCCTAGAATATTGCTCATGTGTTGTGAACTGTATGAAATAGGACTGACAAGGCACAGTGAATGGATGCGAGAAAGGGCAGCATGAATGGTCACAGATTTGTTTGACTCATGGCAGAGTGTCACGAAGATTCTGAAAGAATTGAACTTTGCAGATATTTGAAGATAGACACTAATTATCCTGTAAAAGCCTACTTATAATTTTCTAGAACCAACTTTAAGCAATGAATCTAGGAATATACTACAATCCCTTGTATCACTCCACTAAGTAATGTGAAAAAAAGCTTAGACTAATTACAGTACACATAGAGGCATTTAAGAAATCATTCTTCCCCAGCTCCATTAATGAATGAAACAGGAAAAGCCCTAATATATGTTACAATGGGACAAACCCTCTACCATACACTTTACAGTGATTTGCGGAGTATAGAAGTAAATGTAGATAGAAAAAATATTAAATGTGCAATAAAAAGTTGCTTTACAAATCTTGCAAGAAGATTTTAACAAGTAGAAGCAGTGTACAGGTGACACAGGAGGAAATGGATAATGGGGTTGAGTCTGGTCAAGTCGTTTTCTTCACAATTGTCTATGATAGGACATTTGAGAGAAGATCATTACTTGTAACAAGAATTGGTGCTTCATCTGTGGCTTGAAACAAGATGCCAGAATTACAAACTGAAAAATCCCAGTCTAGAAAATCAAGTGAAAAAATGATGTTAAAATTTTTTGGCTGTAATGGAGTCATTCATGAGCATTATCTGTGTACATGTGGAACAGCAAATCAGGATTTCTATCAAGAAGTGTAATGCTCAATAGCTGAAGCCCAAACCTCATGCCTTTTCCCTTGCTGTACAGTAGTGGACCAACACATGTGGCAGCAGTGAATTACCAGTTTTTGGGTAAAAAGTAGTTCTCATTAATGCATCATTCACCTTATTCAGTGGTTTTCTCACCTATTTTTCACTTCTGGAAACTGAAAATATATATGAAGAGTCAAATATTCCACTTAAATGTGGAGATGCAGAAGACTAACCAACAAATACCATGAATAAAATGTGTGCTCAGCTAATGAATTCTACTTTAAATAAATAAATTTTCAAAATTTGTGTGTTTAGGTACAAAATTATCGTTAGCCATATTTTTCTTCATAGCTTGAAACATGAGAAACCCTCCAAAGATCGTGGTGCCAGACCAGTTTTGTCAATGTACATTGATACCACAGTCATCAGCGATGTCCCATTTCAATCCACAACAATGAATGGAGAGTCTGAAGAAGACACACCCTCTCGCTCAGCATAGATGTGCCCTCACACAGAGGTCAATACAGAACTGAGCATGGGAGCACTCTTCCACAGTTTCTGACCTCAACTGTAGCAGCCAGCATCATCAAGTAGGACTAAAAAGTTATTGATATTTTAGATGAAAATGTACTTTTGTAAATGTTGAGCCTTGTGCTTCAAGATAAGAGTTTGTTAATTAATGGCTCAGGTGATGCATTCACAGTCAATGGTAGATGTAAATTATCAATTACTCCTGTAGTAAAAAAATGTATCACATTAAGTAAATCTTTTTATGCATTCATGTGATAATGCGAACTAATATTTTGTATGTTGTAGTTCCAATAAGCCATCTCCCAGAGCAATCAAAGAACCAACAGTTATGGCCACACAGTTGTAGTTTTGTCTGGTCATAACAAATGACAATGAGAATTGGGGCTTAATCCACTGATCTTTCATGCCAGCTGCCTGCCCTGTGCATGAGTTGTACAAATTTTTCTGGCTGTTGCTCTGCTTTTCTTCTGTTGTATTCAAGTGTGTCCTACTACATCTCACCATGTCTCAGCCACCACAGGAAATGTCTCCAGCCAATCTTACACAGTTTCAGGTACAGTGGATTGAACATTTGCAGCTCACTCTCAGCCTGTTGACATCTTTACTGAACAAGCAAGCAGTACCACCACTAGTAGCTACTCCAAAATATGTCCCATACCCTGTCCAAGTTGAAGAATAGCTATATTATAGGGAGCAATTAGAGGCACATTTTATCACCTACCAAATATCAGGGATGGAGCGCAATGCGTACTTTTTGCCCACCTTTGGTCCCAATGCATATTGCCTCTGTGTCGAATTTTGTGCCAGAACTGTTCCCAAATCACACACAACAATCTTGTGAAATATAATCTTCATTGAAAAAGGGTCTGAAGCTCTGATGAACTTTTTGAATCATTACATGATACCTTTAGCTACCATTCTGTTTATCTGATGTATGATTGTACAGTTTTGGCCTTAGGCCATTTTCAAGTATCTAAACTGGTAGCATTGTACATTGATTGCATTAGTATCATTTATGACCTTATTGTAGAAACAAGTCATATGCCAATATATACTAGGAGGATTATAGCTTACTTTATGGATGAATCTTTACTGGTATATTATGCCATGTATGTACTTGCTCCTATGACTGCATAGAACTGTCACAACATAAATTAGGCATAGTTTTTGCTGTTTTGGGAGTACATTACTTTTGAGCAGTTGTTGCAAAGCTCTTATACATAAGGTCATTTTTTAAATGTACTTTCATTAGGAAGATTATAATTATCCATTATATTTACCTTTTGATAACTTGTGTAATATTTGTAGTAATTCATTAGTATTAGGTATTCGTTTTGAATAATGTGTCCACTCAATTTTTAGAATAACAATTATTTATAGCCACATTTCAGAGAAGATCTAGTTCTTTTTAGTTTTTTTCTTCTTCCAGTGGTAAGTTGATCAGTCTGTGTATCATAGAATGAAGATATTTGAGCTTGTGTGCTCTCAGGTGGCATGATCAGTTGCAGATAATTACATCTGTTGGCAATGGCTTACGAAAAATTTTGAATTTGTGTTCAGGTTTCTTGTTTGAAAGTTTTAAATCTAAAAAGTTTATGCTCTTTCGTTTTTTCTTTCCATTTCATGTAAACTGTTGAATTTTGAATGCCTGACATTATTCCCTTCTACTGTGACATAAAACAGGATTAAAATGTCATTGACATAACTACAGTAACAAAGGATTTTTCAGCTGTTTGAGTGAACTTGTTAAAAAATTTTTCTTCTAAAGTATTAACAAAAATATCAGCTATTGTACCTGCTAGCAATGAACCCATTGCTACCCATCTTCTTGGGGATAATTTTTGGTCTAGGATGAGAAGTATTTGTAGGGAGTGATTAATTGTAGGAGTCCTGCTAGTTCATAAATTTCTGCTTCAGTGATTTTTTTATGTTCAAGTAGTTTTTTTAATGATTTCTATAGTCTCTGTTACTAGAATGTTTGTATACATGTTAGGAATATCAAGTGTTAGGTGTTTTCCATTTTCTGGTATTTTTCATTTTTTATTTTATTGACAAAATTGTAGCAGCTTTTGTAGTGTGTTCTTCTCATATGTGTCATATTCCTTAAGGAGTATACTGCATTTCTTACTAAAAGCATGTACTGGACTATTAACCATTTTAACAACTGGACATATCAGGACTCATTGTTTACGTATCTCAGGCTGGGTACACAATGATGGTGTTGTTGGATTCATTATTATGGATTCTCTTATTTTTCTTTTTGTGAATATGAAGTTACACCCTTCCAGTATTTTCTGTAACTGTGCATTAAATTTGTTGGTTTGGGCCCTGATTGATGCTTTTAATATTATTTTGTTCAAAAAATTCTGTTACTTTTCTGTTGCAATCTTCTTCGAACATAATCATCAATGTATTTTCTTTATCTGATTTTACACTGACGAAATTATATTCTTCAAGCTTTTTATTAATCTGATGTATGATATTACCACCCTTCATTCAACGTCTACATATATATAACCCGCAAGCCAACTTATGGTATGTGGTGGAGGGTACACTGCACCACTATTAGCCACTTTCTTTTCTGTTCCACTCACAAATAGAGAAAGGGAAAAGTGACTGTCTATATGCCTCCACACAAGCTCTAATCCGTCTAATTTTGTCTTCATGGTCCTTATGCAAAATGCACATTGATGGCAGTAATATTATATTGGCCTTGCTTTCCCATTTTACTACGGATTATTTTTGTAGTTTTCCAAGTAATGTTGTTTTGCTCATGAGGTGGCAACTGGGCCATATCAATAGTTATTTTGGTGTTTGCAATAATATTATTAATTGTTGGATGATCATTTTGATAGTCAAATCCATGTAGCAATGGCATGGTTTAAATTGTTTCATCTGAAGCATCAGCCTGCTCAGCCAGTCAAACAGTGCTAGCAGGACTCACAGGTATCACCAGGAATTGCAAGTTTAAGTGTTCATGTGGAATTAATCATAGTGAAGTCATGATACATGATGCTATCACACAGAATGTATCAGATGCACACTTTCACGCAGAAATTCTAAAACTGCCTAGGCCTTATATAAAAACTGTTCTGTCTATAGTGGAATCTTAGACAATTGTGGTCTCACATAGGTTTATTTTGAGGCTCCATGTGTTTCTTCTGTTTGTAGTGCATCAGACACACAGTCTTAAGTACAGAATAGTGTTCAACTATTTACAAAGAGAGCTCAGACAAACAGTAAGAACAGCAGAAGTAAAAACTTTCAGTCTCATGACACATGACGCGTGTTACAAAGCTCTGGAAGAAAATCATGTCCTCAGGGATTTTCGAGGCATGATCAGAAAGATTGTCCTTTAATGCAAATTGCTTTCAATGTCAGTGTGAAGGTCACATTCAATCAATGTGTTTACATGAAAGTGAGGTTGGGATGACAGTTGCCATCATGCAACTACATAATACCACAGCTATGCTGTTAATAGGTGCACACAGGTGTATACAGTATGGGTCATTCTTCTTACTCAGGCATGATCCAAACCAAGCACTTTCTCATTCTGGAAATCTTCTGCAGGAATATGCTGGCAGGCAAACAAACTATTTGTTCATTTAAAAGAGGAACAAAAGACAGTTAAGTTACAACTAGACACAGGTATTTCTGTTTCCCTGATAAATAAAGACACATGACAGAATCGGTACCCCCTGCTCCAGCAGCCTATATCTATTTTGTCTGCCCACACTGTACATGACATTCCAGTACTTTGTGTGTGTATTTTGCTACAAATTTTCCAGATATGACAAAAGTGTATTTCTTTTCATATTCTCAATTCTAAAACAGTGCAAACATTTTTGGGTTATGAAACTTCCTGGCTGATTAAAACTGTATGCCAGACTGAGACATGATCTTGGGATCTTTGCCTTTCACAGGAAAGAGCTCTAGCAAGTGAGCTACACAAGCACACCTCATGACCTGTCTTCAAAGCCTTACTTCCAAAAGCATCTGATCTACCTCCAAACTCCACAGAAGTTCTCCTGCAAAACTTGTGGGACGAGCACTGCTGGATGAAAGGATGTTGTGGAAACATGGGTTGGCCACAGCCTGAGGGATGTTTCCAGAATGAATTTTCACTCTGCAGCAGAGTGTGTGCTGATATGAAACTTCCTCGCAAATTAACACTGTGTGTCAGTCCAAGACTCAAACTTGGGACCTTTGACTTTTGCAGGCAAATGCTCTACCAACTGATCTAACTTAGCATGACTCACAACCTGTCCTACAAGCTTTGCAGAACTTCTGTGAAGTTTAGAATGTAGGAGATGAAGTACTGGTGGAAGTAAAATTGTGAGGATAGGCTGTGAGTCATGTTTTGGTAGCTCAGTTGGTAGAGCTTTTGCCCACAAAGGCACAGTTCCTGAGGTCGAGTCTTGATCCAGCACATAATTTTAATCTGCCAGGAAGTTTCACACTCATCTGCAGAGTGAAAATTCATTCTGGATTTTTGGGTTATATTTGTCTGATTTGTTCAACTTGTGCATTCAAAACAAATTTGTTGCTACTATTATTTCTGTGCCACCCATTAACATTTCTAACTTGTGTAATAAGTACTAGTAGTTATTTAAACCAGGTACAGGTAGGGCTAAAGATTTTGAAGCTCACATAACTGTGAAGGACTATGCAAGGCCACAATTTTTTCATGCATTACCCGAGCCACATGCATTATGTGAGCAAGTTGCTCAGGAATTGCGAAAATAGCAAGACAATAGCATTATCCAACAGATTTCTCAAGCCAATGGGCATAATACTTGATCATTATGAAGAAGCCTTCAAGTGTTAATGTTTGTTTGTGGACTTAAGGCAACAGAAAATCCACAAACAATAGTGGATTCTTTTCCTCTTCCATGTCTGGGGGCATTGATGGACAGACTGGGACAGGGCAGATACTTTTCAGAGATAGATTTGTGTGAGGCATATGTACAGTTAACTGTTGGATTAACAGTCCAAGCAATACATTGTGATAAACACTCACATAGGTTTGTTCCAGCCTTAAAGACTGTCATTTGAAGTGCTTCAGCTCTTGTAATTTTTCTATGGTTCTTAGAACAATTAACTGCTGAAGTCCCTCCTTGTACAAATCATTTACTTGGGGATACCCAAAAAACTGTAATTATGTTTTAAAAAGCTATATATTTTCAAAGTGTTTACAAAACATCCCTATCCTCTTCAAAACACTCACCATTAAGACTGATACATTTGTTCCACCGGTGCTTGCACTGTTCGAAAGATTTTTTGTAGTCATCTTTATAAATGGCTGAAAGCTTCTTCCTCGATGTATGTGGGGCAGTGGAACCATTCAATTTTTACCCAAAAGCTGTCTAACAAAGATGACTGTGTGTGCAGGGGCATTGTTATGGTGGAAGAACCAGTCTCCTGTCTGCCCAAATCTTCCATTAAGCTCCAAGATAACCTAATAATCTCTGACAGTTGATCAATTGTTTTTCAATGGTATATGAGGAGAAGCTCTTGGTTTTTTTTTTCAATAATTGCATTGATTTGGGCAGCTGATGAACATCCAGAATGAGGTTTGTCATCAATCGATGTGTCACCATTTTTAAAATGAGCAAGCCACTCGTACACTTCAGTTTTTCCCATAGCATCATCTTGGTAAGCTGTTTCCAACATTAAAACAGTTTCAGCAGCATTTTTACCAAATAGAAAACAAAATGTCGCAACTCTATGTTGTTCACTTAAACTTTCCATAATAAAAAAACAAAATAGGAACAAAACAGCACTAGCAAAAACAATCACTGCAGATGAACAGAACAAACCATGACTACAATACAGGCAGCACCGAACTGGCAATGAGTTGTGGTGTACATGCCTACCAGCAGAAACGCGCACTACACAATTGGAGATGATATTCTCATCATGGGCCATATGCCTGCTGAAGATTTAGCAAATTTAGACTGCTTGTTTCCAGTTGTTTCTACTGCTGGCTTAAAGTACAATAAGAAAAAGTGCTCCTTCTTCCATGAAGAATTGAACTACTCAGGTCACATGCACAGTGTATACCTGTCACAGTTGTCTGCTGTTAAGGAGTTCCCAAGTGGCCATGAGGAAACTTACATATTACATAAAATTTATTCCTAACACTGTGCAAATTGCTGTTCTGCTTAACTGGCTATGCTGAAAAAATGTTCTTTTTCTGTGGTCCAAAGAATGCCAGTATGCATTTCCACAATTGAAAGACACATTCTTAAGTCCTAGATGTCTGATTCATTTTGACCCAGCTCAGCCTGTCATGTTACTTTTGGATGCATCTTCTTATGGGATTGGGGCTGCACTCTCCCATAAGATTTGTTCTTCTGACAGACCTACTGCTTTTACTTCAAAAACTATTAACAAAATTCCACCAGTATTTGTACTGTCAGAAGTTCTATGGGTTGTGGTACAGGTCCACTGCCCAACATCTGAATGCTGACATGTTGTCTTGATTGCCAGTCAGTACCAAAACAGCATTTCATTGGTCTGAGGAATCATATTTTCAAATCGATTCTTGGTATTTTGGAAGTCTTCAGAATCCTCCTCTTGATTTCAGGCATGTTGTCACTGTCACTGCATCTGATGCAGCTTTTCAAGTTGTTTTGCAATATGTGTGCCATGGGGGGTCACACAGTATGAATGGAATTCCTCACCCAGTGGTGCATCATTACTTTTCTCATCATTACACATTTTCTGTGCAATCAGGTGTTGTGCTGTTGCACACAGAGTACAATGATGGGCATGTTGTGATTCCTCAATCTGGAACAGGTTCTTAGAAGTTCTGACTGGGCACATAAACAGTACTATCCCATTAAAAAAATTGAGTATTCATAAAAATCCACCTTTAAAATCAAAAACTGTGCCATTAGATGTTAAAACAAAAGATCTGAAGAAAAAATAGAAAACATGTATGACCTGCATATAGTGACCACCTGCAAGTTAGACAAAGAACTCTACAAGCATTACAAACATCAGTTGTGCAAAGAAGTCAGAAGATTAAAAGCAAAAAAAGTTAGTTAACAGATGTGAAGCCCATATTATGTTTCAAAGTCTTGCTAGTCAGTTTTAAATAAAATTAGAAACAATATAACGGAAACTACAAGTAACAATTAATTGTGAATAATGATAATATTTCTGATCTTCTTCTAGTTAAACATATTTTTAATAATTACTTTTATAAATACTGTTGAAAGTGATTTTTGTACAAAACCAGGTGCATAGCATACATTTGTGTCCACTAATGAACAAAATTACAGTACAGAATCTGCAGTACCCACTGATCACATCCTGTAGTTTATTAATAGCCTCACAAATAAAAAGTCAGCAGAATTACATGAAAATTTCTCCTTTTTTACTGAATAAATGTAAACATTATCTGGTGAAATCACTAGTTCATCTAATAAACTAGGTTCCTGAAAACAGTGTATTCCCTGACAAGTTGAAACTGGCTGTGGTGTAACCCTTATACAAAAAAGGGGAAGTAAATGATGTTCAGAACTACAGAACCATTGTCTAATTTCAACAGTCAGCAAATTGATCGAGAATATAATGTTAAAAGGAATGTCAAGACATTACAGCAGTGCTGACATATTAGGTGATTTCTAGCATGGTTTCAGAAGATGCCAAAATATGACATCAGCAGCAGTATGATTTGTCCACTATGTACTTGAAAAAATAAATGAAAAGTCCCAAGCAGCAGGAGTATTCCTGGATCTCTTGAAAGTATTCTTATAAAAATTGGGATGAGTGGTGTCACTAGAAAACTCATGCAGTTACTATAAAGATATTTAAAAGTCAGACAACAATGTACAGAAAATATAAAATTATATATTATGATGGAGAAGTCCTAGAGGGGAGACAGTCAAGAATACGAAATTTACATTTTGGTGTTCCTCATAGCTCCATTTTAGATCCATTCCTATTCATATATTATGTAGATGATTGACCAAGTTCTCTAGTTAATAAGCATGTGATCACCACATATGCTGATGACCCATCTGGTGTCTGTTGTGCAGAAAGTGAGCCCAGCCTAATTGGTGAGACTGATAACTTTACTGAAAAGGCAAAGGCTCAGTTTGAAAAAGACAACTTGAAAGCTAACTTAGAAAGAACAAATATTATTCATTTTAAATCAGGTGGTCCAAATAGAAAAAAATATTATGAATGATGAGATGGTTTCAAAAACCTCTTCAGAGTGTAAATTTTTCATTTTATGTGTAGATGACTGACTTTCATTGAAATAGCAAGTTGACAATGTCTGCAAAAAAATAACACTCAGTCTATATGTTTTAAGGATATTATCACTATATCTTAATTCTGAAACCTTAAGGACTGTATTCTTTTGGATTATTACACCCTTGCTTGTCTTATGGAACAGCGCTGTGGGGTGTGACTTGCCACACTAATATGAAAAGATTTTTCATACAGCAGAAGAGAGCCTTGAGGATTGTAGCGAAAGTGAAACAATGAATATCATGTAAAAGCCTATTCACTAGAATCAATATTCTCACAGTTTATGCCACATGTATGCTATAAAGCATTATGCTAATGAAAGGAAACACCAAAGCCACAAATAAGAACATAGAAATTCACAACCATGATACAAGGTACAAAACCTACTTTAGTGTGGTTATCAGAAGGTTAACTATAACAGCAATAAGTCTGCATGTCAAAGGATTTCTTTTGTAATTTACTATCAAATGATCTTATTATGTGGCAGGAGTAATGCTGATTCAATATAAATAATATTATAAGCAACAATCCTATTCTACAAATAAGTATAGTAGTAATTTATATACAAAACCAACAGTACACTATGCAGTGAATTATCATCCTGCTGTATGAATTATTTCATGGTAACATACCGTAAAAAATAATGTTGTAGTCTGCACCCTGTTGTTGCCCATGCATGTAAAATTAAGTGTCATGAGCAGAAAATAAATGAAGAAATTAAGAAACATGAAATACAAGGTCAAATATGTTTGACTTACCACATGTCATATTCTGTGCATCTTTCCACCATTCCTCACCAAATATTCTTTCACCATCTTCACTGTAGCAGAAACACCTGACAATGGCACACAACCATACATTACTTGTTTGGCATAAATATGATTTTTGAAATACCAAAATAAAATAAGATCTAATCATAAATCACAACCTTCACAAAATTTCTTTGTTAGAAAAAAGTATCTGTATTGAAAGAATGAAGAAAAGCAAAAATAAACAACGAATAAAAAAATTAGCAAATATATGGCCTACATGAATATGACAAATGTGTTTTGATACCAAACACCCTCATCAACATGTTATCAGTCTCATCTTTTTCCATGACCACCCAATTACTCCTATTAAGAAAACCAGACCCTTTCATCAGCATAATATCAGTCTCACAGTGCCTTTATTTTCTGATGACTACTGTATTATTCCTATACAGAAACAGATTATTCTAGCCATTTTTCCACACACAGATTTCAGAAATCTTTACCATAAGACCATTACTCATATGGTCCTGCTTTATCAATTTACACAATCTGCCATCTGATAACTTGTAGGAAACTTGTATGAACTATGATTTTCTTTCTATCATGATCTAAAATCCACTTCTAGACTTCTTTCCACAACATTCTTGCAAGATTATTACACCAGGACTCTTATTTAGCATCTGGATGGTATAAAAGACACACAATTGATTTAATGTTATTTCTGGAAAAAGTATTGGGTATAACATTGATAAAACATTATACTGTTTTAGATGCAAAGCTAATGGCTGGATTTCAGAGCATTTTCATCTAGTTTGATAATCACATGTGATAGGCTCTGGTAACAGTTATATAATAGGGAGATATTATTGATAAACTGTTCCAAGGTTGCCAATAACAAAATTATAATTATCTTTCTTACAGACAAAACAGCATTGTTTTTCTGAGGTTTTTTTGAATTCTTTGACTTTTCTCTTGCTTGTTCTCAGTGCATAGTGTTTCAGGTATAACAAGAAGTTTCTCAAGATGATATTTACAGGCAGTTTGCTTCCATGCCACAAAGAATACAAGAGGGTATTCATATCTGTGTGTGGTCACACCTCATATGGATGCTGATGATGGACAACAAATCCAAATATAATTACAGTCTGATCACTTAATATTCTTTATATTTTGAATATCTCAACAACGTTTGATAAAAAGCTCCATCAAGAATGACCATGTACTGTACTGTAAAGTTTCCAAATATAGCTTTATGTGTGTTGAAGGATCCATATGCACATTGTTGGTGACGCACTGTATTAGAGTTTATCTGGACATCAACAAACATGACACCAACCTGACATCTGCTATTTACAGCCTTCTGGGTCTCAGGGAAGAATACAGCAAGCTGGATTTTACTTGAGTGGTGCTTGCAGAGACCATGTTGAGTCCTACACAAGTGCTGTCTAGTCCATAGAAAAGTGATCATAATCAAGCACTATGTATGTTCCACTGATGCACAAAAAAACTAATGTTACTGTGACAGGACTACAGTCCTGCACATGAAGTTTGCAGCCCTATTTATGAATTGGAAGGACATATCTTCATTTATGATCTCCCGCTTTGTACAGACACCGAGTCTAAATTTACTCTTTTTGCTGATGACACCACTATTCTGCTGGAGAGTTGAACTACCAATGACCTAGAAAATAAATATAATGTTGTACTTGTTGACATCCTATAATGGTTTAAGTGCAATGTACTAATTCTAAATATTGAAAAAACTCAGTTTATGCAATTTCATGCATCTCAGCAAGAAAATGAAGTATGTCACTTGAACTGTGGCAAACTAAATATACTACACTGTGAATCATCTAAGTTCTTGGGCATTCTAACTGATGGCAAGTTGAACTGGTCTGTGCATATCCTAGACCTACATAGAAGGCCTCAGTGTGGCAACTTATGCTCTGCATGTAATCACCCCCATTGGTGACGTGGATGCTATCAAAGCTGCCTACTTTGGTTATTTTCATTCTATCATGTGATTTGGTATAATTTTTGGGGTAACCAGCCTTTAGCCAAAAAAAATTTACTGCACAGAGGAGAGCTGTGAGAATCATGAGCAGTGTTCATTCAAGATATTCTTGCAGAAATCTGTTCCATAAGTTACAAATATTAACGATCACCTCTCAATACATATTTTCTTTGGTGATTTTTGTTTCTAATAACCAGTCTCTTTTTTAAACTAATAGTGAATGTCATGATCATGATACTAGGTCAAAAAATGATTTACATAGAGATCTGAAACATTTAAGTCTTGTGCAAAAAGATGTTGATTATTCTGCCACAAAAATTTTCAAATTTCTTCCTTCAGACATTAAAGTTTACATTAATGTCTTACCTACTTTTAAATGCAAATTGAGAGAATACCTAATGGTAAATTCCTTCTACTGCCTTGATGATTACCTGCAGATAAAAGCACTACTTGTTTTTATGTAAACTGTAATGCCATTGGTATTTATATTCTTAAAACTTTGTGTTAATGTGTTTTGCTATAACTCATCTTAATTGTTTAAGTTGGACAATATACTATATTTTCTTTTTCAGTAATTGTTTTATGTTACTTGAGCTATACCTTTGATTTGATTTTAACCATCAAGTTTATTCGTCATTTATGGTGGATTTTTGTCATTTTATATACGTGTATTATATCTGTGTTACGTAATCATGACTCGATCCACATCCTTGTGATTTATCACAATACTGATTAATGGAATATGTAATAAATAAATAATAATAAAAATGTGCCCTTTTCCAGTCATGCTGAAAGAAGAGTCTAGAATATAATGAGCATCCCTCAGGTCCTGTAGTCTTCCCACCATAAAGTGATTTGAACAGTTTTTCAGTGCATCACTCACTTATTTCTGTATTGGACATTCTCATATCATTGTGATATTCAGGCAAAGAAAATGTTATATCCTCTTCAGTGAAGCAGAATTAAATATTCAGTATTTTGTCATCTTTTGTTTCAGTATCATCATGGCCAATCCATGTTTTGACAGATAACTCAATTCCACTGACTGATTTTATGTGAAACCAAGAGGTTTTAGTGTTACCTGTGACTGTTCAATAGATAAGCTATCTCTATGTTTTTCTGACTTACTTTAGGATTTATGTATCAGTAGCAGCTCTCTTTACTTGGGCAGTATGTTACTAATATTATTACAGAGATGTGGTGTATCTTTTCCATTTTTCACTATCATCTATGGCAACAACTTGTTCACCATATTGCTTACATTACATTTTTATGAGCTTTTTGTTCAACATCAATGATGAATGGTGATATAACAACCTCATGGTCACTGATTCTCACTTTTTCATTCACTGAATGTGAAAATTTTGGCCTGTTTGTTGTCAACAGATCCAACATGTTTCCCTCACAGGTGACTTTCTCATCAATTCTTATCAAACAATTGTCAGTAAATATGTTTATTATAGTGCCTAGAGACTCTTTGTGCCTGTCTTCCATTTTAACCACATGCATCTTCCAGTTTATAGATGGCAAACTGAAATTTCACCCAATCACTGCGAGCTGATCAGAGAATTTACATGAGACATTTTCTCTAACACATTACAACACTGATTCTTGGTGTAGGTAGATGGTAAAAACGTACACTTACTATTCTAGGCCTGCCTTCGGTGCTTAACTTTACTCAGATGATCTTGCTTCTAACTCTGTATTTATTTCATTAGAAATTACAGAGTTCCTTGCAGCAATAAATACACTGCCATCAATGGTGACCAACTTGTTCTTTCAGCATATATTGTTTTTTATTTGCAGTTTCAAACAATTTTCTGCTACATGTATTATGTGCCAAATGTTACATTTAATGAGTGGAAGTAATTCGAGAACCTTGCTCTGAATACTTATAGAGTCAATGACCTACAACAATGTTTACTTTCATTAACACCAACTATGGGTGGTAAAGTCATGGCTCTTTGGTGTACTAAACCAAACTTCTCATCCAGTCTATAGAGGTGTTTTCCTAATCTGAAAATACCCTCATGTATATGTCCTGTATACTCTGTAATCGAAGTAGCTATCTCTGGAGGACACTGCATTCCTGATGTATGAAGAAGGACTATGCAATTCCCAATTTACACTCAAGGTAATTGTAGATGCAATGGATCCACTGTTTCACATCTTCTGCCTGGTTCTACACCACATACCTACCTTCAGGTCCACAGATGATGCTATAAATCATGAGCTATGCTTTCACTCCATGAGCAAGGTTAATGGCCTTTACCGATTAAGCCAACCACTGAAAGAGACCAAGGATGGCCTCTGAACCAAGACAGCAGACATCAGTAGTACTGCCTTGCATCTAGTATATTCAACTGCTGCTAACAGAAGTTTCTTTTCATCTCAGGAAATACTCCCTAGCAAGCATGCAGAGTCCATATGGGACTTCCTTCCTGACCTACTGATAACTCCTGAAAAGATCTGTGACTCCCCTGACAATGGAGCTCCACATCCCCCTGTCCAAGTTTCGATCTTGCA
This sequence comes from Schistocerca nitens, assembly GCF_023898315.1. Classification (NCBI taxonomy): domain Eukaryota; kingdom Metazoa; phylum Arthropoda; class Insecta; order Orthoptera; family Acrididae; genus Schistocerca; species Schistocerca nitens. The sequence goes on from NC_064616.1 coordinate 271,899,953, forward strand.
GAAATATAGGTCATACAGACCTCACAGGTGGGCGATGTGACTCTTTTTCACTTTCAGCATTGTACAACATCTCACATATCTTATTGAAGTACCTCCTTCACCTCCCACAAGGACAGACATGTCCCAAGTATAAATGTATTTCATCTGCTTAGAGATTTGCATCGCAACATTGTCCACCATTTATTCTTGGGTGAAGATAAATTGGCATGTCACAAACTTTTGCAGAAGAAGCATTTTGCATACTGTGCTGTACCAGAATATATTTCCACAACACAACACAGAGAGAAAAATGTGTGTTGCATGCCTGTGACCACAGTGCTAGATTCTCCAGAGTATATAGTTAACAGAATAGAAATTCATGTACATCATATCAATGCTGGATAAGTGTAACTTTATCATATATTTCATTGTCAAGCACATCTAACATACAGTTATGGTAAGTGTGTGTCCAACAGTATCAATGTCTGGGGTGTGTAAGTCATTTTTATGTTTCAAGATATAAATGAATTTTTTTTTAATTAGAACTAATTTTTTACTGTCTAAATAATATCTCACTGTTTTTGAGATGACTGTAGTATTTATTTCCCTTCCTTTCTTTTTGAGGTTGTCATATTCTTAGCAAATGTCAGTATTTTCCAATTTACTTTAGATCTTTGGAGATTATTTATGCATGTTAAAAGAAACAAAATCCAAATGCAAAGACAAAATATATGGCATATATTATGTTCCCCTATTTTTTTAGTCATATTTCTATGAGAACCTGTAATGTGACATTCTGTGGCCTGAGTTTTCCTATGAAAAACAATATTTAGCAACATTACAAGAAATATGGCAAAAGTAATATCGAGTGTGACGTTTTCTAGGGACTTCATTAACATGGTGATCTACTGCATGTTTGCAGATCAGTTAACAGAAGCTCACAGGAATATCTTGAATTATCATTTATTTGCCTCATAACAAACATGATCTAAATAATTTGATTCAGGTACAGGAGACACATCAAATTGTGGTAAAATTTCACCATAAACAAAGAACAGTTGATGTTATCAGACAGAATCATAATCATAACACAATTTTGTTATACATACATACAATAAAATTTAACACTCAATTACCCCTTGCACAAATTATCATTTTATCCTCTGTGAATTCTTCTATTGAATAGTAGCATTTCTCTCACAGAATCTGCTGCAGCCTCATTTTCAAAATTTCTGGCTTCATATTAAATGTTTTTTCCCCATTAACTTGTATATTGTCATCCCCATATATTGTGGAGTCTGTGCATATAATTTCAACTGGTGTGAGGGTAGCATAAAATTATTTTTATTTATTGTGTTATACCTATTGTAGAAATGATTCTCCTCAGATAATTTTTGTCTGGTGTGTAGGAAGATTTTAATTTCATAAGTGTATATGGAGGGAACAGTTAGGATTTGTAGTTTCTGAAATAATGGGCAACAAGACTTTATTCGCTGTGCAGTTCACATGCATCAGATCATTTTCTTTCATAGTTTCAGTATTCAAGATACACTATTTTATACTAATGATTAATGACCTGCCCTTATTCATAAATTCTCATACAATATTGTATGCTGATGACACAACTTTTCTACATAAAAGCTCTAATCTAGGTACACTGAAAACACTGACCGAAAATACCCTTGCTCAGTCCTCATTATGGTTCAAAGCTAATGGCTTCTTGCTAAATGAAAACAAAACCCAGACACTTTACTTTAGCTTCAAAGAGATTCCTAACTACCAGGAATTAGAAACTGTTAAATTTTTAGGTGTTACTATTGACAATAAATTGATGTGGGAACCACACATTAAAAATATATTGGCTAGGCTTTCAAGAGTTATTTATCTAATTAGAAATTTAATAAGACATGTTCCCAATGACTATGTGAGATCAGCATATTTTGCCTTCTTCCAAAGCATCATCTCTTATGGAATTTTACTGTGGGGTAGTAGCTGTCATGTAAATGACATTTTACTTTTACAGAAGAAAGTAATAAGAATAATAACGGATTCTGATAAAACAAAACATTGTAAACCTCTGTTTATTAAATTGCAGTGTCTTACAGTAGTAAACTTATTCATCTACAATGTTTTAATGTACATTAGAAACAATGTGTCTAATTTTGTGTTGAGAAGTGATATTCATAGCCATAATACTAAAAACAGAACATCTGTAGATGTACCATATCATAGATTATCAAAATCGCATAACTCTTACCTAGTTCTTGGACTAAGGATGTTTAATAGACTAAGTGCTGACTTTAAGAACTGCCTGTAAATATCTTTAAAGCTAAATTATACAAGCTACTAGTGAACAATCCATTTTACACCATTGATGAATTCTTTGAAGATGAAAATACTGTATTCTAACGTGTACCTATTTTATGTAAACCAATTGACATAGATATAGTAGTTTATGTAGAAATATTTGCTCTTGACTTTGTCTATTGCTGTAATCAGCTGAACGACAATAAAATTATCATTATTATTATTATTATTATTATTATTATTATTATTATTTGTGCATCCACAGAAAACATCACATATCTAATGAAAGATTCAAAATAACAATGATAAGCATTTTTTGTGTACTCAAGTCAGTGGAATTTGCTATATTTGCATTACAAAGGCAAAACTGCTTAGTTTATTTGATAGGAAGTCAATATGTGTGTTCCAGTTTAAGTTCTTGTCCACATTTAACCCAGGAATTTGACCATGATAACTTTTTTCATAGGTTGATTGTTATGTTGTACTTAAAGTTCCACACATTTTGAATGTTTGGTTTTGAAATGTTCTATATGGGTTTTTGTTATGTTCAATTTCAACCCATTTAACTGTAACCAGTTTTCTAAGATATCCAGTGTGCTTACAATAGAGGGCAGAATTTTTTCTGCATCATCATCTTTAATTAAAACAAAAGTACCATCTGCAAACAGAACTGATGGGGAAATTATATTTAAAGCTAAGTCATTTACATAGAATAAGAACAGAATTGGCCCCAAAATGGAGCTTTGAGGCACACCTTGTGATACTGTACTCCATTTAGAATAGTAATTCACTGTATCTGAGGTGACAGTTACCCTTTGTTTTCTCTTGTGTAAGTATGATGTTAGCCAATTTAGAGCATTCACCTTAATCCTGTATTTGTCTAATTTGCAGATACACAAGTCGTGGCACACGAAGTCAAAAGGGTCTAGAAAAATGATTATATAGAAAGGGAATATCTACAGCACACCACTGTTTCCCAGACTTTAAACGTGTTTATGGAAGTAGGTAACTGATGCCACAACACTTTCAAAAAGCAACAAGAAGAAAAATATTAATTTATGAATTTGAAGAAACTGTGGATGATAATGTGGCCAAATGACCATCAATAATCTCTCAATCAGTTAAGCCTGGAACAAACGTGTGCAGCTAGACCATTTGGAAAGTAATGGTAGTCTTACACTTATTATCAGTCAAGACAGAGCTCATGCATTGAATCCAACTGTTGTCAGACATTACATCACGTTTTTTGATGATTACTGCAACAATTTGTGAGCAAACTTCAGTTTAACAGCTACATATTTTACACTGATGAAGCCTGTTTCTCTATAACTAGTAATAGCCAAAATTGCAAGAAAGTAGATTATCAACAGCTGTGTTAATTTTGTTTTGTCACTTATTCAAAAACAATATTAGTAGATTTGATTGTGCTGATATTTTACATGTTCTTTTCTCTTTTGAAAGATAAAATTTTTCACAAAATATTGTTGATTCTTGTCCTTGTTTAAGAACTCTATTACAGATTTTATATCACTATTTTAACGTCTTTGTAGTTCCTGTAACATCATGCTCTTTTTTAAAGTTCTCTGATCCTGCCTTTATACTTATTACTGCTCATATTTAGATGCTGGCAGAGGTTTGTCCACTTTAGTACGTTTCATATTATTTTAACAACTGAAATTAATATCAGTAATGACTCCCAGATAAATCACTTACAGAATAAATACAAATAATCAAAATTATTTATTATATCAGTTCATAATATTTAATGCCTTATTATGTATACTGCTGATGTACTTTACCACTTACTTTCCTGTAGCCCTCTCTCCCTTACATTGAACAGCAGAAAATTTTCCATCCGCATCACAGCTTGGATGCCATGTAATATCCTTGTTATATCCATATTGTGGACATGATTCTGGAGGTATATTAGAATATCAATAAGAAAGTTTGAACTGATATGACTGGTACAAGTGATGTTTTGAGAAAAATAGTTCCATACATACTGCTATCTTTGGTACAGCCTTTTGTAGTACAACTGTATCCAGGAGCACACTGCATGGTATCTGCAGCTGCATCTTTATCACATTCTTTTCCTTCAACTATGAACAAAAAAAAAAGTCAGAAAATTTTTATTTCACAGAACTTGTAGTGTTTCATAAATAACAATATGAGAATTAACATTATTTCCCATTTATTATCATAGCACATGCATTTAACAGTTCTTAACTTTGTTTAATTGGTAGAAGATATCAATGGTCTGCATCTGTGAAGCATGCGACAAAGTTGTTTCTATTTGCACTTAAATTCATGTGCTACGCATATCAAAAATAATGGTTTGTCAATCAAAAGACTGTTCTAATTTTTTTCCTTATGACACTTGTGTCTATGTTTTCTTGAAAAAAAAAGAACAGTTTTTTTTGTGAAGTTCTCTATATTCATCAGAACATTTCTTAGTAAAAATGAACAACAGTTTGGATTTTGGTCTAGAAGTTCTGTATATTTCACTTACCTGCATTAATGCAACCAGGACAGCAACCACACAAAGAGGCTGTTGGATAGTAGATGGTATCAGCTGGACAATCATCCTCATTAATATCTGTAACACACTGTCTTTCACTGTCACAGCCATACAGAATACTGTCACATGTCTCAGCACTATCTAGGTATTGACAGTATATACAACTCATGAAAGTGGATAACATTACAATTACAATGATACTCTTTGTGCACATTTTGTACTGATTTAGGTAGAGAGAATAGCCTCTTCTTACTGTCAGAGGCAAATGTCAATCTTACAGTTGCTCTGTATCAATGACGTGAAGCACATGTGCGCAAAATGGATATGATAAGATATCAAACTGTATATCTCACAATCAGATTCAAGACACACCCATTGCTTACGTTTGAGCAGATAAAAGTGCTGTTGAAAGTTTCCATAATGTGAGCATAACCATGCTACAGAAAACATGTCAATCTGATAAGCAACATCAAGAAGCAAAACATATGTTATATGTGCTGCTGTATGATGACTGTTAAAAAAACAGACATTTGTGATTTTTATGACAGACATGCATTTGTTGTAAACTTGTGCCACAGGTTCTTCATTTTAGTTTTTAGCTAAGCCAGAAACTTGCAGAAATTACAAACTTCATTACAGACCTTAATACAGAAGTGTGTCACCTTTACTGTTATACTTCAGTAATGGATTTTTAAGTGTATATAGTACTTTTGAATGTCTATGTTATTTCCTTATATGCTTTTTTCCCTTAACAGTATAAACGTATTTGGAAATTGTGTGCAATATAAACTTATTTGGAAATAGTGTCCAATTCTGAATCTTTCACAAAATACCCACCTACACACTTTTCTGTTTCTTGGCATTACACATGTATTATATGAACACTTGTATCATTATAAGATCATTGCCATTATCATTTTAACCATGTATCATCTCATCTCCATTTTTGACTTGTGCTATATCATCATATGCTTCTCCACACACAATGTATAATCTACAGGATTAATAAAATTACAATTACAATTGCAATTATGATAACTCAAAATGCTCCAGAATATTCCATGGTATCAGTATATTTCTTACTTACTTGTGCTATATCATCATATGCTTCTCCACACACAATGTATAATCTACAGGATTAATAAAATTACAATTACAATTGCAATTATGATAACTCAAAATGCTCCAGAATATTCCATGGTATCAGTATATTTCTATTTCTTAAATATGTTATTAGTTTTTATTGCACTGAATGATATGTAATTACGACGTGTTAATTGTAAGGGTTTTTACATGTGGCTCATACTGCATAAAGAGCCTTTTTTCTGATGTATGAGAGATGAATGTGAAATAAAAATAAGCAAACAATGGCTGTCAGTAGCACAAAGCTACTCATGAAGCTAAAAGCTGGTAAGGAGTATCCAAGTTCAGAAACTGAACAATGACATAAATATAACAGGAAACAGTAGACTACACAACATAGCAAAGAGTGATACAAAAGAACTCATAATGTCTCTTAAATGGAGATTAACATGTGTTCAGAGATGCAAATATAATTGTTTACTTTATTGCATACCATCATGTCCTTCCTAACTGGTCCTGTACAAAAAGATTAAGTTAAAGCAAATGAAGAAGTACAAAATAACTGCAGCCAATTAAAGAATGTAACATTCCATGACATATTTAAAATGAGGAGATTTCACAAAACTAATGGCATTCATCTCAACAGATTGGGAAAGAGCTTTGTAACCAGAAAAGGTTTAGAAATATTAGGCAAGAATTAAGTCCTCAGCACAGTATTTCAAGCATCATGCCTCTCAAAGACAAAAGGAATGTGTTTAATTCTATAAACTTACAATGAAGAGTAATAGGAGTTATTTCTTAAGAGAACAAATACGATGACAAGAACAATATATTTTCAGAAAACTAAACACTCCAACAGTCTTAAATTAGACACTTTCAGTATATATAACTCATATAGGCTTCATGTAAATGTACACTTGTATGACTTTACTAATGCATCATTTTTGTATTGTAATCTAAAAGGCTTGGGAAACAAAATCAAGCCTTTGTTACAGACCTAGATCCACACATAGCTGTTGTTAAATAGCACCAGAAAACTAGATATAAAACTCATTATTTCAAGTTACAGAATTATAATCCCATGTTAGTTTACTGTAATACAAGGTATAAAGGAGATGGGATCCCTATTTGTGTAAGGAAGACCAAGTTCATAAGTACTGTAGAAAAATTGTAATGAGCGAATGCTTTTTATGTTAAGAAAGCTTTTGAAGCAGTAATAATTAAATTAGTGTGTCAGTTCATGGTTTTCTTTTTAGCATGCATATATATGGACCACTCTGAAAATTTTGAGGTTTTTTTCACAAAAGTATGGGATATTGTAATGGGGAAGCTAAACAGAGGTTATCCTACTTGGAGATCTGAATATCAACACATTTTGTGAAAACCAGGAAGCAAACGTTTTGGGGATTGCATCCTATCCTATAGAGCTAAAGAATTACTTGGACCTATACCCACTAGAATATCTGATATATGCAAGAGCTCAGTAGATCATCTGATGACCAATCATGAAAATAGTGTCTCAGCAGACATTGAAAATGGACAAATCTCTGATCATTTACACAGAATTAGTAACAGAAGGCAATTCTGAGTTTAAACAAAACAATAAATATGAGCATAAGGAAATACTACTTGGCAACAACATTGTCATCCTAAGATAAAGTCTGAGGGAATTATCTTGGGAATCAGCATGTACAGCTGATGGTATTGACAAGAAAAGGAAAGGTTTTTAGAACTTTTAGCTTGGTACAATGATGTCAAGGAAGATGTTGACTGCACACTGCAGCCCTACCCTGTCCCCATCATGCCCCTGCTCACAGCATACTCCCACAAGCAGCACTACAGCATCCCCCACCCATACTCTTCTATACATACCCCTCTCCACCCCAATGTCCCCCATACTCTTATCACCCAGAGATTGCTTCTAACATCAGATGCAGTTGCTGTATGCAGCCAGGGACCGTGGATGGTCGTGTGTGTGTGAGTTGCACTCATATGTGTTTTCTACTTCAGAAGAAGGTCTCTTGGCCAGAAGCTCAATTGCATAGCAGACCTTTTGTTGCTCCTGTCTGCAACTCAATGTCTCCTCTATGTGGTGAGTAGCACTCTATCTTTTCATCTATCCTTTTCATAATATTGTTGTAAATATAATTTCTGTATGTCATAGAGCTCCATTTGTGGCCTTTTACTGTTTAAATGCTATGTGAATGATTTTCCAAGTGTCCAAGAAAACAACCACCTTATCTTTATGTATGATGATGACATGTCTAGCAATGCTGAGGTACAGAATTTCTTTGAAAAAGCAAAAACTCATTCTGGGGATGAAAACTTCAAAGTTAACCATAGCAGCTCCATTTTCATTTTTTTCAAACCAAGGGGCATATGTAAAAGAATTGATAAAAAAGATGACTGCCAGAGAATAGCCTGTTGATATCCTGTACAGGGATGACTCAGGTTTCAGAGAGCAATGACTATGAACAAGACCTTATTCTAAAATTTAACCCAGTGCACAACTGTCTCAGTAAATAACTACACAGTTATACTACATTTATGCATTTTTGAAGTCATCCTTGTCACTCATTATCCCTGGAAATATATAAGTACTCTAACTTGCTACAGTTTTTTTGCCTGCAAGGAAGTTTATCATTAGATTTGTAAGGCATATTGAAATCATTTTAAAAATTGATAAAAAACACTTGGCTACAATCAAATATTTATTTGCCATGGCTACTAGTTTCAGTCAGAATGACCATTTATACTGACATTTAAATATGAAATGAATTTAGTGGTAAGTCTAATAATAGTAGTAACATATATAATACATGAAACAGGACAAAACAATTAAAAGAAGAAATTATACCCATAATGGTAGTTGGTGGCAGAGCAGATATTGTGATTCCACAAACATCAACTGCTAAGGAGAGCAATGTAGTTGTTGCTGAAATATGCAAATTTCTGCCTACTGAATGCTGAATTATATCAGCAATAGCCAGTCAGGCATACAGGACATAAAACAATTGTTACAATAAGACAGATATAGAAAAGTTACACAAAAGCTAATAACAAATGAAGAAATAGGTACATCACATTACATAAAATAACTGCTGCAAACAGCATTTTCTCAATATGTGATAAAAATGTTACTAGAAGAGGTAATCAATAATAATCAGTTGTGAGAACACTGATAGCCATTTAGGGGATTTTCGAGAAATTTCGATATCGTATTAGATCATCTGCCAACAAAGATAGTGGTAGTTCGATGGAGACAGCACTGATGTATCAATATGCGACATCCAGTGGATGATGATTTCACTGAAATTCTCTTCTGTTCAAATGTGCACATTGGCATCTCTATGCTGCTTCCATGGTAAATAATAGCATCACTTAAGAAGTATTTTCACTGACACTACCATCCAGGAGCAGTCTACAATACCTGACATGCATTTCTACATACTTGCCTGTATGCCAGTACGTATTTAACATCCAGCCATTGTCACAGCTTTGAAATCATCTTCCACTGGATGTTACATACCAACACATCAACAGGAGAATCCATGGGAACAATTGGTGTCACTTAACTACTATCCGTGCTAGCATACGTCCTATGAGATTTCAGCAAATCTCCACAAATTGCTATCAGTGTTCTCACAACCAATTATTATTGGTTATCTTTTCTATATATTTTTTATCATAAACTGATGAAATGCTGTTTATTGCAGTTATTTTATATAATGTAATGTATATATTTCTTCATTTTTATTAGCTTTTGTGTAACTATTCTGTATCTACCTTATTGTAACCATTGTTTTATACCCCATATGCCTGATTGGTATGACTGATGCAATTCAGTATTCAGTTTCCAGTAGGAAGAACTTTGTGTATTTAAGCAACAGCTACATTGCTCTCCTTAGCAGTTGATGTTTGTGGTGTCACAACATCTGCTCTGCCATTGCCTACCATCAGGGTTAATTTCTTCTTTTAATTTTTGTTATATATCATGAATTTTATATTTTACTGCTAGTATCAGAGATCCTTCTAAATCAATTTTGCATTTAAATTTCAGTATAAATGGGCTAAAGATGGTCACATTCTCACTGAAACCCATAACCACTACAAATAAATATTTTATTTTGGTCAAGACTAATTTCAATTTATTTTTAAAATGGCTTCAATTTGCCTTAGAAACATAATGATGAACTTCCTTGCAAGCAAAAAAATTTACACCAAGCTGGAGTACTTATACATTTGCAGGAGTAATGAGTGACAATTGTGCCGTCAAAGATGCATAACTATTGTGTAATTATGTAGCTATTTACTGAGACATTTGGGCACTGGGTTAAATTTTAAAATAAGGTTTTGTTCAAAGTCATTGCCCTCTGAAACCTAAATCTTCCTAGTATAACATCTCAATGGGCCATTTTGTGGCTGTCATCGTTTCCACTGTATTTATTACTAACTCATGAATGTGTGATACTTAGTTTAAAAACTGCAAGCTAGCAAGTTGAAATGTTCAATTAAAACATACACTATAACTATAAAAAAAGCATACAGGAAAGTTGTAACAGCAAGAAAAACATTAAACAGTGATACACATATTAGGTTAAGTATGAAGAAAGCAAAATCAGTTTGGAAAGTAACATTGTTAGGGGCAAAGTATATAACAGCAAATTGCCATACAAACTACAGGAAAAATTAATGAGGATCCACTAATGTTGCTACAATATTCAATGAACATTATTCAAGTGTAGCCCAAAACTTAATTAAAAACAATATAATTTTGAACCCTAGGCCTAACATAAAAATTCCTATAAATAGAAAAACTATGTTTTTGTATCCAGTTACAACAGAAGCCTTCTTTTGCATCCTAAAAAAAGAAAATGTCACATGGCAATGATGTTATACATACCAATAAAAGTTATCAAACTTAGTGCAGAAAATGTAATTTAACTCCTTATAGAAATTATTAACATTTTTCAAGAATAATGTTTGAAACACTGACAGATTTCCTGAATAAAAATAAAATACTCTCCTATGCACAAAATGGCTGTAGGAAAAACAAAATTCATAGAAACTGCAGTATATGAATTTTGGAAACAGGTTCTCCATGCTGTAGACAATGATGAACCTAACTGAGAGAAGTTTATTAACCTTTCTATGGAATCTGGTGTCAACCACCATGATCTGGTTCTCAGTACATCATACTGTTATTGTTGGACAGTTACACAATGATGAAACTTTTGTCTCAACCTTCAAAGTAGTTAGTCATGGGATAACCCAAGGTTCTGTATTAGGCTCCATATCTACATCTACATCTATACCCTGAAAACCACCATGAGGTTTACAATTGTACCAATTGTTAGGGTGCCTTCCTGTTCCATCCATCTATGAAGCATGGGAAGATTGATTTTTTGAATGCCTCTGTACATGCACTAATTATTCTAATATTATCTGAAGGTCCCTATGTGAGGGATACATAGAGGGTGCAGTATACACCTAGAGTAATCATCTGAAGCTGGTTCTTGAAACTTTGCTAATGGCCTTTCTCAGGATACTTTACATGTATTTCAAGAGTTTTCCAGTTTTCCTAGCGGGGTCAGGGATTTTCTCTGCCTCGTGATGACTGGGTGTTGTGTGATGTCCTTAGGTTAGTTAGGTTTAAGTAGTTCTAAGTTCTAGGGGACTGATGACCATAGATGTTAAGTCCCATAGTGCTAAGAGCCATTTGAACCAAGTGTTCCAGTTCAGTTCCTTCAGTATCTCTGTGACAGTCTCACACAGAGTAAACAAACCTGTGACCATTCATACTGCCCATCTCTGTATATGTTCAATATCGTCTGTCAGTCCTGTCTGGTACATATCCCACACACTTGAGTAATATTCTAGAACCTGTCGCACAAGTGATTTGTAAGCAATATCTTTGTAGACTGATTGCACTTCCCCAGTATTCCACCAATAAACTGAAGTCTATCACCTACTTTACCCAAAACAGGATCTACGCGATCATTACATTTCATACCCCTACAAAGTGCTACACCCAAGTATTTGTATGAGTTGTCCAATTCCATTGATTTTATAACTCATTGATGTTATAGACATAGGATCCTACTTTTTTTTTCATTTTGTGAAGTGTAAAATTTTACATTAATGAACATTTAAAGCTGCCAATCCCTGCACCAGTTTGAAATCTTATCAAGATCTGACTGAATTTTTATGCAGCTTTTCTCAGATAGTATTTCATTATAGATAACTGAATAATCTGCAAAAAGGCCGATTTTACTACCAATATTGTCTGCAAGGTAATTTATATACAACATGAATAGCAAGGATCCCAACATACTTTCCTGGGGCACACCTGGCATTAATTCTACATCACCATTTATTACCAGGTCTTTGTTATTCACCAGCCATGGCTAGACAGACTGTGTCAAAGTTACAATAAAGTGATTTACTATATAATTAATTACAGAATAACATCTAAACTTTATAGAGGTGATGTATATAGACTGTCTTGTTCACTGATCCATTTGATTTCTTCACAGTCAAATAATTCTTGGGCTGAGTATAGTGGGCATTGTTTTAGGCAGTTTGTTTCTTGAAGTTTTCCAGCAGCAGGGTCTGCAATTCAACACGTAGTTTGTGGAACATCCTCACAGAGATCATCGGAAAACTGACTTTTGTTTTGGACAGTCGGCAGGTTGGTAGATTTATGTCTTCTTTGCTGTTGGTATTATGTTTATGAATGTTATGCCTCTTGCTGTAAGTGTCTAGGTTTTCCTTTATGTGGATGAGACATAATAATACATAGTGGCTATAAACAGTCATTATTCCCGATGTTCTGAATGACGGTCTGCAGTGTTCCTGGCTACTGCTCGATGTAATAATTCTTATTGCCTTCTTTTGCAGTAGCAGCACATCCTTGCAGCCTGCCAAGTGACCCCATAGCTGTAATCCACATAAAATGTATCTATGGAATGAAGCATAGTAGACAGTTATCAGAAACTGGTCTGTAATCACTTTTTTTTAATCTTCATAGGAGGTATATTACATGAGAGAGTTTCTTGCATACATGCACAGTGTGTCCATTCCATGAGAGTTTGTGGTCAATTGTGATGCCTAACAGTTTCACAGATTCTATATGGTCAGAGTATGTGTTTTTTCTAAGGCTGCATACCATAGGCTGGGTTTTTTCTTCATTTAGTTTCATACTGTTGGCGATGAACCATATTTTAGTGTTTTCGACTGTACATAAGACTTCATGACTGCTTGGGCAGAATTTTCCCCTTTTGGCAATAAGAGTGGTGTCATCCACAAATTGTAGTCTCTCACCAACTTCACTTAGATCATTTACAAAAATGAGGAAAAGGTGTGGGGCTATGACCAAACATTGTGGCACGCCGTGTTCTACCTTCTGTTCCTGGGATGTTGTTCCTTGGATTGAAACAATTTGCCTTCTGTTTTCCAAGTAAGACTGAAGTGTAGCTAGAGCTGTACCTTCCACACCATAGCGTTTTAGTTTTTTGAGCAAGATCTTGTGGGGGATGCAGTTGAAAGCTTTGCTTAGATTGCACAGTGTGAGTGTCACAAACTCTCTTTCTCACCTTGAATGCCTGCATCACTTTTCTTAATAAGTCTAATGCTGTAGTGGTACATGACTTTCCCTTCTGGAACCCATGTTGTGCATCTTTGAAGAGATGGTTTTCTTCAAAATAAGTTAGGATCTGATCTTTCATGATGTATTAAATCACTTTTGTTAGCATAGTAATGATCAATATTGGCCTAAAACTTGACACATTACCTGGGTTTTCTTTTTTGTAAACTGGTACTGTCCTTGCAAGTTTCAATAAATCTGGGAAACCTCCTGCAGATAGGCAGTTGTTTATAGCTGTTTCTAATGGCTGTGCTATTTCTCCAATAATTTTCTTTAGGACAGTACAGGACATCCCATAGATATCTTGACTCTCCGAAGTTTTTTAAGATTTTACTATTTTCACTATGTCATTTGCATGTACTTTTTTCCATGTTTCAAATTTACTGTGAATTTTATTTGGTAATTAAACAGCAGGATCGATAACCAAGTCTGTGATTTCAGTAACAGTGTTTATAGCTTTGATAAAGTAATCATTGAAGTCATCAGGACTGCAGGCCTTAGAAGAGGAAGTAGGCTTCTTCCTATGTTTATTTACTAGAGTCCAGGCTGCTCTGCACAGATTATAGGCTTCTCTTATGAATCTATCATTCTCCCTCCTTTTAGCTTCTTCTACTTTTGTTCTGTAAAATCTCTTGGCCTCTAATTAATTGCTGTGTAACAATTGTTTACTATTTGGATCTATGGCTGCTTTTTCACAGTCATACCACAAAATGACAATGTTTTTTAGATTAGCTAGCTCAGGTGTGTACCATGCTTTTGCATTTACTATTTTCTGTTTTCCTTGTGCTTCACCTGTGTGGCTTTTCTTTGGTATCAGTGGGAACATCTCATCTAATTTGGTTTATAGTTTGTGGAAAACAACATTTAAGGCATCATTAGGTTTTGCTTCTGTAATTAATTGTTGCTAGTTTATACTGGACAATGAGACATTGAATGTGTTTAGTTTTTCTTGTGGCATTACTCTTCTGTGATACACATCATTTGATTGCCATGTATTTGTCTGTTGGTTGCCCAGAGTCTTCGTTTGTAGTTTCATGACTAATCCACTGTGGTCTGCTATCATTGCATCAACTACATTTATTTTGTAACTCCAGGTATCTAATTTGTAATAATAGTGTTGATGCAGGCATCACCTCAAGCTGGAAGTCTGTTTGCTATAAAGACACCATAACTATTTACTAAATTTGAGAATGCTCTCTCTTTTGTACTATTTTCACCTATGTGTACATTTAGATCGCCACACAGAGCAATTTTTGGTTTAAGGTGTGTTATGTGAGGTAAAAAACTTTCCAAGTTAGTGATAAAGTTTTTGAAATTTCCATTTGGTGGACGGTACACTGAAACAATAATCATATTCATATCTACTAGTCTGACAATGACTCTCCACCCAAGATAACATGTTGCATCCTCTCTACCAAAAAGTCCTCATCCAGTCACAAATTTCACTTGATATCCCTTATGACAGGTGTGGCAGTGAGTCAAATGCTTTTCAGAAATCAAGAAATACAGCATCTTCCTGATTGCCTTGATCCGATGCTTTCAGAATGTCATGTGAGTGAAGTACAAGTTGAGTTTCACATGATCAATGTTTTTGAAATCCATGCTGGTCAGCATTTAGGAGGTCATTCTCTTCAAGATGCCTCATTATGTTCGAACTCAAAATACTTTCTAAGATTCTACAACAAATCAGTGTCAAGGATACTGGACAGTAGTTTTTTGGATCACTTCTAGTACCCTTCTTGTAGAGGGACGTGACCTGTGCCTTTTTCCAAGACCTGGGCATGGTTTTTTGTTCAAGGGATCTATGATAGGCTATAGTTAGAAGAGGGGCTAACTCAACTGCAAATTCAGTATGGAACCTGAAAGGAATTCCATCAGGGCCTGGAGCTTCGTTCAGTTTAACGATTTCAGCTGTTTCTCAACACCACTGACACTAATGCTAATTTCATTCATATTTTCTGTGGTACAAGGATTAAACTGGGGCAATTCTCTTGGGTCTTCCTTTATAAAGGAATATTTTAAAATGGAATTAAGCATTTCAGATTTTGCTTTGCTACCACCAATTTAAGTTCCTGTCTCATTCACTTGGTACTGGACGCTAACTATGGTGCCACTAACAGCCTTTACATATGACCAGGATTTCCTTGGGTTCTGTAAAAGATCACTTGATAATATTCTGCTACAGTAGTCACTGAAGGTATCATGCATTGCTCTCTTGAAAGCCAAACATGTTTCATTCAGCATCTCTCTAGTTTGTTTTATACCTACTATAAAGTAATCTCTGTTTCTTTAGAAGTTTCTTTACAGTGACTGTATAACATGGAGGTTCCTATTATTATGAACTGTTCTGCTGGGTATATATCTATCCAGTGCATGGTCAACTACGGTAGTTTTTTGAACTTGAGCAAGAGTTCCTCTACATGCTCCTGCCCTGTGCTGAAAGTTTCAAGTTCCTCATTGAGATATGACACTACTGATTTTGTATCTAGTTTTCTGAACATATACAGGGTGAGTCACCTAACATTACCGCTGGATATGTTTCGTAAACCACATCAAATACTGACAAACCGATTCCACAGACCAAATGTGAGGAGAGGGGCTAGTGTAATTGTTTAATACAAACCATACAAAAATGCACGGAAGTATGTTTTTTAACACAAACCTACATTCTTTTAAATGGAACCACGTTAGTTTTGTTAGCACATCTGAACATATAAACAAATACGTAATCAGTGCCGTTTGTTGCATTGTAAAATTTTAATTACATCCAGAGATATTGTAACCTAAAGTTGACGCTTGAAACCTCCGACATTCAGTTGCGTGTTGTAACAAACACGGGCCACGGTCGGCAAGCAGCATCTGCAGGGACATGTTTACGATGACGACTGTGTTTATGAGAGTGGCTGTAGTGCACTGTTGTGGTTTGGTCTAGCTGTCGCAGTGTCCGCATGTAGCGCTTGCTGCTATTGTTATTCTGCATTCGTCTCCGCATGCAGACCAACTGTAGTACACCGTGTTACCAGACGTCTGTGATAGTGTAGTGTTGTAGGAACTGTGACCATGGTGTATTCAAACTCTGAAAAGGTAGAGATGATACTCATCTATGGCGAGTGTCAACGAAATGCAGCTGAAGCCTGCAGGGTGTATGCAGAATGGTACCCGGGCAGAGAGCATCCAACGTGCCACACATTGCAAAACATCTACCACCAACTGTATGCAACAGGTATGGTCGTAGCACGCAAACGGGTCCGTAACAGGCCCGTCACAGGAGAAGCAGGTGCAGTTGGTGTGTTAGCTGCTGTTGCCATGAACCCACACATGAGTACACGGGACATTGCGAGAGCTGGTGGACTGAGTCTAAGTAGTGTCATGCGCATACTACATCGTCACCACTTTCACTCGTTTCATGTGTCGCTACATCAGCAATTATATGGTGATGACTTTAATCATCGAGTGCAAATCTGTCAATGGGCATTAACAGGGAATGCGTTGCAGTTCTACCTGTTTACCGATGAAGCGGGTTTCACAAACCATGGGGCAGTGAATCTACGGAACATGAATTACTGGTCCGTGGACAATCCTAGCTGGATCAGACAGGTAGAGTGACAGCGACAGTGACAGGACTGTAAATGTATGGTGCGGAATCATTGGCAACCATCTCATTGGTACTCACTTCATTGCAGGGGCCCAGACAGCTGCAACATGCATCGTGTTTCTACAGAATGATCTGCCAACGTTGCTCAAAAATGTCCCACTGGAAACACGTCGACGTATGTGGTATCAGCATGATGGTGCACCTGCACATTCCGCAATTAACACTAGGCTGACCCTTGACAGGATGTTCGATGGGCGTTTCATAGGACGTGGAGCACGCATAAATTGGCCAGCCCGTTCTCCTGATGTTACACCTCTGGACTTCTTTCTGTAGGGTATGTTAAAGGAGAATGTGTACCGTGATGTGCCTTCAACTCCAGAGGATATGAAACAACGTATTGTGGCAGCCTGCGGCGACATTACACCAGATGTACTGCGGCGTTTACGACATTCATTATGCCAGAGATTGCAATTGTGTGCAGCAAATGATGGCCACCACATTGAACATCTATTGGCCTGACATGTCGGGACACACTCTATTCCACTCTGTAATTGAAAACAGAAACCACGTGTGTACGTGTACCTCCACCCCTCATGGTAATGTACATGTGTGTCAGTGAAAAAGACCAATAAAAAGGTGTTAGCATGTGGACATAATGTGCTGTTCCAGTCTCTTCTGTACCTAAGGTCCATCACCGTTCCCTTTGGATCCCTACGTAATTCGGTGCTCTCCGATACACACGATCGAACAGCGGAGGAGTGGTACTCAAGCGTCAACTTTAGGTTACAATATCTCCGGATGTAATTAACATTTTACAATGCAACAAACGGCACTGATTACGTATTTGTTTATATGTTCAGATGTGCTAACAAAACTAACGTGGTTCCATTTAAAAGAACGTAGGTTTGTGTTAAAAAACATACTTCCGTGCATTTTTTTATGGTTTGTATTAACCAATTACACTAGCCCCTCTCCTCACGTTCGGTCTGTGGAATCGGTTCGTCAGTATTTGATGTGGTTTACGAAATATATCCAGTGGTAATGTTAGGTGACTCACCCTGTATACCTCTCTGCTTGTTTTAGTTGTCCTTTGTACTTTGATAATCATTGTTGCCACAACTGTATCATGGTCATTGACACTATTTTCAATGTGGACATCCTCAAAGAGGTCAGGTCTATTTGTTGCCATTGGATACAATACATTTCCATCATGAGTGGAGTTCCTAACTATCTGTTCTAGGTAGTTTTCAGAAAAGGCATTTAGTCAAGTTTCACAGGATGTTTTATCATGTCCACTTTTAACAAAACTGTAATTGTTTCAGTTAACTATTGGATGATGGAAGTCTCCACCAATGGTTACAGAATCCACCAATGATTACAGAATGACTGGGGAACTCCCATACAAGTGAACTGAAGTTTTCTCTAAAATTTTTGGTTACTTGAGGAGATGAGTCTGGTGGGTGATAGAAAGACCCAATTATAATTTTATGTCCACTCCTGATACTGAGTTTTGTCCAAACAATCTCACATGCAGCTTCAATTTCTGCCTTGGTGGATTTGAGTTTCTTGTCTACTGTGACAAATACACCACCTCCATTTCCCATTTACCTATCCTTTTGATAAACACTTAAATTTTCCCAAAAAATCTCACTGTTATCAATTTCACATTTCAACCAGCTTTCTGTACCTTTTATTATGTGAGCTTTACTGATTTTCATGAGAACTTCAAACTCTGGCACTTTGTTGTAAGTGTTTCAGTAGTTTACCATTAAGATTTTAATACACTCACTAATGAGAGAAATTTCTTTCAATCTTACACTGATACTTCTGGGTTTCGTACAGCTATCATTATCTCGATTGGATGGAGAGTAGCCTAGTCTAAAAAAACTCTTGTGTGCACCCCACACACAGTCAGCTACCTCAGTAGCAATCTCTGATGTGTAGTGCACGCCTGTCCCATTTAGGGGAACCCTACAGTGCTCAACCCCATGGCACAAGACGAGTAACCTGCAGCCTAGCTTGTCACAGAACTTTCAAAGTCCCTGGTTCAGTCCTTCCACTCGACTCAGAACCAAAGGGCCACAATCAGTTCTGAGGACAAAACTGCAAATTGTGAGATTCATTGAATCTCCTTGCACAAGTCTGGTCTTATCCTTCTCTGCCAGTCACTGGAATTACCCAAGAATGACCTCAAGCCCAGATGACAGGCATAATTTGTTCCAAGGTGCACCACAATCTGCAGTTTGCTGTTCTTAATATTTCTAGATAATTCACCACTGAGTTATCTGCAGCAGATGCTACACTTCTTGCAGGTAGTACCATTCTTATTATTAAAGAACTAAATTACGCAGATTTGCAGCAGAAAATCAAAGTACCAACAGAGGATTTACTGAACTGGTTTTGTGATAGTTATTTGATAGGCGATGGCAAAAATTAGTGTGGATAACATTCACCTATTCATGAAACAAAGAAAAATTCAATATGGTAATGGACTTTGGGAACTGCAAGTTTCAGGAAGCCCCCAAACGAAATTCTTATAGTCAGTGAGTTAAGGTCAGAAAGCCATGCTGAAATACTACATAGAAAACTAAGAAAATATTGTTACATGTTAAGAATGCTTAGGAAGCTCTGCGATAGAGAGTCATTATTTTGTGGATATCATTTATTTATACATAATTTACTGAGGTACAGTGTTCCCTTCAGGGGTAACATAAGCATGGCACACTAAACCTTTAAACTTCAGAAGAGAGCTGTAAGAATTATATAATGATTTTGACATAAGCTTCCTAAAGTCTCATGAGATCTCAGCAGTATTAAACAGTAATGTTCATAAGTACAAAACAAGAAATAAAGAAAATTTCCATAGAGAAACATGCAATACAATTCTATATCAAAAAAGGGTGCTATATCAACCAGATTTTCTATTCAGTTCTTAGCCCAAAAGACTTAAGTGTATATCAAAACTAAGTTTCAAAAAGAACTAAAAAACTCACTGACTGTGACAGCTTCTAAAGCACTGATAATGAAACATCAGCATTAACTTAGGTATTTGCATCCATAATATTGATAAATTAATTTCCTTGTTACTTGGAAAAAAAGGCCTCAATACAGTGTGCTGGATCACAGTGATACATAATTGTATTAGAATAAATACTAAATAACTTAAATACAATATAATGTGATAAAGAGACAGTTTACAATATTTACTGTATGACAAAATATCAACTGTACAAATATATAACATAAGACATGAACAATTACATGTATGTATTAAATTTGTGTTAATTTAAACTTTTGCTACTTGTGTACATTTAAACACTGTATATCAGAATTAAAAAGAATAATATTTGCATTGAGTCAGTCAGTAAGCCAATCTATAAAGCTGTGGCAATCAATAGAACAATCAAATATCATTACCAAACAGACAAATGAGAAGTCTACATTAAAAAATGAAGAGAATTAAATAGCTGTAAAACATCATCTCACAAATATAGGGAATACATAAATACAAACTCAATGTTCAGAATCAAACTGTACAAGGTCTTGTTAGTTTGAGACAAGATGTAAAAGCTATATACAGTGAGATCAAAGAAATGACAGAACTGTTCAGAACAGATGACAAAATTAACAACAAGAATGTGCATGTCGAAGATAATGATGTATGCAATTAAATCACAAACTGATTTTGTAGGTGTTATTGGTTGAATTGATCACAAAATGAACTGTATTGCTGTTGAAAAAGATGAAATATTACATGTACCAACTAGGACTAATGAAATTACAGAATTGATTGTTAGAAGTCAATTCAAATCTGTCACTTGCGTATAATCTGTGTGGAGAGAAATATCTGACATTTACAGACATACATAGTTTTCTGAAAATTTCTATGATTTTTTAGTCAGTAACATCTGAATTGGTGGTCAATGTGTGGAAATGAATTATCAATTTAGAAACAGTACTATATATGATTGCAATAATGCTGTAAGTAATGAAATATTTACAAGACCCAACTTTGATGCAAAATCTTGTGCTCTTAAATTTTTATAGTCCTGTCTTCCTCAGTTGCGTGTAATATTACGGTATATTAATAATTTTTACTTATGGACTGTCTGACAGCAACTGAATAAAACACAATTTTAGTGCCATACGCGTTTCGCCTTTATTTTCTGTAAGGCATCATCAGTGGCCTGGAATATGTACATATGTTAGCTATTTTATTTACATTTCTGTCATTGTGCCTATAGGTTATAAACAGTTCTGGTGGTTGGTATTTCCTATTAAGTAGTAATGTTTTGAACTGTACTTACAGGTTGCGTGGACAATTTCCTACATATTATGCTCCTGTTTCATTTCTGGTGTTGTTCTCCTTCTTATGAACGCCAATTTGCAGTTTTTTTTCCCATTCCACAACACTATGCACTGAACGCTTGTTTTAAAGCAATGTTTTGGTTTCCGTTGCCAGCTGTCAAATGTTTTTGCCAAAGATCGAATGTTATTGCCAAACTTATGAGTGTAACTATTGAAGTATCTGTGGTCCGTGTATGCATTTGTGTGTGTGTGTGTGTGTGTGTGTGTGTGTGTGTGTGTGTGTGTATGTGTGTGTGTGTTTTGGTGTGATATATATTGTTTTGTGCTGCGTGTGTGTGTGTGTGTGTGTGTGTGTGTGTGTGTGTGTGTGTGTCTCCAGATGATGTGGGGAAGAGTTTTCTTTTTTATTTTTTTTATTTTTTTTATTATTTTTTGTTTTATGTTATCATTTCCTTTACTAAGTGTAGTAGGGAGCCTGTGCTGATGTGTGTTTGTTCATTTATCACATGTTTGTTTTCTGCTATGGCTTTCTGGATGTGGAAGTTTTCTTGCAGTTGTATAAGATGTTTGTCATGGTTGCTTATTCTCATTATTTTCATTTCTTGTTCCATGTTTGTAGGATGATGGTTGTAGTGTTTTAAATGCTCTGCAAATGTGGAATGGTTTGTTTCATACTTCCAACATCTGATATGTTTTTTGTATCTTGTTTGAAAATTCCTGCATGTCATGCCTATGTATACTGCATCACAACTTTGACATTCAAGTTTATATATTCCTGATTGTTGGAATTTGTCTCTCTTGGTAGCTGGCTGGCTTAGGTGTGACTGAAGGGTTTGCCCAGGCTTATATGCTATTTTGAAGCCCTGTCTCTTTAGGATGTTTGCAGCTCTGTGTGTTAGTTTATGTGTGTAGGTCATGGTGTACAATCTGGTTCTTTTCTGTGTGGTGTTGTCATTGTGTGTGTTTGTTGAGTGTGTTTGTAAGTTTTCAGCTTGTGAGTTCTTATGTATTGTGGAACTGTTGTGTTTGTTTTTTATTTGTGTTTTTATTTTTTGATTGAGCTTGTGTACCACATGTGTGTCATACCCGTTGTTCCTAGCTATTTGTATGATTGTACTCATTTCTTGTTCATAGTTTCTCTTGCTGAGTGGGATTCTATTTAATCTATGTAACATGTGTCTTAGTGCTGCAAGTTTCTGGCTGTGGGGGTGGTTGGATGTGGAATGTATTATTGTGTCTGTGGCTGTTGGTTTTCTAAAGATGTTAAATGTATGTTTACCATTTTCTTTTTTAATTGTAATGTCAAGAAAATTTATTCGATTTTCTTTTTCTTTTTCAAGTGTGAATTTTATGTTCTGATGAGCTTTGTTTATTTCTGAATGGAGTTCATCTATTTTTTCACTTGGCTCATCTACCAGACAAATAATGTCATCCACATATATGTACCAATATATGATTTTGAAACTTTCATTTGTGGTTATCTTATCAAATATCCGATTTTCTAGGTGACTGATGAAAATGTTTGCTAGTGTTCCTGATATTGGGGATCCCATGGGCAGTCCATCAGTTTGTAGATAATATTCTTTCTCAAACTGAAAGTAGTTTTGTTCAGTTGTCAGTCTGAGCATATCTGTTATTTCTTTTATTGCATCTGTGGTGAGGTTGCTGTGGGATGAGAGATTTTGTTCTATGATTTCTATTGTTTCTGTGATAGCGATGGAGGTATACATATTTTCTATATCGAATGTGTTGCAAATATCAGCGACTGATCAAAAATTTTGTAAAATTATACAATGTGACACTAAAACAATGATAATGCTGTAATTAATTCATGGACAGTTTTCTAAATCTGATGAAAAATTTCAAAATATTTATTTTTAGCTGCATTGGAGAAAAGAATGTCAGTCTGCAAAAATAAAATAATGTTAGTTAGTGGTAAAAAGTGCACAATTTTGGTTTACCAGTAGACTTAAAAGAAAAAGTGAATCTAAGATATAACAGTAACATTATAGATAGTAATGGAAGATGTGACAGTGAAGTTATTTTTGTGTTTGTCTTGGAAGTGGAAAAAGCACCACAGCATGTAATAGTTGAGAGGCTCAAGCAGCCACTGGATAAATTGTGTAGCACTGGAAACACAGTGATTTGTCAATGAGAGAACAAATTATTTTCTTGTTTTCTTTTACTTTTCTGAGTACTGTCTAATGATTTATTACCATATTTTGTTGAAACTCATTAGTGATTTTGTTGGTTCTAGCTATTAAACATTTTTCCCTGCTCTTATTGAGCAATACTGTGTGATTTTTAAACAAATGCATATAATGGCCTGTATGCAAAACTTGAAATTCTTATGGGGTAATTTACAGAACTATGTTAATTATTGAAAAGGCAGGGAGTTGATTCATTTGGTTCCTACTAGCATGTACAGTTATTGATAAATGATGAACTATGAAAATTATTTGAGATTATACCGGAAGCCTAAATCAAAATGTAAGTTTTTATCGTGAATAACAGCTATTTTCAGTCATTCCATATATAATGTGAAGTATTTGTCAATCACTGTAGAACAACAAATTTAGAAGAAATTGATATGCTGTTGTCCTGATCTGCATGAAGGAGGCGATGTTGATTGTAATGATGATGTTGCTGAAATTGTTATCTATAACATGGTGATGAGGAAGTGAATATTATATGAGTACTACTGTCATAATGTTGAGTGGTAGCTTTTGTTACTGCAGCAGTGCATCAAAGTAAAACATTCAGTGCACCATTTCATTTGTGAGCTGATACAGCTTCTCATAAGAAGTGACATACATTGAATTTCCTCTGTGCTCTTTAGTTTGAATTCCTAATTTTAATGGAAGTAAGTGTAATTGTCAGGCAGAGATCTGTGTTTTAATAATTGCCTGGAGTATATTTCTGCCATTTTTACTATGGAAAGGAACTGTGATGCTGTGTTCAGATGTGAGCTATGTTGGTAACTCTTTGCTCACAGATCCAGGTATGCTGCTGCAGTCACGCAGCTTGAGGCTGTTACCAATGGACATTACTGCTGGGAGGAGGGAGGGGGGGGGGGGGGGGCGCCATGGACATGGGGATCCAAGGGACATCCAGCACATCCCACTTCTCCTCCGAATGGTCCACTACTGTGGCTACCCAATGTTCAGCCCACTTTCCGCACCAAGGTTGACCCCTCACCTATGGTCAAGTGGGAAGATATTCCAATGTGTGGCGGGCAGCAAAAGCCTCCACTGTAGTGGGAAGGGATGGGGGATTGAGCAGGTAATCCCAGGGCCTCCCTGGTTCATCTGACAAACAGGTTTCAGGTGCTGACTGTGTCTTATAAATATCCTGAGCCAGATGTAGTCACTTGCCTTGCTTGAGGGGAAGCCTCTTGGACTGTAAGATCTAGGCAGCCACAGAGGGTGGAATTACTGGTAGTTGAGAGTGTGTAATGGGAATTCTTAGGGATATTGCTGCCAAGGAAGGGAAGGAATCTAGTGTGCACTCTGTGTGCATAATGGGAGGAGTCATTCCAGATGTGGAACAGCTGCTTCTGGATGCCATGAAGAGCACTGGATGCAGATAACCGCAGGTGGTGGTTGATATTGGTACTAATAATGTGTGTTGCTTTGGATTAAAAGTAATTGTCCCTGGTTTCAGAAGGCTAGCTGATGTGGTGAAGACAGCCAGTCTTGCTCACAAGATGGAGTTGGCGCTCACCAGCATCAGCAAGAGGACTGACTGCACAACTATGACACAGAACTGAGAGGAGGGTCTGAATCAGAGACTCAGATGGTTCTGGAACTCTGTTGGTTGCACATTCTTCAACTTGCATCATAGGGTGAAGGGTTTATGGGTTCCACTTAATATGTCAGGGGACTACTTCACACAGGACACAGCTACAGAAGAAGTGGGCATTGTGTGGTGGGCATTCAATGTTTTAGGGTAGGTCTTGGAATACTACAGAAATGGCATCAAGCTAAACGGGTGCAGAGCAAACACAGGATGAGGGCGCCTAGAAACTATCAGTATTGCAGTTGTGAACTGTCATATCTGTTTTGGGAAGGAACCAGATTCCTAAACACTAACAGGAAGCATGGAAGCCCAAATTGTTATATGTACAGAAAGCTGTCTAGAACCATACATCATTTTTACAAAGGACCTAGCCACATTCAAATATGATAGATTAAATACAATTGGTTGTGGAGTGTTTATTGCCGACAGAATTACTTCACATGTACTGAAATCAACTGTGAGTTAGTATGGGTAGAGGTTATACTCCACAACTGGAATAAATAAATAATTGATTCCTTTTACTGACATTCTGAAATCAGATGCTGTAGTTGCTGAAAAATTCAAAGAAACTTGATTATCATTTCAAATAGATATTTCATTGATACGATTATAGTTGGTGGTGACTTCAATCTACCCTTGATGTGCTGGCAAAAATGCATGTCGAAGCTCAATGGTGGGCATACTCATAAAATGTCATCCAAAATTGTGCTGGATGCTTTCTCTGAAAATTATTTTGAACAATTAGTCCAGGAGCCACAGAAAATATAAAAGTCACAGAAACAAATTCAGTCTCTTAGCAACAACAATTCTGAGCAAATAGGGAGCATCATGATGGATACAGGGATTAGCGACCCCAAGGACACGGTAGTGAGGCTGAATACCGTAACCTCAAAATCCACCAAAAATAAATGCAAAATACATACATTTAGAAAATCAGATAAAAATTAACTTGACACCTCCTTAGAGATGGTCCCCATTCCTTTTAGTTTGGCCATGTAACTGTAGACTAGATGTGGCTAAATTCAAGGAAATAAAATTGATGGCAGTTGAGAGATACATACTAAATAAATTAATAAGAGATGGAACTGATCCCTCATGGTGCACAAAACAGGTCGGAACACTGTTACAGAAGCAATGAAAAATGAATGCTAAATTTAAAAGAATGCAAAATCCCCAAAATTGGTGAAATTTTACAGAAGCTCAATATTAAGTACAATCTTCAGTACAAGATGCTTTTAATAACTTCCACCAGAAAACACTGTCTCAGAATCTGGCAGAAAATCAAAAGAGATTCTGGTTATATGTTAAGCACAGTAGTGACAAAATGAAATCAACACCTTCACTGCCTGGTAGCAATGGTAATTTTACTGATGGGAGTGACAATAAAGAGGAGCTATTAAACACTGTTTTTCTAAATTCCTTCACCAAAGAAGACAAATTAATGTACCAGAGTTTAAATCAAGGACAGCTGCCAACATGACTAACTTGGAAGTGGATATCCACAGTGTAGTAAAGCAGCTTAAATAACTTAATAAATATATATCCTCCAGTCCAGATTGTATAATTGTTAGGCTCCTTTCATAGTATGGTGATACAATAGCTCCATACTTAGCAATCATGTACAACTTCTCTCTAGTAGAAACATCCATACCTAAGGCTGCAAAGTTGCAAATGTCACACCAACACTCAAGATAGGACACAGGAGTAATATGCTAAATTACAGACCCATATCACTAACATCAGTTTGTAATACGATTTTGGAACATATACTGTGTTCAAGTACTACAAGTTACCTCTATGAAGACAATTTATTGACAAATAGACAACACAGATTCAGAAAATATTGTTCATATGAAACACAGCCTCTTTATTCTCATGAAGTAATGAGTGCTAACAACAAGTGAAGTGAAATTGGTTCCATATTTTTGGATTTCAAGAAGGCTTTTGACACCATTCCTCACAAGCAATTTCTAATTAAATTGCATGTTTATGGGGTATTGTCTCAATAGCGTGACTGGAATGATGATTTCCTGTCAGAAAGATCATAGTTTGATGGAAAGTTATCAAGTAAAACATGGTTAATATCTAGTGTTCTCCAAGGAAGTGTTAGATGTCCTTCGCTGTTCCCGATATATGTAAGTGATTAGTACACAAGCTGAGCAGCACTCTCAGATTGTTTGCAGATGATGCAGTCATTCACCATCTCGTAAAGACAACAGATAATCAAAATCAATTGCAAAATGATTTAGACAAGATATCTGTATGGTGAAAAAAGTGGCAATTGACTCTAAATAATGAAAAGTGTGAAGTTATTCAATGAAAAGGAAGCTGCTAAATTTCCATAACATGATAAATCACACAAATCTAAAGGCTGTGATTTCAACTAAATACTTATGGATTACAGTTACAAATACCTTAAACTGGAATGATCACAAAGGCAATGTTGTGGGGAATGTGAACCAGAGACTGCGATTTATTCACAAAATACTTAGAAAATGCAGCAGGTCTACTAAAGAGATTGCCTACACTACACTTGTCCATCCTCTTCGGGAGTACTGCTGCACTGTGTACTGTTTGCAATCCACATCAGATAGGGTTGACAGTGGGCATCAGAAATATTTAAGGAACAGCAGCTCATTTTGTATTATTATGAAATAAGGGAGAAAGTACCACAGAGACTATACACAAATTGGAGACGCAATGATCAAAACAAAGGTGGTTTTCATTGTAGCAGGGTCTCCTCATGTAATTTCAATCAACAACTTTGTCCTCCAAATGAGCAAATGTTTTGTTGTGTCCACCAACATAGGAATAAATGATCAATGATAAGAGAAATCAGAGCTCACACAGAGAGATTTGAATGTTGCTTTTCCAGTGTGCTGCCTGAGAGTGGAATGTTAGAGTATTAGCTTGAAGGTGGTTCGATGAACCCTCTGCCAGACACTTAACTGTGAATTGCAGAGAAATCATGTAGATGTAGATATAGATGAGTTTTTGCAAGATGAGTTTATTGCTGTTGATGAAGTTTTGATTTGAGTTTTAAGGTAAGGAGAATATATTACAAGAAGTAAGGATAAATGGAAATATGATCAGGTTTGATGATGATGATGATGATGATGTGATTGTAATGATGATATTTATGTTGATGTATGGTGGAGAAATATGATGTTGATTAACGAAGCAGTGGGTTAGTGACTTACTGTCATGTATGGCAGTAAATCATTTTTATGGAATCATGTGTAATGAAGTTATGGTAAAGTATTTG
The DNA here is from genome assembly GCF_023898315.1 of Schistocerca nitens. NCBI lineage: Eukaryota > Metazoa > Arthropoda > Insecta > Orthoptera > Acrididae > Schistocerca > Schistocerca nitens. The sequence continues at coordinate 271,928,451 of NC_064616.1, forward strand.
TGATTAGAGAATGTGGTTAATTGGGAACCTGAGACAAGTGAAAGCAAAAATTTTTTAGTTGAATTTGCAAACATGAAAGTACAAAGATATCTGGCATAATAATTTAATCAGATGAAAAGAAATATTATAATTACCATCTATGCTAAATGAAGAGTAACTCTGAAGTAATGTAGAAACCTGTAATAACTTCAAGTTGAACAAATATATTTCAAGGAAGACGCAATACATGAAAGTCACAGATCAAGTAAACAGAGTAAGACGTGTGTACACTTTAACAGTCAAATCATAACTGAGTCCAAGTCTAACAGACGCTGGCTGGCTGGCCGCTTAGGTGGCGCTGCTGCTGTATGGCTGGCAGACAGCACCGCATGTAGAGGACGCGCGTAACTGCGCGGTGGCACTTTGAAAGATCGGCGAGTCACAACACTTTTCCCCCCTTTGAATTTTTTGCACAGGTCTTGATGGAGGTGGCCTGTAGATTGCTAACATCCATAGGTGTTGTTTGACTGGCCGTAAAGTCTCGAGGAGGAGGCTTCCCGTACGGACGGAAGTGTCCCCTATGATAACGGGTCGAGATGACAGGAGATGTAGGGGGCGAATCTGCTGGGGCCCCGTGCGCCAATCTGCCCATTGTGGCATGTCCAGTTGTTATAACAGGAGACATGGGCGATGTGTCCATGTCCATACGAGGAGGCAAGTAGAGTTGCTCCAACAGATGATGGTCATCTGGTTCCTGCATGGGCACGTCTCCTGGTGGTGTCAGTTCTTGTGCTGGCACCGATATGATGGTGAGAGGACTGCATTGTGAGTAATGAGAGATTCCAGGATCCCGAGCATCAGGTAGAGCTGAAGGCGGTGTAGCGGCATCCAGAACAGGCATTGCTGGCACACGAGGCCGAAGCTGGTCCAAATGACGCACTGCAACACCCGTGTCCATCTGGATTTCATACAGGCGTTGGCCACGGTGTCGTAACATGTGGCCAGGACTCCATTTGGGCTGCATCCCATATCCTCGTACCCATACAAGGTCATCAGCAGTGAACCGGCCAAGTGAAGGCACCCGCTGCCATGAGGTGGAAGGCCGCAGAAGATGAAGTAGCGTGCGGGGCTGTCAGCCATGTAAGAGCTCAGCCGGGCTCTGGTCGCTCATGGGGGTGAAACGGTAAGAAGCCAGAAATTGGAGAAGCGCATCATCAGCAGAAGAAGTCAGGAGTTTCCTCATCTGAGCCTTAAATGTGTGGACCAGTCGTTCAGCCTCACCGTTTGACTGTGGATGGAACGAAGGGGCCGTGACATGCATGACGCCGGGACGGGCACAAAAATCCACAAAATCGGAAGAGGCAAATTGCGGACCATTATCAGTGACAAGAGTAGAGGGAAGGCCTTCCAAAGAGAAAATGTGAGCTAGAGCATTGGTGGTCGCCGCGGTGGTAGGCGACGTGCAACGGCCAATGAAAGGAAAGTTAGTGCAGGCATCAATAACGAGAGGCCAATAAGTACCTAAAAAAGGTCCCGCAAAGCCATCATGAATACGCTCCCAAGGCTTCTCAGGCGAAGTCCACTGTGACAAAGATGAATTCGGGGCGGTGGCCCGTGACACACAAGGGCCGCAGGCAGCGACCATGTGTGCGATTTCAGAGTCGATACCGGGCCAGTACACATGACAGCACGCCAGAGATTTTGTGCAAGAGACACCCCAGTGCCCTTAGTGAAGGAGGCGCAAGTCTGAAGCATGCAAAGATGCAGGTACCACAACACGCGGCAAAGCATTTTCGGTGGAAAGGAGGATAACACCATCCCTAGCCGTGAGGCAGTAATGCAAAGCATACTAGTTCTGCAACGGATCAGAAGTCTTAGCAGACGGACGATCTGGCCAACCCTTCTGAATACAGCATAAAACCTGGGAGAGGGTAGGGCCAGAAACTGTAGCAGCTGCCAGCTGGTCCCCGGTAATGGGGAACCCATCCACAACCCGCTGCTCAGCAACATCCAGCTGGAAACACAAAAGTTTGTCCCTAACGAATGCCAGGTCAGGACCCATGGGAAGGCGAGACAGTGCATCAGCATTCGCATGTTGAGCTGTCAGCCGGAAATGAATCTCATAATTGAAATGAGACAAGTAAAGAGCCCAACGCTGGAGGCGGTTTGCAGCCTTGTCGGGAAGTGACGTTGATGGATGAAACAAGGAAACAAGCGGTTTGTGATCCGTAACAAGATGAAATTTGGATCCATAGAGAAAAACACCAAACTTATGAAGAGCATAAATAATGGCCAAAGCTTCTTTTTCAATTTGAGAATACTTTTGTTGGGCATCCATGAGCGTTTAGGAGGCATAAGCAATGGGTTGTTCAGAACCGTCAGAAAAATGGTGCGCAAGAACTGCACCGACCCCATATTGAGAGGCGTCCATGGCAAGAACAAGATGTTGGCCAGGTTGATAATTAGCCAGGCATGTGGCCTGTTTCAGCATAGTCTTCAATTTCTGGAAAGCCGCATTGCATGACGCGGACCAGTGAAAAGGCACGTTTTTATGCAACAGGCAATGCAACGGCTGAGCCACTGAAGCAGCAGATGGTAAAAGCTTGTGATAGTACGTTATTTTCCCCAAGAAGGCCTGTGTTTCTTTAACAGATGTAGGGCAAGGAAGGGCATTGATCGCAGTGACAGTTTGCTGAAGTGGACGAATACCATCCCGAGAGAGTTGAAACCCCAAGTATGTGATAGATGCCTGAAAAATTTTGATTTCTGAAGATTACACTTAAGACTGGCAGACTGTAAGACATGAAAAAGTGTGCAGAGATTTTTGAAGATGTTCATCAGTGGTGGAGCCGGTGACAACAATGTTGTCCTGGTAATTTATACACCCAGGGACAGTGAGCAATAATTGTTCCAACAATTTCTGAAAGAGAGCAGGGGCGCTGGCAACCCCAAATGGCAATCGTTGGTATTGATAGAGGCCAAAAGGCGTGTTAATGACCAGAAACTGCTGGGAAGCAGCATCGAGAGGAAGTTGATGATAAGCTTCTGACAGTTCAAGTTAAAAAAATACTGGCCTCCAGCAAGTTTAGTGAACAATTCTTGAGGTCGAAGCATAGGGTAAGTGTCGATAAGGCATTGAGCATTTACAGTGACTTTGAAATCGCCACAAAGACGAATATCACCATTGGGCTTAGCAATGACAACGACAGGAGAGGACCACTCACTGGAAGTGACGGGAAGCAGCAAGACCCCTGAAGCAGTGAGACGATCCAGCTCCCGTTTGGCCTGATCACGAAGGGCCACAGGAATGGGCCGAGCCTGAAAAAACTTAGGCTCAGTAGTGGGTTTGAGTGTGATATGAGCTTCAAAGTCATTTGTACAGCCTAACCCAGGAGAAAAAAGGGACGAAATGTTGTCGACAAGGAATCCAATTGAGCATAAGGAATAGCATCAGAGACGATATTGACAGAGTCATCTATGGAGAACCCAAAAACGCAAAAGGCATTGAAACCAAAAAGATTCGCCACGTTACTATGGTCGACCACAAATATGGGAACAGTGTGAGTGACAGATTTGTAAGATACCTCAGCATCAAATTGTCCCAAGAGAGAAATCTTCTGTTTATTGTAAGTTCGTAATTGCCTAGTGACAGGTGACAGGATTGGAGAACACAACTGAAGATACATCTGAGAATTGATGATAGTGGCAGCAGAACCAGTCTTCACCTGCATGCAAACATCTTGACCAAGTATTTGGACAGTGAGGAATAACTTCCCTGAAAGGGAAGAAATACAATTGACAGACAACATAGAATCAGAATCAGCATCACGTTCATGAACATCATGTATGCAGTTGGATTTGCAAACGGATGACACATGAGCCTTTTTTTTGCATTTGTGACACATGGCCCAACGTTGTGGACAATCTTCTCGTGAATGTTTCGTAAAACACCGTGAACATGAAGGAAGTTGCCGTGGGTTTTGCTGCAGTTTCTTATTGGTTTGTTTATGGTTAGGCCGAGGCTGCACTTGGGAGCATACTGCGGCCACGTCGGCCGGTTGGGACACACCACACGCTTCGTCAACATCGCACAGAGGTTGTATTTCCCCGACGTTGCCCCATGCCTCTATTTGCGCTCCAGTGACACGAGAAATTTCAAAAGACTGAGCGATGGGTGGGACTTCATCTAGAGTCAGATTTGCCAACTGAAGGGCACGTTGCCTAACTTCTTTGTCGGGTGCCGATCGGATAATAGCATCCTGTACCATGGAATCGGCGTAGGATTCTTTGTGAACTTCAGTAACAAATTGACACTTTCTACTGAGGCCATGAAGTTCAGTAGCCCAAGGATGATAGGATTGATTCGGTTGTTTTTGACAATGATAAAAGGCAACACGAGAGGCTACCACATGTGTTTTGCTTTTGAACATAGACGGACAGAAGTGAGCACATTTCAGCAAAGGACAAAGACGCAGGATCTTTCAAAGGAGCCAGTTGCGACAACAACCAATACATTTGAGGTGAAATCCATGAAAGGAACAGAGACTTACATGTTTGTTCATCTGCGACGTGAAATGCCAAGAAGGCTGTCAAAGACATTTTCCATAATCAGACCAGTCTTCCGCCGTCTCGTCGTAAGGAGGAAAAGTAGGTAGAGACAACAAAGAGAGACGCCCTGCATTTGATGCCGCGACGAAATCGTGAATCGTCGATGTGAGAAGCGTTTGCTGTCAATGAGACCTTGCAATAGTTGCTATAAAGTAGCCATGGAAACATGTGGGTCAATGATGGAAAAGAAAAATCCCATCCTCGTCGTCAATTGTAATAACTTCAAGTTGAACAAATATATTTCAAGGAAGATGCAATACATGAAAGTTACAGATCAAGTAAACAGACTAAGACATGTGTACACTTTAAAAGTCAAATCATAACTGAGTCCAAGTCTGGCGGCCGCTGGCTAGCTGGCCGCTTAGGTGGCACTGCTGCTGCATGGCTGGCAGACAGCGCCACATGTAGAGGACGCACGTAACTGCACGGTGGCACTTTGAAAGATTGGCAAGTCACAACAAAACCAAACATTGTAGGCAAACTGTAATGTTCAGTGAGATAATATTATAGATGAGAGGTCACTGTTATTTTATTTGTGAGAAATTCTTTCTATAAAACAAAATATGAATTGTACTGAGGAAAAGGATTCTTCACTGAAAAGTATGTATACTTTATTGCTTTTGATGATAAATATCTTTGCATGAAATAATCTTAAGAGTAGTATGTATTTTCATTCTGTCTATGTGTTGAGAAAATTTTGTGAGTAAAGTTTGTTTTCCCTTGACAAATACTACGCTGCTTTAAGATAGAATATGCAATTTACTGTTTTTGCTTGTAAATATTACTTGCAGATATTGCATTATATATGCTTCATTTTGTCCTCTATAGTTTTGTGTGAAGATTTTCATTTGTAATTTAATGCAATTTGCAGCATTATTATGATTTCTTAAGCAGTTTTTAATGTATCTGAAAAATACTATATTACACTGAAATGATATTTTTTTTATCACACAGTTATTAACCTGAAGGTATTTTGGGGAAATGATATTAGTTCATGTATTTTCGGATTTTTGGACTGTCGTGTTAATGGGAATGCTTGTACATGACTTTGGATGTATTAGGGAAACTATTATACTGTAGCTGTGGAAATTTGGATCTGTTTGGTAAGTTATTGTAGGATGGATCAGACTGAGTGATCACTGTTGTCATAATATAGAGTTCTAGTCAGCATTTGAACTTTTATGAAAGAAATTAAACATTTGTAGGAAAAATCTGATTATAAGTAAAAATTCTTAGAGTAGATACACCAAATAGCTGTTTACAATAAGTAATCTTTATTTAATACCAACTGTTTTGGCTAAATCCTCATTTTCAAGTAAACATATAGCATCGTAAGAGTGGAACTGTCAAACTACTGCCACATCATAATTAACATTTAATTTCAAAGTCTTGACATAATTTATGATCTTACTAAAGCAGTGACAGTTACAAAACAGTTCACTAATAATGCAATATGGACATCACATCAATCTAGACATCTTTGAAAATGGTGATTCAGCTGAACCAGTCTGTCATAAATAAAGATTACTTATTGTTAGCAGCTATTTGGTGTATCTACTCTAACAATAATGTTATTATCAGACATATATTATGCTGCTGGTCCTAAAGAAGAAAAAATAAGTAAAAAATTTTAAGATGAAATTTCATGTATAATAACTATTGAAATATTGTCCCAGTGATACGTTACAATGAATGACACTGGAAATGGAAATGATGTCCCATGCTTCTAGACAGAGCATAGGGGAATGAGGCGGGAGACCTGCACCGCTGTACTAGGCAAGGTGTTAATGGAGGTGGTTTGCCGTTGCCTTCCTCTGACCATAATGGGGGTTAATGATGATGATGAAAATGACACAACAACATCCAGTCATCTCGGGACACATGAAAATCCCTGACCCCACTAGGAATCGAACTCAGGACCCCATACTCAAAAAGCTACCATGAGACCATGAGCGGCAGACATGAATGACATTAAGAATGAAAAATTGTTTTTCAGCAGACAAAGATAAGGCAAGTATCGAAAATTTTAAGAAGTGAAAGCTGGAAGTAATTTTGTAGGTAAACTTTATTGATAATGAAAACATTTTGAGAAGCTGTGAACATGTGCTGTAATTGACAGTGAACTGAATAATGATACATTGTAGTGAACATATTTTCTTTAATATAAAGCTGTTCAGACGAGAATTGCATTTTTAAGTAGGGTCATTGAGATGTTAAGAAAATGTTGATGGTAGAATAGACATACTAATGATGGCATTGATGATGATATAATGACTTATATAATTTTTTGATGATGCTGTTGATGTTGACAATGCAGGAGACAAAGATAGTCAAGTTAAGGAAAATGTATTCAGAAAGTGTCATGTTTGTTTATGTCAAGGACTAGATACTTGTGTTTGGAAAAACGCTGAGAACTCGTTATATAGTTATTGCAGTTCTGATGGCTGAGAGAAAAGTAAATTGACAACATCAAAGGATCTTTGTCATTAAACATATATCCTGGGACAATATCAATAACACAAATAGTAAAAGATTTTGGTCATAGCTGTAGTTGAGCAGCTACAGAATATTTCAACAAATATTAAAAGTCAGTCATCAGCTGTATGAGAAAACCTTCATTTGGTTCACTTTACCAGTTTCAACAGTTTAAACTGTCATCCCCACAAGTGAAACAGACTCAAATCACTGGGAAGCCAGAATCAAATGCTAGTGCTCTACAAAATATTGGCAAAAAAATACACATATAAACCAAGTGTGTCCAAAACAAATGTACAAAGATTGGACAGGAGAAGTAAAACAAGTTTATGAAAACAAATATAAAAACATTAAGCTTGAGAGCCACAACATACCTTACAGAATCAATAAAATAGTGTGACAACACTAAAATATTTGATAAGTGTGAAGAGTAGCAATGAACCATGAAATTGCAAATCATACATAGCATATGTGACAAAAGCCAATCACCACACTGGTAACATGAAGGGCATTGAAAGATGCATATATACAAAGTGAGAGCACTAGAGAATGTATAAACTATAATAAAGTCTGCAACAGTTGAAGCACAAGTATTCATTAAACCTTATAAAACTGTATTAAATAATTAACAAAAGCATTTTAAGACAGTAAACCATGGATCAAGTGTTAAGCAAACAGGCATATAAAAATAGCTTAATTACTATGTAAAGGGAACTAAACAACAGAACATAAACTGTTCAAATTTTATTATCAGTTTATGGTGGTGCCTTGGGCCCCTGGAAAAGCAGTGATATGTTGAACTGTTCAGTATCGATGAGACAAGGCTGGCTGCTGGACATGTGTTAGCAGAAAACACGAGTAAGTGAGCCGCAATTGGGCTTTGGTAGCAGGGGATGCTGCCAATCTGAAGGTACGCAAGGGATCCCAGCACATGTTTACAAGTTGATTTGGTGTATAAAACCATGCCTCCAGCTTACACTGATGCTGTGTAAAACCTAGTGTGTGAGTGCCAATAAACCTTGGTAGATATTTCAGAAAGTCAGCTCGTGACAGTTGCACATTAAAAATGTGGCTATACTAAGAAAACATCATCAGAAAGTAAAAAATCAAAGTTACATAAAAGCCATTGGTGCAGATCAGACAGAAATAACACAATGCAATTACTTTGAAATCTGTCAGCAAGCCAACTTTGAATTTGTAATCTGTAATCAGATACAAGAGTCAGACATGAATAGGTTACTGCACATTATTTAAGAGAGAAGCTATACATTCAGAAAAACAATTATTTTGGTGCAAGTTGATCATTCAGCAAATGCTTAGCATTAAGGTGGGAATATCTATAAATTTCAACTTCTAAACTATTCATTTTGCACCCTCTGCCAACTATATGCAAAATTTCCATATTGAGTAAAGATGGTGGGGTGAAAGTGTGTTTTTCGGTTTTAAGATGTTCTGCAAAAGTTGATTTGTAAGAATTGTCACAATCTTTGTTGAGTAGGTACTTGTGAAAACATTTTTAAAGGCCCTCCCTGATTGCCCTATATAAAAGCTCGGGCTACCATTGCATTAAATTTTATATATTCCAGACTTTAGATATATTATGGTTGTTGGTCTCTCATTATATATAAAAATTGACTTAGTGAGATTAATAATTGTAAACACAGCACTGAGGCCATAATATGTTAATGACTTGTCAGTCTTATATGACATGCCCCCTAGGAAAGAAATTGTAAATTATTTTTTGCTAGTGACAAACATAGTGAGGTTATTAATGGTAGACACCACGCTGAGGTCATAATTACTTAACAGCTTGTCAATCTGATACGATATGGCCCCTAGGAAAGAAATTGTAAAATATTTTTCCCCAGTGACACCACCTTTATAAACTAAAGAAGAATTCGTGTGCTTATTACTTTTAGCTTTATGAAGTTTTTGACCCATACTAGCCTGGTATCCATTGCTGACAGCAACTGTCTTAAGGTTGTTAAGCTCCTACAGCAATAACAGAGGGATTAAGAGGGATCTCAAACATGCAGTCAATCATAGCATGAAAAAATGTCACTTTGTGTCTGAAAAGTTGACAGAAGTTGCAGGGATGGTGTTATCTGTCATAGTAGATTTCCTATAAATATCAAAACTAATTTTTCTATTTACCACTACTAAAAGAATTAGTGGATGAAAATATTTGTAATGTTGAAACGTTATTGACTGCTGAGCTATACCACAAGAATGTTGTAAACAGATTTGGCTATTTAAAAAAGTGGAAATTATATATCAAATTGAGAACAGTTATTTGAAAATACTTTGTAAATTTTACAGAAAGAATGAAAATTCTGTGAAACTGTTGTCCTTTTATACACTTTATTATACTGTGATACTTTGTCCAAAAACATTATATCCAGATGAATGTGAAAAGTAATGACGACTTTATATGTTGCCTAAATTATGCTTTTCCATTTGTCAATAATAATTTTTGTATTGTTCTAATACACACATCAAAAAAAGGTTGGCATCACCCCGGTTCCCAGAATTCCTGAAGACAAACATTGACTGTGGATATTGTATCACAGACACAGTCCTTTGACTGTTCTGAGATGTCACTAAACCCACCCAGAGATGTAAACAACCCTGCATGTGCAGCGCCTATTAGATGGAGGGGACCCAACAGCCAATCCGTTCCAGTCATTCCACCAGGAAGGAGGTACACAGCTCGTGTTGTCTGAATTCAACCATGCCTAGACGGTCAATACCACAGTTCAATCATTTCCAAATTGTTACTTTGTGCCAGGAATGGCTCTCAACAAGAGAAGCGTCCAGGAATCTCGGAGTGAACCAAAGCGATGTTGTTCGAACTTGGAGGAGATACAGCGAGACACGAACTGTTGATAACAAATGTGCGGATGGATATGAGTGTGTGTGCGAGTGTATACCTGTCCTTTTTTCCCCCTAAGGTAAGTCTTTCCACTCCTGGGATTGGAATGACTCCTTACCCTCTCCCTTAAAACCCACATCCTTTCGTCTTTCCCTCTCCTTCCCCCTTTCCTGATGAAGCAACCTTGGGTTGCGAAAGCTTGAAATTTGTGTGTGTGTTTTTTATTGTTTTAATTGTCTCTATCAACATACCAATGCTTTTGTTTGGTAAGTTACAGCTTCTTTGTATATATATATATATATATATATATATATATATATATATATATATATATATAGAGGGAAACATTCCACGTGGGAAAAAAATATCTAAAAACAAAGATGATGTGACTTACCAAACGAAACCGCTGGCACGTCGATAGACACACAAACAAACACAAACATACACACAAAATTCAAGCTTTCGCAACAAACTGTTGCCTCATCAGGAAAGAGGGGAAGGAGAGGGAAAGACGAAAGGATGTGGGTTTTAAGGGAGAGGGTAAGGAGTCATTCCAATCCCGGGGGCGGAAAGACTTACCTTAGGGGGAAAAAAGGACGGGTATACACTCGCACACACACACATATCCATCCACACATATACAGACACAAGCAGACATATTTAAAGACAAAGAGTCCAAACTATATATATATATATATATATATATATATATATATATTGTACAGTATGATACACTAAATTTATGACACAATCCAATGGAAATGATTTTGTTTTCTAAAAATAAAAACTATTTTCATATATGTGAACCCATATACAAAATTGACAAAAAAATTTCTTCCTATTTAATTTGGAGTTGTACCTGTCATTTAAAATTATTGTCATTGTTCATATTCATATGATTAATTCTGAAAATATTGGACAAGAAGGATTCAATCGTGAAAGAAATGCTTTGGATATAAAAATCAATATATACAGATATTCCTGAAATTTTACTTTTTGTATTATCTTGACAGTTGCTGATTTTTGTGTAACAGGCAGTAGTGCAGCAGAGGTGTGGAGTAATATGATGGAAGTTGGTGTTTTTGACATAAAATACTATGAAGTATTTGTCATGAAATTGTGATGTTAAATAATGGGTAAAAGATTTTTAACACTGTATAAAATTTGAGTTGAAGATAATAAAAGGGAAGAAGAAAATACCATCATGCAGCAGAGTCCTTATCTATCAACAACCAACCCAGTCATACCTACTAGATGAGAATGATTATTGAATGAGCCAGTGAGTCAACAAAAATCTACAAGAACCAGATGAGTGCATTTTTGTAGCTTTCTTAAGGTGTTATTTCAAATTTCCTTCTTGTTTAAAATGATTGCACACACTTCGAGTTATAATACCTAGAAAAGTGCATGAGAACAAGTGATAATTTTTAATAGTAACAGGGGAGTTGTCGACACAGTAGGAAACCCTCAAACATGTTTTCATGAAGGCATTGAACATCTTGTCTCATACAGGTACAAATATATTAACAATTATGGTGATTACTTTTGAAATCATAAACAGTTTACAAGTATTTTTTCTATCTGTCTTATTTTTATTGTACTGCACCTTATTAGTACAATTGGGCTTTTGCATGAATATGTGGGCACAGCAGTCAACAAGATAATTAGTAAAAAACTCTGAGGCCCTTTCTGAGGGCAGAATAAGTCATATCTATCCATGTCCTTTAACAGAAAGGAGGATAAGAAGGGCTCAACTTCAGGCAGTGGGATTACTAAGAGGTTGTGTACACTGGACAACCCAAAGGAAGAAACACTACCAAGAGGCCATGATTTTTGGTTGGGTCAGAGGCTGTTTCGCAAGAGAAAACAGTTAAAAAAGTGACCCAACAATCAGAAGAACAGGTATGTGACTATCAGAACACATACTGTCACAGTGCACTAGAGAATTAAAGACATTAACTGAGTCTTCAGCTTCAGGTAGAGATACAAATAGCTCTCAGTGGAATACAGATGGAGGCCAACTACTTGCTTTTCCACAAATTAACATATTTTATATTATAAATAAGCTTTCAGAATTAGAAGATTTGTGTAACATTCTGCATGTTGATATTATATCTGTATCTGAGCAGAATTAAATAAATACATTTGTTCCCCAAGAGTATGTTGTTGCAGGCATGATGTGTAGAAAACAGAGGAAGAATACTGGAGCTGGAATTTTTGTCAAAGAAAGAGTAAACTTTTCCATAGTAGATTTATCTACATATTTCTCAGAACTGGATGGGGAATTTAGTTATATAAAACTAAAGAATGAAAATTTAGTTGTAGTTAGTCTGTATAGGTCACTAGCTGGAGATGTAAATTTGTTTATTGAAAAATGTGAATTAATAGTTTTTAAAAATCTTGAAGAATAAGTCAAAAATTGCTATCTGTGGTGATTTTAACATATAAATGGCAAACACAGAGGGGAAAGTCACAAGGACATTTCTGAATGTGCTAAGTCATTGGACCTGCATTGTAAAAACAACTGTGCTACATATAAGAATGTTTGTGTAAACAATAATATAGTGGATTTCCATAGGGAAGGCTTTACAGTCAGACTTGAAGGAGAAGGTATGGCATATAATGAGCCTTTACTCCTCACACTGTATAAGAGCCAATCAGTTAAAACTGAAGAAACTAAAGTGGTAGTGATAAGAGGGCAAAAGGAAGAATACATAAGAGTGTTTATTGAGAGACCAGGTATTGCAAACTGGGAGTTAGTATACAATTGTCAGTTGGGGAAAGGGTAGCTGAAATTGCTTTTGATAACTTTTTAAAGAAATACACAGATTTATGGTGTTCTTGTTCACCAACAACAAAAATTAGATCTCCAAGTGCACCAAAAAATAAACGGCTGAACTGGTTTTCTGAAGAACTTGCAGAAATCAGAGAAAACCAATCCCATGAACTGAAGATGACTATCTGCCTTCCCCACAACTACCATTACATTCTTGTCCCACATCATATCGCTCTGTAATGTTATACCCAAATATTTAATCGACATGACTGTTTCAAGCGCTACACTACTAATGGAGTATTCAAACATTACGGGATTCTATTTCCTATTCATCTGCATTAATTTACATTTATCTATATTTAGAGTTAGCTGCCATTCTTTACACCAATCACAAATCGTGTCCAAGTCATCTTGTATCCTCCTACAGTCTCTCAACGACGACACCTTCCCGTACACCACAGCATCATCAGCAAACAGCTGCACATTGCTATCCACCCTATCCAAAAGATCATTTATGTAGATAGAAAACAACAGCGGACCTACCACACTTTCCTGGGGTGCTCCAGATGATACCCTCACCTCCGATGAACACTCACCATCGAGGACAACGTACTGGGTTCTATTACTTAAGAAGTCTTTGAGCCACTCACATATTTTGGAACCAATCCCATATGCTCATACCTTAGTTAGGAGTCTGCAGTGGGGCACCAAGTCAAATGCTTTCCGGAAGTCAAGGAATATGGCATCCGTCTGATACCCTTGATCCATGGTTCGCAAGATATGTGAAAAAAGGGCGAGTTGCATTTTGCAGTAGCGATGCTTTCTAAAGCCGTGCTGATGCATGGACAGCAACTTGTCTGTCTCAAGGAAATTCATTATATTCGAACTGAGAATATGTTCAAGAATTCTGCAACAAACTGATGTTAAAGATATTGGTCTGTAATTTTGAGGATCTGTCCTTCTACCCTTCTTATATACAGGCATCACCTACACTTTTTTCCAGTCACTGGGGACTTTACGTTGGGCAAGAGATTCACGATAAATGCAAGCTAAGTGAGGAGCCAATGCAGTAGAGTACTCTCTGTAAAACTGAATTGGAATCCCATCAGGACCTGGAGATTTATTTATTTTCAACCCATTCAGCTGCTTCACAACCCCAGGGATGTCTATCACTATGTCCTCCATACGGGAATCTGTACGAGACTCAAATAGCGGTATGTATGTACGATCCTACTGTGTGAAAGGTTTCTCAAATGCTAAATTTAAAATTTCAGCTTTCATTTTGTGATCTTCCGTTGCCACACCAGACTGATCAGTGAGTGACTGGATGGAAGCCTTCGACCCGCTTACCGATTTTATGTAAGACCAGAATTTCCTTGGATTTCCAGCAAGATCTTTCGCTAAGGTATGACAGTGCTAGTGGTTGAATGCTTCATGCATCACTCTTTTTACAGCAGCATGAATCTCTACTAACTTTCGCCTGTCCTCATTCTCCTGATCTTTCTTGTACCGCGAGTGCAACTGTCTTTGCTTCCTGAGCATTCTCCGAATTGCGCTGTTAAACCACAGTGGGTCTTTTCCGTCCATAACCCACTTTTTTGGCACATACTTGTCCAATGCGTGATTTACAATGTGTTTAAAATTTGCCCATAATTCTTCCACATCCATCATACTAGAAGTAAATGAAGTTCATTTCATTTACTAAGTAGGATGCTAACTATTGCTTATCTGCTATTTCTAGTAAGAATACTCTCCTAGCCTTCTTGATCAACTTTTTAACTTTCATAACCATAGTCGTAATGACAACATCATGATCACTAATCCCTGTCTCAACACTGACACCGTCGATGAGGTCTGGTCTGTTCGTGGCTACCAGATCTAAAATATTTCCATGACGCGTTGACTATCAATTTAGCTGCTCACGACAGTTTTTGGATAATGTGTTCCAAAGTAATTCACACGACGGCTTGTCTGTGCCACCTGTAATGAATCCATAGACATCCCAGTCTATACTAGGTAGGTTGAAGTTGCCTCTGACTAATATAGCATGATCCAGGCACTTCTGCGTTACAGAATGTAGACTCCCTTTGAATGATTCTAGAACTGTCACGGTGGAACCTGTTGGCCGGCAATAACACCCAACAATCCAACAATTAACTTCATTTCCCCTAGCCCTATTAAACGTGTCCAGATAACTTCACAATCACACTTTACTTCGACCTCAGTAGACACAATATTTTTGTCAACTGCAATGAAGACACCACCTCCTATGGTGTCTAATCTGTCTTTCCGATATACGTTCCAACCCTCACTAAATATTTCAGAACTTCCTATCTCAGGGTTCAGCCAGGTCTCAGTCCTGAGAATAATTTGCATGCCACACACTTCCTGGAGGGCAGTAAATTCAGGAACTTTATTCTGAACACTCTGAAAATTTACTGCTAATATCTTGATAGCTGAAGTGTCTTTACACTGAGTGCATCCTGATTTCCCTGCCTGCACGTTGACTGGTGAGTGTTCATCAGGACACCTCACACTACTGCCTTGCCTAAAAAACCCCCATGTGCATGCCACAAGTACTCTTCTACCCGAGTAGCCGCTTCCTTTGTGTAGTGCACCCCTGACCTATCTAGGGGCGTCCTACAATTCCCCACCCAATAGCGCAAGTCTAGAAATCTGCAGCCAAGACCGTCACAGAGTTGACGAAGCCTCTGGTTGAGACCCTCCACTCGGCTCCAAACCAAAGGACCCCGATCCACTCTGGGAACGATGCTGCAAATAGAGAGCACCCCGCGTGCGAGGCCAGCGGCCTTCACCAAATCCGCCAGCCACCTGGATGAACTGAGGATCACCTCAGAACCCAAGCGACAGCCATCATTGGTGCTGACATGAGCAACTACTTGCAGACGACTCCACCCCCTACGCTCAATAGCCGCAGGCAAGGCCGCTTCCACATCTTGAATGAGGCCCCCCGGCAGACAAACCGAGTGCACGTTGGAATTCTTTCCAGCCCTGTATGCTATTTCCCTAAGGGGCTCCATCACCTGCCTAACGTTGGAGCTCCCAATAACCAGCAAGCCTTTGCCCCCGTGTGCCTGCTCAGGCCCTGCTCAAGGAGCGGCCACCTGGCAACTGACAGGACGAATGGGCAAGTCCAACCAGACAGCCTCCACATTGACCCTCCGCCTCAAGCAACGCGAACACATTGCAGTCCACCACTCACCCTGAGGTGAGGGCAGCCCCAATGCACTGGGTACACTAGAAGGTGCCTCGGCAGCTGAGTTAGCGGACGCAGCAAGCAACACCTGGGGTGTCTCAAGCAACACGCCAGACCCTCCGCCGTCGGTGCACCTTGAGGCAGCAGCCTGAAGGTGGCTGACTGTGGCCAACAGCATGCTCAGCTGCTCACGAACTGCGGCCAGTTCCTCCTGCGCCCACACACATAGCACTCACACACCCTATCCATCCTACTTCTAATATCTCACGACTCTGCAAATTTATACTCTACGGCTATCAATAAGTAATACTACTCCTCTCAAATATGAGAATACGCAAGGATTTTATGTACTTAAATATGCAAGTGCACAAACACTCGTAAAGAAATTAAGAATCAAACTACAAAACAAATATGAAAGCTAAATATGCGACTCGCTACTGCACTGCTGCTGCACTGATACTTCACCAGCGGCTGCTCAAGGCTCAATGCGCTGTGTCAAAAGTGCACTGGCTGTCCAAAACATACAACTGACTAATGAACAAACAACTGACTAACGAACAAACAACTGCCTATGTTAAATACAAAAATTCTACCAAGCTAAGCTCTTTCTGGGAAAGAAACTAGCTATGGAAAACAAAATAAGATGGCCTCCCAATAAAAGCAAGGCAGCATGGCAAATAATAATCTAAGGAAACACACTAAAATGCACACCAGGGGGTTCTGCTCAGTCATGAGGAATTAAATCACTTCTTTTTAAACTCAGTTAAAGAAACAGGAAATGACATTAAAGCAACAAATTCATCAGCAATGTACATGACTGGAGCTTCACTGCCAAGTTATGAGGTATTTCAATGGAGTTCAAAATAGTTCAAATGGCTCTGAGCACTATGGGACTCAACATCTTAGGTCATAAGTCCCCTAGAACTTAGAACTACTTAAACCTAACTAACCTAAAGACATCACACACACCCATGCCCGAGGCAGGATTCGAACCTGCGACCGTAGCAGTCCCGCGGTTCCGGACTGCAGCGCCAGAACCGCTAGACCACCGCGGCCGGCTCAATGGAGTACTATCACATCAGCTGACATTATAAAAGTTGTTGGCTGGTAGCTGTAAAATAGTAATATTTATGGTAATACACTCCTGGAAATTGAAATAAGAACACCGTGAATTCATTGTCCCAGAAAGGGGAAACTTTATTGACACATTCCTGGGGTCAGATACATCACATGATCACACTGACAGAACCACAGGCACATAGACACAGGCAACAGAGCATGCACAATGTCGGCACTAGTACAGTGTATATCCACCTTTCGCAGCAATGCAGGCTGCTATTCTCCCATGGAGACGATCGTAGAGATGCTGGATGTAGTCCTGTGGAACGGCTTGCCATGCCATTTCCACCTGGCGCCTCAGTTGGACCAGCGTTCGTGCTGGACGTGCAGACCGCGTGAGACGACGCTTCATCCAGTCCCAAACATGCTCAATGAGGGACAGATCCAGAGATCTTGCTGGCCAGGGTAGTTGACTTACACCTTCTAGAGCACGTTGGGTGGCACGGGATACATGCGGACGTGCATTGTCCTGTTGGAACAGCAAGTTCCCTTGCCGGTCTAGGAATGGTAGAACGATGGGTTCGATGACGGTTTGGATGTACCGTGCACTATTCAGTGTCCCCTCGACGATCACCAGTGGTGTACGGCCAGTGTAAGAGATCGCTCCCCACACCATGATGCCGAGTGTTGGCCCTGTGTGCCTCGGTCGTATGCAGTCCTGATTGTGGCGCTCACCTGCACGGCGCCAAACATGCATACGACCATCATTGGCACCAAGGCAGAAGCGACTCTCATCGCTGAAGATGACACGTCTCCATTCGTCCCTCCATTCACACCTGTCGCGACACCACTGGAGGCGGGCTGCACGATGTTGGGGCGTGAGCGGAAGACGGCCTAACGGTGTGCGGGACTGTAGCCCAGCTTCATGGAGACGGTTGCGAATGGTCCTCGCCGATACCCCAGGAGCAACAGTGTCCCTAATTTGCTGGGAAGTGGCAGTGCGGTCCCCTACGGCACTGCGTAGGATCCTACGGTCTTGGCGTGCATCCGTGCGTCGCTGCGGTCCGGTCCCAGGTCGACGGGCACGTGCACCTTCCGCCGACCACTGGCGACAACATCGATGTACTGTGGAGACCTCACGCCCCACGTGTTGAGCAATTCGGCGGTACATCCACCCGGCCTCCCGCATGCCCACTATACGCCCTCGCTCAAAGTCCATCAACTGCACATACGGTTCACGTCCACGCTGTCGCGGCATGCTACCAGTGTTAAAGACTGCGATGGAGCTCCGTATGCCATGGCAAACTGGCTGACACTGACGGCGGCGGTGCACAAATGCTGCGCAGCTAGCGCCATTCGACGGCCAACACCGTGGTTCCTGGTGTGTCCGCTGTGCCGTGTGTGTGATCATTGCTTGTACAGCCCTCTCGCAGTGTCCGGAGCAAGTATGGTGGGTCTGACACACCGGTGTCAATGTGTTCTTTTTTCCATTTCCAGGAGTGTAATTACAGTTTATGTAAGTAGTAGTTTTTAAGGAGCCATCAGTGAGACAGCTGTTAACATCCAGGACTATTGGTTACTCAGCTCAGGAGGCGGTGCGAAACAAATGGGGGAGAAGATAATGAGACTTGGGTGGGATGAGGATATTGTGTCCTCACTGTGGGTTCAAATCATTATTATGTCATCAGTAAATGCAAAGCACATGAGAAGTTTGGAACTTCTCAAGATGTCCCATGAACAGATTTGTATGAGACAGATTCAGCTGAGTGCCTACAGCAGTGCTGCAGAATTATTTGTAGATGTTGCCTCCAAAGTAGGAGCAGTTGTGTGTTATGATATACACTGCCTCACAAAAAAGTGAACCATTACCATATTAAATGAAGCTGGATGAGTTGAAAGGGTATGTGATGTTATTTCAGTGATTACAAAATTGAGTCAGATTTATAAAGAACTTGGCTCTATAAGCCCACTTATCAGTATGACATCGCACCACCTCTGGCTTGGATGCATACACTGATTAAATTGGGAAGTGTGCCATGAAGCTATTATATTCTTTCTTGGGGCAAGCTGGCTCACAACTATTGTAAACGATCCTTGATATCCTGGATACTGGCACTGAGATGGAGTTGACATCTGAGCTGTTCCTACACATATTCTATTGGGGACAGACCGGGGGATCTTTTTGGCCACAGAAATTACTCAAAATCACTCAGACACTTGATAGAGACATGTTCTGCATGTGTAAGAGCATTGTTATGTTGAAAAACAGCAGCATGATACTGCTGCATGGGAGGTAACATGTGAGGGTGCAGGATACCTGTGGTATATCTTTGTTGCAGTCAATTTCCCTCGATCAGCCTTAACCTGGAGTCATACCAAATACCTCCCCACACCAAGATGCCAGGAGTAACACCACTGTGCCTCTTCAAAACATTGGAAGGTATGGATCTCTTCCCAGGTCACTGCCAACATTCTGACAATGCTCATCTAGGGAAGTGCAGAATCAGGATTCATTGGTGAACAAAATGTGTTCATCAGCAGTCCATGATTCCTGCTCATGGCACCACTCCTAACACAGCCATTTGTGTCATGGTGTTAATGGCAGCATGCACATGGGACAGTAATTCCCTATTCTGGTTGCTGCTAGTCACTGGCCAATGGTTCAAGATGACACAGAATGTTGCAGGGAGTTCATTATTTGTTCTTAGATGGCAGGTGCAGATGTAAAGTGGTTTATTGTGCACAGTAAGTTGATGATACTCCCTTGTGGTGGTCAAACATGGTCAACTGAAACCTTGAGGATGAATATATCTGCCAACATGTTCCCATGTAGTCCAACACTGGGGCACTGTCACATTTTAATGGCCTGCAAATCTGAATATTGCACAATTTGACCGTCCAGCCAAATGGAGGCTGATGGTAGAGCTCATTTTGAACTACATCAGATACCGATAATGCTGTCTCACGTGAATATGCACCATCCATCCATATGTGCTTCATATTGGCCACTCAGCATCTGACACAGTTCATGCCACTTACATACCCTACCAGGTCTGTTAACAACACTGGACATGAATGGTATCTTTTCTACCTGTTACAGATATAAATATCTGATCATTTACATACCCACTCAGGGTTTATATGTGTTACATTGACAGTTGACCATTTCTTCTAAGTACTTTTTCTTTTTTTGTCAGGCTGTGCAATTGGCCCAAGATTATCAGGAAGGAGGTTGTAGTTTGGAGTCAGTTGGCCAATAAGGAAAGGTAATTATCTATTATGGGAAAATCACAGACATTGGAGGTGTTAATTTATAACAAGGTGGCATGTACAGTGGCACACAGAGCACCAGATGATACAGAAACAGGAAGTGTGGCAAGCCAATGGAGCAATTGGTTAGTGTACTGATTATAATATGGTGTCTTCTGTGATATTTCCAAGGCCTTTGATTGTGTAAACCCCAAGATACTCTTGGAGAGGGCATATCATTACAGAATCAAAGGGCCTATAGGTAATCATATCTTGAAGACAGGAAACAAAAGGTGGTTCTAAACGGCTGCAACAAAGGATCTTCTAATCTAGTGGATTCTGAATGGGGCAAAATTCAGCACGGAGTTCCCCAGTGATCTGTCCTTGGACCCTTGCTTTTTTAAAATATGTGTTAATGATTTACCCCCGTCCATTAGTAAAAATTGTGAATTCACAATATTTGCTGATGATACAAGCATTGTAGTAAATGGTAAGTCTACTGCTGATCTGGAGACTGATGTTAATGATATACTCAGAGAAGTTACATGTTGGTTTTCAATTAATTCTCTTTCAGTTAATATTAAAAAAACTAATTTTATACAGTTCCACGCAAAAAATAAAACTCTAGAAAATATAGTAATTGCTCATGACAACCAGGAACTAGAACAGGTGCACTCCACTAAATTCCTGGGGGTTCAAATTGACAGTAGGCTCAACTGGGAACAGCATGTGTCCCTAACTCTAAAAAGACTTTCATCAGCAACTTTTGCTCTAAAAATCATTACTCATTTTGGGGACATCAACATTTTAAAATCAGCTTACTTTGGGTACTTTCACTCATTAACGAGTTACAGAATAATATTCTCGGGTAATTCACCATCCTCAAAAAAAATCTTAACTGCTCAGAAGAGAGAAGTCAGAATCATGTGTGGTGTTCCTCCATAAACCTCATGTAGAAAAGTTTTCCCACAGTTAGGTATTCTGGCCATAACATGTTAGTACATATACTGTCTGATGAACGTAGTTAATAAAGACTATGCTCAGTATGAAACAAATTGTTCATACCATAACTATAATACTAGAAGTAAAGATGATCTACATGTTGAATTTAAAAAATTATCACTTGTACAGAAGGGAGTAAAGTATGCTCCTATAAAGACTTTTAATGCACTGCCTAATTATATTAAATGTACAAGAGAAAATGAAATGCTGTTCAAAGGTAAGTTAAAAAAATACCTGCTTGACCATCCACTGTACTCCTTAGATGAATTCTTTTCCAGAAGTAATGCCCTCCCTTAGTAATAGATGTATTTAGTCTCTTAGTTATTAGATGGACAATACAATATTATGTCAATGTTATAGTGTTAATGTTATAACTATAATGTTATAGTGTGAATTGCTATATTAGTTAAATGATAGATTGTAAATGAGAAAAAGTGATACTTATTAATATCTATATCATTGTATTATAGTAATGTTCTGTAGCATTAATTGTATTTGTACAATTGTATTGACACATTCCACATCCAGGCGAATCACTCGCATGTACGGGTCCATGGAATACGCATACCAAATAAAATAAAAATAAAGTAGACTGCATGCAATATGTTGAAGGTATTGGTGAACAAGTCTGGAGATGCTTTCACTGGAGACACAGTAAACGGTCATGATGGGCATGTCAGGTGTTGAGCTTATAGATCTTTTGAAGTGTGCAGGAAGTAGGTGTCCAGGGAGAGGTAGTATTGGAAAGGGAAACATCTTCTGTAAGAAAATTTTAGGAATTACTTAGGAATTTGGAAATGAATGTGAAGTCACTCTAGCAGTCATTGTTGGTTGATATGTCTGATGGCTGGCAGAGGGTGTCTGCCATGTAATCATCATAGTTCATTATGACAGTGGTGTAACCTTCGTCTGGAGGAAAGATAATCAGACTTAGATCAGTTTTGAGATTATGATTCATTGTGCAGTTGTGAGGTGGGTTTTGAGGGAAAGGGATATAGGGAAGAAAGTTGACATTCTTAGAATGTTACCAAGGGGTGGTTGGATTTGAGTTAAGTGAGGTACAGTATGAGCTAGACAAGATTCAGTATTGATGTTCGATTAATTATGGTCTGTAAGGTGGTTAGCAAAGAAGTGTAAAGTCAGACTCAAGAAAAGCAGGTCCTTGACAAAAACACCCTGACTCTATTTGAAAATGGGCCATAAATGAGGCATTTGATGAAGACAGAAATTTCTGTAGGGGTGAGGTCTTTGACAGACTAGATGACAACCAATTTATGGGTCTGTTTCAGTTTTGGGAAGGAGTCTCTAGAAATCTGATGTTGCAAAAAATAGTTATTTACTCATAATCAAGGTGCCATATGTCCACTACTTATCAGTAGCTCAAAACAACAGAAGTTGCTGACAGAGGCTATGGTGATCAAGTCACTTTGGTAACAATAGATATTGTTTACTTTTTGTGGGGGGCCCAGAGATTGGGGAGGAGGAAGCACTGTAGTAGGTGCTCAATGTGAACAAAACATTTCTTTAATCAGTTCTTTAACATATTCACTTACTATCTGTTTTCATCAACTCAGTTTCTTATTTGAACTTTCCATATGCTCATACCAAAGAGGTCTGTAATTAATCAAAAACTGTTTTAAATTTTAATAATGTTGTTATTCAACTGTTAGCCATTTTGACAATTTGTTACAAGATGTATTTTCTGTTAAAACTGTTACCGAAAGTTTTATGTAAATATTCTTGATGGATTTTATGATCCCTTTGCAAGCATATAAATCTTCTAGCCATTTTGGAACATTCTTTAAGGTATATATGTTGTCAGCCCTACTCCATTTGTCATAATTTAGCAGCTGATAAATAGACACTCCTCTCTTATGCAACAGAATTATGAAATTCAAAATACAGGATTTCTGGATGGTAGTAC
Organism: Schistocerca nitens; assembly: GCF_023898315.1. NCBI lineage: Eukaryota > Metazoa > Arthropoda > Insecta > Orthoptera > Acrididae > Schistocerca > Schistocerca nitens. Next base: position 271,951,612 of record NC_064616.1, read on the forward strand.
ATTTAAAACGAATATTATTTTTAATGTGCAAGAAAACTTTCCATTAGGCTGTTGGAGGGATTAGTTTCTTTCCTGTTTATAGCATCAATGAGGTCACAGATAAAACACAAGAACACCTGGTGAGGAAAGCAAACAAGGTCTGCAAGGAAATTAACAGTTGGTCAAAATGGAATAAACTCTCATTAACATTAAGATAATAGACAGTGTGATAATCAGCATAGAGAGGGAAAACAACAATGTCAAATTAAACACTGATGATAATTTCAAAGAGTGTATAACAAACACACAAATTTATCTATGAATATTGACTGTGTGCTGAGGCAAAATAAAGACACAAAGATAGTGCTGAAGGAATATAATCAACATAGATTACTGTGTTTAGCAAGTGACAGACAGAGCTTTGGACATAACAAAAGTGACCTGCTCCAGTTTCGCATTGGTAGCACTAAGTATCTATGATAGGATGACTTGACTTACAAAGTGGTCATAAATTATATACAGAAACATTCCTTGTGAATCAGTCTGTCTATTAGCAAAAACTGTGTCAAAATCCTCACAGCAGTTTCTGAGATTAGCCTTTATATATAGACAGAAAAATGCAGTAGATGACATTAATTTATAATATTTATAGCAAGATTTGTGTAGATTCTTCTCAAGATTTGCTGTTCTCCAGAGTTGATGTGACTGTTTACTGCTTTTTCCATCAGATACTATCTCCTTTGTAGCTGAACAGTTCATAGGACCCACTGTTGTCAAGAGATGTCACTCCAAATGCCAAGTAAATATGGAACAGATTACAATACATATATTGCACACTCATAATTACAAAAATGATAAACTATATGCACAAATCTACCTTGAGAATTAGTCTGCCAATTAGTTAAAACTGTATCTGAGTTTATGCTTCACATACTGACTGAAAAATGTCATAGCGGACTTTAATTTGTAATATATACTCAGTCAGTAACTGTAGAATTATTTCTTATGGATCATAAACACAAATCTGAGAACAATTTTTGTATTACATGAAAGGTTCATAAGAATAATAATTATAAAGAGGTAAGTAAGTGATGTGTAAAAATCTGCTTAAAAGATTGTAAGCCCTAATGTAGCACGAAATACACAATTACCATTCCATTGTACACCTAGATAACATATGATCAGGGAACAAGGGCTAAACTTATTCACATTTATCAAGAATAAATAAACAAAAATCCCAAATTAGTATTTTTGTCAGTAGATAACATGTTACAATATATTTTCCAGGAAGATTACAAAGTTAATTAAAGTGAACATTTTATAAAACAGTTGAAACCTCTTAAATACAACATATTATTAGGTGAAGAATTATTTAAATAATATGGAGTTAGGGCAAGCAAAAATATATAATACATTATTAATAAGAAATATCTGAGACATAGCTACATATTTTCACAGAGTAACACAGCATAAGCCCAAGATCTCTAATGGATGAAATTATTCTTCTTTCCTCTTCCTGAGCTCAATATCTCAGCTATTATAGTCAAATTATGACTCAGTTTTCCAAAAAAAACAAATGTGAAAGTACATAGGCTGTATGGAACTGGAGCAGTATTATTATGTTCTTGATAATTGACATTTTCTGACAGATTAAATTTGTGTGCCAGATTAGGACTCCAAATCTGGCTGCTCACTTCCATAAGCAATGAGTTTACCAATTGTGCTATCCAGGTTTAACTGACAACACTCCTCTCAGATTCCATCCACAATTATCTGCTGGATTGGCACTGTATCCCCAATCCATAAGATAATTTTATTTTTCACAAAGTTTGAGAACAGTATACACTCAATTGCAGAATGAAAGATTCACCCCGTTCAAATGTCAGTCATAAGTGTGTGTGTGTGTGTGTGTGTGTGTGTGTGTGTGTGTGTGTGTGTGTGTGTGTTTGTGTAAATTTCTAAGGGACCAAACTGCTGAGGTCATTGGTCCCTAGTCTTACACACCACTTAAACTAACTTATGCTAAGAACAACACACACACCCATGCCCGAAGGAGGACTCAAACCTCCAGCAGGAGGGGCCACGCAGTCCATGACATGGCACCTCGGACCGCTCGGTCACTCCGTGTGGTTTTGTGTGTGTGTGTGTGTGTGTGTGTGTGTGTGTGTGTGTGTGTGTGTGTGTGAGAGAGAGAGAGAGAGAGAGAGAGAGAGAGAGAGAGAGAGAGAGAGATTCACATGGAGCATGGAGAGTTATATAGAAAGAAACTGGTAGTTCAGCGCCATAGAAAAAGAATGTATTATTAACACTAGAAGGCTCAAAAGTCACAGATCCAAATTCAGTTGTGGAAAAATTCAATGAATTCTACACTTCACTAGCTAAAGACCTCATTCGAGTACACTGTCAAGGACCAGTCCCAAGATTCTCCAGCAAGTCAGTGATCTCGACTGCTTCTATGTATGTTTATGAAACAAACCCCAATGAAATTATAAGTAAAATTAAATCGTTAAGAAATAAAATGTCAGGTGGTGTTGATGAAGTACCTGATTTCATATAAAAAGCATGTGTTCATCACATAGCAAACCCCTTGGCAAAAATTTTCATACTCTCTTTAAAAACTGGTGTATTTCCAGATATTTTTAAAACAGCAAAAGTTTCACTACTGCTAAAAAAAGGTTCTTCCGAAAAAATATCAAACTGCCAACCCATGTCACAGTTAAGTTCCTTCTCAAACATTCTAGAAAAACTCTTCTATGACAGGCTTTTAAGTTTCATAAACAAATATGCACCTCTTGCAGTACAACAACATTGTTTTAGAAAGTCAAAATCTACACAGACAGCAATTTTCGAATTCTTAGACTGCATTTAAAATCCCTTGATCAACATAAATTATCTGCAAGTATTTTTCTAGATCTGTCAAAAGCCTTGGACGTCCTGGACCATAACATTCTGCTCGAAAAATTAGAAAGACAAGGAGTAAGAGGTGTAGCACATAGCTGGTTGTGTTCATACCTAAAAAACTGCAGGCAGAAAGTATCACTTCAGTATGAAGTCAACAAAATGAATAAAACAAGAAACAACTTCTTTCTTTCTAGTGAATTACCAATAAAATATGGTGTATCACATGGCTCAATCTTAGGTCCACTACTCTTCTTGATTTATGTGGATGGCTTAGTTGAATATATGAGTCCCACAAAAACTATCCTGTTTGCCAATGACACCAGCATATTGCTCACTGGATCCAGTCCAGAAATTTTGCAGTCCACAGCAGAACATACTATGAAAATACTCTCTGAGTGGTTGACAAAAAACAAACTCATTATAAATACTAAAAAAACTGTGTGTGTCAATTTTCATTTAATTCCTCCAACTAATCAATTGCCTATTCAAGCACAATTAAATAATGATCCCCTAGAAAATGTAAGTGTCACAAAATTTTTGGGTCTATGGGTTCAGCAAGGCTTAAAGTGGGACACACATATAAATAACTTGTTTAGAAAATTATCATCTGTGTGCTATGGCCTAGGAATTTTAAAGGCTACAACAAGAAAAATAACAGTACTGCAGGCATACTATGCACAGTTCCACTCACTAGTCCGATATGGGATCATTTTCTGTGGATACTCAACTAACAGTGTAAAGGTTTTTAGAATGCAAAAAAAAGCTCTAAGAATAATTTATGGCCTTAAGAAGATGGAGTCCTGTAAATCCCATTTTACTGAGCTTGGTGTTTTAAATGTTCCAAGTTTATTCATTTATGAAACTATCTTGTTCACTAGGGACTACCTCCTGAAAACAGGCAAACTGCTACAGAAATCAAATATTCATCAAAAATATTGAGGTAACATTGGTGTAATACTACACAATAAGATACCAGAGGAAATAAAAAAATGCTACTCATCCAATATTTAAAGCTAAACTAAAGGCAGGGTGTGGCCGTGCGGTTCTAGGTGCTTCAGTCTGGAACCGCGTGACCGCTACGGTCCTGCCTCGGGCATGGATGTGTGTGATGTCCTTAGATTAATTAGATTTAATTAGTTCTAAGTTCTAGGCGACTGATGACCTCAGAAGTTAAGTTACATAGTGCTCAGAGCCATTTGAACCATTTAAACTAAAGGCATATCTAATAAAGCACTGTTTCTATTCTGTCAGAGAATTTCTGAATATGTAACAACATTAATTGTAATAGGTACCTATTTTTAATTTGCCTACTATTTTGCTAATACTATGTATTATTGTAACTTATCTTTGACCTGTCCAGTATCAATTGTACAATTTGTGCTGTATGATAAAACTGGACCAATAAAAAATCAAATCAAATCAAGTGTGTGTGTGTGTGTGTGTGTGTGTGTGTGTGTGTGAGAGAGAGAGAGAGAGAGAGAGAGAGAGAGAGAGAGAGAGTCTGCAATGGCTATTGATGAAATAATTTTAAAATTGTCAGCTAGTTTTCTTGTAGGTACGCACACACCAAAGAGCATTGTATACAAGGCATAAATTCTTGTCATTATTGACATTAAGTGCCTACCTAAATATATCTACCTGTGCAGTAATAAATTTTAACTTGGCTTCATTTTGTATTAAGCTGGAATATCAAATATCATTTGTTGATGATAAACTATCATTACTACTACTAACACTACTGCTAATATTTCTGGTAAGGAACTAATAATAGAGATGTAATCAAACTGAGAACATAAATAATTTACAGTCAGCAAACTGGATTGTAATAAACTTTTGCACAGCATAACAAGAACAAGAGATGTCACATTGTGATTAAATGTACTTAGCTTCATATGTTCAGTTGTGTAATATTGTTGAGGGTCTCATCTGATCACTGCTAAAAGAACAGTCCTGAGTTCTTACTCTTAGTAGTACAAGGGCATCTAATTTGCATTATGTTGTTGGAAAATCTAAAAGTAAAGCTCAATTGACATTTTAAAATTCACTTCCACATTTATTGCATCAAACTTCCACATAGACTGACACACAATGTTGATAATTCAGGCAGATTGTAGTGCAGTCATTAGGCATTTGTTTTGTTTTGGTATGTCAGTGGCACTTGTCTGTCTAGTAGGCTCTCAGAGACCAGTGTGGCCTGAGCTCCCAGTTGGTGCACATCAACAGCACAGAAAGATACGTATATAGCTTCTTTTCTGTGTTTACTTCAGAGATTCTTACTTAAATTGTGTGTGAGTTTCATATAGGAGGTGTAATTTAAAGTTTTAGTTACTGTAATCGTAAATTCAGGCAGATTGTAGCGCAGTCATTAGGCATTTGTACAGGTTAGTTCATACATTCTTTGTGTGTTTCCCTTGCGTTATCTAGGCACAGACTCGTGTTTCAGTAACTGTTGTTCAACATCGATTAGAATGGACAGGGACTGTAATTGCTGTGTTCGGATGAGGGCTGAGTTGGCATCCCTTCGCTCACAGCTGCAGGCGGCGCTGACTTCGGTTGCGCAGCTTGAGACTGTTGCCAATGCGCACCACTGTGGGGAGCCGGAATGGGTATCATGGGGATGTCAACCTCGTCCCATCTGTTCCCAGATCGGTCTGCCACTGTGGTTGCCCCGGTTGCTGCCCGCAGTGGGGCTGCGCCCTCACCTGTGGTAGATTGGGAGGTCATTCCAAGGCATGGCAGGCAGCGAAAGACGTCCCCAGAGGCTGATCAGAAAGCCTCCCCGGTGCGTCTGACAAACAGGTTGCAGGTACTGTCTCTGGCTGATCCAGATGCAGCTGCCTGCCCTGTTTCAGAGGATGATTCTCAGCCTTCAAGGTCCGGGCAATCGCAGAGGGTGGGCTTATTGGTAGTTGGGAGATCCAATGTTAGGTGCGTAATGGGGCCCCTTAGGGATATGGCGGCTTAGGCGTGGAAGAAATCCAGTGTGCACTCAGTGTGCATTCCAGGTGGAGTCATTCCTGATGTGGAAAGGGTCCTTCCGGATGCCATGAAGAGCACAGGGTGCAGCCAGCTGCAGGTGGTGGCACATGTCGGCACTAATGATGTGTGTTGCTTTGGATCTGAGGAAATTCTCTCTGGATTCCAGTGGCTATCTGATTTGGTGAAGGCTGCCGGTCTTGCTTACGAGATGAAGGCAGAGCTCACCATCTGCAGCATCGTTGGCTGAACCGACTGCGGACCTTTGGTGCAGAGTACAGGGATTAGTGATCACAAGGTCGTTGTAGCTAGGCTCAATACTGTTTCTTCCAAATCCACCAGAAACAAATGCAAAATAATTTTATTTAAAAAAGCCAATAAAGTGTCACTAGAAGCCTTCCTAAGAGACAATCTCCATTCCTTCCGAACTGACTATGCAAATGTAGACAAGATGTGGCTCAAATTCAAAAATATAGTAGCAACAGCAATTGAGAGATTCATACCTCATAAATTGGTAAGAGATGGAACTGATCCCCCATGGTACACAAACAGGTCCGAACGCTGTTGCAGAGGCAACAGAAAAAGCATGCGAAGTTCAGAAGAACGCGAAATCCCGAAGATTGGCTAAAATTTACAGACGCACGAAATTTGACACGGACTTCAATGCGAGATGCCTTTAGTAGGTTCCACAATGAAACATTGTCTCGAAATTTGGTAGAAAATCTGAAGAAATTCTGGTCGTATGTAAAGTACACAAGCGGCAAGACGCAGTCAATACCTTCGCTGCGCAGCGCCGATTGTACTGTTGCCAACAACTGTGCCACTAAAGCGGAGTTATTGAACGCAGTTTTCCGAAATTCCTTCACCAGGGAAGACAAATGGAATATTCCAGAATTTGAAACATGAACAGCTGCTAGCATGAGTTTCTTAGAAGTACATACCTTAGGGGTTGCGAAGCAACTCAAATCGCTTGATATGGGCAAGTCTTCAGGTCCAGATAGTATACCGATTAGGTTTCTTTCAGATTACGCTGATACAATAGTTCCCTACTTAGCAATCATATACAATGACTCACTCACCGATAGATCTGTACCTACAGATTGGAAAATTGCGCAGGTCGCACCAGTGTTTAAGAAGGGTAGTAGGAGTAATCCATCGAACTACAGACGTATATCATTGACGTCGGTTTGCAGTAGGGTTTTGGAGCATATATTGTATTCAAACATTATGAATCACCTTGAAGGGAATGAACTATTGATACGTAATCAGTGTGGTTTCAGAAAATATCGTTCTTGTGCAACGCAGCTAGCTCTTTATTTGCACGAAGTAATGGCCGCTATCGACAGGGGATCTCAAGTTGATTCCATATTTCTAGATTTCCTCACAAGTGACTTCTAATCAAGCTGCGGGCCTATGGGGTATTGTATCAGTTGTGCGACTGGATTCGTGATTTCCTGTCAGGAAGGTCACAGTTCATAGTAATGGACGGCAAATCATCGAGTAAAAGTGAAGTGATTTCAGGTGTTCCCCAGGGAAGCATCCTGGGACCTCTGCTGTTCCTGATCTACATAAATGACCTGGGTGACAATCTGAGCAGTTCTCTTAGGTTGTTCGCAGATGATGCTGTAATTTAGCATCTAGTAAGGTCATCCGAAGACCAGTATCAGTTGCAAAGCGATTTAGGAAAGATTGCTGTATGTTGTGGCAGGTGGCAGTTGACGCTAGATAACAAAAACTGTGAGGTGATCCACATGAGTTCCAAAAGAAATCCGTTGGAATTCAATTACTCGATAAATAGTACAATTCTAAAGGCTGTCAATTCAATTAAGTACCTGGGCATTAAAATTACAAACAACTTCAGCTGGAAAGACTACATAGATAATATTGTGGGGAAGGTGAGCCAAAGGTTGCATTTCATTGGCAGGACACTTAAAAGATGCAACAAGTCCACTAAAGAGACAGCTTACACTACACTCGTTCGTCCTCTGTTTGGATATTGCTGTGTGGTGTGGGATCCTTACCAGGTGGAATTGACAGAGGACATCGAAATTGTGCAAAAAATGGGCAGCTCATTTTGTATTATCACATAATAGGGGAGAGAGTATGGCAGATATGATACGCGAGTTGGGATGTAAGTCATTAAAACGAAGACGTTTTTCGTCGTGGCGAGGTCTATGTACGAAATTTCAGTCACCAACTTTCTCTTCCGAATGCGAAAATATTTTGTTGAGCCCAAACTACATAGGTAGGAATGATCATCAAAATAAAATAAGAGAAATCAGAGTTCAAACAGAAAGGTTTAGGAGTTCGTTTTTCCCGTGCGCTGTTCGGGAGTGGAATGGTAGAGAGATAGTATGATTGTGGTACGATGAACCCTCTGCCAAGCACTTAAATGTGAATTGCAGAGTAATCATGTAGATGTAGATGTAGATGTAGATGTAGATGTAGATGAGTGTGCCATGTACTCTATTCGTAGACACAGTGTACTGGAATGGCAGGAGCAACCACTAAAGTATAAATATATTATAAACATGGTAAATCAGTACATGCATTATTGACAGGATTAGATTAGATTAGATTAATACTTGTTCCTTAGATCATTAACATGACACTTCATAATAATGTGGAATGTGTCACTTTATCAAAAGTTTCTTTACATGTCATAATCCAAGTTTTTTTAATAATAACAATCTGATTTCTAATTTATGTCTAAAAATTCATCTATTAAGTAGAAGGAGTTGTCATTCAGTAATTCTTTCAATATTTTTTAATTCTTTCAGTTCATTTTTAAAGGCTAGTTGGCTATCTGTTTTAAAGGCTAGTGGGCTATCTGTCAGTATTTTCATGCTATTTGATAAGTGACCAAATACTTTTGTGGCAGCATAATTCACTCCTTTCTGTGCCAACATCACATTTAAAAATGGTTCAAATGGCTCTGAGCACTATGGGACTAAACTTCTGAGGTCATTAGTCCCCTAGAACTTAGAACTAGTTAAACCTAACTAACCTAAGGACATCACAAACATCCATGCCCGAGGCAGGATTCGAACCTGCGACCGTAGCGGTCCTGCGGTTCCAGACTGCAGCGCCTTTAACCGCACGGCCACTTCGGCCGGCACATCACATTTAGTCCAGAATAGTGCAGATCAGCTTTTCTCCTAATGTTGTAGCTATGAACACTGCTGTTGCTTTTGAATTGTGATTCATTATTAATAACAAATTTCCATAAGTGAATATATATATTGTGAAGGTACTGTGAATACCCCTAATTCCTTAAATAAATTTCTGCTTCCTTAATGATAAGTTACACCAAAATATGATGACATATAAAAGCAGTGAATGGAAATAGGTACAGTAAGCTAATTTATTGATATGTTTATCACCAAAATTTGCAACAACCCTAACAGCATATGTAGCTGAACTCAAATGTTTCAGTAGATCATCAATGTGTTTCTACCAATTTAATCTCTCATCAATGCACACATCCAAAAATTTGAAATATACTGCCTTAGCTATAGACTTCTATTCAGACTCTGAATAATTAATGGTGCTATGCCATTTACTGTACAGAACAGTATATACTTCTTTAATTAAAATTTAATGAGAGTCCATGATCAGAGAACAACTGACTAATTTTCTGAAAGACACTGTTTACGATTTTGTCAGGTAATTCTTATTTGTTGGGTGTAACTACTATCCTCGTATCATCAGCAAAAAGAACTAGCTTTGCATCTTCATGAATATGGAGTGGCAAGACATTAGCCCTTTCATCTCTGGTATAAAAAATATTTACTTTCAAATATGTAATGAAAGATTGTTTTAGAAATAGACTTGAAGTTTTCAAAAATTTTCCCTCACCCAATGTTGAAAGAAAAAAAAGTTGTCATCTGACAACATTAGTACTCAACAAAACGATTTTCAGAAATTTGATAAAATCCTTTATTTTCGAAAATTGAATACAAAAACAAGAGTTATTCAATTCTAAGGAAGAAAAACAGTAAGACTAGGATAATATGCCTTTATGTGGATGACATGACCATTTCTAAGTTTATCTTTATACAACATAACTAAACATGCTGTCAAAATAAGTATTGGAAAACTTAATTTGTTGCTATTATGGGAAGACACAAATCTTTTTTTTTCACTTGCTAAACATAGGAGCACTTTACATTTTGTGCGCAACACTCTGCTGAACCCTTTGGTGTATAGCTTACAATGGCATTTCTGATGGTTCTGTCGAAGCCAATGACCAACGTCATCCTGTATCATCATATATGTTGTCTGAAATAGGCCTGGGAGCTACCAACCTTTTCTTTGGAGTTCGTATACCTTCTTTTGTGGTGAACAAAATTTCCTGTCATAGGAAGATCAGAAGCAATATGTGTGTGGAAATCTAGAAGCGAAAGACTAATTTTATGCCTCACTGATTCAAGTGATGTCTGTAAAGCAGCCATGAATTTTCAACTGCTACATTGAATCACAAATAAATTATTCACATATACCACCTTTTGGATTGGACTTTCATTCAATCAAGTTCTATCAGCATGTCTGCTAAATCCACCCTTCCCATGAGTTCACTGAATTCCTTCACAATCAGTGGTGAGTTTACCTGAATCAACTGATTATCCTCTTTACTCCACCTCTTGCATGCATCCTGTGGATTTATATCTACATATGTGGAAACTAACTGCACAGCTTTATTATCATACCACCTTAGTGCTATGATGTTGGATAATTCACCAATGGTAACATCCAGCTTTCCTTTTCCTTTCTTTTTCAACTTCTTTTCTTCTGCTGGAGGGCAGAGTGACATTCTGTGTGAATGAATAGTCCCAACACATAAAACCCCTTTGAGTTTGAGAATTTCTATGAGTTCTAAAGAGCTGAAACAACTGTGAAAAATATCTTGTAATTCTTGCCCTCTGGTAAATTTTCACACAGCATCAGATCAGTATCACCTAAAAATCCTACACCATGCTCTTCACATACACCTTTACCTACACAAATTTCGAATTCATATATTAGGCCTGATTCTCCAGTGTAAATAAACACGTTATATCCCCATTTATGAGTTTCATTATTTAGATACTGAACTGAAGAACGCCTTCCCTTCAAAGGGATAGTTTGTTCATCAGTACTCTCTTTCTCTTCTTGAGGGAGCTACAACATAAAGTTCTGCAAAGAATCTGTCAAGGGCCACAGTTTGAATACGTTGGGTTATAGTTGTTTAAATGAAAATATTTCCTTAGAATTGCAAATCCATTCCTGCTCATAACATCTGAAATTGGGGGGAAACAACATTATTGTGATGAATACATTTTATATTGTGCCTTTGGAACTGCACTCATAAAAAATAATAACCCAATACAGTGAAACCACTATTTTACATTTTTGTGTAATCCAGACTTAAAAATCACCAAAATGGAGGAAAATGTAGAGTCAAGGAAAATGTTAAAACCCCCAAAATAATAGCAAAAACACGTGTAATTGGTATGTATGATTAAAAATCACAGTCCTCTCCAATACTTTCTATAAAATCTGTCTAAGTGAAGAAAATTAAATGTACTCTGCAATGTTTATACAATAATGTGCAATAAAAAATTTCATCAGTTCTTACAAAATGGCAGACGTGTAACAGCAAGTAAAAACTCATCAAACAGTTGAAATTGGTATCTGGGTACAAGATAACCAAGGTATTTTCTGACATGCTACAACCATAAATTATATATTCAAAACATGCATTTTTGAAGGATCATCCTTTGTTCTCACCCAAAAAAGATCAAAAATTGATGAACATGTTGACTTAAACCAAAAACATCACGGCAGCTAAGTGGTTAAACCATAAGCATAAATGTGGACACCTGCTTAACAACAAACTTTGTCACCATTGCTGTAATTATTTACGGATTTCCTTACAAGCTGTACTTCATATGCTCACCACTGGCAAAGTATTATTTTAGGCTTTAAGAGAGAAACAGAGACATGAAAAAATGAGTTTACTTCCCCAGCTGACATTACAAGATTATTAAAAGTTGGCTTAGTGAATTTCTGCACGCTGTGTAAAATTTAAATTTGAAAGAAAGCTCAGATACTACAGTTTGACATCATGCCCTCTATGACTGCTGTCAATCTTTACAATCTACAGTGTGTGTTGTGTGTGGTGCTAAGTATATACATGAGTAGTGTATGGGGTTGTTGCAACAGTATCAAGTCAGATTTGAACATGAAAGTCTTTAAAATGAGCTATTGCAAAACCCTTGTTCTATTTCTGTGTGACATATGTGTCATAACACATCATCTGTATGAAAAGTGTATTTTCAGCACTTCACAAAATGCTTTCAGCACTACCTACACTCTTGTTGTTGAGGATCCACTCCCCCTCTCCTCAGATCCAGTATGCAAGCTCATTTTATGTGTGTTAGTGTGGTGTGGCTATTGGGTGACTTAGCAAGTCACCACCTGATTAGAGTTCACTAGCTGGTGATGGGCAACATTCCCTCAATTATGACTGAGCATGTTCTTTGAGATTCAGTGTTTGAATTTAAGAGGTTGATGATTGATACTGTTGCTGAATATAGTAGGTCAGAAATACATGCAAAAAGATGAGACTGGGTTATAAGTGGCACAAGAAAGAGTGGTGGCTGGACCCATTCATCAAATGTTGTCTTGGTCCATAATATTTCACGTTGACTGTCTTGTTTTTCCATTACCACTGCAACCTAGCAGTAGTTGTATCATAATTGTGTGATGAAGCTAAATATTGCAAGTTGTGTTGGCAACACTGATCAAGGATTACATCGGCATTTCCTCTCTCATGTCTCCCCTCTCCATAACAGCCTAAAATATTCCTTAATTGCACCAACACCATGGTGTGAAACATCTGTCTTTTGTGCCACTTATAACTCATTCAGTCATATCAAATCTCAATAGGAATAAAATGGGATAAAGTCAATAAGACATTGAGTAACAACTTAGAATTGAAATAAACCTCACTAGCAAGAAATGTAAAATCAGGGAACTTTCAGTATTTATCTTACGGGTTTTTCACAAATTTATCATGTAAAATCATCAAAAGTGTAAAATCAGAGAAAATAAAATCAATGATCCACTGTATTTATTTCATTAGAGGAAACAACAATGACAAGCCCATTTTTGATGTGTGCATAAAGATTGGTTTCAAGGACAATGGATTCAAAAATTTCATTACCTATGGACATCTGAAAATATTTCCATTGGAGTCAGGTCTTCATCAGGTGGTGGTGGAGGTATGTTGCCTTTCCATGTTGTATCTGGTAGAATGAAATCACTTTTCTTCCATGTGGAGTTTTTCTTCTTCTTTTTCACAGATTAAGTCGCTTTCTGTAACATAATTAATGGATAAACAATTAGTTATGTGTATTTTTGAGCTAATACTAGGTAATTATTTTTCAAACTGAAAATTTATAATACTTACATTACTGGTGGAAGGTTGAACACCATTACTTTCTATATTTCTTGCTTGTGGTTTAGAGATGCCCTTATATTCAATAATACAATCCTCACCTTGAATGTGTATTTTGATGTGATTATTTTGTGGACATTCAAAGATGCTGTCAGGGTCTTGTTAATAATGTCAGACTCACTATTTTCTTAATCAGATGAAAAGCTAAACTCTGAAATATCACCATCTGGAATCTGCAGCAGCCCTAGTATTTGCTCATCAGTAAGATTTTTCTGGCAAAATGCAATTCCCAGAAAAGTGTAAAACAGGAAGCAGTTGTTATGTCAATGTAAAACAGTCATATTTCAGTAAATATTCTGAGTATACTTTATTACAAATGTGTTATTATTTTATTTTAAGTGATACACTGTAGTTTTATTAATGTTATGCAAAGCTTCCCTTATAAATATTTGTAATGAGAGCAGCACAAAAATACAACAAATAGGACACAACAGCTGACAAAAACATCAAAATGGCAACCCATACAAAAGATTACTTTCAGGACGCCTTTGTTTGCGTACTGCTGCCATCTGTTGTTGATTTGTCAAAATATGTATGTGCAGCCATAAGGCAACAACAGGAAAAAGAGCTGGAGTGGAAGCTTCCTATGGCCAAAAATAGTAGTGTTGCAATATCGCTACAGTAGGGATGAAAGGGTTAATATACATTAAAAAGAATAAGGGACTAAAGACTGAAGCCTAGGGGCACTGCATTTTTGGGGAATCTACTCGTTTTCCAACATTATGTGAATTATTTATTTCAACCTTCTGCAATCTTCCCGTTATATATGAATCAAACAATTTGTGCACTGTAGCACCCATACCACAATATTTAAGCTTGCCTAGAAGAATTCTGTGATTTACACATTCAAAAGCCTTTGAGAGACTACAAAACTCCCAATGGGTGATGTACATTTATTCAAAGTATTTAATATTTGATCAGTGAAAGCATATATAACATTTTCTGTTAAAAAGCCTGTCTGAAAACCAAACTGACATTTTGATAGTACTTTATTTTTACAAATATATGAAGCTACTTTTAAATACAACACTTTTTCTAGAATTTTGATAAAGCTGTCAGATATGAGACTGAACAGTAATTGTTCACATCAGGCTAATCCCCATTTATATGCAATGGATTAACAATAGTGTGTTCCAGTTCATTAAGAAAAATGTTCTGTTTCAGTGAGTTTTTACATATGTGGCTGAGAATCCTAGTTATCTTTTGGGAACAAGTTTTTAGTACTCTGTTGGAAATGCCATTCATTCCAAGTAAGCTTTTGCTTTTGAGTGAGTTTGTTATTCTCCTAATTTCAGGAGAGATGTGTAGAATTTCAATGTTATCAGATTTCATGCATATTCCCTCTTCCATCTATAGCTTTGACTTTCCTACTGAACATGAGTATCTATATCCTATTTTCTCCACAACATTTAAAAACTGGTATTTAAAAATATTTCCACCTTCTGACTGTTCGTTAATAAACTTTTCATTCATTCTGATGGTAGTACAGTCTTTCTGTGCTCTTGGTTGCCCTATTTTGCTTTTAATAATAGTCTAAATTGTTTTAATTTTACACACATCAAAAAATGTTTTGCCTCACACTTGTTCCCAGAACTCCTGAAGATAGATGTTGGCTGTGGATATTGTATCACAGACACAGTCCCTTAGACTGTTCAGAGATGTCACTAAAACCACCCAAAGACGTAAACAACCATGCATGAGCAGCACCTAGGATTGACGGTGTCCAACAGGCAATTAGTTCCAGTCATTCCACCAGGAAGGAAGTACACGGCTCCTGTTGTCTGTAGTTCAACCATGCCTAGACAGTCAACACTGCAGTTTGATCACATCCACATTGTTACTTTGTGCAGGAAGGGCTCTTAATGAGGGAAGTGTCCAGGTGTTTTGGAGTGAACCAAAACGATGTTGTTTGGACATGGAGGAGATAGAGCGAGAGAGGAACTGTAGATGACATACCTTGCTCAGGCCGCCCAAGGACTAATACTGCAGTGGATGACCACTACCTACAGATTACGACTTGTAGGAACCCTGACAGCAATGCCACCATGTTGAATAATGCTTTTCGTGCAGCCACAGGATGTCATGTTATGACTCAAACTGTGCACAATAGGCTGCATGATTCACAACTTCACTCGCAACGACCATGGCAAGGTCCACCTTTGCAACCACAACACCATGCAGCTTGGTACAGATGGGCCCAACAATATGTCAAATGAACCACTCAGGATTAGTAACACGTTATCTTCACTGGTGAGTGTCACATATGCCTTCAACCAGACAACTGCCAGAGACATGTTTGGAGGCAAAGTGGTCAGGCTGAACACCTTAGACACACTGGCCAGTGAGTGCAGCAAGATGGAGGTTTGCTGATGTTTTGGGGTGGTATTATGTGGGGCCAACATACACTATTGGTGGTCATGGAAGGTGCCATAATGGCTGTATGATATGTGAATGTCATCCTCTAACTGACAGTGCAACCATATCAGTAACATATTGGCAAGGCATTCATCTTCATGAACGACAATTCACACCCCCATCATGTACATCTTGTGAATGACTTCCTTCGGGATAACAACATCACTTGACTAGAGTGGCCAGCATGTTCTGCAGACATTAACCATATCAAAAAGGGCTGTTTATGGATGACATGACCCATCAACCACTCTGAGGGATCTACCCCAAATCGTCATTGAGGAGTGGGACAATCTGGACCAACAGTGCCTTGATGAACTAGTGGATAGTATGCCACAATGAATACAGGCATGCATCAAAGCAAGAGGATGTGCTACTGGGTATTAGAGGTACCAGTGCGTACAGCAACCTGGATCACCACCTCTGAAGGTCTCACTGTATGGTGGTACGACACGCAATGCTTGGTTTTCATGAGCAATAAAAAGGTAGGAAATGATGTTTATGTTGATCTCTATTCCAATTTTTGTTCAGGTTCTGTAACTCCCGGAACAGAGGTGATGGAAAACTTTTTTTGATGTGTGTATTATCAGAGGTGCTAATCTCAAACATAATACATGTATTTCAGGAGTTTTTAATAACTTTCCTTAATATAGTACAGTAATTTTTATTACATTATTTTGATTTTTTCTGGGTCATTACTCTTTCTTGCTGTTAGATAATTTCCCTTTTCTGGTTACGAGTTATTTTTATCCATTTAGTAAGCCATGGCACTTTATATGGTTCGTTATAATTATATTCACTGTTTTCTTAGGGAAAATTTTGTCAAATATACTAACAAATGGTAACAAGTTCTATTTTAAATTAGCTTCAGGTTCCTGGTACACAATCCCAATCTAATTGTTGCAAGCTTTCCCTAAAATTTGCAGCTGTTAGATTGTTAACTGAATGTACCACCTCGATGACTGTTGTGCTTTACTGTATGGAACTTTGTTATACACTGCAAGTAGCTGTACATCATTATCAAAAAGACTATTCTTAACAGGACAAATGTTTATTTGCTTGAATTTTTCTTGATCTATAAAAATATTATCTATCAGTGTGCTGCTTTCCTGCACTATCCAAGTAGGAAAATCAGTAACTCCTGTCAAATTGAAAGAACCATCTCATTCTTCAAGGTCATTCTACCTATCAGATGCTTTCAGAAAATCTACATTGAAACCCCCACAAATAATAATTCTATATGACAGATAGCACACAAAAGAATACACGTTTTTCAGAAACAGTTGAATATTTCCCAATGGAGACCTATACACAGCTACAATCATAAAAGTACGATTATTAAGTTCAAGCTCACAGAAACAGGATTCTATCTGTTGCTCTATGCAAAATTTGTAGCTTCTAATTTTTCACTCTGTGATAACTTTTACTACGTATGGCAAGCCTCCTTCTTCCTTATTGTCTCCACTTACATGTGCTGTAAGCTTATATCCATTTCCATTTATCTTTCCTATATCTGTGACTATATGATGTTCAGACAGGCAAAGAACATCTACCACAACCTCAGTTTCTAAGTCTTCTAAACAGACAAGAAGCTAATCAACTTTGTATTTTAATCCCCTGATATTCTGATCCAATATACTATCATTATTTTTCATTGTACTTTTATGAGAATCTTTGGATATTTTAACATCTTTAGTATCTGCCTGTCAGTTTCTCATTAAGCTTAATTCCTTTCGATGTTGAGTCATTGGACACTCACCTTTGCCTAAAAGAAGAGGTACTCCCATGAGCTTCAGTGCCCTCCTTAAGGATTTTGCTATCTACCCAGCCAATATACCCTCCCCTATCCTACTGAGGTGCAGCCCATGCCTAGTGAAATCCCCATTACCAATAGCATCAACAGGAACCAAACCCATATCTAACCCAACAGCTACTGAAAGTGGCTGATCTAGCTCCATGTTGACCCTCCTTACAGAGCTGTTGAACTGTGGCTGATTGGCTGATCATACCACATGAAAGCAGGTACCAATCCCACATCTTCATGGTTAACTGCTGAAGCTATTTTCAACACATCACTCTCAATGTTGTAGCCCTGATCCCTTCAGTACTGTTCCCTGTGCTGTTTTCCACTATCACAACATGGTTCTGCTTTCCAAAGCCATTGCAAAAGGATCCTACAACCTTTACAATTTGGCTAAGACATGCACTGGGCTTGAAAAAGTTTGTGACCTGATACCTGTTGCCTAATGTTTCCTGCAAAATCTCGTCCACACCCCTTCCATGGCTACTTCCAAGCATTATAACTTTCCTAATACTTTCTACTTGTTTTAAATAATTGGTTTCCTAATTAAAGTCTGTTGGATATTAACTACATCTTTGTCTAAGAGAGCATTTTTCTTAGCTAACTGACATAGCAAGGCAAATCTGTTTTTTGTGTGAGTGATGACTCTATCAGATACTATTCTCTTTCTCTATTATCTTTACCCTTCTCCCCCCTTAACCTCAACAGTTCCTCCCTAGCACTATCCAGTTCAGCCTTAAGGGCTCTAATCTCTACTTCCTGTTCAATTATTTTCCTTGATTTTCAATTACAAATAGTAATTACAAAATATAAAAAAACACCATGGTACACTTGACAAAAAATAATTACAATTTTCATAGCAAAACTTAATAAAGTGCCATTTCCTCATATCAAAATTTATTTTATAAATGTTTTTAACAATTAATTTTAAAATATAAATTTTAAATGTAATTAAGTTAACATTTCATTTCCTAAATTCTGAAGATCACCATTCTGAAATGTCATACAGTGTCTGCAAATGGTGGTCTGAACACTTGCTCCTGTACATTTCTATGTGTTTAGTTATTGTCATGAATAATGTGAGCATCGATTCAGTGCAACTGAACAATGCTCTAGCTACAAAATCCAAAAAGATGGACATTATTGCATGGTTGTCATTTAATAGAGTACCTCATAGTTCAACACATATCAGAGCAGAATTTCTGTTCCTTGTCAGTGCCCACAATCCAGCATATAGAATCCATGAGATAAACAAACCTGCAAAGCAGCATGAACGCCATATTGTTAGATTACCCCCATATCATTGTCATTACAACCCAATCAAGTTGGTGTGTGCTCAGATGAAAGCATATATTGCAGAAAAGTACAACGCATTTAAAATTGCAGATATTGAGAGACTTTCATTGGAGGCAATGGATAGCATATCAAGATCTGGATGGACAGCAAGACATACACAGAAACTGCAGAATGAGTGACAGAGAAATTGGCATGGACATGATTATGGACCATTTCATTATAAATGTTGCTGAGTGTGAGTCATCTGTGTCAGTCAGTGAAGATGATGGCATGGATTCCTTACTGTGAATTATGTAAGTAAAATTATTTGTACTTATGACTTTATTTGTATGACTGTGTTTGCAGCTGCATTAAAAATTATTAATAGCTCAATTATTCATCTTTGATCTGACAGTAATGTAGTTCTCTTCATAAAGTATATATGTTTTCCATTACATACATGAGATGTAATGCTGCAGCACATTGCACATTCAAAGAAAATTAGCTTTCAATAACCCATTAAATGAGCTGTTTATGATATCCTGAAAGTCACACATTTCTAAAATGTGAAAACACTTTAAATATTTTCAGTCACTGTGGATGCCTAATGCAAGCAATACAAAAATTCATTTGATGAACAAAACAGATCATCGTTATTCAAAACATGAAATGTTAAACATTGACAATATTTAAAGAAAATACATCATTATCACTGGCAAAATATAGTGTGTGTGTGTGTGTGTGTGTGTGTGTGTGTGTGTGTCTAAGTGTTCACATTACTAAGAAAGCAGTTCACTGTGGAACAATGTGTATGCTAGCATGCCAATAGCTGTCGGAGTGCATGAACTAACAGAATAAAATTGGCAGTATTGCAATGTATTTTCCCTCTCTCTCTCTCTCTGCATAGAATGCATACTGCTCCCACCTTCATAGCTGCACTCAACTCTAGGAATAACCTGGTTTAATTATGTGATTACTTAACATATATACACACATGTTACACCTATACTTATTTTTACAGTCTTTGGTATGTGTGTCAAGAAGACTGTGAGCAAACATCTAAAAAGATACATACATTGTCTACAAAGCCTCTTAAATTCTGGCAAAAATGTATCCCTGTGCAGCACTGACTGCACACCAACCTGCACATCGGCACAAAACAGCATCAAGAAGGTGCTGACCAGTGCCACACCTCCAGGAAGACAGGTGCAGCACCCCTTTCAATACTAATTTAACCTGCTGCCCATTGCTGGTCAGCCAGTTTGGTTGCAGTCTTCATGAGCATCAGTCCTGAGTAATAGGAAGACAATACTTAACCTGCGGTCTGCAAGTTGTAATAGTCTGTATAAGTTACTGCAAATAGGAGGCACAGAGGCACAACAGGTTAACTATTGGTTCTCTCTTCATAGAAATAAAGTGTCCTTCTAATTTGAAAGTGTTTTGTACAAATCATTTTTGGATTTCTGCCACTGGTCATTGCAAATTCTCTCCTTCTTTGTTTGTGTTGGTGTTGACTCCCACAGCAGCCAGCACAACACCTGATGGCATGGATTATAGAACCAATGCTGCCTTCACTCTATGCCACACTGTCACAGTGTGTCCCTTTTCTTTCAGAGGCACAATGTCACTAATTGCTTATAATTGGTTGGCACATTGACACTAATTGCTTATAATTGGTTATATGATTTTGTGTGCTGCTCTTTTCAATAATGGCCTCTAACCCACCTCTGGCTGCTGTTGGCTTTTATCTTGTGCCTATGCCTCCAGCTGGTGTTGGCTTTTATCTGATGCAGCTTATTCAGTTTCAGAATCACCAAATGTCGCATTTGATGACAGTCCAGCAGCTTATTAATGCCCAAGCCACTGCTGCATCAACTTCAACACAACAGCCAGCCCCATCCACAGCACTGCCTCTGTGCATTCCACCATTCCCAGTGTTCACTGAGCAAGAAGAAGAAGGGAATGAATGCTATTCTCAGTTCAGTGCTTATTATGGTACACATCAAGTGCTAGGAACTGTGAAACTTCCTTATTTCTTGTCAACAGCCAGCACAGGAGTTTATCACCTTGCTCAGAAGTTATTCCTCACTAGTAGGCTGGAGGTGCTAGTTGTTGAAGATTTAGTTTCCACCCTGACTCAATGTTATAGGTGTGCTGCCATAACCTGTCATCAGCACATCGGTTGGCAAAGATGTAGGGCGAAGATCGATAGAAGATGCTGGATCAAGCACGCCTATCACAAGAGAGGCCAGAGACACACTGACAAGCAACATGCCACCAACATCCTCTCAGTGGCATGTATTTAGGCTGCCACCACTGGCCGGAGGGCCTCACTGACTAACTCATCAAGACTGTCATCTGACAGTATCTGCACAGAGTTAGTCTAGATCATCACAGGCTACGACAGTATATAGCAACTAGATTAATGACTATAATGGTACTTGCAGTGAGAGTTAAGTTTGTAATAGCAAGATTACTGATATTGTCTGCAAGAGGGCTATTGCTGATGTGTTTGTACCACAAACATGGACTCTATTCGAGTTACATAGCAGCTTCACGTAAATAAAAGAACCGTATTAATCCATGTGTATATTTGTGTTGTAGAAGGAGGATACCAGCCCCCCATAACAACATCCTCTCCCTTACTTCCTTGCAGTACAAGACGCTACAATAAGGTTCAGATATAAGTTGCTGCAGCTCATTACAGGTTCTTTCAATTATGGAAATTAAAAAAAAAATTTTTAACATTTAAAAAAAAACAGAACAAACTATTGTCAGTGGGTCACAGTGTCATTTTCAGTGTAGCTATGGACAGCACTATAGTGATGCAATGATTCATGATGCCATTATGTACAATGTACCAAACAGTAGGATTCATGAACAAATTCTCAAACATTCTGATCCTACATTGAAACAAGTGTTACAAATTATTGAACATCAGGAGTCATGTGATAGTGCCATGGAAAACTTTGCAGTAGCGCCCATTTGCAGTGTGACACAAAGTGACAAACAGGCCTGGCTTGTGACTGGCTACCATATATGAATAGGCCACTGCACTGTGGCCAGAGTGAACGAGTGTCAATGTGTGTATCTGCTGTAAAATCAGGTCCCCACTGCTTTTCTGTGCATGAAAGGCAACAATGTCCTTCACAGAACATGACTTGCTTTGCTTGCAGAAAGCCAGGTCATGTGCAGTCTGTGTGCTTGCAGCAGACAAAGAACTTTACCCATATTTGCTCTTGTAAGTGTGGAGCACCTCCTCATTCAGCGCATGTAGTTTTTTCCACACTGGCTCCTGATACTATTAGTAACCACATTCAGGATGTGCCTTCACCCTGCCCAAGTGCTGTGCAATTACAGTCCAACAGACTGTTTGTGAACTGCTGGATGCTGCAAGTGACTTCAATTAGACACTGTTGCTTCTGTTACATTGCATAATTGTGCCATTTATGAACAGTTGAGCTCACCGCACTTGACGAAATCTTGCACACAACTTATTGTGTATGATGGTCAGGGCATTTCAGTGCTTGGTACATGTAGTTTGACTATGACATTTACAATTTTATGTTCACAAGACTGTGAAAATGTTTTTGAGTTAGATTCTTTTGATTTGTTTGGTCTTTGTGTACAGGACTATGTACTTTCTGTTTCTACTTTCAACCCAAAAGACAGTGTTGCTCAATTGATTGAGGAGTTTCCTGATTTAATTTCTGAAGAATTAGGCACACATTACAATGAAGGACAATGCACAACTGAAGTTTTTTTTTTATTTTGTCCCATCCCTCATGCTGTTAGAGACTAAGTCACAAATGAATTTGTAAATGGGAAGACAATAGCATTATTGGTCCTATCCAGACTAGTCAATTGGCTTCTCCCTTAGTCATCTTACCAAAGCCTTCTGGGTGATTTTATCTTTGTGTTGACTTAAAACCCACTGTGAATCCATAAAAAATAATTGTTACTTATCTGTGGCCTCGCCCTGAGGATAAATGGACAGACTTGGTGCAGGCCTCTATTTTTCAAAAATCAACTTACGCAATGTGTATTTGGAAATTCCACTTGACGAGGAATCTCAGAAAGCGAAACCCTTTGGCAGCACTTTCACATCTGCAATATTACAACACTACCTAGAACAACTTACTGCAAAAGTTCTATTCTCTTCAAATTACTTGGACAATATTGTGGTGTCAGGGTATGAACCACAGAAACACATCACACTTCAGTAATCTTCGTATGATTTTTGAAGTGCTTTGAACTGCAGGTTTGAAGTGTTGCCTGGACAAATGTGACTTTTTTTCAGTCTGAAATTCAGTATATAGCTAACGTTCTTAATAGCCAGTGGGTTCATCTCCTTCACTCACATATGCTGGCCGTCCAGGATCTCCCTGCTCCATGGAATATGACAGGATTACAGTCAGTTCATAGGAAGATGATGTATTATATCCAGTCTACACCCAACACACCCAGATAGTGACTCCATTACTTCATTTGTGCCAGAAGAATGTGCCATTTGTTTGGTCCAAAGAATGTCAGGATGCTTCCTGAAATTTAAAAATGCATTGTTGAGTGATAGATGTCTTGTACATTTTGATCCCACTAAGCCTGTGTTTTTGGCAGTGGATACTCCTTCATATGAAATCAGAACTGTGCTCTTGCACAGATTTAGTTCATAGGACAGGCCAACTGCTTTTATTTCCAGGTTGTTGACCAAGACTCAAATTGAGAAGGAAGTGCTTGTTATTATCTATGGCACAACAAAGTTTCACTAGTATCTGTTTGGTCAGAAGTTTTACCTAGTGATGGATCATAATCCATTTCAGTCTTTGTTTCCATCCATCCAAACCCATTCTGCCATGCACAGCCCAGAAGCTGCAATGTTGGGCTTTGTTATTGTCACAGTATGAGTATTGTACTGGCCCAGTATTGTACTGGCCCATGGTGAAACATGCAAATACTGACACCCTTTCTCACCTTTCTTTTGGTCTTGATTCAGAATTTGATGGTATTGCCACATCTTGTTGTCAGATAAATGTGCAGCACACTGATCTTATACAGACTTTTCCATTGAGTTATAGAGAAATTGCACATGCCACAGAAGCAGACCCTGACTTGAACCTAACGTTGCACTACATCCATACTGCTTCGTCTTGTTCAGTGAAAAACATTCAGAATTCTTTTGTGTGGTGATATTTTGCTTGTCAGCATAGCCTCTTTATCCAGCATGATGTGATTTTATTGCAACATGACTCTGGACATTGCATGTGCTTATTTCTAAAATGTTGCAAAAAGATGTGTTGTGATTGTTCCATCAAGGACATTGGGGAACTGTATGCACAAAACAGTACTTGGCCAGGCGTGTATGCTCACACTGAACAGATGATGTTGCAGTGTCATGCTTGTGCTGAAACTCAATCAGCCGCACCACAAATGTTTTCAGCTTGGCCAAATCTCTGTCAAACGCTTTTGATTGTGTAAATCATGGAATACTTCTAGATAAGCTCAAGTACTGTGGTATGAATGGGACAGTGCTCAAATGGTTTAAATCATAACTAACTGGAAGAGTGCAGAAAGTTGAAATAAGCGGATCACATAATATGCAAAAAACTGGTGATTTCTCAAACTGGGGAACAATCAAGAATGGGGTGCCACAAGGTTCAGTCTTGGGTCCTCTGCTGTTCTTAATACATATTAATGACTTGCCATTCTATATTCACAAAGATGCAAAGCTGGTACTTTTTGCTGATGATACAAGTATAGCTATCACAGCCGACGGACAAGAATTAACTGGTGAAATTGTGAACAATGTTTTTCAGAAAATCATTAGGTGGTTCTCTGCAAATGGGGTCTCATTAAACTTTGACAAAACACAGTACATATAGTTCCACACAGTAAATGGCATGACATCATTAATAAATACAGACTTCGATCAGAAATCGGTAGCTAAGGCAGAATATTCAAAATTTCTTGGTGTATACACTGATGAGGGGTTGAACTGGAAAAAACACACTGAAGATCTGCTGAAACGATTTGAGTTCAGCTACTTATGCTATTAGGGTCATTGCAAATTTTGGCGATATATGAGGGCTATCCACAAAGTACATTACGTTCTGGAATTAAAAATAAATAAAGTATTGGAAATTTTTTTTATTATATACAGATGAAAGCCACACTTAAATACTACTTTTCTACATAGTTGCCATTTAAATTAAGGCACTTATCGTAGCGATGGACGAGCTTGGAAATTCCTTAGTCGTAAAATTCGGCCACCTGCGCCTTCAACCACGTGGCTACCTCTTCTTGAAGCTGTGTGTCATCATCAAAACGCTGCATAGCCAACCACTTCTTCATTGCTGGGAATAAGTGGAAGTCGCTCGGTGCCAGGTCGGGACTGTACGGCGGATGAGGAAACAACTCCCACTTAAAAGATTCGAGAACTTCACAAGTGGCATTTGCCGTGTGGGCCTGGGCGTTGTCGTGAATCAGCAAGATCTTTGAGCCCAACTTTCCCCTGCGCTTGTTTTGTATTGCTCTTCTGAGGTTGTGCAGAGTTTGGTAATACCTTTGAGAGTTTATCGTAGTGCCTCTTTCCAGTAAATCCACGAAAATCACACTTTTTCTGACCCAAAAGACAGTCGCCATCACCTTCCTTGCCGACATTGTCTGCATGCATTTCTTGGGTTTTTGGGGGGAATTTGTGTGCCCCCACTGCATTGACTGCAATTTTGTCTCGCAGTTCACATGCTTAACTCATGTTTTGTCACCAGTAACGATGCAATCGAGTAATGAGTCGCCATCTTTCTCGTAAGCGTCCAAAAACGTTAACGCTGCAGCCATTCGCTGATTTTTGTGAATCTCTGTCAAGATTTTTGGTATCCATCTTGCACAAAACTTGTGGTAACCAAGATTTTCGGTAATGATTTCGTACAACAAACTTCCTGAAATTTGTGGAAAACTCATAGATAGTTCCGTTATTGTGAAATTACGGTTTTCACGGACCGCGGCATCGACTTTTTTGATAAGTTCGGCAGTCACTATGCTGGGTCTTCCACTTCGCTCTTTGTCGTGAACGTTAGTTCGGCCATTTTTAAATTTTATGACCCATTGACGCACTCCACCTTCAGTGATTGTGTTGTCCCCATACACTTCACAAAGCTGCCGATAGATTTCTATCGGTGAACGGTTTTTTGCAGTCACAAACCTTATTACAGCACGCACTTCACACTTCGTGGCATTTTCAATTAACACTGACATTTCAAACAGTCACAGTAACTCAACGGAGTACACCACAAACCTCTCACTAGCACGGCAGGATGCTGACTGAGCAGCGGAATGCCATGACATCAAGATGGCCGCCCTAGCCCCGCCCCTAACGGACACAAACGAAAACATAATGTACTTTGTGGATAGCCCTCATACATCTCAGTAAATTAGCTTCCCACGCCTATTTTCATTCTCTGCTTTCGTATAGCCTCATAGTCTGGGGTAACTCATCATTGAGTAAAAGAGTGTTCATTGCACAAAAGTGTGTAATCAGAATAATTGCTGGAGCTCATCCAAGATCATACTGCAGACACTTATTTAAAGAGCTAGAGATCTTCACTGTAGCCTCACAAAATATATATTCACTTACGGAATTTATTAACAATCTGAACGAATTCAAAAGTAATAGCAGTGTACATGGCTACAACACTCAAGGTTAAATGTAACTTTGGCTCAGAAGGGGGTAAATTATGCTGCCACAAAAGTCTTTGGTCACTTACCTAATAGCATCAAAAGTCTGATAGATACCCATATAGCATTTGAAAGGATTTTAAAAGAATTTCTTAATGGCAACTCCTATTCATTAGATGAAATTTCTGGACATAGTAAGTGGGTAATTTCCCCAACCCCCCCCCCCCCCCATAAACAAAAAAGTGTCATGTAATATTTTGTGTAATATAATATCTTGTATAGACACTTTTTATTAACCTGACACGTTCCACATCATTATGAAGCATCGTATTCATGATCTATGGAACAAGTACTAATCTAATCTAATCTAATCTATCACTGTGGCAATGAGTGCAAATTGATTTTGCTGGTCACCTTTGGAACACTCCCTTATTGTTGTGGACTCTTTTAGCAAATATCTGTTTGCAGTTCCCCTGAACTCGACTATGTCAAATAGTAATATTCAGGCTTCGTCACCTATTTTTTGCTTGGAAGGTTTGCCTGAAGTGTTGGTTACAGACAATGGCCCATATTCTGTCTCAGGATTTTGAACAGTTTTTTACAGCAAGTGCTCCTTTTCATCATCACTCTATTGGAGAAGCTGAACAGTTTGTGCATATATTCAAGCAACAGATGAACAACCTACATGCCTGCCACACATGGGAGCGAGTGCTGCTGCTCTTTCTCATAATGAACCGTTCCAAGGCCCATGATAGTCTGTCAGTGGGGGAGCTTCTATGTGGCCGACGCCACCATCCACTGCTCCAGTTGCTGCACTCACGACAGTACATTCCACCTCCCACACTCCATAAGTATCACTTTGCACCTAATAATACTATTCTTTTTGGTCTCCCCAGGCACTGAGAGAGAGGAATGTTGTTGTTGTTGTTGTTGTGGTCTTCAGTCCTGAGACTGGTTTGATGCAGCTCTCCATGCTACTCTATCCTGTGCAAGCTTCTTCATCTCCCAGTACCTACTGCAACCTACATCCTTCTGAATCTGCTTAGTGTATTCATCTCTTGGTCTCCCCCTACGATTTTTACCCTCCACGCTGCCCTCCAATACTAAATTGGTGATCCCTTGATGCCTCAGAACATGTCCTACCAACCGATCCCTTCTTCTGGTCAAGTTGTGCCACAAACTCCTCTTCTCCCCAATCCTATTCAGTACCTCCTCATTAGTTATGTGATCTACCCATCTAATCTTCAGCATTCTTCTGTAGCACCACATTTCGAAAGCTTCTATTCTCTTCTTGTCCAAACTATTTACCGTCCATGTTTCACTTCCATACATGGCTACACTCCATACAAATACTTTCAGAAATGACTTCCTGACACTTAAATCTATATTCGATGTTAACAAATTTCTCTTCTTCAGAAATGCTTTCCTTGCCATTGCCAGTCTACATTTTATATCCTCTCTACTTCTACCATCATCAGTTATTTTGCTCCCCAAATAGCAAAACTCCTTTACTACTTTAAGTGTCTCATTTCCTAATCTAATACCCTCAACATCACCCAACTTAATTCGACTACATTCCATTATCCTCGTTTTGCTTTTGTTGATGTTCACCTTATATCCTTCCTTCAAGACACCATCCATTCTGTTCAACTGCTCTTCCAAGTTCTTTGCTGTCTCTGACAGAATTACAATGTCACCGGCGAACCTCAAGGTTCATGGATTTGGGCACTTGCACGTATTTCATTCAAGATTCTGTTGGGTTGCTGCACTGCCATCAGAACCAGATTCATGCTTGTCATTGCGAGATTCTTCCAGAGATTTTCTGTCTCCAGACTCACATCCTACTGAGATCTAGCAGCTGGCATGGCTGCCCCAAACTGCTTCTTCAGCAATGGAGCTGGGCCCATTGCCTCTGCCGCTGCAGCAGCTCAACTTCCTAGAGGTCATCCTGGCACCCTCTGTGGACCTGTTGCCACCACTGTTATCATTGGTGCCCCCCCCCCCTGTTTTTTTGTCAGAAGGCTCAGGAAGAAGTTGGCTGCCTTTCCATAGGTTATCTGACTGACATTCCTCTCAGAGGGCAGGATGGATGTCGGGGCCTGGTCGGGGGTTTGGCACCAGTCCCAGTTGTGGCTCCCAGCTCCTCCCATCACCCAGCTTCCTTCCTTTCCCTCCATTTTCTTAAGATGGATCCCTACATGGCAATGTTGTGGCATTTTTGGGGGGAGGAATGTGCAGTTCTAAGGCACTGACTACACACTGACCAAGCACATCACCACAAAACAGCATCAAGAAGGTGCTGACCCACGCACCAAGAGAAAGAGTGGGCAGTGTCACATCTCCAGGAGACAAAGTTCAGGGTCTCTTTCAATGTCAATTTAACCAGCTGCCCAGCACTGGTCCGCCTGTTTGGTCACAGTCTATGAGAGCGTCAGTTGTGAGTAATAGGAAGATGATACTTAGCCTGTGTTCTGTGGGTATTATCAGTCTGTATAGGTAACTGCAAAATACAGGGCACAACAAGTTAAGTGCTGGTTCTCCTCTTTGTAGAAACAAGGTGTCCTTATAATTTGAAAGTGTTTTGTACAGATCATTTTTGGATTCCTGCTGCCAGCAATTGCAACTTCTCTCCTTCCTTGTTTGTGTCGGTGCTGACTCCCACATCAGCTGACACAACAGTCACAATTGCATTCCATGGGCACTTATGTTACAGCACTGAAATACATGATTATTACAAAATACACAGTTCTACAAATGACATCTAAGAGCTGCAATGTACAAGATGGAACAACAACTTGTAAACTAACTTCAGTTACATGGCATCTCAATTTAATCTGTAAAAATTGCATCAGTAGGTCAAGTATTATCTATATTAGTTGTATTATCTTAATTATTAGAATTATCTAAATTATTAGCTTAGTATTATCTAAATTATTATTATATCTAAATTATTACACTTCAATCAGTATTTTCTATGTTTCCAGTAACAGTAACCCCACATCTTTTTTAAGTATTTCATTAATTGTAATGACTTTGTTAGCCAGAACTTGTTTCTACTGTTTGGAAAATGTTTCTCATTACAGGCAGCAATTATTGTCATAATGTAAGACAATGGCCACAAAGAACAATAATTTATTAATCCAGATCCAAGTACACACAAGCATAGAAACAGTACAATTGGCAGTAGGACACATCTGAGGATGAGCACCTGCTGTGCAGTCTTCATATAAGGGAGAGTTCTGGCAGATGAAAAAAGAGAGTGTTGTACCATGTTTGCAAGCTTTGGGTGGCCTCTGGTGGCCTTCCCATGCAGATAACAATGGCAAGGTGTTTGAATGTAGCACACCAGCATCCACGCCCCTGGCTTGTATTCAGGTATCAAGATTATAGCACCCCTCCTCCCTAGGAGGAAGGGCGATCCTCCAATGTGGGCATCACAATGAATGAAACTTCCTGGCAGATTAAAACTGTGTGTCGGACCGAGACTCGAACTCGGGACCTTTGCCTTTTGTGGGCAAGTGCTCTACCATCTGAGCTACCCAACCAAGACTCTCACCCATTCTCACAGCTTTTACTTCTGTCAGTACCTCATATCCTACCTTCCAAACTTTACAGAAGCTCTCCTGCCAGGAAGTTTCATATCAATGCACACTCAGCTGCAGAGCGAAAATCTCATTCTGGAATCAGGATGAATGCTGACACATCAATGGCACCACAGGTGATGACAGTGGTGGCAGAAGGAGATTCCATGGTGAAACTGTTGAGTTGGTGCAAGAATGGTGCGAATGTGGTCATGCACTGCTGCTGCCCCAGCAAAGTACCATAAAAGAGAATGGGTGATGAGGACACAGGAGACATCTTGAATTGTTGAACTTCAATGTAGAGGAACTGTGCTGACAGTAATGGCAGTGGCTGCTTGGGCAGGGATGACAGGAATGCTGGAGTTGAGAGACCCAATGGCAACAGCCCAGCTGATGGTGGTAACACAGATGGTGGCAGAACCTCACAGGAAGGGCCAACAGCATGCATCAGGGCACCTGACCCCAGAGGAGCGGCAGGAGGTGGCGAAATCCACAACGAGTGCAGGTCTGCCCCTGTGAAAGGGAACCTGTATGAGACCTAGAGAGGCATTGACGGAGAAGGCAGAGGTGGCGGTGATGGGCCTGCAGCTCTCACCATGGTGTGAAGCCACAGCTGATCATCATGGCACTCCACCAGCCCATCACTGCTGAGCACCATACAGAGGTGGCATTAGCAGCTGTGGACTGAGACCAGTATCCATTTCAGTTGGTGGTCAAACCCCATGCCAAGACCATAGAGCCAGAAGCAAACTGTGACAAAGGCCATGTTGACCAACATTGGCAGGTTGGCATGTGCAGGTGTAAGAGGATGCAGGGTTGGCAACCATAGGGCATTTTAGCTGGACTCTTATCCCCCTACAGCATAATCTTGTGTGAATGCAAGAAGCACTTCAAGGCACCATCTGTGGTAGAGTACATGATGTACTTCTTCATTTGGACACTGAACATGTGGATGAGATGTTCTACCTTGCTATTAGCTTTGGGGTGGAAAGGGGGAGCAATCACATGGTGAATCTCTTGATGGGTACAGAAATCCTGGAAGGTATGAGACACAAATTGCAGACAATTACCCCTCACGAGTATATACAGCAATCTTTCAATAGAAAAAATTTTGTAAAGGGCCTGAACCATAGCTGTGGCTGATGCTGAAGGACAGTGGACAACATATACAAAATGATGGGATCAGGACCCATAGCATCAGCACAGGAATCATAAAGTGCATCAGTAACATACTGACATTTGTGAGTGAGACCATGGAGTTTGGCCACTGGAGGCCAGTAGGACTGATGTGGCTGTTTATAAGAAAAGTAGAACTTGACATGTGCCACAATCACATGTGTGAATTTATGGTGATGATTAGATGACAACTTACACATTCCATCAAATGAAAGTAATGCTAGTTCCTGGCACAACAACCAGCAAATCTGAGGGGAAATCCAAGAAAGAAACAAAGCCTCATGCATTTTAGCATCAGTGACACCAAAGGTGAGGAAGCGTTGTTGAAGTCACTTATTGTAAGCTTCTCAGTCCCTGGCTGCATCATTATAAGGGAGAATGGTAGTGAGTATGATGACAGTGTAGAAGCCTGCACGGCTGACATTTTGTAATAGTAACTGTAATGGCCTGTTGCTGCTTGAGGAGAGATTTGAGCATTGCCTCCATAGACATGAGAACCAAGGGAACTACTAAAGAAACTGAGCACAGGGAAGTGAACACTACACGCATTACCAGTTGTGTCATAATGTGTCATAATGGTGTTCTTTGTCTCTCTCTCTCTCTCTCTCTCTCTCTCTCTATCTCTCTTTTTTAGTGTTCAGCCACAAATTCCTCTCTTGTGCTAACTTCTTCATCTCAAAGCAGCTCTTGCCACCTACATCCTCAATTATTTGCTGACTATATTCCAGTATATATTTTTCTCTAGTTTTTATCGACTACAGCTCCCTCCAGTACCATAGAAGCTATTCGATGATGTCTTAACAGATGTCCTACCAATCTGTCCCTTCTTCTTGTCAGTGTTTTTGATATATTACTTTGCTCACCAATTGTCCAGAGAACATCCTCACTCCTTACCTATCAGTCCACTTATTTTCAGCACTCTTCTGTAGCACCACATCTCAGATGTTTTGATTCTCTTTGTTTCCAGTTTTCCCACAGTCCATGTTTCACTGTCATACAATGCTGTGTTCCAAGTGTACCTTCTCAGAAATTTGTTCCTCAACTTAATGCCAATGTCTGATATCCCTTGGTGAGGAATGCCCTTTTTACCCATGCTGGTCTGCTTTTTACATCCTCATTGCTCCATCCATTATGGGTTATTTTGCTGCCTAGGCAGCTGAATTATTTAACTTCATCTATATTGTGATCACCATCCCTGATGTTATGTTTCTTAGAGTTGTCATTTCTACTACTTCTTGCTTTTGTCTTTCTTCGTTTTAGTCTCAGTCCATATACGATACTCATTGTAGTGTTCATTCCATTCAGCAGTTCCTGTAATTCTTCTTCATCTTCACAGAGAATAAGAATGCCATCAGCAAACCTTATCATCGATATCCTTTCACCTTAAATTTTAATTCCATTCTTAAACCTTTCTTTTATTTCCATCATTGCACCTTCAGTGTGTAGGCTGAGCAGTAGGGGTGAAAGACTACATCTCTGTCTTACACCCTTTTTAATCTGAGGACTTTGTTCTTGATTTTCCACTCCTACTGTTCTCTCTTGGCTCTTGTACATACTACATATTACTCATCTTTTGCGATATCTTACTCATATTTTTCTCAAAATTTCGAACATCTTGCCCCATTCTACATTGTTGAATGCTTTTCCATGTCAACAATTCCTATGAACATGTCTTTATTTTTCTTTACATTACATTATCAATTGCAATGTCAGAATTGCCCCTATGGTGCCCTTACCTTTCCTAAAGCCAAATTGATCATCATCTAACACAGCCTAAATTTTCTTTTCTATGGGTATGCCTTAAAATCCAGTATCTGATTTCAGAATGTTTGCCTGACCATGATGTAATCTAACTGAAATATCCAAGTATTTCCCAGACTTTTCCAAGTATACCTTGTCCTCTTGTGATTCTTGAACAGATTATTTGCTATTACCACCTGAAATTTGTTGCAGAACTCAATTAGTCTCTCTCCTCTCTCATTCCTAGGGCCAAGCCCATATTCTCCCATAACCATTTCTTCTACTCCTTCCCCTACCACCACATTCCAATCCCCCCTGACTATTAAGTTTTCATCTCCCTTCACATATTGAATTACATGTTCAATGTCATCATATACTTCCTGTATCTCTTCACCTTTGGCTTGCAATATTCACATGTATACCTGAACTATGGCTGTTGGTGTTTGTTTACCATTGATTTTGATGAGAAAAATCCTATCACTGAACTGTTCACAGCTCACTCTCTTCCCTACTTCCCTACCCATAATTAATCCTACTCCCATTATACTATTTTCTGCTGCTGTTGACATTACCTTATACTCATCTAACCAGAAATCCTTGTCTTCTTTCCATTTCTCTTCGCTGATCCCACAGTACTAGACTGAGATTTAGCACTCCCTTTTCAGATTTTCTGGCTTCCATATGATGTTCAAATTTTTGATGATCCATGCCCCATGACAGAACATTATCCTTTTGTTGGTTATCCAGTCATTTTCTCATGGTGAACTCCCCCTTGGCTGAACCCTCCCAGAGGTCAGAATGGGGCTAGTCCAGAATCTTTTGCCACTGGAGAGATCATCATGACACTTTTTCACTTACAGACCACATGTCCTGTGGATACACATTAGATGTTTTTAATGCAGTTGTTTCCACTGTCTTCTGCATGCTCATGCCATTGATCATTGTTGATTCTTCTGCCTTTAGGTGAAGTTTTCCACCCTAAGAGTAAGAGAAAGCCCTTCACCTCTGTCTGCTCCTCGTCATTTTTGG
Source organism: Schistocerca nitens (assembly GCF_023898315.1). Classification (NCBI taxonomy): domain Eukaryota; kingdom Metazoa; phylum Arthropoda; class Insecta; order Orthoptera; family Acrididae; genus Schistocerca; species Schistocerca nitens. The sequence continues at coordinate 271,985,654 of NC_064616.1, forward strand.
GAAGTCTGTTTGCTGAATGTGGGTGACTTCTTATACCAGTAGTCTTTGATCGCCATTGCTGATGATTTTCACTCAAAATTGAAGTGGTGGTGGTGTTCAAACTTAGTGCCGAAGATGTTTTGATTACTAATCAAAGATGCTACCCCTAGACCAGGGGTACTAAATAGCAATGTAAGATACAAGTAATCTTGGGGTCACAAAGAACTAGCATTTATTAATCCACATTCAAGTACACACAAGCATAGAAACAGTACAATCAGCAGTAGAACACATTTGAGGGTGAGCACCTTCTGCAATGGCCTTATGTATGGAAGCGCTCAGGTAGATGGTGAGACAGGTGCTGTAACATATCCACAAGTTGTGGACGACCTCTGGTGGCCAACCTGTGCAGATGTAGATGACAGACCATTTGAACATAGTGCATCAGGGCTATGCCGCAACATATAAACAAGTGTGATGTACAGGGTTATAGCAAATATCACAGCTCATTTTTAGTTAATTAATGTTGGATCTTTATCCCATATACTTGCACTAATAATAAAGATCACTGTTTAATCCAAACATTACTATGCTTCCCAATTCAAAAAACCATTAGATCACAAAATCACATTTCATTTCATCTTGCTACTAACCATACTTTTTATAGCTCTCACAAAGTTTATTAAGAATACATTCTGTATGAGTCTATGAACATATCCCACTACATTTCATAACAATTACTCCCTAATCATAACGCAATCTCATACTTCTCAGTATTACATCCATGACACACATAATACCTCATTATTTCCTACAATGCTCCTTAATCACCGGCTTTATCAACATCATCATAATGCTCCATAAAGAAATCACATTATCATAACCTTACTATCTTGTAATAAATCATCATTACTACAATCCCACAGCTGTTTCTCACCTAACTGCAGCACCATGAAAGTAGTGTAACAATATATACTTCACCAAAATCCCTCTACAGGTGGATAGTCCAGACAACAAACGAAAATTAAGGTAAATAAATTATGTAGTCAAAAATTTTTGTACTGTCATAGAAGGGAGTGCCATGTATAGTGTACAAAATCTCCAATCCGTTTGGTGGGTTGGAGGGTGGGGGGTCAAACAATTGGGAGGGGGGGGGGTAAAGTTTGGAGGTTATTTTTTCATTTATCTTGAATAACTGATATTTACTGATAAATGAAGAGCATTTAAAAAAGTATTGAATGTATGTACATCATGTAAGTGTAGTAGAACCATATTAAGCGATAAATTGTGTCCTCAGGGTGTGAGTAGTAGATTGTGGGGTGGAGGGCATTACATCAAGAGGTGGAACTAAAGAGTGTCTCACAAAGTTATATAAACCCTTCTGCAGTGCACCTTATGAATCAGTGGTAGTGCAGTGCACAAACATGTTCAGGGGTGTTTTCCTTTCCAAAAACTGCAGTAACATTACACAGAATACAGATATGCGTTACTAATAATAGTAAAACATGAAACATATATTGACAGAATCTCCATAAATCTCTGCACACTGTTCTGCATCGTTAGAGGGGAAATTGATTCTTAATCATTCTGCAAGGCAGTTGTAGCTTTCTTCCGGACAATATGACTTACACATTGCAGAAGGTTGGTATAACTTTGTACAACACCCTGTAGTTACTTCTTGTGGCATAGGGAGTAGAGAGAATGGGGACTTACTTGTTTCAGTATTCATATTACAGACCTACAAAGGAGGTAATGACCACAATCTGGTGACCTGCTTTTTCCTCATACTTCTACCCTCAACCCCATCACACCCTCAGAACATAATTTATCCCTTAACACACTTTACTGCAATCAGATGTTGTACAGACATTTAATGGTTGGTCTTAACCTCCCTCATTTAAAAATAATTATTAATTTTATACCATTGAAACACTGTTTTTAATAATTTGAAATTTTTAATCTCCTAAATCATGCACTCCTAGAGAAAAAAATGAAAGAGACCTTTATCATAGGAAATTTAATTATGTTTAATTTTATACTGGGATACCTTTTCACCAGAAACCAGAGTTTCTGAATTATTCAAGGAAAACATAAAGAGTGACCTACAAATAACCCACCCCCATACTCAGCCACCATTAGTCAAATGTTTTAGTATGTAGTTCATGGTGTAATATCTATGACTTTACAGCCATCATATTCAGCTACAAGAAGCTCTTCTTAGAACAGCTGAGAAGTCAGCAGTGGGAAGATCACATAATGTGATTTTGAGGTACCAATGACAGATGGTTTGTTTGGTATGGGTATCATGAGGAAGACTGCGTAAATTGTGGTCCTTCTCAGTGATTGGCTGCTCCATTCAGAAGTTGCAGACCAAAATGATAATCTTGTGTTATTAATATTACAAAAACTAAACAGTGCATTTACTTGCATTTCATATTAAAGTATCTCTCCATAGCATTCTGTCATTCCATTATTTCAAAAGTGTTAATTACCACCAGTATAAAAAACAATAGCTACACAAAAAGGCAGACAAAGCACTTCAGAGGTCTTTGGATTGCCTAACTTGGATGACAGGCAAAGTGCTTCGGCTGCAAGTTCAATGCTGGACTGACAGTCTTGGAGGCTAGACACGTTGCCTGCCATGGTCGGCACCAGGTTAAGACTTTATTAGTGATGTGGACACATAATTGAGAACAATTAGATAGTAATCACACAAATATACAGTTCATTGTTTGTTTTTATGAAAGTATGAAGAATTTGAGATTATTTGTGATTCATAAACTGGAACATGATTGTGCAGTTTCTTGTATTCTGCTAATAAAAAGTGAGTGGCATCCAATATATACAAACTAATTGGAAATTTAATTATTTCAAAAGTATCAGTTCCTCACTGAGAATTTATTATAGCCTCAAGATAATAGATTCACGACCTACGTGCAGTTTTCTGCATAGAGGACAACAACTATAGAAGACTGCAGGTTGGTGAACATTAAACAGAACTTATGCATTACACTCATGGCAGTAGAAGCAAACAGGCACCTTACGTGTACTGCAGTCTTAGTACAAATGAGACAAGCGACACGTCATCTGTGGTAACACAGAGGAGGTATGTAGGGGAGAAATTACAGAGGAAAGGGGTTTATCACATACATATACCTCTCTCTATCTGTCTCTCTTTTTCTACTTGCAATATATGGATTCCCTTGTGTGGATACTTTGAAGTCGAAGTGCTGTGGAATTATGAGGCTAGATTTTATTAGCAAGAACTATAACTGTAACCAACCAGTGAACTGTGTAAGGACTGTGTTCCACGTGTACTGTAAATAATGACCAGAGAACTGTGTAAGAACTGTGGCACATAGGGTTGGAATCATTTTTGAACTATTTTTTGAACTTCAGCTGAACTATAACAATTGAGGCCACAAAATCAAATTTTCCTTTACAATGCAAGCAATATCAGTGTAAATCAGGAATAGGAAGTTCTGAAGTGCTGTGAGAATAAAAGTTAACATTATGTACCTGTCCATGTAACATGTAACAATGGCGGATACATAGGAAAAGAAATCCACTACTCTACAGCTACACTATTGATGACAAACAGCTGGAGACAGCATCTGCTTGAATATCTAGGCATAACTATCCAGAGCAACCTTAATTGGAATGACCATATAAAACAGATAGTGGAAAAAGCAGACACCAGACTCAGATTCATTGGAATAATCTTAAGGAAATGTAGCTAATCCACAAAAGAAGTGGCTTATAAGGCACTTGTTCACCCGATTCTTGAGTATTGTTCATCTATCTGGGATCCCTATCAGGTAGGACTGATAGAGGAGAAAGAGAAGATCCAACAAATAGCAGCATGTTTCATCACTAGATCGTTTAGCTGGCAAGAGAGCGTTATGGAGACGCTAAACAAACTCCACTGGCAGACGTTACAAGAAAGGTGTTGAGCATCACAGAGAGATTTACTATTGAAATTTCAGGACAGCGTTTTTCAGGAGGAGTTGGACAACGTATTACTTCCCCCCCACTTACATCTTGCGTATTGACCATGAGGAGAAAATTTGAGAAATTAGAGCCAATACAGAGGCTTACCAACAATCATCCTTCCCACACACTATTTGCGAGTGGAACAAGGTTGGAAGGGTCAGATAGTGGTACCAAAAGTACCTTCCACCACATACCATTAGGTGGCTTGCGGAGTATGATGTAGATGTAGATGAAGATGTAGATTATGTTAAAATTCATCACTTCAAGATTCTTAGTGCTACCAGATGACAAAGCATGCAGAACAGCATGAGGCAGCCATAGATAAGAGGTGCGGAGGCAGCAAGCAATGACTAGTGCCGTCAGCAGTACAGGACACGTTATATGTGAAAGCTTCAGCACACCACAACAGAAGAGTTGCAGCCAGTGATACGGTCCACAGCTAAGGAGAATCGGTGGCAGTACGTCAAGGAAGAAAAGTAGTGGAAGTGTTGCACCTGCATATAGCACTTTAAGATTTGTAATTGGAACATTAGTATCAGTGAAATGTCTGGGGAAAAGGAAGTAAGTCATGGTACAGCATCAGCTTACTTTGTCAACTTGGGATGATCAGTATATGCTAAAATTAATTTTGCAGGAACAAAAAGAGTATAAGGAGGAATTAAGAAAAGCACAAAAAGAGTGTAAGAAGGGATTAAGAAAAGCACAAAAAGTATAAGGAGGAATTAAGAAAAGCACAAGAAGAGTATAAGGATGAATAAAGAAAAGTTCCAAATCAAATAGATAAGGGTTTCAAAGAAGGCAATGTAGGAATAGCTCAAATTAATGGTAATTTCAGTGCTTTGGAACAAAAGATTACAAATCTTGAAGCTGAAACTGAGGGATGTAGTAAGGAAATACATTACGAAACAAAAGAATGGGGTAAAAAATTTGAAGCTCATAAGTCAGAAACAAATAAAAAGGTTGACCATGAAACACTTAGTTGTAACATTTCATGTAGAATCCTCTTGTAAAGGCAACACAAGTGTGATTCAGGATAAACAGAGAGAAATAGAGGATAAAGTTCTTCCTGAGATGCAAGAAAAACTAGTCAATGAAGTTAAACAAAAAGTATAAATTTGGCGTGAGCAAGAAGGAAGGAAAGGTATTGTTCAAGTAAGTGAAGTAGCAAATCAAGCTAATGCATGTAAATTTCATCATATCTGTAGTAAGGGAACTATACATCCAATAACATTCATTAAACAGCTTTAGGGCATCATTCCTGAAAACATGACAGTACAACAAAAAATTGAATTCGTGGTCAGTAGTTTAGAAGGAGAAGCAATATGAAGGGGAGCAGGGTCAGTAACACATGTAAAACATATAAAGAATTTCTTCACACATTATTGAATCAATACCAGTTTTGCAGTACACAAAACAGAGTAAGAGGTGAAGTAGTTGTGAACAGAAGGTCTGATGGTGAAAATGCCATTATACCACAAATGGATAGCAGTAAGGTACTAGAAGGTCTCTGTACTGAAATTCAGTGGCATCAAGATAGTAAGAAACATGGACTTGACAGCCAGCTTCTGTCAGAGGCTGCTAGCAAAAAATGGTCAAATGTATACTGCATTTGTCTATGAGGAGACAAAGTTATCAGTTCATTACTAAGAAGCATTGTATGAGGCTAGATAGTAAGGCTGAATTTGAGAAAGTTCTGAATAAAGTGCCTCATTCTACCATAGAAATACCACCACAACAATTAATAAATGATGAAATGTCAATCAGTGACATGGAAAAATATTATGAATACTAACTTCAGGGGGCAATAACATTCTTTTGTGTTGCTAGGTAATTGACAATTACCAGGTGCATAAGTTAACTGACAGCATACTTCATTTACTTTTCCTGCTGTTAGTTCTTCCCTTCTTTAATTCAGAACTACATCTGTCTTCTTTAACATAAATTTGCTATCAAGGTTAAGATGAGCAAATTTTTTTACACAGCATGTGACAACAAAGAAGAAAACAGACATATAGTGGAATTATGTGGACAGGCCTGAGTATACAAAGTATAGCATTACAGATACACCAGCAAGAGAACACAATATAAAGTTACAACAAGACACTAGGACACTATTAATGCACATAACAAATAATATATATTAAAGTATGTAGAGAAACAAATTTTAAATATTTTCAACAATGATACAAAACCCTTATGTCTGAAAATATTTTAAGAATAGGAAGGCAAGATGAGGGCTATTATATACACCACAGATGAAATAATGCATAAAAATAAGCTGATGACTGCAGAAGAAGAGGATGATGTTTAACCAGGTAAGTGAATATGACAGTGTACAGTAGTAGAAAGTCTGGTGGCAAAAAATCAAAATGACTAAATGTTGTCTTGAAATGCTGTACAGATTATGTCAAAATAGACATATTGCTACTCTTTAATATGAACTGAAATGGTGAAGTGGTTTCCGATGTAATGAATTATGATATGCTGATAGGTGAGGAATAGTCCTGCCAAAAAAGTTTGTGATAAATGGAGAGTAATGACTACTAGGCAACAGAAAAGCTGGCCAGTGATTTATGTAGAGAAAGAAAGGTGAAGTATTGTTATTAATTAACAGGAAAGTCTGCCAATCATTTGTGAAGAGTGAGGGAGGAAAGGCATAAGGTGACGTGTAAGTCAGCCATTAAGTAGTATGTATGGATTAAGTGGTTTCCACCAACTATTTTATGAAGTACAAGGGAGTAGACATATTGTCTACGTAACACACAACACTGACATGGAAATCTCATAAAAGACATAAATGTAAGAAATAAGGTTTAAATAGAGCACCACATAAGATGAAGTACAGAGAGCAAAAAACACACACTGGTTTTAAATATGAAAGGAAGGTAAAATAAAAGTCTAAGTAAGAATAAGGTAATTAGCTGTAACATTTTACAAAGTCATATAATGTTTGTATATGAAAGTCAGTAGAAAATACAGTCATTACAGGAATAGAGTTCCACTACAACATTTTGTAGCAACGACACTCAAATGTAGAAGGAATGAAACCACATACTGAGAAATGAAGCAACAATTTGATAAATGAGTGTTTGTGCATTAAGTCTGAAGCAAGATTCTAAAAGGTTCTCTTGATGTATCTTTGAATCGCAATTGTAAGCCTCCATAGGTAAGATTTAAAGAGCATAGCAAGAAATGCCAGCTAGCAGTGTGAGTCATTAGCGAAGCAGGTCAGTAGTAACAGATGGTGCAAGCAAGCACAGAGCTCTTAAAAAGAGTGCAAAGGGCAATACCCCAATTGTGTGTAGCTACAACTGTGATCAAAACAAAAACACTGATGAACCACTGTCATTGTTCAATGTAAACATGGGCGTTATCAATAAACAGTCGAAATCAAAACAAAACATTACATATCATGTATTTACACTGTAATATTGTATGAAAACATTTTTATATAAAATTTATTTAAAATTATTACAAAACAAATTTTGGCATTTTGTATTGTTTCGTGGAACTGTACTGGAGCTGTATGCTGAGGTTGAAGATGGGAGAATGGACTGACATTCGTTGAACTCAACACCACTTTGGAAAGACTGGAGTTTCTCAACGCAAGACCATAATTATGGACAACAGGATAATCAGTATGGGTTGCAGTTTTGGGCTGCTTGCGTATGTTCTGGTAAAAAGTGTGAGTGTAAAGTTATTCCGTCTGCTTGTATTTGTGAAACTTATGCATTCCACTCAGGGTAGTGGAAGCAAATAGGCACCTCACATGTACTGCAATCTTAGTACAAATGAGATCAGTGACACATCATCTGTGGTAACACAGAGGAGTTATGAAGGGGATTAATTGTTGAGGGAGCACTCCTTCCTATGATAGTACAAAAATTTGTGGCTACATGAATTAATTCCCCAATTTAAATTTTTTTGGTCCTCATTGACTGGGATAATAATATCCTCAACAAAATTTTGAGAGGATATGTCAAGTTTTCAATTACTTACTTTGAATGTCCTTGCCTTAGAAAAAACTTCCCTACTTTTCTAATACTTAGTGAATAATACCTTAAGGTTTAAATTAGGATGATAATTAATTACTTCCATTACATTAGACTACACTTCTGCTTTACCAGGGGAATGATTGTTTGTGGGGATTTCAATGTAGATTTTCTGAAAGGGTCCGATAGAAAGCTTGACCTTGAATTATTACTTGGTTCTTTCAATTTGAGATCAGTTATTGATTTTTCTACTCGGGTGGTACAGGGAAGCAGCAAACTGGTAGATAATGTTTTCATATACCAACATAAATTTAATCAAATAACAACTTTTCCTGTTGAGAATGGTCTGTCTGATCATGATGCACAGCTAGTTACAGTATATGATATAGCTCCATACAGTAAGGAAAAACAGTCCTCCAAAACAGTGCATCCCACTAACAATTAAACAATTCAAAATTTTAGGGAAAGCTTGCAACAGTTAGACTGGGATGAGGTGTACAGGGAACATGATGCTAATTTAAAATTTAACCTAATTCGTGATACCTTGATGAGTATATTTGAAAACAGTTTCCCTAAGAAAACAGTTAAATATAATTGTAAGAAAAAAATCTAAAAAGCCATGGCTTACTAAAGGGATAAAAACATCTTGTAAACAGAAAAGGGAAAAGTATCTTATAGCTAGGAGGAGTAATGATCCCGAAACAGTGAAACATTATAAAAACTACTGCACTGTATTAAGAAAAGTTATTAAAAAGACCAGAAGTATGTGCATTATGTCTGATATTAGCGCATCCAATAATGAAATTAAAACAATTTGGAATATTGTAAAAAGGAAAACAGGGCAACCGAGAGCACAGGAAAACTGTATATCTATCAAAGCTCACATGAAAAGTTTGTTAACAAGAAGTCAGATGTAGAAAACATTTTTAATAATCATTTTTAAATGTTTCAGAGAAAATAGAATATAGCTATTCACTAGAAACTGCAAGGCAGTTTATGGAAGAGGCAGTACCTATGCAATTTGATAAAATTGAAATTCAACCCAACTCTCCTACTGAAATTTGGAAAATAATAAATTCACTCAAAAGTAAAAGCTCACATGGAATTGATGGCATTTCCAACAGAGTACTAAAAGCTTGTTCCTAACAAATAAGTAGAATTCTCAGCCACATATGTAGTAGCTCACTGAAACAGGGCATTTTTCCAGATAGACTGAAATACACTATTGTTAAACCATTGCATTCTGACAGCTTTATCCAAAATTCTTGAAAATGTAATGTATTCAAGAGTAGCATCACATATTTCTAAAAATGAAGTACTAACAATATGTCAATTTGGTTTTCAGAAAGGCTTTTCAACAAAAAACGCTTTATATCCTTCCACTGATCACATATTAAACACATTGAATTACTGTACATCACCCATTGGAATATTTTGTGACCTGCCAAACCTTTTGATTGTGTGAATCATGAAATTCTTCTAGATAAGCTTAAGTGTTGTGGTATGAGTGGGACAGTGCACAAATGCTTTAATTCATATTTAACTGGAAGAATGCAGAAGTTTGAAATGATCAGTACCGATAATCTGCAAAAATCGGTAGAGTCTTCTAACTGGGGAGGTATCAAGAATGGTGTCACACAGGGTTCAGTCTTGGGTCCATTATTGTTCTTAATATATATTAATGACTTGCCACTCTATATTCATGAAGATTCAAAGCTAGCTCTTTTTGCTGATGATACAAGTATAGAAATCACACCCAAGAAGCAAGAATCAGCTGAGGAAATTGAAAAAAATGTCTTTCAGAAAATTATTCAGTGGTTCTCTGCAAATGGACTCTCACTAAGTTTTGTGAAAACACAGTATATACAATTCTGTACAGTAAATGGCATAACACCATTGATAAATATAGACTATGAACGGAAGTCTGTTGCTAAGGCAGAACACTTAAAATTTCTGGGTGGGTGCACTGATGAGAAATTGAATTGCAAGAAACACATCGATGATCTGCTGAAACGGTTAGGTTCAGCTACTTATGCTACTAGAGTTATTGCAAATTTTGGTGATAAAAATATCAGTAAATTAGCTTACTATGCCTATTTTCATTCACTGCTTTCATATGGCATCATATTTTGGGGCAATTCGTCATTAAGAGAGAAAGTATTCATTGTACAAAAGCATGTAATCAGAGTAACAGCTGGAGCCCACCCAAGATCACTTTGCAAACATTTATTTAAGGAACTTGGGACATTCACAGTACCTGCGCAGTACATATATTCACTTATGGAGTTTGTCATTAATAACCCATCCCAATTAAAAAATAACAGTGAAGTGCGGAGCTACAACACTAGAATAAAGGATGATATTCACTATTCTGGATTAAATATTACTTTGGCACAGAAAGGGGTGAATTATGATGCCACAAAAATCTTTGGTCATTTGGCATATAGTATTAAAAGTCTGACAGATAGACACCTAACATTTAAAAGCAAATTAAAAGAATTTCTGAATGACAACTCCTTCTACTCAATAGATGATATCTTAGATATGGAGTAGTAAAAATAATAATAATTTAATTAATTAATTTGTCTAAAGAAAACTTATGCTAAAGTGACATGTTGCACATCATTATGAAATGTCGTATTCATGATCTATAGAACAAGGATAAATGTATGTACCATCAAACGGGGTGATTTCAGACGGTTTTGTCATTACTTTGATTGTAACCTTTGTATATATTGTTAGATGCAATTGATTGTTATGGACGTAGTAGGGTATACGTGTAACGAATAAAATATCCCAGAACCAGAAAGTGTATGTGTAGGTATATTTATCTGAGGCAGTTAAATAAAGTGGCTGAAGTCACCCCATGGAATGATATAATGAATTATATGTTACAGATAAGTTTTTATTTTGCAAAAATGTAAATAAAAAATTTTTACAGTTCTTAACTGAAATATTAGAAACAGACAGAAACAAACAAAGTAATTTAACTAAAAGGTCAAAATAATTTTTCTCACTCATCATTCTAAATTAAGTTGCAAACACTTTAAATAAATGATTGTCTTCGAGTCTAAAGCACATCTTCTTGAAAAATGAACATTCCTCTCTTCTCAACTGGTGTGGGAAATATTCTCGAAATTTGAAATCCCTTTTGCATTGTGTCTTCATCGGGGACAGGGGAAGGAGAATGAATGAAATATTGTTCTGCTCACACTCTTCAATAACACGTAAAGGCATGTGACTGGATAAGTTGTCTCCAATCATGACTGTTGGCCCATTTTGCCTCTTCAAGTAGGGCAAAGCGATTGTAAGGAACCAGTCTTCAAATACTGGCAGATCAAACCATCCACTTTTGTTCCTATTGAAATGGGTTCCTTGTGGTCCACCTTCTTGCCACGTGTCCCACAAATGCTCTGATTTGTAAAGGACGTATGGAGGAAGCAGTTTACCATCAGCACTAGCTGCCATCTTTATTGAGACACTAGATTTTGATGAGTCCATCACTTTTTCAGCATGCTTACTCCTTCGTTTCGTAATTATCTGCTGCTTGCCTGGATCATCTGACATGTTGGTTTCCTCATAGTTGATCATGTTGCTAGGTGGGAGATTTTCCAGCTTTGCCTTGATATTGGAGAAAAACATCTTCACGGTCTCTTTGTTCACTTCTGCACAAGCTCGTTTAATATTTTCGCTTAAGCAAACGGAAAGATCTTCTGACTGTCGTTTGAAAAATACATGCACCCAGTCTTCTCCTGGCAAATTATTATGAAATTTCTTCTCTTTTCGGCCAGATTTATCAAGGTAGCCTTTTTTTGGATGAACTTCCTGCACTTTATTTTTTAGGGTTGATTTAGGTATACCATACAAATCACACTCTTTTCTGTATGATAATTTACCACTCTGAATATCATGAACAGCTTTATCTAAAGGTTCCGTGTCATAATTACACTGTACTGTAACACCTCTCCTGCTCTTATACATTCTTGGCATTGTCCGAAATCACCCCACACATTATACAGTTTTACAAAAACCATTGTTATTTTATAACCTTGCATGAGAAATTCGAAAACTTGTACAGAAATTGTCTCAATGTTGTTAGCTACTGAGCACGTCAACAATTATGGTTAGAGTATTTTCCCACTCGGTGCAACAATAGAAAGTTTCCACTTTACGATAATGCATGGATTTTTAACACTGAGACTGTTCATGAGTTATTCACGTATGGAAACAATTGACGTAAAATAAAATTTGTGGAAAGCGATAAATGCTATCTTGTGCTTAAAATAACTGGCGCAAGGACGTTAAAATAAGTAACTCTTTGTTTCTATGCAGTGGCAAAGAGCAAATAAGCAATACTGTCCGAATTTGCCCACAGTTATATCATGACTGTAAAATCATTTTCCGATCCCCTGTCTTCCTATTAACTGGTTTCATAATGAATACAGTTGTACAACTCATAGCATAAAAATTATTTGAGAGGAATTCTGATGTGTGATAAAATGTACTGGAAAGTTGCACAAACCATAATTACAATGTAAATGATATATCATTTGAATAAGAAATATAATAATTAAAATGCTACATATGTACAATTAACTTCATTTCATCACACATGGTGGTGGTACCCAAGAAGTATGATATATAAGTAATAGTTTCCTGAACTTTTCTAACATCACAATCACTCTCGTATGTTTAAACAGCAGAGTTATTATAATCTGAACAACAATTCTCATACTAACATCTACATATGTCAACAGTAAGTCTATCAGCATAACATTTCCTAATATACTACATAGTATAGACAAAGAATTAAAAAAAGCAAAGTGCAATATAAAAGATGAAAGCCTCAAATAATCGTTAGCAAAATCCTTAATTTTCTATGTTCTTAGTGCAGTATAAGTCTTAGTTTGAAACATATAACGCAAAATTCGAAGGTTTATTCAGTAGCTAAAGTAAAGGAAGAGTCTTTCAATTGTTGGTTTTCAAATCCAAGGAAACAGCATAATCGGTGATACCTCTTTTTACTCAACATAGCAAAAATTAGCCAATACATTTGGGTACTGTATAACCATTAAGGCACTATCACTAAGCAAAGCCACGGTTAAACATAAAATCATTAATATAAATGAGAAAAGTGTTGTACTGTTTGACTGACTAGATTATGCAGAATTGATACATGAGTAAGTGTTCATAGATTGTATAACAGATTGATTCTATTCAATAATTTAGTGGTGTGTGGCATATCTTTTATATATATAGACACACACAGAGCAGAATGCATGTGTGTATATTGGGGATCTCCCGAACCCCCAGATCAATTGTAACCAAATTTGGCACAGAAACAGCAGACCTTGCGAGACCATGACATACAGGTTGTGCTGCACAACAGGCATGTTGCATGGGAACAGTTTCAGTCTGTCAAATCAATGTGCTCTTCAGGGCAGCCTACATGTCAGGTGCAAGAAACAGTTTTCCATGCCCTGACATATAGACTGTCCTGCATGAACAGTTATGTCATATTGGAGTCAAATCAGCCTGCTTTATCAACCCACATCGCATGGTAGCCTGTAGGTCAGGGGTAAACAAATGGGTTTCAAGTCCCTGATGTGTAGCCTACCCTGCATGACAGACATCTTGCAGGAGTGTATTGTAAGGGTACAGGTGCCAATGAGCATGGCTGGGGACAGGTTGGATGTCTAGAGGAGGGGATGGAGAGAGCGAGAGAAGATGGAAATGGACAGAGAGAGGATATGAGGGACAGATGCATGAGCCAGGTGGAAAGTGTAGAGGGGTAGTTGGAATGTGGCAAAGGAAGAAGAGAGACAGAGATGGGACAGGAGAGGGGGAGGAGGATATGGTCAGAGGGAGGTGGGAGAAAGATAGGTCAGAAAGAGGGGATTGATAAATGGACAAAGAGAGGGGGAGGAGGAGATGAAGAGACAGAGAGAGGAGGGTGGAGCAGATAGACAGATGAAGGTGGGAGGATGATATGGACAGACAGAGGGAGGACAAGTTGGACACAGAGATGAGAAGGGGGAGGTGCATTCAGTATATGTGTTGAACTCATATGCAGGTGAAGCAGCAAGAAAAATGCTAGTACTGCTATAAGACATAATTATACGGTGTGTTGTAACAGGCAGAAGGAAATACAAGAGCATTCCTAATGTGCAGAGAAAGAATATACACAAACATAAAGAAACACTCTTTAATTATTTTTCAGTTGAGAATAACCCTCAGTTTGTCAGAAGTAATAATGGTAATAAAAATGAGGCTAGTGCATAAATGAAAGTTTATCAATAATCCAAGGGCATATATCCCATCTGACAAGTAATTGTCTGTCGAATCTGGGGTAATGATGCACTATATTTAGGGATAATTTTAATATACCATTCTGCAAAGAACTGTGTGGTGTGGCAAGTGAATACTCAATAATGTCAGTGGCGGTTCATCCAAAATTTTTCCAATGTGTTACAATGTGGTGGCCTACAGCCTATTGACTTACAAGGGTAGTATTGTAACTAAACTGAATATTTTAATTTCATATGTATAAATTGAACTGTTTAAATGTATTTAAATTTTATAATTAATCATTTAACATTGTGAGGAATTAAAGAAAATAAAAAAAAAAAAATGTTATGGTAGCAGTGGGAATCAAACCCAAGCCAACAAATTGCCAGTCAACACTCTTTACCATTGGCCTCCCATGCCAATACCTGAACTGCTGCTCAAAATCCCTCATACTCTATGTGTAAACCTTTAGAGAGAGTTTTGTTTTTTCCACTTAGGCAAAATATTCTAGGAACTTGAAAGGGGAGTCCACCTGCTTCTGCTCACAGAGTTTGAGCCAAATCATTGAGCCTAATCGCACATGCTCCTGTTGTTAGACTTACATTTGGAGGAGATCTACATAACCCTTTAAATCACACTTTCTCCATCAAAGATATACTGAGAAAGAGCTTCTTTAGCAGTCCGTCTACAGAAAACACTTTTGTTCTAAATTTCCTTGTATACTTGTTTTTTTTACCACAATGAATAGCCTTTCAATTTACAAGGATATTAAGCATAACTAAACTAAATATATTAATTTTAAGTACATAAATTGAACTGTTTAAAAATATATGATTTTATAATTAATCATTGAATGCTTCAAGGAATAAAATAAAATAAAATTTAAAAAAAGAAAATTATGTTAGCAATGGGAATTAAACCCAAGCCAGAGAATTGTCAGTTAGCATGCATGACCACTTGGCTACTCCTCAAGAATCTCTCACACATTATGCTTGCATAATATGCCATGTGCACTTTCAAAGAAAATAACTGACCTCATGCTGCAAACAATGTAGCACTTATAGTGGCACACTGTGGATGATGCTTGACTGCAGTTTTGAGGGTTGTCTTGTTGAAAGAGTGTCTTTAGGAAGTGTCTGAACTGAAGGAGAGTGAGAACCACTTCATCCCTCCTTTGAGACTAGGAAGTGTGTCATGGTCAGACTGTTGGCTTGATTTACTGCTGCTTGTCATTTGTCACTTCCTGCAATCTTCTCCCCCCCTTGTTACCAATGACACTACAGCCTGTGGGCGGGAGATGTTAGATAAATCATAATGTTTTAGTAACACACTTCCTTCACTGCTCTCTCAACTGCCTCATTTTCCTCTATTGTAACATGTCCAAATATTTACCTTTTTAGGAGGACAGTGATCTCCGCCATTGAGCCAACTTATCTGCTGGATACACAGCACTATGTGAGACTAAACAGACAAAATACTCCCACCTACCTTGAAATGTCATTTGCTCCATTGTCTTCTTGGTTACCTACAGTTCTGCACAGTACTCTGAAAAGTAGCATGATAGGCAGGTTTTAAGGATACAATGAGGGAAAATAATACAATTCTTGATACAACCCCTTGCTTAGCCCATCAGTATAAATTGATGCATGTTTGCAGTACTCAGGTAAAATGCTGTTAAAAGCTTTTTTTTTTTTTTAAAAAAAAAAAAAAGAGCAGTTCAAGTTTTTTCTGGACCTGACAACCATCCACAAATGATATATGTTGCATCTCAGTTTAAGAACAGGAATGTCTGTTACACCACACTCCTCTTGTTATTCCTTTGCTCAGGCAGAAAATTGCTTAGTTGTTTGGAGTTGTTAAACATCCACTGTGTGGAGTGTTCAGGTCCAGTACCAAAAATGGAACATTTGGGCATTTATCTCACTTTGCATGCCACAGTGTGAGGAGAACTTTTGGATGACATGACATGGCTCACCAGCCTCTGAACAACTACATACTGAGACTGGTTTGGTACGACCCTGTGGACCATCCCACTCCACATGTTGGCCAATGTCTTTAAGTAGAAAGGGCTTGCTGATCTGTACACTATGCGGCCATAGCCTAGTAATGTGTGAACAATGGTTTTCTGAAATGTGAGCCATCTACAAAAAAGTTCTTTCCATTAACACACAAAGATTTGTAGTACCATCATATAGGGACACTTTAGATAAAGGGCATGTGAGAGCCGAGATGTGATCCAAGAATTATTTTAAGGAATTTTTTTTCCAGTGGTGTAGAGTAGCCTATTCTTGCTGTTAAGTGTTCACTTTTCTGGAAGAATACAAAATGTGTGTGGTACTCTTATAACAAACATACACAACCTATGAACTGCTCCAGTATAAGGGCCAAAATCTGCCTGATAACAAATTCCAAAGTCATATAATTAATTGCTTCTTTGTGTGATTTTTATGCTTTTTGTAAAAGTGTATTAATTTAGCAGAAAAAGTATAGAGTGAACAGCTCACAATTAAAACAACTGTAGTTTCTTAGATTGTCCTGTCACAGTTTAACAACAGTGCTCCTCAGAATACATGCACACAGAGAGAGCAAGAGAGAGAGCAAGAGAGAGAGAGAGAGAGAGAGAGAGAGAGAGAGAGAGAGAGAGATAAACAATGTAATAACTACATATCTGGAAATATCATTTCTGCCATATATGCAGGGAAACTGAAAAAGTTTCTTGAGGGTTATTGCTTCTGCAAGTGAATATCCAAAGATCAACAATGTATTAAACTTTTCTCAATTTTATTTCAAATAGATTTACATATTATGTTTTCAAAATAATCCTTTTCACATGAATGAGTTCTGTGGAATGTACACATATAAGCACACACCAATAAAATTGTTATTCCAATGTAGAATCATTTCCTACGCAGTCCTGTGCTACATGGAGATCTTGTGCATACATTTTTTGGACACATATGCTGTTATTTTTTAGTAAAAGTTTGTTGTGAGGGACCAGCTGAAATAAAAAGGTCATCTAAGCAACTGAAATCTTATACTTTGCAAATATGTAACAAATGTAATGTACGTGACATATGTCGATCTTAAACATCCTTCAAGTTTGCAATGTGGCTGCTTGAGACTACAGTGAACTGTCCTGAATACTACAGAATTACATAAATAATGATGACATGTCTACATTTTAGCACACACTTCCCTTTTTGAGTTCCAGAAAGAACTAAATCAGTATATTCAAATATGCCGATGCTTTCAATAAACTTAAATGTGAAAACAATTGTATCACTTTTTATGAATATATGGCCAGTATTACTGCAGTAGGTACATGTGACTGTACCAGCACAAACAGAGTGGATATCTGGTAAAATACCATGTGGTGAACCAAGTGCTGGATTTGTCTCCAAACCTCACTAAACTGAATCCTTTAGAAAGAGTAGAATGGGAGAATACTAAAACTTTAAGTAGAGTGGTGTATATTCTATGTGACAGATTTCAGAAACTGTCAAAGTTACAGAAATAAAACTGATAGTTAAGCTTGCTGCAAATGATTTATCCTTTGCAATGGGAAGCTCAAGGTGATTTCAGTGGACTTGTTTTAGAAATCAACAAAATAAATTTTGAACTAAAATATGATCAAACCACCACACAGTTTCTGAGATGTTTTTCTAATAAATACTTAGTGATACTTTGGAGATAATATTATCCTGAAGAGTTTTGGCATAGTTGAAGTAATCATTGCAATATCGTACAAATTCATCAAAAAATCTAAACTACATAAATTAATCAGTTTTTCATGTATGCTTTGCAATGACTTAATCCAAGAATTCTTTTTGAGAAAAGAAGTTTTACTGAACTTTTACATTATGAAAGGCTTCAAGAGATTCATTCACACACAAAATGAGTGAGTTCGAAATCAGTTTTCAGCACCTTTGAGATCCATTTGGGCAAATATAAAATACCTAAATTGTTCAGATTTTCTTGGTTGAAGTAAAGTGTGCTGATTTCATGTGCTAAGAATTATCAGTATATATTGCCTGTTGAAAACAACTTTCTGAGTAAAGGTATTAAAACAGGTACTTTTATTTTCACATCCGCAAACTTTTTAAACACAGCATGAATGTATTAACATCCACTTCCTCTTTAAGTATAAATTAAATGCCTTTTTCCTTTATCTACATTAATGTATTTTGTATATTTTACCAATCTTTTTTGTTGACTACAAAACTTTGTATACACTGAAAATATCTGGTTGAGCTTCATGCATGAACTCCCATCTGTTAGTAAATTTACCAAATTTGTTTAGTAGTTAAGCGAAACATAATTTTATGTCAACATGGTCTTAGATACATGACCCCACTTACTGTTCATCGCTATGTCACAAAATTCATTAATATATTTAACTTGAACTCCATCATATTTTGTACCAGCAATTATCTAAATAAAATATTTTGATAAAATTTAAGTTACAAAAATTATATGCTCTTTACATTAATGATACACTGAAAAATGTAATTTAACAATATAATTTTACTTCTGAGATTACATTTTTCTGGAGGAATATATAAAAGACGGTTACACTGTAACAATAACAAAATAAATACCTTATAAATTGTCATGGAATAATATTACATACCATTTCCATTTGCTGGAGTGAAGTACTTAATGTTTACAATACAGTGAAATCTCATAAAGCTATCACATTCAGGGACTGGCTTAAAATATTGTCATATAAAATATTTAAAAATTTGTAGTCTAGATGGAATAATTACAGTATTGTAACTTTCCTAGAATACCAATAGTGTTATAAAATGCACCAATTACAGCAGTTACAGCTATGTTACATAAATATGCCCTAAATAACAACAGCAAATATACAGCAGCACATTTTGAATGCACTTAAAAATATAGTAACATAAATTTGGTATTCTATTACATAGAATAGTGATGCAAAAATGTAGCTTTTTTAAACAAAAATCTGGATTACTAAACTGCATTGGTGTTCTTATGACAGTACTGGACTGGGTGCTATTTTATGCAGATTAGAAAAAAACACACAAACATGTGCAAAATGAATAGTTTACTTAATTATTTTGTCAGTCCCTTAGTTTCTGCAGTAAAGTTGCATTTATACAGTGTGTGCTGATTATGAGAATTATTTTGGCCCTGCGATGTTTCATTCAGTATGACCAAAACTGAGGTACAGCAAACATTTTTGTCAGAGAGAAAATAAAATACTTCAAAATATACAGTCCAAACTTTTTTTTTTACATAAGAAGATGGAAAATAAGCAGATAAGCACTGTAACATATCTGCATTAAAAAAAAAAACACCCACACATTTCTTCTATCTGAAAATGTTCACAAGTCTCTAAATGCAAATAAAATGGATATGGTTTATTTTTGTAATCAATTTTCTGAATTCCACATTCCAATGTAGTGAAAGAAATTACAGATAAATCAACCAATCACTGAGATTTCACTGCAGTAAAATCCTTTCAGGATACACCGCAGATTTCATCTGGAATACAATACACGGTATTTTTGAAACATACATTAAACAATCGGCAGTGTCAAACTCATTGCCCCTGGTACCAACAAAAGTCTGTAAACAACAACTAAACTTGTTCTAGCTTACATTACAAAAATTACACACATAAAAATAAAACTGGAAAATAACCTACATATAAATGCACAAATTCACCTTGTGCTGACACTCAGTCATGTAATGATCTTACACTACTCCTCGGAATATATTTTCACAAATGTATGACTCGTGAGCACACATCAAACTGCAATGGATGACTTAATTTTGTAGTCGCCAAATGAATGTCAGAGAGACATTGTCAGAAGCTGAACTAATACAAACATCAAAATAGCTGTTTATTATCTGAGCTTCTGATAGTGAAAATCACCTTCTGAATAAATAAAATTAAAAAAGGATAAAGTTTGTTTTAATACCTTTATATGAGAAAGAATAATGTTTGGAATATTAAAATACGGGGATGGGGGGAAGAGGAATATTCAGCAGTGCATGCACACCATCATATACTTATTTCTGTTATGCAGCCAGTGGATTCAAATTTCTGAACTACATGCAGCTGTTAACTCAACTGCAATATAGTGAGAGAAAAACTTCTCTCTCTAATTTGCTCTAATATTTTTCTACAAAGATGCAATGAAAGTACCTACAACAAATATGTCATGTGCTGTCTCTCATATCAGTTTGTCAGTAATACTCTCAACACTTCATTGTATAACAGTACTGGATATTTTTATTTCTTTGTTCCACAAAAAGTAAATATACTTTCTCAGTTAGCAAACATCTCCAAGTTAAGACTCTTTAATTTCCGTAATCAGTAAACAGTTTCATGAACTCCACTAACAGTAAAATTTACATGAATTTAAAGTT
The DNA here is from genome assembly GCF_023898315.1 of Schistocerca nitens. Taxonomy (NCBI): domain Eukaryota; kingdom Metazoa; phylum Arthropoda; class Insecta; order Orthoptera; family Acrididae; genus Schistocerca; species Schistocerca nitens. The sequence continues at coordinate 272,006,311 of NC_064616.1, forward strand.
ATTTTCAAACACATGAAAATTATTTCAGTCTCACAATGTTTTAAGAAAAAGTCTGCACAAGTTATAATTGACTTGGTAGATTATATTTATTAATTTACAACAGAATTAAAATAGCAGAAGAAGAATGAAAATTAAAAATTCAAACAGGAAATGGCCGGGCACTAACCAGATTCTTCAATATTGTATCAAATTACTGGATGAAATGATCAAACTTCTTTGATGACAGGCTACCTTTCCCAGTATTGGCAAATAATCATGCAGCATTAAGCAATGTCATAATTTTCTGAAACAGCAGTCTTTCTACATCAATTACTTTTTATTTGCACAGCAATCGGCATGGCATGTTTTGGCAGCAGAGTACCCTCTTCTTCTGTTCAAATAATTTGTTGTGGCATAGATTTTTCTGAAATATTAAGTTTTTGGTGTTTGACATTTATGTAATAATTGCAGCTGGAACATGCTTCTTAAACTAAAAATGTACAAGGAACTAAGTCCATGTAGACAATCAGGGATAGAAGTATGCTACCAAAATATGTTGTGCCAATTTATTTGATGATTGAAAAGTGAGTTCAGCATAATTTGCATAGTATATTAAAGAGGTTTTTAAGTCACATGTGGGCTTCTGTACACACTACTCGACAGAGAGAGAAAAAGAAGTAGTTATATTTACAAGAGAATGTGGGTTTAATTCTTTCTCAAGCACAGAAACCTTTTTTTTTTTTTCAGATAATTTCAGGCTGTTGTATGAAAAGATTCTATATGTTCCAGAAATGTGAATACTGTGAATACTTTCATTTGCTTTCAAAACATTGAAAATTTTCATCATAACGGCTTTCTTAAAACTTCAGGGAGCTCCAAGTAATATTCAACAATCTTAACAGATTAGTAAAATGAAGAATTGGCATCAAAAATATCAAAAAATTAAATATTTATTTTCTGCTTTATTCATTTTTCTTTATGCGGTAATCAAGGTTAAGGACTGGGCAGAACAACCTCTCAAAAACATTTACAAAAATTATAATTTTGTTGTAACTTTACAAGATTTTAGAATGTTTGTATGTTATCATATGGAATATGAAGAGGTTTATCTGGTTTTAGAAAGTAATGCACTAAAATAAACAACAGATCTATTTTTTTCTAACTGTGCTGTACAGTATTCCTTTCATGGGCTGTGCATGGAGGAATGTTTTTATTGAATTATGCTGTATGATTATTTGCAGCAGTAAATACTGACATATCTTGCTAATTTAATGATAGTATCTGATCACACTTCACATGTACAATTGTACCATTACAAAATTGCTAACTATTCAACAACAGTGCATCCAATTGTGAAACTGGAGCTCCCCCTACCTTTCATTTCAAACTTTTTGTGCTGGATTCTTCCACGTTTTTCTATAAAACTGAAGATAATATGAATTAATACTTGAACACTTTCTGCTCATACATATAATTATGGAGATCTGTCATAGCCTCTCTAAAAGGTACATTGAACAACCCTGTAATGTACCAGTGTGTATTCTGGAATGCTATAATGATGTGGAATGGATAATTTAGAGCATATATAAGCACCACTGAGGAACAGAAAAACAAATAACCAGCCATGCCAAACTGTCTAAGGCAACACCATACAAACAAAGAGCATCTCTTGTGATGAATTGTGTAGTCAGACATCACTGACAAGAAACTACAAATAAAATATGCTAGTATCTTGCACAAATTGAACGTCCATCAATTCTGTGAAAGTTGCAAAGTATTGCTCAAAATATGTGTTAACATGCTACACAAGCCATGCAGCCCATGTCATTTTTCTGTTGAAATAATACTCTTATCAGAGGTATTTTCATACGGGTTCTCTTGTTAATTGGTGTATGAAATTTTGACAACACAAACATTGCATCTGCCAGGAGCTAAAAATGGTCACAGGCTTCCAAGTTTCATGTCACAAACTGAGATGCACATTGGGGTTTGAAAGAAATTTAATTTATAAAAACATGTTTTAAGAAATATTTACTTCATTCTTACAAATCTGTATTCAGAACAATCATAAGGTTAAGTAATGGTATTTCATGTTATCTCGAAAGTAACAATTTATCATATTTTGAAGTGTATCTTTTGTGTAATGGGTCTGAAATCCAGAAAAGCAAAAAATATGCACAGCTATCCTTATAGGAAGATATATCTAAATTCTGATGGTGATAATAACACTGTCAGAACTGTCATTAAGATATTTTCAAATAGCAATCCATTTACTGCACAATTACAAACAATAAATATTGCAGTAGAGCTTTCACAATTTTTGTTTTAAATGAGGAAAAACACATAAACAATATATTTTACTCCCATGTGTTGATGCTATATTTCATGCTTTACTCTCAAAGACATATGTAATGTCACTGCATGAATATTACAGCAAGCAACACACTTTACAATAAATTACTACTAGCTTGCTGTCAAATCAAGTAAACCACTTTATGTCAGAAATGTACAAATTTCTGATTTGCTGTCACTGCTTCCCTTTAAAGTACCAGTCACAACCTGAACAGAAAATATAAAATTACATTTAAAAAAGTTAAATGCCTACTCAAATAAAGAAAAATTACTCACCGGGAAATCTAAAAATGGCACAAGAGCCAGTAAATAAGTAACAGGCCTTGAAAGATATCCATACAGGAAATTGGAGAACTGTTTACAATGCCAATGTTCCCCCAAACAAGAAAGGGAGAAAGTACAACTTACGTAAGTGTTGAAGCTCCTGGATTAACAAGCCTCATCTTAGTAGAAACGTTATATATAGAACCAGTAATCTCAATTCCAAAACTAATAGGTATTACACTTCAATGATTGTTAATCAATCTGATTATCCCCACAGTCCTTGCTTTGTTTACAACTAACACATTGAAATCACACTAAGATAAATTTCGATTTTTTTCCATTGACCAACCTCTTCATTTAAATCATACTCTACATCATAAAACACAAAGGATTTTCGAACCCCTAACATGTATGTACATTAATCACTTTCTTATTGGTAATGAATGGTATAAAGACAGTGAGAGGTTTAAATTTCAGGTAAGTACATTTCCCATGTGTCATTGTAAAATTGGAGTACAACTCAAAAACTATACAATCATTTACAAAACTTTCAATTAAAGATTTGTGACAAAATTATTCCAAGTGCTAAGCAACAATGTATCTGGTAGATTACAATACAACCAGCCTTCTGTGATGCAGTAGTGACATGGTGTATCTTCCATATGAATACATTTAAGGAAAGTAGAGTACATGACCATCGAGTTTGAGCTACAAATTGCTAAATGCAACAACTAAAAGTCTTCCTCATTTTCTGTTCATCCTCACTTTTATTTCTGTAATTCAGCAATCATCTGTTCCCATGAGTCAAGCACTGGCTTAAGTATTGTGCCACAGGCGCCACTTAAATGACCTATGTCCTAATGGATCTGGATGGCCACTTCCTTTCTCCACCCATGATAATGAAGCAGAGCTTTGCAAGTTTTACACAAACCCTGAAATGTCGTAGTAAACTAAATTACAATAATTACACAATTATACACAGGATTGCATGTCCTCAAGAGGTCATGCGCATGCCCACCTGCCAAACACACACACACACACACACACACACACACACACACACACAGAGAGAGAGAGAGAGAGAGAGAGAGAGAGAGAGACTCTTGAGCTGATAACTGTAATGAGGAAAAGGATATTGAAACTCTTGGATGGAATTACGAATTTAGGAAAATAAACAAATGTATCTGCAGAAATGGTGCATGAGTGCAGATTCAGTTGTGATGAGAAACCTGAAGGAGAAGAATGACAGGAATCAGTTAAAGAAAATGATACTGTAACATGAGAAACAATTCCTCTCATTTAGGCTGAGTGGAAAGAGACATTTCAGAGACCTTCCTGTTGAAGTTTGCTACAGATGTCAGTGTTTCCATGGTGTTAGCTATTGAAAGAGTAAACAAAATATCACTGACATACTGCACGTTTTGCTTCTAATTTCAACTGTTGCCAGTGAGTTACGGAAGAGAGATTCTACGATAAACAAATAATAAAGAGCCATAATCACCCAATATGAAGCTAATTATAGAGGGAACAATTAAATACAAAAATAAAAAATTAAAAAACTTGCAAAACATGTTAAGAACATGTTGGAGATCTGATTTCATACCAATCTGCAGGTTTCCAAAACCAAATTACATATCAGACTGATTATGTAGAATAAAAAACACAAGGGTCCCATCCCAATATGCAACTCAGTTATTTCAGTTACAACAGAAAAATAGTCTTCACAGAACTTCTACTTACTAATGCCGGTATCTACTTTATCAAATCTTGAGCTTTGGAAAATGAAACTTCTTTACTTTTGAGGTACACAGATGAAATAATGAAGATGTAGAAGTAAGATTGTGACAAAGGCATGAATAAGTTAACACAAAATGTACAGGTAAGAACAAGTCAAATTTCAACAACAACAATGAGGACCTTCTTGCTATCACCTGCATTCTTTCTGGTCTTCCTAGGGTTACTATATGACCCTTGTACCTCACCCTTGAGCGGATGAATCTTCTGTATACTGTAGTCAATGTCTCAAACTTACTTCCTTTTCCTGTGGAAGAGGATTTGCTTCCCAAAGCTCAAGGTTCAGATTCCTTTCTGAGCAGATCTGTTGCTGAGCAGATCTGTAGCCTCTATTATCATATTCATTTTTAAGGAGTGTGGCTTTTTAATATTCAGTTCCTATTTTTTGTATTATATATGAACTTTTTAAGCATTCTGTGGCATATGATATTCCTCCAGCATACACTGTATTCCATCTACTCCCAATGGCTTTGATAGTAAATGTCCAACTTTACAATTTTCTCTTTATACATTGTTGCCTAATTAACCTAAAAAGATAAGAAAAATATATCATAATAATTTTCTATCATTGTGCAGATTTTACTTGACATGCAGAGACAACACATAACACATTCTGAATGAAAGGGTCATGATTTTAGGAACAATAATCGGAAGTCTTATCCAGCATCCAGCCTTTGTCACCACTTATGTTGGACTAGCATGTATATCATCCACAATCCAACTTAGTTTTCATTCAGACTGTCCCTGGCACTGGACATATGGCACATACTTCCTGGCTCTTTTCTACTCTCTACTACAACATTTATTTACTTAATTTAGCCACTACTATAGGAGGGACATGGTCAGCATATCCACAGCCCACATTACAGAAGAATGTACTTCAGTTGCCACGTTCCTTTGGCTCCAGACATTGCTTGTGAGGATCTGTTTCAGTTTTATAACATTGGTACAGACTTTGAAGTCTCTGTCCCTGCTGTGCTCTGCCATAAATAGCAACTAATGAACTTCTCCACTGCAAATATGGCCACTGCTCAAACATTCAGCAAACAGGTCGCACTGCTGTAAAATTCATTCATCTAATCACAAGTACTACAGTTTAAAATCATTAAAAAATTAGACGAGTGAAAAAATTTATACAGCAGTCCTGATACACAAAAAAAAGAAAGAAAGAAAGAAAGAATAGACAAACAGGAAGAAAAAGAAGTAATCATCATCACTGCTTTAAAACTCTTAGTTCATAAAAAATATGAGTATTAAATGACTTACATAATTAAAAAAATGGTGGATATTAAGTCTCCCAAGTCCATAAAAGAAATTGCATATCATCATAAAACGAGCATATCCTGTACAGAAGTTATACATAAAAATACTTTCAATGTAACTCCACAGGAAGTTTTCCACAGTATGGCACTAGTGATGAGGACTGGCTGTTTCTGTTCACAACTCTGATGAGTAATCTCTGTATTACTACTTCTCCTATACATGCTGACATTACCAAAATTCTGCACTACCCACAAAAGTGTACAAATTCCACATCTTTTAAGAACAAAATTTTAAAAGAAAATACTGTCACCGAGAAGTAGACATTTGTTGCATTATGTATTTTGTAGCAACACACTCTGGTGAACTTCCGATTCATATAAAGAAAGGTTGACACTTCTGCTATGATAACAGTGATGATACAATAATAATAATAATAATAATAATAATAGTAATAGTAATATAATAATAATAATAATAATACTATTTAGCAAAAGTAATGCACAATATTTAACTTAGTCAAAAAGAATAAAACTATTTAATTCATAAATATCACTACTTCAGTGTATTTTATATGTAACAAAATTTTAGCACACACATGTTCACGCTCTGCTCTATGTCTACAACTGTATATTTACCGATAAGGCAAAGCTGTCTACATCTGTCTGGGCCCTATGTTGCACTGTGAATGTTCATCATACTGAACAAGTACTAGCATATCAGCAATTATTCATGTAATGGAAAAAATAAAAAAAAATATATAGGCAAACAAATCTCATGTGTTTGGTCATAATTACTGGTACATAACAAATGTTACATGCCTGATGGAAAATGTTCTGGTCTTGCTACGACTTGCTTACTGGCCTTAATATAACTGCTTTCACTCGGGGTACCTACATCCACAAAAGGATGTTTGGCTGTATGCTTTACATACACATACAAACATAGAGATGCATGTCATCCATCACTTTTCTTAAAAAATAAAGCATGCAAAGCACTGCTCTGCAACTGCAGGTTACTGCTCATAGTGTCTTAAGTCTTCAAAAGTCTTCTCTTTTCTTTAATTAGGACCATCACAAAGTCTTTTAAAAACTACTACTCTTTTTCAGGTTCAATAAACGATTTTAGCTGTCTTCCAACCAATGATATGGAGGTTAATACAGTATATTTCTGTGATAGTTGCGCACATATTACTTCACATTTATTAAACTAAACATGAAGCTTTTTCAGTTTGCACACGTAATTCACAAAGACTGAGCACCATCTCACTCTGACAGCTTCAGAAAAAATTCACATATCATAACTTGTGAAAGAGATGTGCTTCAACCAAAATCATAGTGCAAACCCTTCAGCATCCACCTCTGCTACTGCGGCTGGGTTGGGTTGTGTGGTAGAGGTGGGCCCTGAAATAATATGTATAACTGTTAGTATCATAATTATTCACACACACACACACACAAAATATATATTAGGAACGTCTTTACAGCTGATAACTTATGGAAGTGGAAATTCCATGATGTGTTTAATGAACAGAAGATTATAATACTGGAAAAGCAGCATAATGCAGATAGTGCAATGAGCACTACATTATGTCACAAAGAGCTGATGACAGAGCAAGGGAGAAGAATAGAAAAAGACAAGTGGAATGCTGCCTAAAAGAGAAAAATAAACGTGAAATGATTTTTTTAAAAATTGTTTCTCTATGACCACAAGAATAGAGTAGCATTAAGTGGGAGAAAGGGTGAATGGAATGTGGAAAGGGGCAACCAGTAATACATGTGACTGTGTTGTCATTCAAGACTCTGTTAGTAGTATCATGGATGAGTTGTAGAGCTGCCTACAGCACTAGTATTTCCACAGATGAAAGGCTAGAGACACTATATCTTCATGTGTAACTTATTAAGTGTACTGCATAAGTTCTCAAAACTGGTAAGGTGAACAGAAAATGAACATGCTGAGTAAGACTCAGGGTGATGTCAGGTGGGGGAAGAAAGACAATCATTATTCTAACCACGTAATCTACATAGGATTTCAACTGTTCCTATATCTCTGTCTGGCACTGCTAACAGAATATGAGAAAAATAATATGACCAGTTCTGTTAAACTGTTTTAAGTTTTCAGTCAAGAAAAGACTTAAATACTTAAAAACACGGGTCTGTACTTACAGGCATAGTAGGGAATGACGTCTGCGTTAAATGGGGTCCGGGATGACCCAAATGGTGACTCGACAGCTTGGGCCCATCCTCAGCCTTTTCTTCTTCTCTTCTTTTCAGACATGCAGCCTTGGGATTCAGATTTCGTTCTGTACAAAATTAAATGCTATAAGTGCTAAATCTCATTTTCTGGAGCATATTCACTTATTAATGGTAAAGCCAAACAAACATTACCACTGTTACCAGGAAAATGGCTACTGCTTTACACTATTTAAAATTAATTAAATGACAACTGTTAGTAAAACATAACAAAATTGTTGCACAGGGAAGGCCAGGATAAAAATGAAACTCTTAATAATATTTTAATTTACTCTGCCTTAGCAAACAATAAAGTCAACTCTTCACAGTTTAATTTCATTGGACACTAGCCAGTCATCCACACATTCCGATAAAACAGGTGATTTCTCCTAATACAGAGACTCCAACTTTGGCTTTTACCCTGATATTCTCCATTAACAGAAGAAAGAGCATCTAGAAATAAGCACCTTGCTTTTGCAGTCTGTCAGTCATTAAAACTGACTTCATTTTGATTTCATGGACCCCAGTAAAAAGGATAACACTAAAGACCGATGCATACAGATTAGAATACAGCTAATAACTCTTCCTGGTACACTATACGTTTATGAGAAGCTGATTTAAACCTTCATAACAACTGAAATCCATACATTGGTCAGCAGCTGCAGTCAGATCTCTCTCTATATTTCATAGACAGTGCTGTACCAACTGACATTTCACTGTTTAACCCTTTTACTGCCAAATACAATCTGATCGTGATCCAGATTTTCGGCAAAAAATGCCAGTAACGATCTGATCGTGATGCCCTTCTCATTCATTTTTTCCGCACTTGAAGGCAAAGCTGTTAGTATTTCCTAGCCAAGACGCAGAAGGAAGGTCGAAAGCACAGCATATCGATCTTTTCGATTGTCAGTGCGATATTTCGAGTAAAATAAACTTCTCTGGTGTTGTTTATTTACTGAGTATTTCGCGGCAGCACGGCGTCTTCAAGTAAGAAGTTGTAGTTCGATACGAGTGATTTAGGCAATAATATGATAAGTAGTGAAAGTGAAGATGAATTTGCAGGATTTGCAGAAAGTGAATCGGATTGTGAGAGGTCCGGTGGAGAAGATGACTCAACGTTTTCTTCTTAAAGTGACGATTGTGCGTCAGCAACAGTCCATCTTTAAAAATATCATTAATACCCTCCATAAAGTATTATGCACCTAAGATACTGGGCTCACACTACCTGCCATGCAGCATCAACATTATGTACAATTTTCACAAAGCAGGATGCAAACAAAAAGGTAAAATTAAAATGATAACTTCTCACCCATTTTTTCATTTAAATACATGAAGAATTTAGTTTGTTTCTGGCAGACAACACTGCACCTGCTGTTACGAACTTGCAGAAATGAGTTGCTGGACAGTGTTACTGGAATGCAGAACTAACTGCTTGAAAAGTTCATGTAATTATTGCAAAATTGAGGTATGAGCTTGTCAGAAACAAAAACATGCCAACCTGTGTGGACTCAGCAGTAACCATTACCAGTTTAAAATCACCATCCAGTATTTGTAACTCTACATATTGTGTACATCTACATCTATACTTTTCAAGCTACTGTGAAGGCAAGTTGACAGATAACATAAACAATCCACAGAAAGTGTGAAAAGTAAGTTAAGGTAGGTAATTAGGAGGATGACTATTGGAAGCAATAAAGGATAGATCAGGTAAAAGAAAATCTGCATAAAGTCTGGCACAAAGTTGCTGCAGTTGAATTTATTTGTGAAAATGAATATATTTTGTTGCATACTAAGAGTAATACTGAAAGTTAAAACTGTTTAAAATCTGTAAAGGATATGTGTGACAATGGTGAAACAGTAGACTCAGCTCACTAAGCATAGTGAGACTGTAGAAAGTAAACTGCATAAGCATCATAACAGATTGTGTAACATAGAAAACAACATCGGAATTGGCACTAACAGTGTGGAATGTAATTTGGTGACTAAATCATCTGAAGTAGCTTACATTACAAAAGGAAAATTTTTACTTTTGATCTGTCTGGAAATTTAGATCCAAAAGAACAATGAAATGATTTTGAAAATGCGTTGCATACATTATGGAGTGATCAAACAATCACTTTCATTGTGTCAAAATTTTTGGGTGAAGCCAGAATAGGATGAGTGACAGCTACAGAGCAGTACAATACACTAAAAATATTTAAGGAAGATTTTCTTGAAGAATATGGGGGTGGGCAGTAAATTTAATCCAAAAGAAGAGTGTAGAGAGATTCACTTTGAAGTGGGTCATGAATCTGTTGTATTTAACAAATAAACTGGAACCTGAGGAACATATCATCGGGTTTGATTGAAAGTTGCCTACGGATTGGCATCACAAACTCATTGTTGCTCCCACAGATTACATTAATAAATTTATTGGTTATGTGGGAAGGGTTGGAAAGGTAATGGAGGAAGTGGAACAGGCCAACAGAAATTTTAGGTCCCAGGGGAATGTTTAAACTGTAAAAATTTTGACATAAACAGAATGGGCATGGTCTGAAAAAAGAGTGGAAGGGGAGTAAGGAGCTGGTACAATGCAATGGAAAATCGAAAAACTAACAGAGTGCAAGGCCCTGTGTATAGATAGTGCTTATAAATATGTGGCAACAATGATCTACATAACAGGCAGCAGATATGGTTAGGAGTTGGAAATGAGACAGAGTACAGGAAATTACAAGTTTCTAGCATTTACAGCATGAGTAATAGTAGTCTGAACCCACTAGCTACTCCTTTTGTATACAAACACAAGGATTTGGAATTTCAAAATGGAGAACTGAAGGGATACAATGGATGTAAATGAGATTAATAAAGTTAAAATATGAACATTTAATGGTGGCTTGGAGGAGTTTTAAATAGAAGCTGGTAAAGTGAACACTGTAGCACAGATAATTTGTTAGATGATTTGGTTGAAAAGATGCAGAGTCTGACAAACAGGAAAGCATGTACAGTGAAACAGATGAGGAATCTCATCAGGAAGAAAGAAGAGCACAGAGAATAAAGTACTGTGAGAACTAGAGAAGGGAAATGTGAGGGAAGTGTTGGAGGCAGTTAAGGAGGATTTATTTGCGGTAAAGGGACATATGCAGACATGGGATGACCACAATGGAACACAGCCAATTAGTGGAAGTGAATCTGAAGAGATTCAGAGAGAGAAGATAATTTAAGTGCTTTATTTGCAATTAGTGGAGAAATTAACTAACATGAAAAGGGTGAATAGTGAGAGCTAATACATCCCATCTGGGCACCTACCCATACCGACCACTTGTCCAGGACGCAGGACCAAGTAGGGGCCATCCTGTCAGCTGCAGAATAGAAACCAGGTCAAACCAGTAGCCACCAGAAGGTTCAGATACACCGCTGGAGGTTATGGCGTACACGAAATAGTTTATTACGCATAGACATGTGACTGAAAATAGTGTTCTGAGTATTCTGCCACAGGCAGTCCATTTAAGGCCAAAAAAGGACAGTCTTCACACAGTAAGCCACTGGACCAGGTGCCAAGGCCAAGAGCTCTTCCACAGTCAGCGGTTTACTATGGTGCATCCACGAAGATACACGGCAGTCCTCCACCAGCTACGCCACCCGGTCATCTTAACGAGGAACCGCAAGGTCCCGGGCCATTATCACTCAATGTGTGGCCTACAATGCCATATCAACATTTGGACTTGTAATTAATACTGTTTGTTAACTTTGGCTATGCTGAAATCTAAATCCTCTCACCCATTGTGGACCTTGACTATCAGTGATTAGTTAGTATTGTTTCTTAATTAGCCCTTCAGCCTGCAGGCCACCACCACTGGAAGGGACTTGTGCTTACTTCCAGCAAACAACATTTGTTTCTTTTAACAAGTTTGTTTCCATGGCCATCCTCCACAGCAAGCACAAAAATATTTGTTTTGTAATAAAAACTGCCTTTTCTTGCTGTGTTGTATTTTACTACTCTCAGATGAGATCTGCCTTTTCTCTCTTTTAAGGTACCTTCAGTGGGATCCATAATGATACAGTTTTGGTTTGATACGTGTTATTTGTAGATTATAAAACAATTCACATATCATTTCTTATGTAAATAAGTGGTTATTTACAGTTCTTCCCTTTTTTGGTGTCATCTACATTTCCTTTCGTCTGGTAAGATGCTGGAGGTCGCACTACCACTTCATTTACAAAAAATGAGTTTTTTTTTTATGTTCCAAACTCTAGACATGGAGAAGGCTTTGAGATGGGAAAATGTGCACATTTTACCAATGAATTTGAAGTCAATAATAGTGGGGAAAAGACTGGACAACCAGTACTTAATATTTTGGCAAAGGTGAAGAATTGCAGTGTATAGCTGACAGTGACAGTGATCTTTGTGCTTTTAGTCAGAAATTGTTAGATGCTTTAACTAAAATGGGAGCATTGATGATAATGCCCATTTTAGTCATTAAAATAATTGCTGCCACCTGTTAAACACAAAATAATGGTGCCTATTAAACCCCGTATAACAACTTTCTTATAATTCTGGGTTTGAGTGTTGGCATGTTAATGGTTGTAGACTTTTTTTCCATTAGTATAAAAGGATGTTGGATTTTAATGAAGACTCTGATTTTGGAAGTACATGGATATAATGTAATGGTACTCTTTTCAAGAAAAAAGAAACTGATGACAGAAAAGGGATAGTATTCCTACAATGTACTGTAGGAAATGGAAAAATTGGAAGAGTATAATGATTGTGGTGAGCATATGGGGTTGGATTCAGAGGATTTAATGGCAGTGCCAAATAAAATAAGAGGAAAATGTGGCATAATTTCATGAATCAACTAGGAGCTGGGGTAATGACCTCAGAGGGCATTGCACTCTTTACAATGCTAGGTGACTGACGATCACCAGCCACTCTAGTTATTAGTAAAATTACTTAACTTCCTTTCACACTGTCAATCTTTCTCTACTGTCATTTTGAACTATATCTACAATCTTTAACATTATTCACCATTGGGAGGCAGTAAAATTAACAGGGGACTGGTCATCTTGAAAGTCAGCTAAAAAGTGTAAGATAGGCCACTTCCAATTACTTTATCTTGTGTGCAGTCAGCCCACTGGTTTATTATACAAAGATTTATAGTGTAAAGCTTGGCTTGTTACCATATTCTTCCATTTCTTTTTATTGTGTGTAGCTTTTGATGTTCATATGACAAAATGGAACAAGGAGGGAGTTTCACATCACATCAACAGCAAGACCATTATACACAGGGCACATGGATAGGGAAATAATGGGGAAGAAAATCGGTTGTGTTATTCTAAAAGGAATCATCCTGATATTTACCTTAAGTAATTTAAGAAAACCAAGGTAAACTTAAAACTATGCAAGTTTTTTGGATCCTCTGGGTGAAAAAAATATGACTGCAAAATTTATAAAAAGATAATTATTGATTAGGGCAATGCAGTTGCCCAAAAACTACCGAGACAATGGGAAAACAGAGGTATTTCTAGTAGGAATTGTTTGAACATCGACCAAATTTGCTGAATTTGACACCCTCTGAATTCCATCTGTTACCATATCTTAAGACATTTATGGCCACAAAATTTGTTGAACCAAATGAAGTATTTATATCCAGGGCCAAGCTGTGAGGGGCACCAGGGAAACAACTGTAAGATTTCTATACAGGACTTGGCTGCTTGGGGTGCCAAGCCATATCACAAGTAGCAGCAAAAACTGACATAGATGAAAGTAAACGAGGAAAAGGGTGGTGGTGGTGTGTGTGTGTGTGGGGGGGGGGGGGGGGGTGAATGATCAAGTCACTTGTATGGAAAATGTTCTCATAGCAGTGGCAAGTGGATACTTTCAAGAGCTTTCATACCTACACCTCAAGGACTGAATGTCCATACTGATTAAATACTGTACTAAAAAACACACAACCGAGCATTCAGTGATGCAATGCAGGCTTTCACAGATAGTATTCTTCAATGTAAAAACACTGTTTTTCACTGCTGGGATGGATGAGAGGTGGGCAGGGTGGAGGGACAAATTCAAAAGCCAAGGTTTTTATGTTTAATACACTCCTGGAAATGGAAAAAAGAACACATTGACACCGGTGTGTCAGACCCACCATACTTGCTCCGGACACTGCGAGAGGGCTGTACAAGCAATGATCACACGCACGGCACAGCGGACACACCAGGAACCGCGGTGTTGGCCGTCAAATGGCGCTAGCTGCGCAGCATTTGTGCACCGCCGCCGTCAGTGTCAGCCAGTTTGCCGTGGCATACGGAGCTCCATCGCAGTCTTTAACACTGGTAGCATGCCGCGACAGCGTGGATGTGAACCGTATGTGCAGTTGACGGACTTTGAGCGAGGGCGTATAGTGGGCATGCGGGAGGCCGGGTGGACGTACCGCCGAATTGCTCAACACGTGGGGCGTGAGGTCTCCACAGTACATCGATGTTGTCGCCAGTGGTCGGCGGAAGGTGCACGTGCCCGTCGACCTGGGACCGGACCGCAGCGACGCACGGATGCACGCCAAGACCGTAGGATCCTACGCAGTGCCGTAGGGGACCGCACCGCCACTTCCCAGCAAATTAGGGACACTGTTGCTCCTGGGGTATCGGCGAGGACCATTCGCAACCGTCTCCATGAAGCTGGGCTACGGTCCCGCACACCGTTAGGCCGTCTTCCGCTCACGCCCCAACATCGTGCAGTCCGCCTCCAGTGGTGTCGCGACAGGCGTGAATGGAGGGACGAATGGAGACGTGTCGTCTTCAGCGATGAGAGTCGCTTCTGCCTTGGTGCCAATGATGGTCGTATGCGTGTTTGGCGCCGTGCAGGTGAGCGCCACAATCAGGACTGCATACGACCGAGGTACACAGGGCCAACACCCGGCATCATGGTGTGGGGAGCGATCTCCTACACTGGCCGTACACCACTGGTGATCGTCGAGGGGACACTGAATAGCGCACGGTACATCCAAACCGTCATCGAACCCATCGTTCTACCATTCCTAGACCGGCAAGGGAACTTGCTGTTCCAACAGGACAATGCACGTCCGCATGTATCCCGTGCCACCCAACGTGCTCTAGAAGGTGTAAGTCAACTACCCTGGCCAGCAAGATCTCCGGATCTGTCCCCCATTGAGCATGTTTGGGACTGGATGAAGCGTCGTCTCACGCGGTCTGCACGTCCAGCACGAACGCTGGTCCAACTGAGGTGCCAGGTGGAAATGGCATGGCAAGCCGTTCCACAGGACTACATCCAGCATCTCTACGATCGTCTCCATGGGAGAATAGCAGCCTGCATTGCTGCGAAAGGTGGATATACACTGTACTAGTGCCGACATTGTGCATGCTCTGTTGCCTGTGTATGTGCCTGTGGTTCTGTCAGTGTGATCATGTGATGTATCTGACCCCAGGAATGTGTCAATAAAGTTTCCCCTTCCTGGGACAATGAATTAACGGTGTTCTTATTTCAATTTCCAGGAGTGTATCTTGTCCACGTGCCTATCTTCTGCTTCTTCGATACAGTGAGTAATTGTCTTTCTTCAGACCATTGTTTAAAAATGACACACAGGAATATTTCTTTATATAATACAGGTAGGCATAATTTAATTGCTGATCTGTAATTTTTTTGTCTAACTTAATTTACTTCTATAGTAAAATGTGTTGCACCTCTGAAACATTACAGGAATACATGACAAGGAATGTGGTGACTTACAACCTCTGTTGCCTAAACTACTCTGCTTTTACACTGTCAGCACACTATAAACAAAGTTTAGTCATTTTTTCCACTGAAGCACTGCTTGCATCCACATTCAACAGCAATCAGCTTCCTCTACACTAATGACAACATCATACCTCGTACTTGCTGCTCAAGATTCATTATCACTTCAACTGCCATATTGAGGATGCCCAATTTTGTCTGTGGTTTGTCGGTCTTCAGATGTGTCATGCACATCCGTCCCAACTCCTTAAGAGCTTCATTTATGTCCCGGATACGTATCCTAAAAACATTATTAATGAAAGCATATCTTTTATAAAAACACATGAATAACTATGAAGTCTGTAACACTGTTTCTGCAATTTTGTGGTACAAAGTACATTATGTCAGCAGGAAAATGACCATACACACTAAAACACACAAATACAATAAGCTAATAACTTCTATTTGTATCACTCAAAGTGTTCACCTGTATGTAAAAAGTGGGCAGACACAATTAAATAAGTAAGAAGATTATTTGTTAATAGTTTATTTGAGACTTATGTACATTGACTGTAAGCACAACCATTGAGAGTCACTACTACTACTATTACTATTACTAATATTATTACCACCACCACCAAGTTTAGGCGCAAAATATTTATGTACTACTGGTAATATTATCACATATATTTTGCCTGTTTTGAAATGTTTTATTTTATTTTTGTGGAGCAATGTATAATACATCTTCTAGAGTACTCGAGTACACTAAAATTCATGAAAATGTAATAACGGAAAACGTAGTTTGCCTATAACACACAACAATACATTACTTTAGTTCAACTCAACAAGATAATCAATATGAACACAGCTTTTTACATGTGAAGGACGCTATGGGGCTCATTCAGTGCAATTTGCTTGTTTGTGGTCTGCTTCAAGACATTGAAAAAAAAAAAAAAAAGTCTTTTACTGTGATTCAAAAATAATTTGTGCCACACACAAATTTTGACTGCCATGTAATTTAATTTATTTATTCACACATATATTGCACATATTACAGATAAAATATGACTTGAAAAATCTCATTTGTGCCTCATAAATGAGAAACCATATCCATGTAGTATAACTGACACTACAAAAATAGTCCACACATATTGATGTACACAAAAAACGGAGCAATCATTGGGAGTGATACCTGTAAGGAAAATTAAATATAGAAACAGAATGATGCAACGCAAAACTGATGTGCTGGTATACTTTGCTTTTACTGGCTTGTGAGAAAGTAGGAGTTGCGCAACTGTTAGCACTGAGCTAACTTGAAAATTAAAGATGGATCAACAGGATAGGATTTTGAGTAGAAAAGTATCACAAATCAAATAAAAATTAACCTTCACAATGTACTGAACTCAGACTGAAACCAGTATATTTGTTTTTGCATGTGGCAGTATTGATCCAACAAGAAATTGTAACACATTACCATGATGAACCGCAGCAAGTAACAAAACTTTAGACAAAATTGACTATATACTTTGAGATTTATTTAATGTCAATACAGAAAGAAAGAGATGAGAAGGTGCCACCAAAATTATGAGAAAAAGTTAAACTTGCATATTTATACTGTCAGTCTTTGTTCAGATGTAACATTACTATACTTTTTGGTTTTTAAAAGAAAAATCTTGCCAGAAATTCTGAAATTAAATTCGTGTGATTTCACAATGTAATAGAAGAACTACACCCAAATTAACTCCTGTTGAGTCAATATAATTTGTATGGGAGCACTATGCAGGTGTCTCATTCTAACGGAGAAAGATGTTCATTCTAGTGTTGCATTATAGACTGCATATATGATTAAACAATGACAAAAAATTGTTTTTGCTTCTTCATTTTGCTCACAGATAAAACAATAAAGAGTTCTGTTATTCCATTTTTTCAATGACTGCAGCTTAAACTGTATTTTTATACTGAAATGAGAGAAAATCCAACTTCAGTATCAATATGTGCAGAACTGAAGCAGAACTTTCCTAAAGAAAAGTTATTTAATCTTTGGTTTTTTTCTTTATGTCAGTTTTGTTTGCATTCCACCCTGGCTAACTTTCCTATTTAATCTCTGAGAATGGTCCAGAACCTTCTGCTCAGATTTATGTTTGTTGCATACCTAGGATATTTCATCACATAGAATAAAACAAAATAAAATATAAGGAACATTTAAACACAGAGCTCAATTATTGGGCACAAACTGATCCTTCCAGTAGTTTATATACTGAGGTGACAAAAGTCATGGGACAGCTATATGCACATACACAGATGGCGGTAGTATTGAGTACACAAGGTATAAAAGGGCAGTGCATTGGTGTAGCTGTCATTTGGACTCAGGTGATCCGTGTGAAAAAGTTTCCGGCCTGATTATGGCCGCATGATGGGAATTAACAGACTTTGAATGCAGAATGATAGATGGAGCTAGACGCATGGGATATTCCACTTTGAAAATCATTAAGGAATTCAATATTTCAAGATCCACTGTGTCAAGAGTGTGCTGAGAATACCACATTTTGGATATTACCTCTCACCACAGACAACACAGAGGCTAACAGCCTTCACTTAATGACCAACAGCAGTGGCATTTGTATAGACTTGTCAGAGGTAACAGGCAAGCAACACTGCATGAAATAACTGCAGAAATCGATGTGTGATGTAGAATGAATGTATCCATTATGACAGTGCAATGAAATTTGGTGTTAATAGGCTATGGCAGCACGACTGACGTGAATGCCTTTGCTAACAGCACATCACTGAAGTGTGTCTCAGACTTGTGACCATATCGGTTGGACCCTAGGCAACTGGGAAACAGAGGCCTGGTCAGATGAGTTCCCACTTTCAGTTGGTAAGACCTGATCGTAGGGATCGAGTGTAGCACAGACCCCATGAAGCCATGGACCCAAGTTGTCAACAAGGCACTGAGCAACCTAGTGGTGGCTTCATAATGGTGTGAGGCATGTTTACATGGCATGGGATGGATCCTCTGGTCCAACTGAACTGTCTGTAAACAGTTACGTTCAGCTACTTGGGGACCATTTGCAGCCATTCATGGGCTTCATGTTCCCAAACAACATCATGTCACCAGGCCACGATTGTTCGTGATTGGTTTGAAGAACGTTCTGGACAATTTGAGCCAATGATTCGGCCACCTAGATCACCCCATTGCACATTTATGGGACATAATCGGGAAGTCAGTTCGTGCACAAAACTCTGCAACAGCAACAGTTTCGCAATTATGGATGGCTCTAGAGGCAATAAGGCTCAGTATTCCTGCAGGGGACTTCCAACGAGTCCACGCCACATTGAGTTGCAGCACTACACTGGGCAAAATGAGGTCCAACATGATATTAGGAGGTAGTCTATGACATCTGTCACCTGAGTGTAATGAGCAGTTGTAATTAAAATTGTCTATTATATGAAGCTCAAACAACTATAAAGACACACAAAACATTTAGAGTAAACACACTCCAATTTGTGACATGGCCTGTAAAAACGAGGAGGAAAGGAAATGCATGAATCCTTAACACATAAAAAAGAACACAAGCAAATAACTACAGCTAAATTTTACTCTTATTGTAATATTTGTTAACATTATCAATGCAGTTTAACAATCAGGAATCTGGCATGAAGAAAATGTGAGACATAATTAAACACGAGCAACTTAGCAGCTATATGGAAGGCAACCATCACCATATTTACAATCTATCATCAACTTTGGGCACATGACAGGAGAAAGCGTTTGCATGTGATTGTACGAGCTCACCTTTCCCTTGCATTGTTGGCTTGTCTCCTCTCCTTTTCTCTAGCTGCTTTTGTATCAGGGTCCTCTTCCTCATCGGCACTCGAACAACGGTGGGAGAAAAACACATATCAGTATGACTCCTCAGTTAAGAAAATTTCGATTTCAGTCAGTAACAGAAGTAATGGACTAATATGTAATAGTCCCTCCACTGTGTCACTGAATTGTTTAAGAAAGGAGAGAAAGAGAGGATGAGAGAGAATTGGGTGCTCTTCTAACTTTGAATGTATTCGATGTGTTGAAATCTTTTCCAGAAACAAATTGCAGAAAAATGTCCCAAGACCAATTAGACTTAACAACAACAACAACATGGAAGTATTGCAAAGTTTAATTACTGTCTTTATACAATTGTCCTAACTGTCAGACTACACGTTTGGAAAGAACGTTTTATATATCAGAATATTAAATGAATGGATTTTCATACCCAAATAAGAGTTTTTGTTATACAGTACTCACTTATTTACCTTTTCAAACCAGAAATTAATAAATATGCCAGACAGAAAGGCTGCAATATTTCACGCTAGACTATCTTTCACAATATAAGTCTTGAATTTCAACAGATGACTGACTGCCTTTCAACATATACTTTCACATAAAACAGTCATACTACTATGAGAATAAAAACTGATACAAAGAATTTTATGAATGCCAAGCCTACATTAAGGATGGTGCTTTTGCCAGTTAACATGGATATAAACTGAAAAGGGGATGGAGATTCTGAATGGGAACAGTGTGGTGAACAACTCAAGGCTGATACAGATTGGAGAAACAAGATACAGAGAAGAAAGTATCATGAAATTCCCGATACACAGAGAGCACTGAAAAGCAAAACATTGGCTAATAAAGAATATAGCAAACATGATTGCTACACTCAATAACCGTGAATATGGACTTAGCATGAAAGCTAAACAATTTTCTGTGATTAGTAAGAGCCTGACTGTTGTCCAGCATCTTTTTTTACTAGTAATCTATCCACAGAAACATATAACATTACAACAACATTCTAGATTCTGATATATTTTTGTTTCTTTCCTTACTATTTTCCTCTCTACACTCTGAAATATTTTGGATATGATACCCAGCATCCTTGGCCATTCCTCCCCATCCACCCAAGCCTTGTTTTTTATTTTTTAGTCTGGCAGCTAAAATTCTGCTTCCTATTTAATTTCTCTCACATGCAGCATACATACTTTATCCTCTATTCTCTCCCCAAGCTGCTTTCTGTATGATCTTGCACTGGGTGGTGACATAGGCTCCTTCTCCATATTCTATGAGTCTCTCACTTTTTCTGCTCAATAAATGATAATTCTCCTTGCTCTATTCCCATGTGTACACTTAATTGATATTTCAAACCAGGGTACTACGTGACAAAGCATAATACTCAATTCGTGGCCACAAAGGTGTACATGTTCAAACCATGAACACAGCTTTTCAAACTAGGAATACTGCTTTTGAAATTCTCCAGATCAAAGTTATAATGATGTACAAAGATTGTGTCTGCTCAGTTCTTCATTTATGACTTAATTCTTAACAAATGTGATGGTTTATCTTTCGAACTGCTTACTTTATTTTGCCTGCTTTGAAATCATTATTAAAAGAAATAACAACTACAGCTGCATATTACATAGTCCAAAAGCTACACTCAAATAAATTCTTGGTTTTACTCTTTACTTTCAGACTGTGAGTAATTCATTGACAGAATAATACTAACATACTCTAAGACAGATTACGTTCATTGTCATTACTCACACCATCCAGAGAGATGGAAAACATTTCTTGTCCTCAGAGTGGAATGCTAACTTTGGATGGTGTGAGTAATGACAATGAACGTAATCTGTCTTAGAGTATATTAGTATTATTCTTTCAATGAATATTTTATTTTATTTTATTTCTTTAAAGGGGAATCTAGGACCCCTTGGAATCATGTATGAAGATATTTCTTTAAAAAATTTCAAGTAAACAATAAGTAAGCCAAAATTACAGACAAACACTATATTTATGGCCTGATACTATCTATTATGTTTATGAAATGAACACTTTTCACATGAGTAGCATTTACATAGTATTGTAGAAGTGGGAATAATCACAGCAGAACTGACATATATTCAATCACAAAGAACAACTATAAGATCTTAAGCTCATAAATTTAGAAACAATTCATATATTGAGTAGGCAAAGAAGACATGCAAGGGTAATGGAATAAAGAAAAGATTCTATACAGAACCCTGACAAGAAAATCCAGAGTTTGGATTGTATTTTCCTTTTAATTATCAGCACCACAAATTTTCTTTTTCTTTTCCAATTTCTCTTCTGTCTTGTCCTCATGAAGAACAGACAGATTGAAAAGTTCTGAAAACTTGAGAGCTTACATTTGTATGTGTCTTGGCCTTGCTCTCACTGCATCTCTTTCTGAAGTTGTACATAGGTGGTACTCATATGTTTAAGAGTGTTACTGTCACAAATAAAATAGACAAGAACAGGCTGCAGATACCACGGTTTTAAAAAATTGAAGGAGAAGACTGATCTATTGATGTCCCTTCAAATTTCAAACTTATCTTCTACCCTCTGTACCACAGGGCATGAACAGCGAGCTTCTGAGAGTGAATGCTCAAAATTTTCAAACCTGGTGCCTGTAAACCACTATTTTTTTAAATTTATACCTGCAACTTTCTTCATGTCGTATGTGCTAGTTTATATTTAATGTTTTCTGTCATCACTGGAAATATATTTGTTCCAATAAAATAATACAAATGTGGTATTTTTCTTTTTTAAAAATGAAGCACAAAGAAGGAGGACGGAGGAAAGGCTCACTTCTCTCATTCATCATATCATTCAAAAGTATATGTAGAAGTTTGCATGCCACTTATCTCTTTCCAGATCTGAGACTCAATCTCAATTTTATACTCACTTAGGGCTGACCAATATTTCATCTGGAGTGGTTCAGAGAAGATCAGGAAAAAATGAGCAATAATGGGTTTTCTGGGGACATAACGATGCACAGTTCTAAATAATACTTTTAGACTCACCATGGTAAGTAAAGCTATTTAAGTTATTTAGGTTGTTTCCCAAAATATTCTAGAAACAAATGTAGGGGGATAATGCTTTTTCCCATCATACTGCTCCATCAGCTGGGACTGAGTAGTCTATTGTGAAGACATCTATTACATTTTTCAAGTGTTTTAAAAATGATGCTCATTAAACTGACTAATGATTTTAGACTCGACATCACATGAAAGAAGAACTGGTATGAATGAGCGCATGTGACTGACTTGTTTGTTGTCATTTCTCTGTGGTACACATTTTTTAAGTTCTGGAGCTCTTGTGAGGAGCTTCCCTTAGCATATATAACATATGGACTCCTCAAATGTGTATTTATAGATATGTAAAGGAAAAATGGTTGTTCATGCTCTGAATGGTTATAATGCTACTCCTCTCACTCAGCAGCACAAGTCTTTTCCCCTGCACAAAGATATTTAGTAGTGACGTGTACAGAGTATGACCCACTCAGATAGCTGAGCACATTAAAGCACCTGCTTCCATGATGCAGGGAGATACGGTGGCCCCGGATCAAATCCACCTTTGAGATTAATGGCCATGGGGCATTGTGCCAACCATCCTTGATGTGGTTGTTGGGCAATTTTCCATGTTTGCATGTATTCCTGGAAGGGCAAGAGGGGAGGGGAGGGGAAGAGCTGGCAGTAGCTTTAAAATGACCCATCATGATAACAGCCTGTATGTGGATACAGTTAGTTCTATATGTCGAGAAGTACCATACTAGTCTTGACCTGGCATTGGCAGGATAAAGGGCACCAGAAAGGAGGAGGAGGACGACGAAAATGTATGAAGTACACACATACATTTGGTTGTTATATTGCAACAGAAAATTTGTTATGTTTATGTTAATGTTTCTTTTACATCTGTTGACCAACTTAAAAAAACTGATACAACACACATATCAGAGGATTTCAACGCTGCATGGTTATTGTTGGTGGCTGTTCAGATAGTGGGCATTTACAGCCCAGTGTGAAATTCATGTAATGTTTTGTACCTGCATACTTAAAGCCATAACGAACAATTCTCACAAAAGCGAATCTTTGAAACTACATCATTAACAAGGTCTATAATCAAGTAACATCTGCAGAAGGGTGCTAATGAAACTGGTCCTTATGTGCAGACATATCAAGGTGATTTTAGTCTGCCTTCTTTGCCATAGAAAATATGGCAAAGAACAAGCATATGGCACAATACCCTTCATGGCAGATGCTAAAATACAAGGATAACAATGAAACAAGTAATAATCCACAGCAGATACTAGTTTAATACCAAATGTTCAAAATGAAGTCTTATGACTATAAAAGTTTTGCTTTAGGAACGAACACAGCCAGCTCTGTATTACCAGTATATGTTACTGCATCTGGTTTCATCCTTTACTGCTATATCACGTAAAAGCCTTAGGGTCTTCTTTTAGACCTTCCTACCTGTTCCCCATTGTGCTGTTGTATGAAAAGAGGAACTCTTTTCATAAAGAAGAAAGAAAGGAAGATTAGGGTTTAGTGTCTTATCAACAGTGAAGTCATTAAAGAGAGAAAATTCTCAACGGAACAAGATTTACCTTAAGCCATTTACAAAAATACAGTAAAATATAAACTTGCAGAGTCAGATGAACATTTTCAAATTTGGTTTCGGTGTCTCAACTTCATAAACATGTCGCTCAGAATTTCTTAAACCAAACCAAGCCCCCACGAACACTGTATGCTGTCCACAAAGACTATATTGTTGTTGTTGTTGGCATGAACAACAAAACATCCAGCACACTGCTACCACAATGGTTAGGAGGGAAGTTTTAGGGAACTATGTTTCTGGGTGCATGATATGTATTTCACATTTTATGTAACATCAGTAACAAGGGTTATCCATTTGCTCATTGGGAGATGTGCCTCAGCATTCTAAATGGCAGTCTTCAGCAAATTTACATTCACAGTTATACTCCACAAAGCACCTTACAGTGAGATATGTTTGCCACTGGGATTTTCACAGAAAAAAATAAAGCTAAACAATATGTTAAAAATATGTGACTACTATAAACAATTAAGAATAAATAGGTTCTGATAACCTCAATATGCATCATGGCTTGAAATGAGTCAACCTGTTAATCTCACAGAAGTGGAAAATATTTCTATAGCAGCTTTTGTTATTTCCATAGTGCAGCTGTGTATCTCAGTTGAGAGCTACAGTAGCAATTTCCAATACTGTGTTTTAAAAATAAAGAACAAAACCACAAATGAAAGATAGCCAACAAATCCAAAAACTGCACTATCAGAAAACTTGCATCTCACATCTATTTTACACAGGAGCTATCACTTCAAGTATATGATGATTTTACAAGGGGTCAACTCTTTCTTAGCTGAATCAAACATTACTTTTGATTGCATTAGACACACTGTTCTTACTGTACCCCTAGCAAGGAGATCATTGAGGATGTGGACCATATCAATAGACTACAATAGAGAAAACCACAGAAAAGACTGACTTCTTGTGCTGATAACAAGAAGTGTGGTATGGAAAAAGAATAAAGTAGTCAAACAGATATGTAAATTAAAAAGTATACATTATTATACCTTAAAAATGTTTGGTCCATGTTAGTAATATGTGCCATATACCAGGTGACAGTATTCACACATAATTTTCTAAGTAGAGATCTGTGATTAGAGTATGTTGAATATGATAAACAGACAAACCTGACATTGCCAATTCTGAAACATTGAGCAAAGTCATGTTTATACTTCCACTATTTTAACACACACATACAATTTTAAGTTTATGAAGATTCTTGCAAGCTAATGTCATCCACTGTGAGCTGCAGCAGAACGCAATATTTAGCATTTTTTGAGTCAATATTGCAATAATGAAATACTGGTACTATAGGTGATTGGTTAGTCACATAATTCATATAACCACTCACAACATGGTAAACTTCCGTTTATATAATAATTTAAGAGCAAGAGTCAGCACACAGTGATTGAATAGACAAAGTTACACAACTATGCTACAAAAATAACAAAAGTTGCTATAGAAATATTTTCCCCCTTTTTTTTAAGATTAACAGCTCAGTATCTGCACTCTAATGTAATATGAATTTGTAGTGTATGCAGATTATTTAATGAGATTGGGTAGAGTTAAAATATATCAAAACTGACCAAATAAAACAAGCCCAGAATAATATTTCATGCATCTTCACATAGGCAAACCAAATTATATCATCAATCCTGGGCTGCAGACGATGTAAGCTGTGTTGCCTGTCTTACGGCGCATGAGATAGTTTCTGGGCCACTTGTATTTTACCCATCCCATAGTTACAGCTTCTTGTATGTATTTCAAGAAAATCAAAATATCTTAAACCACTGTGATTCAAAAATTGTTAGCCTTAATAAATCACTACACTTTATGGTTGAGAATAGAATTGATATTACTGACATGTTAAAGCTTTACTCTGTATTCTGGTTGGTTGGGGGTTATAGGACTAAACAGCAAACTCTACAATCTAGTGATGCTTACACATAATTTCTGTCATAAATACATTACGCAACAGTTCCTGGCCTTCGCCGTAGTTCCACTAACATGCCTAAATGCTTTAGTTCAAAAGAAGTGAGTAACATGTAACATGAAACAAAGCTTTCCAAAACTGATAATCACCAAAAGCCACAACCACAATCATTTTATACTGTCAATACTGACACTTAAAGGAAGGACAAAAGGAAAGAAGGAAGGAAAATTTAGAGTATAATGTCTGATCAACAAGGAAGTGAATAACAATAGAGCACAAGTCCCTCAAAAAAAAACCTTCCGAAGATGTATATTTTGAAGATACAGTGGGAAACTTAAATTTGGATGGTTGGTTGGGAATTGGAGTTCAACTCTTCCTAAAAATGAGTCCAGTGTATTAATCATGTTATTTCTAATAGTATCTATACTGGAAAATACAAACTTGATCCTTCTCTTTCAGGACAATAAATTCATCTTCTGGAGTGAAGGTAAAGGAACAAGTGCATACACGTAGATGCAGACATAGCACCAACAGAAGTAATTCTTATGTTACTCATCAGAAAGTAACTAGATACATAAGTTATGATGTACATAGTTAATGGTGCCTGCTATCATCGAGTGCCCCTTCCTTCCACATTGTGTCAGAAAAGCAGTTGTTTTTTTTTGTTTTTTTTTTATTTTTTTATTTTTTTACAGTGAAATTTGGGTGAATTGGCATTATAAAATAACACAGCAGTAAGGTAGTGGGGCACAAAATAAATTTAAATGATGTCTGGAACTCACACTTTTTAATAAAGTTGGGGTAATTGTAAACAACTTCAGAAAGATTCTTGATTGCTATCATCTTCCTAAATAATATTATTAGCAATAATGTCTCTTGTGTGTGATCTGTAATAACCCAAATACAATAATCATGAACGTGAAGGGTTGCACTTTGATGAGGTACAGATTCAAGATCAAGCTGAAGAAACTTTTCAAGGCATAGACAGGTAGGGATGGAAGGCATGTAAACACTCAAGGGTGGAAAAAGACTGACTGAAACCTAAAACTGTAGTGCAAGGCTTTATTCTAGAGCATGGGTGGGTAACTGGCAGCCTGCAGGCCAGAACCAACCCTTGAGTGATCTCAGTCCAGCCTGTGGAAGAAATTTGCGGGAGTTTTCTGCTCTGCTATCTTTTATTTGAGCAGTTTTGACCATTTTGTGCAGTGTTAATGACATATAATTTGTGTCTAGCATCTGTAATGGTAGAAATGTGACACAGAAGTTAAGGGGCCCTCATTATTCAATAATATTATCAATGCATCAATATAATGACCATCTGACAATGCTAGAAATACTAATGAACATATTGATACCAAGCAAAATATTCTCTGCACTACCAACACATATTGAATGTGTGAGGACAAGTATTATCAGTTTGACAATTTGTCATTCCATTGTTCACATTTTTCCAGTTTGGCCTCTGTATAATACAGCCAATACATGTTAATTTCAAGAGATTTGGAATACCAACAATACAAGGAAAAGATAGATTGCTACTCATTTTAAAATGATATGCTCAGTTGCATACAGGCACAACGAAAAGGCAGTTATCTTTTGGCCAAAGCCTTTGCCAGAAAAGGAAACACAACAACACACACACACACACACACAAAAAAGATGTATACATTCACACAAACAAGCACACTTCATGCACACATGACCGTCATATCTGGCAGCTCGGACTGGAATGCCATTATGTGCGCATGAGGTGTGCTTGCTTGTGTGAATGAATGAATGTGTGTGAATTTCCTTTTCTGCAGAAGGCTTTGGCCCAAAGCCAAATGGGTAACTGTCTTCCCGTTGAGCCATTCTGCAGCATAATGTGTCATATTTATGGTGAGCAGCAATCTATCTTTTATGTATATTGTAGATTTGGACTTTTAATTTATTTAAAATGAACAAAGAAATGACGCTTAATTTATTTAGTGTTTCAGAAACAACCCATGCCTATGTCATTAGTCATCAGAACTATTTTGCTTATAGTATTTGTGAACATTTACCACACTAAATTTCAAATGCTCAAACGACTTGCCTGTGGACAAAAATTACATTTTTACTCCTGATTGTTTGACAACTGGGAGTGTCTACCTGTTTCATAGCCATATTTTATGTTTCTATTCTTTCTCATATTAACATTAGCAAATAAGTCTTGTGCACTGTAGACATACCAAAACACTGCAACTATTGAAACTGAAGGTAATTTATAATGAATTAGCTGCAGCCAGCTGCTGTTATAAGTGTTTATTTTTATATGAAGACATTTCAAAATGGCTGGCATCCTGTCTTCAGATGTTTTAATTTATTTATATATCATGGACATTGTTTATTTACTAATGGTGTCATAGAATTTTGCAACGGAGGAGGTTTATAAGACAACGTAAACATAAAAAAATGAGGTGAACATCACATGATGAGGCAGCCCGCAAGTTTGAGTAAGTATATGAATCAGGCATGCATGTCACCCACAGGTGCCCATGTCCGCTGTAGAATATGAGGCAATAACAATTAGTAACATCACCCCCCCTCCCCCCTCCCCACCAGACACACACACACATACAAAGCAACCTAATGGCTGCTACAATTAATTTTCACCATAATTTTATAACAGAAATCATTACTGCTGTAATTTGTGTATTACATTAATCTGTGTTATGAAGACACAGTTGCACCAACTGAGAAAAGCTCTTATTTCAATTTCAAAATAGAAACTATGATATGTCCTATGAAATTAGCAAACAGAATAGAAAGAATTTACTCTACCTCACAACAAATTAAAACAGCAGTCTGAAACACTACCCTCCAACTGTCTGATCAACGTCTATACTGTTATAAAACAAAGTCAGTATCTTAACATACTACCTATCACAAAGTTCACAGTCTGGCAAATGCCTTTCACCAACATATATTCCCAGTGCTAATTGCTTACATGGCATAATCTTATTGGCACTGAACATGAAAGTGACACAATAGGTCCCTGTCATTACCAGTACTAAACAGATCCTTTCCCAAGATTTGTTTGTCAAAAAAAACCTCATTTTAAATTTACAGTCTTTGGTGCTATTTTGTGAGAGAAGTCCAACATTTAAGTGTGAGAAAGTAATTATTTTTAATAATGTATTTAATGTATTCAGTCACTAATCAAGTAAAAATTAAATAGAAGGAGTTGAAAGTTCTTGTCATTCGTTAGTTAAGTATATCAATTGCCTTTTCATCATTGTGTGTCCACAATCATAGTGAATAATAACAATTCACTGTTTAATCTTTATGTTGCTTAAAAAAAATTCAGACAATGTAGATGAATGCTATATTAACAGTTGATCTTTCTTGCACTAGGTACATAAGCAAGGGAACAGCATATAATTGACAACATAGTGTTGTCATATTGAGTACTTCATCACAATTTGTTTTCACATATTGCTTCTTGTACTAAGAACCTCTCTCCATCCATCCATCCCTCTCTCTCTCTCTCTCTCTATCACTCACTCACTCAACTCTCTCTCTCTCTCTCTCTCTCTCTCTCTCTCTCTCTCTCTCACACACACACACACACACACACGCACACACAGATGAAAGGCACACTTCCATGTTCTCTCTAAATTGTAAGAGGCAATAGATAATATCACAAGGAAACAGAAATTGCATAAGTTGCAACATCACAATATGTTACACAACTCTTTTCATCAGCTGTACGAAAAGAGAGCAAGTAGGTAACACACGCAAACGCTTTTCCTGTCAGTGCCCAAATTCAGCTTATTAATAAATATATTTGTGAACACTACATTACACTCAAGTCACTTATGCATAATTCTAGAAAAAAGACTTACCTGGAATATCAAATACTAAAATTCTAGAAAAACAAACATACAAGGAATTTTTTAAAAAGAATAACAGTATCTGAATCAAAAGCAATAAGTGAACAATATAGGAAGGATTCCTTCTTCTGGTGAAGTTCTGAAGTCACTAATAAGGTAAGTCTACTGACTTAGCCTGCAAACAGTGTGCGAGTCTTCTCATCAGTATCAGATGCTCCTAAACATAAGACTACAAACCACATGAAATACATAACATTTACGAAAATACATAATCCTGCAAAATTTCTAACTACGCATGCACATTATTATTCACCTTCAAATACTTTTTAAGGAATTTTTCATTATGCCAAATGATCCTTGCAAGAAGAAGCTTGTACCACTTGCTTGTACTAGCATGGCAGGTCCCAGTTTCATGATACAAAAAGCACTATTGCAGATGCACTGTTATGAAAATTAAAGGCAAAGTACGTACAGAAATTTATGCTTGCAGAATAGAGACATTTCTACAGCAACAAGCTTGACAGTCATGCAACATATATACAATAACATGACAAATGCTAAACAGTGAAGTGGTATTAGTGGGGATGCTTCAACTTTTAACAGAAACAACTGGCACAGAATTTTTTGCACACTACATTTCCATTTCATTTCATGCAATTACATTAAGCATTTCCTCTTGTTTGATTAATGAAAGCAGTGGACATTCACTATATGGCTGGCTTCACCTCACTACCAAACTACAGTCCTTGTTTTGGAGCCTGTAACACCACTTTACTCTTGAGCTACCAAGTTATCGTCTTCTGCTTCAAGAACTTTTGCAGGCCACTATTGGCAGTTCATTTGAACTATGTGAATTTCACAATTAATCAATTTAAAATTTCCTATTGCAGACACTATGGCATATTTAAAGGATTTAATAGCATTTTAGCAACATGAACATACCAAAAATGAATTTGTAAAACTGTTATAAGATCACATGGTATTTAAGTTGGTTTGATAAACAAATTCCACATTCTCCAGCTGTATAGCATTGATTTCCTCTGTCCTGCTTCACAGTAGATTTTATGAATGTGTAATGCTCTACTTTTGTGTGTGTGTGTTTGCATGAAAGAGAGAGGGGGGAGAGGGGAGGGGAGGGCAGTGTGTCCTTCTCTGACGTGTATGTATGTATGTAGAGAGAGAGAGAGAGAGAGAGAGAGAGAGAGTTATTGTACACAGAGTTAAATACAAAAAGTAAAATAAAGGCAGCTTAAGAGTGATATATAAGACGTCATGTAAATTATCAACATGTTGCCATATTTTTCCCTGATAAAGTTTATTTAATTTGTAATGTAGCAGAACTCTTCCACATAATAGTGAGAGGTCACATTTAGGAGACACAGAACAAGCAAGTTACTAACTGACTCACTGAGAACCATCCACTTACGGAAGGGTTCTACAATTTAATGTGGAATCGAAACTATTATGAAACTTTAGATTTTGGTTTGCCCCTGTACATATTAATGCCCAAGATGAATATTACATTCAAGTAACAAGAAAAATTCCTTGAAGTAAATGGTGATTGAAACATGAACTTTTGAACTGCAAAGAGGGCATCAAAGAAAGAAGATAGTAATACCAGCTGTAACAGTAGTGATAACACTAAAAATGATAAAGAAAGGAACATGAAATTTTAACCTAACAGGACACATCAATATTTCATTAAATGCTATAGAAGAAAGTTCAGTCACAAGAACACCAATAAAGCAGATACATGTGATGAAAACTTACAAACACTAGTAATTAACTATTGAATGGATCATGAGATGTACTAAAATGCTGGCATACTTGGGGGCACTACCATAATCGGTCAGCTACAGACTCCCAGACACAAATTTATACCTGTAACTCAGTTGACAGAATGTTCCTTTTATCAAGGACCTATCAAGTTCCCCCAGTGATACACTTTCCATGAATCGCAACTCAAGTATTAAATGTGTTTGAAAGGTGTGCTAAATAGTATTTTCGTTGTCTAGAAAAATGTGATTGGAATGCATCTGAAGGAAAGTAAAAGAACATAAAAAGAATGATTGAAATTAAAATGTATGTGAATCTAATAGTGAAAGTGATAGAGAACTTTTATCAGAAAAAAGAACCACTGATAGAAAAAAGTATGAAAATAAGTATGTCTCAGTCACCTGCACCAATTAAGTCTGGCAAAATTACACAGAAAATAACAAACCTTGCTTAGGACAACAAAAAATTATTGTAAACAAATACTAACTTTATACACAAACTGTAAAAAGGAGTAAAAGGAACAAACAAAATATAAAAAGTGCATAATTAAGAGCAACAGATCTGATGTCTGTAAACCATTTCATGTGGTATAGTACTGAAGCAGCTTTTACTGGTTTAACAACCACCTCAGATGGAATATATACTTTCTTTCATTCTGAATCACCATTGGTGTAAATCTTTCATTTTCAAGTGAAAGGCGCATAAAGAAATGAACATTTATAGTATAATACTTTGCTCTTCAATCACTAGTAAATAAATTCAAATTCTAATGAAACATTATGGCAAATACTGACTAATTAAAGCAGATCTGACACAAAAGCTATGTCTAAAAATGAGAGGGATGCATGTGAAAACTTTGAAAAAATGGAATGACAGTGGTAAAATAAAATTTATGGGGCACTATGGCATGGTAGTGTGGTTCCTTGGCTCATGGTTAAGTGTCAGACTACAAGTACAGAGGTCTTGGATTGAATCCCTAGTCAGGCCTAGGATCTTTCTCTCTTACTTTTCACTTCTTTCACCTGTGGCAATGTTTGTTAATGAGAAAAATACCAAGCTGCACTGTGATTTGGAGACCACATTAAACTGTAGGTCGCCCTGTAACTAGCTGTGTAAGTTAGTTCAATGGTTGGCAGTAGGCAACAACATACAACATCCAATGAGAACATACCTAGTAAAGCACTGTGGTATTCAAAGCCAACCTTCAGGTTGATGATACCTTTAACTATACAGCATGGTAATAAAGGTAATGGGCACATGGAAAAACAAGAAGACTGAAGAAGAGCTGGAAATGAAATTGACCACCAGATAATGGAACTTGAATAACACAACAATACTATATGTTAAAAACTGGCTGAGGAAAAGGAAAATTTATTCAAAGAAAACAAGTAATATAATATATAAACAAATTTGACTGTAAGCACAGTTCTTACCACCACAGAGATGGGAAAAGTGATGTAGCCAATATTGTGACTAGGCTGGCAAATGAAAGATTTACACAGATTAGGCATAATGCATTAAGGCAATGATGTGAAACTCAAATGCTGACATGAGTCAAATGACACAAGGTTTAAGTTCAGAAAAAAAATGGTTCAAATGGCTCTGAGCACTATGGGATTTAACATCTATGGTCATCAGTTGTTCAGAAAAAAGAGTCAGCACCCATAGAAATGTAAATGAATTTTGAAAAATTTAGTGCAAAGCATACGAACAATGGTAATACTAAAGTTTTCTTCCTGACACTTGACACTTTTCTGCTATTCTCTATTTCGAGAGAAAACTTATTCACAGTAATTACTTTCAAAACTGACCCAAGGTGAATTTCTGAAATTTTTTAGATTTGACAGGAGATTTATTTCCTTTCATAATTGAAAACAACTACTCATATTGATAAGTATTGATGTTTGAATTCCACATTCAGGCAACTTCTCCATAGTCAATCATAATTCTTCTATTGCACCTATATTCAGTCCCAGTTACTAATGAAGAGCTCTGTACCACTACTGTCATGTATCGATAAGTGATACTGTTTCATTTTCTGACACTATTTGGCGGTTATTTTATTGAGAGTACTGGAC
Source organism: Schistocerca nitens (assembly GCF_023898315.1). Taxonomy (NCBI): domain Eukaryota; kingdom Metazoa; phylum Arthropoda; class Insecta; order Orthoptera; family Acrididae; genus Schistocerca; species Schistocerca nitens. The sequence continues at coordinate 272,039,977 of NC_064616.1, forward strand.
ATGGGCTTTGGAGGAAGGCTTTGCATTTTTCACACCAGGGAGGTACACTTTCAGTGTGGTCTGAAGGTCTTGTTTTTGGCAGACGGTAGTCTGTAAATCTCATTAGGAGAAGCAGTAAGATGGGCAGTTTTCACAGAAGTGAGGTTGTGGCCTGCTTTGGCCTTTTGTGAGTAGACCCAGCTGAGGGCAGGCAACACTTTGCTGCCATTGTCATCACCAGATAACTGAGTATGATATTTTTGCCTTTTATGCATGAAATTCACAGGTCAACACACCACAGAGCCACCCAGTGAGTGTGAAAAAAAGGTTTCTTCTGCTCCAAAATTCTGGTCATCTACCCAAACTGAGCCCCATCCCTGTGCTTGGCGCGAAGTAGCCTATCAATTGAGGAGTCACTGCTACAGCCTGGTACTAACCTCATGTTTGTTAATGAAGTGGTAGTAGTACTGGTAGTAGTAGTTGGGTATGCCAGCCCAGGATGTTGAATGACCACTGAACAGTATGGGAATCAATGACAGCTACTAGGTGGCGCAGCTGAATGCACGTGACACTGTTACTGCCATGAGGATTGTGGACTAGACACACATACTGTTCCAGCCTCCTGGTACCCCTGGCTTCCCTTTAAAGCCAGTAGAACAGTGACTCCACAATCAGCTGTGATTTCTCTGTGCTATAGTACAGATATCTTGTTACACATCACTGTCTTGGTACTGAATTCATTACATCTTAGTTTTTGATCTTGGTTTGCTTGCTGGACTTGTTATTCTGTTGTAACATCTATGTTGTCTGCCTTTCTCATGTGTTGTCCACCTGTTACTCTTTGGCTGCTTGCTGTCGACAGTCTTGGCCAGTCAGCCAGTGTGTGTAGTGTAAAAGTAGCTGGACATATAAAACACTGTTATTATTTTCTACTTAAAATCATCCCTTTCTTCAACTGTACCCTGCTAACTATCCACACTTAAGCAAATGGTACACTCTGTAATCTTTATTACATCCACCAACTTTTCACAGAATTAGCTAGAGATCAACAAAATTTTATCAATCCACACAGCTATTATCCACATATACTACAACATACATGACAAGTGTTGTAGCCATGGAGTTTACTTTTTCGTCTTTTCTATCTTACAGTCAATTTTCAATCAACAGAAAAACAGTAGTCCTGCAGTGACCACATCGCTCAAAAATCAAGACAGAAAATTTAATTCTCGTAACAACAAATCACTCACAGGAATAAAGACAAAAACGTACAGAGATTTTCCGTCTGTAGTTCACTCGTGGCAACAGAAGGATAAATTATGAAAGACAGCAATCTCATAGCATGAGAAAGTATTTTTGAGAGAATTAATATGAAAGTGCAGAAAATTCAAATACCATCCATAGTAATGGAACTGAGTTTTCACTCATAGTATCACACTTACAAAAGCACTCACTCTTTGGGCACTAGGAAAATGTGGAACACTTCATAGGGGGCAGTGTAAAATACGTAATCTGTGTCTGAAATGAGTTAAAGCAACTAAAAACCATTAATCAGAAGATGGATTCATGTACCATAACTCACTATATGGCCCATTCATAAGAAATGTGTATCACATAAGCTATTTTATGGGATCTTGAACACGTAATTAAACCAATAAACAGAGTTAGCTACTAATGAGTGTTCAGCAATAGGAGAGCTTTTCCCCACAGCAGGAAATTCAGTTGTTCTTATTCACTGTGAAACATCTGCAATACATAGCAGACATGTAGCTGTTATGCACTCTCTTGTTGGTCCGGCCAGCACTTATCACTTCTTTCTGAACACTCCAAAAGGATAGCTTAAACATTAACTGCAAAAAGATATATGTGCTCCGGTTCATCATCAGACTGGTTGAACTCCACATTTCCTGATGTTGGCTTGTCAATACAGGCACTTAACTCAGCCAGGAGTTTTGGGGATTACTATTTCTTCATGGCACTTTGAGTTTCTGAACACTAAAAAAAAACATATTTTTTGTGCAAATACATCAAGGATGCCAAATGTCATTCCCATAACCAATCCAACTCTAGTCTGAAATAGTACATCTCCAATGCAGCATCACTGTCAAGATTCTGTTGACACACATCAGAGAAGAAGTGGAGTTTAGAAAAGATATCCAATGTATCAACCAGAGATTGCTTCATGGAGGTACAGTGGTTGTATATTAAATTCATATTTTTAATAATACAGTGTTATACATCATTAAAATCTGAATCATTTCGTCCCCACCTCCCTCCAGTGTTGACATAGCTGTTAGCTGTATTTTTTCTATTCTCCAGACAGATGAAAAAAAAAGTACACCAAATTACTTACTGCATCAGTCACTAGAAAAAATTTCCATACTTCTGGAAGGTAAATGAGGCTGTTATCTATAGTATGGCAAAAAGTTATCACTATGAACTCTTGGAAAATCATTTGCTCTGCAGATCTTACACAAATGATTGTTTCTTTAGTTATGTTTGAGTTTTATTTTATATAATCACTACCCAATAATGACCCAATTCAGTTGTTCATTTTTCCACTTTCTTTCCAAATTGGAAAAAAAAAATATGGACTAACTCATCTCATTTGTATAGCATCAAACGTATTCAAAGTAATTCTTATAAACTACATTTGGTATTACTTTGTGGTTGTCCAACATGTGAGTACACTACGTTTAGTTGCTGGTCCAAGAAACAGAATTCTTTTAAATTCACTCCATAGCATTGGAATGTTTGACCTTGTGCTTTATCGATAGTCATACAGTACACCAATATTACTGTACACTGGAGTTGAATGGTAAGTTGGTTGAAATGAGTGGAATTCATGGTATGAATACTCACTTGCCTTTTTCCTTTTCCAGTTAATATTTCCTCTTCTACTATGTTGTTTAAAAGCTTTTTTTGTGAATGCATACAAGGGACACTGAGCAAATTTACGGATTCTGTTGGGAAGTTTACACTTTCGTCTTATTTCACCATTGTATCAGTGGATTTTTTTCCCCTTTCCCTGGTATCACACACAGCATTTGCTGATTTGTTTGTTGAGCTATGTCATTTTTTTGTGGCACAAATAATTTGTTCATGCAGACATTCTTTATTTACATAGTTTCTCTCTAGGAACTAATAAAATGTTTTGACAGGTTGTTCCCATGTTTTTATTACGTAATACAGAGTACAGCTCACTCATTACGACATTTTTGTCAGAGTGAGAATCAATGAAATACATGCCATTTCCAAGTTGTATTCTCGAACATTTGTGAATATTCTAGAACATTTGGAAACATTAGTTAACATTCAAGAATTTTCATAAAATCTGGAGAACATTACAGAAAAATGTCAAACTTTTCCCCCTTGAAAAATACATTGATGCAAAAGAGAGAGAAGATGTCGTGGTGACCACCATGACACAAAAGTGATCACTTCAAACACAAATATTTCCTCAAAAACAACAGCTAGTGCATTATGTGGGAACCAAGGGTAGCACCAGACACAAAATTGGTGGTGGGTAGTTTTGGAGGTATCGTCAGCTTCACGCAGAAACACTTTAATTTTTATATATACACTGACTATTGTTTTCATAGGTTATAAAACATATATTTTCTCTGAATGGCAGCACATGTTTTTCAGCCCTATGCCACTGAACCATTACCAACAACGGTTTGACGACTGTACTTACTTAAAGCCCTTCTTGCTTTCATTTAGTGCAACTACATGCATGCAAGATACATTTTACAAAAAAACACGCCACACTGAACAGACAGGAAGACAGTTTTGTTTAACAGAAGTTTAGAGTGTAAATGCAGGAAAGGAAAAAGATATAAAAGATATTCTCATTACAGAAGCAATAAACATTCAAAGTAATTAATTGTCAGTGCCATACAACATATGCCTGCTAGTAAGATTATTCGTGCAAAAATACAACAATAAACCAAAGAAGGAACAGAGAAATGAAGGAAGATAAGCATATTTCTGTGATCATTACGGCAAATAGCACTGTGTTACAAGTGATAATCAACACAGTTACCCACAAAAAATGCAAAAATAATGTTATTTTGAGGGGAGAGGTGGGGGGGGGGGGGGCATGGAGCGAATCAGCATTTACTGTCAAATGTTGTAAATCATGTCACAAAGTAGTTAACATTTCATGCTGAGAATAAACATTAAACAGTTCTTTTTCCAAGACTTAGTATCTGGCAATACTATTGCCACTATTCAAAGGTTAGAAAGCTTCTAAAGTTTCACCTAAACCCTTAAATAAAAGCTTAGGGTCTCCCTTTTCAATATGGTGTTTCTAGGAAATATTTTCTAAGAAACACTACTAAATAGTCAACATCTCCATTTCAAATAGGAAAAAGTAGTGAAAGAAGAAAACTTAAATATATTATGCTCAAGTGACTTGAGTGTACAAAACGTGCTGTCAAACATTACACATGCCTGTTCAGAAAAGCTGAAATCTTGAAACATGGACCAAATCAGGTTCCTAATGTAACTATATCATGCAACTTATTGGAACAACACAGAACTCAGAGTTCAGGACCCACCACATCAACATTTTTACTTTTTCTTTTTATTTGTTAATTTCAGATTATGAAAATCTAAGATATTTTACCACCTATATTTTTATTAAGTGTTGGTACCTGATCTGGTCCAATGCTGAACCTGGGCCTCTACAGGAAGAAAACATGTGTGAAACCCACTTACCTCTCACGAACATTATTGGCCTGTCGACGTTCTTTTTCACGAACTGCCTTTGTGTTTGGGTCTTCACAATCTTCATCCGCACTTGAACAACAGTTGCAGAAACACAATATGGAAATTATCTCAACTGGCCAGATTAGGACAAATACCAAACATTATAACCTTTATCATTGTTTTTATAAGACAGTTAACTAATGACAGAGAACTAAAACTTTTTTTATATAACAGCAATTAAAGGCTGTGACATATTATTCACTTTCATGTCTTGCAAGAGAGCCAGTCACATGGCTGTGTTCACAAACATTGGTACCTCACCTGAGAAAACCAATTTACAGCAAACACCTCACACTGCCAACATTTTCATCTGATTCTTTACTATTAGTTCTAAATGAACTGTTTTAAAATTTATATTTTAAAAATCACACAATTATTATACAGCGTTACTACAAATGATTCATTCACTTTCGAAGTTCAATATTTTACAAAGCATCGCATGTGTAAATATGACTGATACATGAAGAGAACTGTACACTCACTGAGTTTGCATTGTGCCCAACAGTTGGTATTATGAGTGCAGTGCCTCAATGAAATGGTGACAAAACAAGAAAAGAGGTTTTTCTCCAAGCCAATATTCAGCAACCATCCATTTATATAGAATGGTTAATTGCCACAATATGAGAGCATAGGGCACTGAAATACCTCACGACACTTTGGTGCATGAACAAAATTCACTGAAGGTTGTTAGTATTAATGTTTTCTGTGACATGTCACCAACGAAGCTTTATGGGCCATTTGTCTTCTGTGAGAAGACTGTGATGGGTACCTCTTACCTTGATACGTGGTTGTTTTCACAACTGACTGTTGATTACGAGAATTTCATCTTCCAGTAAGATGAGGCACCTCCTCATTGGAGCATCGATGTCTGTCACTACCTAAACGAGAAAACTCCACATCACTGGATTCGACATTATGGTGAAAATGATGTGGCTCCATTCCCTTCACTCCAGGTTGCCTGATCTCATGTCTTGTGACTTATTCCTTTGGGAGTACATTAAGGATCATGTTCACATACCCCCACAGCTAAGAAGACTGTAAGAGTTCAGAGAATGCATCACTGCTGCTATGATGACCACTGAAACGATGTTGCTACATGAAGTACGGAACAAACATCACATCATAGGAGTTTAGACATGTGGCCACAGGGGCACTCACAGAACATTTGTAGAGTGCAAAATGCAAACTTCCTGAGTTTACAATCATATTAGTGCATCAATCATATTTGTACATGTAATACTTTGGAAAGTATAGAGCTTTGAAAATGAACGAATCATTTATAGTAGCCCCGTATTTTCTGACTGTTAACTGGCTGCCAACAGGCACATGGTTACGACTGAAAACACTGCTAAACTTTCAGGCAATATTCCCTTTTGTAGCTAACTAATAAAAAACACACATATGTATTAACATTATCCTAGCTGCAATCTGATGCTTGCTTGCTCTCTCTCTCTCTCTCTCTCTCTCTCTCTCTCTCTCTCTGTGTGTGTGTGTGTGTGTGTGTGTGTGTGTGTGTGTTAGATCCAAAGGAGGACATTGTCCGAAAGATCCGCAATATTTTCCATCTTGTTTATGTGTCTTTCAAACTCTTCAGCACCTCACCTATAGAATTATGGGTTAGGGTTACTCTTTATGTTATTTGTTTTATCTTAACTTGCACTGTTCACTTAATATTATGACCAACTCTATATGAATAAGCATGGCTAGGTAACCTGGAGGGTACATATGTGTTACTGAAGGTATATTACAGGATCTGGGGATGTATTAAGCAAGAATGATAAAGAGTAAATTGTGATGGCCCTGCAGCTGGGGATGATACACACTGAAACAAAGGGATACAGGATATATTACGCAGCCATGAGAAGTGGTCAATTATGTAGAAACTGTTGGTGGTCAAGGTTTTGGATGCCCTGGAATGTGAATGTCAGCAGCATTCCCACTCTGTACATCAGAATGGGACACAACTTATGGCAAAACTCAAGTGAAGTGCAATGGTGGTGTAGACAACTGTAGTTTGGACAAACTACAAATTGCAAATGTGGCTTCACAGTAGACAATTTATGTATTTTCTCTTGCCGATTCAAAGACATTATAAGTTATGACTGTAGGCAGCACAGGAACAGCTTCACTGGAACTGCTCATGCAGTCGAAACAAGATTGCTACCAAAACACGTTGATAGCTGTTTCAGCGTGATTTACATTCCATCAGAGTGTCTGCTCAACATTTGTTTCAGGGTAATTTACATTCCAACAGTGTGTGTGTCCAACACTTACACTGCTCGGCTTATACAGGTTGGTGAGTGCAGTAGGACATGATGGGTGACATTCCCTCAGCTTATGCATGTTGGTGAGTGCAGTATGACATGATGGGTGACATTCCCTGGACATTTCTAGTTGTTGAAAAAGACACCATGAAAGCTGTAATAATGCTCCTAGATCAAGGACGACACATTCCCAAGACCAAAATTGTGCTACAGTGGTTTAAGAGGAATGAAGACAATGAAACAAAGGATGATTAGGGTGTAATATTCTATCAATAATGAGATCATTAGAGCACAAATTCTAACTGGAGAAGGAAACTAACTGTGTCCTTTTCATAAGAACCATACCAGCATTTGCCTTCAGAAATTTAGAGAAACTGTGGAAAACCTAAATCTGCTATACTTCAAGGGTGACACATTCCCAATTGTGCTACAGTGGTTTAAGAGGAATGAAGAAAGTGAAACAAAGGAAGATTAGGGTGTAATATTCCATCAACAATGAGGTCATTAAGAGGGAGCACAGCAATTTGAACCGCTGCTCTCCTGAATGAGAGTTCAAAGTCTTCCTGCCAAGCCACATTTCTTGGCGGGCTGTTAGGAAAAATATCATTTGGGTTCAATACACACAATATCATCTCTATGAAACAAATTTGCAACTTAAAGAGCCTTCCCACAGAGCACTGTTCACAAAGTACAAGAATTATGTTGCTTGTGTGTGCACACCTGGTGCCAAAACCAAGAATCTGAAAAGTCCTTGCCATAACAAACGGTATCTGTTTTGAGTGTTAACTGTGGATCCCTCGGGTATCAAAATATTCTGTTTGATCAGTGTCCTTGCCCTCCCCTCCCCCCCTTGTAACTCTTATCATAGAAGCTGCCACAGCATTTTTGAACAAGGTTCCTCTAAATTATACTTTAGAAGTATAATACTAATTTAGGAAACTGTTTAAGGCATTGTGCAAACCCCCAACATGTGAACATGTGCTTCTCACAACATTAGTGCAATACAACTCAATGGGTGAAAGAAAGCCTAATATAAGGAGCTGTCAGCCTTGATGAGGTATAACATGTTGAGCAATACCATTTGCGTATGTGAATTTTTTTTATTTTTTTGTGTTACTAGCTTAAGCCCAACATGCACTGCAATGCCTCTGTCAATTGTTTTCTAATTTATTGGAAAGAGACACATAAAAACAAGGTAGATACTTAGACAGAAATTTATGTTCAACACTGGGAACTGGAAAAAATGATCCTGCATGATGATACATTTGTTGGCTCCAAATGATGTCATTTGAAATGCCAAACTGTATTTGCAAATGTGTTGTAGAAAGTGCATGGAATTGGTGGAGTCACCTGAGAGCAATGACAAAAGAGGTTCGTGTGTGAACACAAAGTCAGAAGTTTGATTTTGCAATTTGCACAGCTCATTCCTAATGTTTCAGTGTTGAATTTTTGTGCACCACAACGTGCACACACTTTATCTATGAGGTCGATGCCTACACTAGGGTACACACTGTAGTCATAATTGACTCTGTACTGGAGTGCAGCAAGAGTTAAGTCAAAACCAATTAGCACTGTCCCCCAAAATCAAGTACCACAAAAACAGTCTGTGTCCACTCTAACTGTTTGCTGCTGTGCTAATTCCAAAGTACGCTATCAAGTTCCTCATAAGCAATCAGCTAAATTTCTTGGTGCCTATTACCCATCTGATTCCAAAGCATGCAATCGAGCAGTTCATAAACTATCAGATAAAGTTCCTCCTGTGTGTTGGTCTTCCGATTCTGATGCACTAGATAGAGCAAGCTGAAAACAATATGATTCATTGCTTGTTTGGTGACACACCTGGAAAATGTGTTCAGTTACAAACCTTCTCTTGAAAATGCTGATCATTTTGCAAGAAACTGCATGTAAATTGGGCCATTGCTTTTTGAGATCATACATTCCGAACAGATAGACAAACATTTATTTTTTATACAGCTAAAGGCAGAAAATAATAGTAGCATTCATTCTCTTTGCCAAAATGCCAGTTTCATTCTCCAGTTATCTACAAAACTATGTCTTCTTGATAAGTAAATCCCACCTCTAATCTGTTTCTGCATATTATGATGCATTTCATTTGTCTTTTTTTTTTCTTCATTTTCTATACATTTTCTGGTGGAAAAAGCAACATAATAGATCTGTTACATTTTTAAAAATCATGACAAGCAGATTAGCCATGATTTTTTCACTATGCAGTAGATTATCATTTCTTTACATTATATAACGTTTTGCACTTTTGCTTAAAGCTGGTTCACAAGAGTGTGAAAAGGAGGAACAGATATCTGTCTGGTGACGATAGTTGTAGTCTTCCTCTAAACACTAGTTAACACACAGTATCAAAGTAACAATGGTCTCTTGGTTACGTCTTTGTCTTTCCTTTATTACTCAGTGTGTACTTCCTGTAGAAAATGTGTAGATCTGTGTAGGATGTTTCGTTACAGAAGTGCATCCCAAAACAGCCCACACAGAGACAGATGAAAACTGAAGAACATTTAATAGCCTTCTCTAAAATCCCCAACTGTTACGGAGAGGTTGCTAATGGAAAATAAAGTGGGTATAATTTGTGTCCTCTAGTTAAAAACCTATTCATTTCTTGTTTTTTAATTAAACTATGATTAAATCTATAAATGTTTAATAATGATATTCCCTTACGAGAAACAGATTCTTACACAAACAGTTAATTCTTACAGTTGACACAAAATAACAAATAGCATATTCCAAAGCAGAAGCCTCTTACACGCATAAACAACCCACATTTGCTACTTGTCTTTGTTGTGATGAGGCATTTTTAATAGCCCAAAATATAATGCACTGTTCAGTTAAGAGTTACATACTACACACAAAAAAACTTTTTATACATTGACACCCTAAAAATAAAGGGATAAATATGAGGAGGCATTTGTTTGGTCTTTTCATTTAGCGCTTATGAACGTCTAGAGAAAAATTCTATGTGGGATTCAAAGGATTTTTATTGTTTAATAGCTATTACTATATAACATTAACTACTACATTTATATGTGAAGTATGAGAAAGAATCTCACTGACACGCAGATTTGTTTTTTGTAAGTTCAGTAATGTGACAAAGCCTCCTAAACAGCAACTAGTTTGTGTACAGTGAAAAACTATCAACTTCACTTTGTTCCCTATCATAGTTTGTTGTCTGATGTCATGTCATCTTGGTGATACTACTTGACCAATTATCTATGGCCTTTTTTTGTATTTTTCTTCTGTCAGCACCATACCATGCAATTCTGCATACCAATTTACATTCACTGTACATATTTTCATGTGTGCACACTTCTTCTTCTTTCTTTCTTTTTCATTTTAAATACTTTCATGCACGCATAACCTTTCTTTTATTGACTTTTTAATCTTATTTTTGCATTCCACCTGTTTAGCACCCCCCCCTCCCCTCTCTCTCTCTCTCTCTCTCTCTCTCTCTCTCTCTCTCTCTCTCTCTTATTTTTCACGTAACCTACACAATGAAATTACTACTTAAAAATTTATCTTTCAGACGGTTAAAAGATGTGCTGCATTTCAGAAGAAAGGTTTTATAAACTTACTATCTCCTTGAACGTTTGGATCCCTTTTGGCCAGAAGTTGAGTTTGCTTGCACAGCTGTATTAGGACCTGTACTGGTCTGGCTACTTCCCAGTTCACTGCTGCTAGGTTTGGTGTCAGAGCTTGCTCCAGGAGGTTCCTTGCGCTTTTCTGAATAATAATGAAACAAAGATTTGGTATTACAATAAAGTGTAACGGGTGAAAATACATAAGTACTCAAAGATGACTTAATAAAGCACATCTAGTAATCATTAACACAATAAGAAAACAAATATCAGAATTAAGTTTTCTATTGAAACATACATTTGACAACTGTCACAAATATAAAAGGATGAAAGAATGTGAGATGAGATAAAAACTCTTAATATCCTGATTAAGAAGCAGTTGATATATTGGTATCATTACAGTTTTGGACACCCAACAGCACTAAACACAATAAAAAAAAACTGAATTCAAATAGCTGAGTGCTGGAATGAAATTTTCATTCTGCAGCAGAGTGCACACTGATATGAAACTTCCTGGCAGATTAAAACTGTGTGCTGAACCAAGACTCGAACTTGGGACCTTTGCCTTTCGCGGGCAAGTGCTCTACCAAATGAGCTACCCAAGCAAGACTCACGACCTGTCGTCACAGCTTTACTTCCACTGGTACCTTGTATCCTACCTTACAAAGTTCACAGAAGCTCTCCTGCAAACCTTGCAGAAGCAGCACTCCTGAGTTGGAGTCTCGATCCAGCACACATTTTCAATCTGTCTGGAAGTTTCAACTGACTGCTACCCTGATCACTGTTTTAGCTTACTAATCCTCCCCTACCCCCTTTTTGTGTCATGTGACAGGCAACTGACAAAGCTTATTCTGCGGATTACTATTAGGAGCATTCAATAAGTAATGCAAGATATTTTCTTTCTGAGAGCAGGTTGGTTTTATTCGAAATTCCAATACACCATATTATTCCCCATTCTTTTGAATACAGTGCCCTATTTTTTGACATAATCTCCATTCACTGTGATGGCCTTATGCCCCCTTACTGGGAAGGCCAGTATACCTGCATGGTACCACTCTACTGGTTGACATTGAATCCAATGTCTTGCTGCATCAATAATCTCCCCATTATCCGTGTACTGCTACCTGTGTAGTGCAGCATTCATTGGGCCAAACGGATTTAAGTCAGAAGGTGTGAGATCCAGGCTGTGGGGAGGGTGAGGAAGTACAGTTCAATAAAGTTTTGGGAGCACCTCTCATGTGTGCAGACTTTGAGGGTGGTCTTTCACTGCATTGGAGAAGGAGAAGTTTGTTTGAATTTTTGTGGTGATGAACACGCTGTAGTTGCTTCCTCAATTTCCTGAGGGTAGCACACTAAATTTCAGAGATGATCATCGCACCATAAGAGAGGACATCAAACAGAATAACCCCTTCAGAGCCCCAGAAAACTGTCACTATGACTTTACTGGCTGAGGGTGCAGCTTTGGACTTTTTCTTCAGATAAGAGGTGATGTAGGCCACTCAATGAACTGCCATTTTGTTTCCGGTTCAAAGTGATGAACCTGAGTTTCATCGCCTGTGACAATGTTTGATAAAAAATTGTCATGATCAGTCTCATAATTCACAAGCAATTGCACACAAGTAATTCTACACAGGTGACCCTTCGTTGCTCTTAATGATCTACTGTTAGGTGGTGAGAACCCCAATGGACAAACATCTTTGAGTACCCCAACTGGTGGACAAGAGTGTTAGCACTACCAACAGAGACATCCAGTTGTGCAGCAAGGTGTTTGACCGTGATCTGTTGGTTATGTCGAATGAGTGTGTCCACATGTTCCAACATTGCAGGAGTCACAGCTGAGTGCAACAGACCAGCATGCATCATAGCAAACAGGTTTTCACAACCTTGCTGCGGTGCTGACAGATGCCTTGCCCAAAGACTCACCATGCTTTTCTTCACTGTCAGGTCTTCGTAGATATTCTGCAAGCATCTATGAATATCTACGATACTCTGGTTTTCTGCCAAGAGAAACACAAAGATAGCTCTCTGCTTGGAATTCACCTCGAGTAAGGACGCCATTTTTGCAGGCTACGTATAGCGCCGCTACCTATAGCAGCTTCATGAAACTACAGGAGCTGAAGTGGAATATCCATGATGGCCAAGAAGAAAAGTGTTGCATTTCTTACTGAACAAGCCTCGTATAATTGTAACTTTAGTTTTCTTACTATGTTAATTTAACAAGATAAAGATGACTTTGTCTTGTACTTGAACTGGTACTAAATTCATGTTATTGTCTTTTGGGCTACTAAAAGGGAAGCTTAAATCATCACTGAACAGGAAAGCATTACCAAAAAGCCAAGTTCAAAGCACATTCGTTGTGAATTTCATCTATTTAAACAAAAGGCCACTTAAAAACCAAAAAAATTGTTTATTATTCTCACATATTTTTAGTAAATTGTTTATAAAATTGATGGGATCAGTGTGAATTACCTAAACTCTTAACACATGTAATAAGCAGTTGCTGCTGTTGTTAGTAAGTACTGCAGTAAGAGACCTGAGAACTCTTATATTCACAATCTGAATGTTCTGCATATCTCTTTCACATTATCCAATATAAAAACAGTATTCTCCAAGTTTCAAAGACGTTGTACCTAAATTTTTTCACAACATTTGATATGAGAAGCCAGAACATAAAACAAGAATATAATACACATTATATTATGGACAGTGAATTTAAATGTGTTTTACAGAAAGCAAAACCATTAATATCATTTACTGCTCAAAAGGCACTGTCCAAATTGCTGACAACTTTTCTCATTAACTTTTATGTGTAATTTTCTAACTAGTTTCGTAAATAATGCTATAAGAATACTAACAGGTTTAGAGTGTTTAACTGAAACCATTGAGACTGAATTAATTAGTGTGACAGTAGAAATAATTTACTGATTAATTTAATCATGGGCTGCAAAAAATAAACCTCCAGAGGACAGTAACATTATGGGTATCATCAACAGTTATATCATTCTCCAAGTACCATTGTCTCTCCCTTTTGTTTCCTTTGTACATTGTACTCATTGAAATTTGTATTTTTTGCATATTATACAGGGTGATCAATCGTTTACCCAACCGCTTTTGTGGTATGCAGCTGGCAGGCAAGACCGGCTGTTACAGAACATAAACACTTAAAAACAAAAGTGAATTACTCCTGTTTATTAAGCAAGGAGTTGCTGGAACTGCCTCCCTTGGTTGTTCAAGTGTTTCTGACACCTGCTTAGCAAATTGCTCATTACACTCTGCAGTTTCCTCTGATAAATGACAGCAATTTCTTGACAAATGGTAGTTTTAAATTCATCTAAAGGGTGTACATTTGATTTGTATACTTCATCTTTTAATGCCCCTCAGAGATAAAAATCACAGGGATGTGGAGGCCATATGTTGTATAATTCAACATGTCATGAATTTCCTGCATAAGGAACTGGCTGTATGTGCCATCACAGAGTCCTGCTACAAGGTCACAAAAGCACATTTTCTCTCAGTTAATAGGCCAAAAAAAAGGCAACAAAATGCTTTCCACATATCTTTTGCTGTTAACTGTTTCTTGGGAAAAAATAGGGCCTCTTATTCTCTCACTGCTAATAGTGCACCACACTCCAATTTTTTGATCATGCAGATGTGCTTCATGCATTATGTTAGGCTTTTCAGAACTACAGTAACGGTTATTTTGTGAATTAACATATCCACTAATGTGGACCCATGATTTATCTGATAAGGAAGTTAGGTAATGGTCGATCTCTTCATCATGCGCCCTATTCAAAATCCATTCACAAAACTGCAAAATTTTTGCAGGGTCACCCAGTTTAAGTTATTGCACTGTAATTAGTTTATAGGGCTGTAACTCCAGTAACTTTGTAGCCATTTGAACACAGCCATAGGAAATTCCCATTTGCTGAGAAAGGCGTCTAACTGATTTTCTAGATGACTTCTCCAGAGCAATACCAGTGTTATTGAGAGTTTCTTCTGTGAGTACTTTATGTGATTTATTATGTTTCCTGTCAAGAGCACTTCCCGTTTCACAAAACTTATTTACCAGTCAATGAACTGTAGTCTGATTACTTGCTTAAACATCATGAAATTCCTCCTGAAATAATTTCCTTATGACATGAGCCAATTCTGTATGCTTCTATGAATCATATATGAATACCCTTCGGTGAATAAAATACTTGTATTTCACTTGAAACTCTTACAATCGAAAAATTTTATTCTGTTGCCTAAATGAACATGTGTAACCTGCTCCACAACTCTACATAAATGCCTCATCACAGCAGAGGAGAAACGCACTCCCCACCAGCACTTCTGCCAACAGGGCAAAAAAAAGTATGCCAGGCAGTTGCATTAAGGACTGATCACCCTGTACAAATGCATGAATTTAATGTCCATCAATTATACTTTACATCTAATACTTACTGGATGTTGCTCCAGACAGCCTTTCTATTTTAATTGGTCCATCTGTGTCAGGTGTAGGTGCAAGACCAGGATACGAGCTCTGAGTTGCACCAACTGTTGATCCTGGAGTGCCTGGGTGAGGACTGGGCTGAAATTAAAATTTAAACAATAAAGAGATCAAGTTCAGGAACATTTCCACAGACATAAATTAATCATCACCATATAAATGTCACAGAGATATAAAAAGTTTATAGTGTTGATAAACATGACCAACAGCACTATTAGTTACTTCACTACATATTTGAGTGTATTATCAGTACAAAGGTTTTCAGTACATTGTGTCTTGCAGTTGTCAAATATTGAAGAAAAGGCATTTTTAAATGTTTAACACCACAGCTGATAATTATTTACTGGCTTACAAGTTTCAGGATTTGCCAGTTGCATTTGAGATATGTTTGGCGTGGACTGTTCTAATTATGTCATCACACTTAAATTTAGCTTTATCCAGCATGATCTGATTCATGTAACAACATTATTTTATTTTATATACAGTGTTCTCATTGGAATACACTTTGTATCACTGCTGGCTTATTTTTCACAGGTGTTATCATAAATTGGCAGCAACATCTGTCAAATTTACAACATCTATGAAAAATAAGCCAGTGTGATACACAGTGTATTCTAGTGAGAATATATTCTCCACTGTATATAAAATAAAATATCATTATCACATGGATCAGATCTTACTGGATAATGAGGATCTGAGCTACATTTAAGTGTGATGACATAAACAGAACTATCCAACACCAAACACACCCCAAGCACAAAATATGTGGCATGTGAAAACCAGCCAATGTATAATAAGAAGCATTGGTTAAGTTAAGCATTTAAAAATGCCTTTCTTTTAATGTTATCTGTATCCTTGATGAAGTGATAGTAATTAGAAATATATCATTCACAAATATGCTTCTTGGGACAGTATTTAGAAATATGTATTGTTTTCAATGTAGATGACTTGGAAGGAAATCAAACATTTTGAGAAAGAGGCAGGCAAAAAAGGCTAGGGAGGGAGGGACAGAGAGAGAAGAAAACAGAAATATGTCAGAGCAAAAAGTGTATGATATAGCATATTCATTGACCGAAGGAAAGACAAAGACCACAGTCTCATAATATAAAGTTTTTGTTGATGAAATCCAAAATGACCGCACCTACTGAAATATAAAATAGTATTCAGGAAAGTGTAAAAATGGAAACATTCTATTTACAGTTGTGAAAAGGATATACTGCTATTAACTATGAAGATGATACATTTAGTTGCAGACAGAAACAACGAAAAGACTGTTACACACTGATCTTTCAGCCAAAGCTTTCTTCAGAAAATAAAGGAAAACACACACTCATGCTAGCAGGCACATCTGACACACACATCCCCAGTATCTCTGACAGTTCTGCCTGGACTGCAACTGTTCTGTTGAATGAAAGCAGCAATCTTTAGTGGGGCATGGAAGGGGGAGGGACAGGATATGGATTGGGGGAGAGAAGAGTGCTGTCTGGTGGAGCAAGTAGGGGCTATAAAGCAGCAGGAGACAAATCTGTCAGGCACAGAGTTGCGAGGTCGTGACAGGGTTGGAGAGGGGGGGGGGGGGGAGCAGAGAGGGGAGAAGACCAGTGGGTGAGTGGTAGAGAGCAGCACACAATGAGGATGAGGGGATGTGAATTAGGAGGAGGTGATGGAACAGAGGGGGTGGAAATAGTTGGTTGGAAGGTGTCAGGACAGTAGGTTCTTGTAGGTTGAGTCTGCAATAATTTCCTGGCCACCCAGGGACAGCGTACCTGCAGTGACAAGAACTCCTTTGCCCATTATGCTGAAGGTATCAGGAAGGCCTTCACAGACAGGCACTATCCACCAGATCTTGACTGCAAACAGATTTCCCATTCCATATCCTCACGCACCCTCAATCCTCCTCCTGCCACCAAGACCCAGCTACAAAGGAACACCCCTACATCAGCCAATACCACACCCAACTTGAGCAATTGAACCACATCCTACATCAGGGCTTTGATTTTCTATCATCATGTCATGAAATGGGGAGCAACAATCACAAGATTCTTTCCACCCCTCCTAATGTCATGGTCCATCACCCACCACACCCCAGTCTACCCCTGGGGGAGATCCAGGTGGATGACCTGCCTAATGCGGCCACCCAGCACTTCCTATTCCAGTCCAGTCACAGGCTCTTCCCAGTACATCAGGGGCCAGGACACCTGTGAAAGCAGCACGTCATATATCACCTCTGCTGTTATCATTGCACTGCTTTTTATATTGGTTTGACTATCAATCAGCTATCCACTAGAATGAATGGCCACAGCCAAACTGTGGCCAAGGGCAAAGTGGACCACCCCATAGCACAACAAGTAGCTGCACATAACATACTTGATTTCAATGGTTGCTTCATAAACCAGTCTATCTGTATTCTCTCATCCATCACCAGTTTATCTGAACTTCACAGATCGGAGTTATCTTGACAACACATTCTCTGCTCCAAGAATTTTCCTGGTCTCGACTTACAATAACCTACTATCGCCATGTCTTACACCCAACAATTTCTGCCCCCTCTATCACTTCCTGCCAATTCACGTCCCCTCACCATCATTGTGTGCCCCTTCTGCCATATATCCACAAGTCTTTTCCCCTCTCTGCTCCTCTCCTTTTCCACTCCGTTGCTCCACCCCTCCCCACCCACAGCCTCCCAGCACTGCTCCTGACAGGCTTGTCCTGCCACATTCTATCAGACAGCACTCTTCCCTCCCCAACTGTACCCTAACCCTCCCCCTTCCCTAACCCACTCCAACATTGCTGCTTTCATTCAATACAACAGTTGCAGTTCACCCAGAGATAGTGGTCATGTGTGTGTTTTCTTTTCTTTTCTGAAGAAAGCTTTAGCTGAAAGCTCAGAACTTAAAGAGTCATTTTCTTATGCCTGTCTGCAACATAATGGGTCATCTTTAAGGGGATTAAAAATCTATCCTTTTCATAAGTGTTGATATTCCATCCCAAACACTCTATTTACTCAGTTCCTGGTGCTAAGGGTTGCTCTCGATCCTTCTGCCCTATAATTTTCACCTTTTACTTTCTCTCATCCTTTTCATTTTCCCATGCTCTGTGTTTGTCAGTCTATCAGTAGTATGCATGGACAACAAAGAAATTATTGTGAACTGTAACCTGAAAGTAGAAAATTTTAAAGTAAGGGATAAAGATGATTTGCTTTAAAGTACTGGTATTCACAAAAAGGAAAAGTTAATAACAAATTCATGAAAACAGTTATTCAGAAAGAAATTATTTGCATGAAAAAGAGATGGCTTAGAAGCAATGAGCAGAAGTGATGGTAACCTGTTATCATAAAATAATTTTTAAAAATAATAATACTTGGCGTAAGTTATGAATGGGATATGGACACATATCTCTCTGATTTTCAACCTT
Organism: Schistocerca nitens; assembly: GCF_023898315.1. Classification (NCBI taxonomy): domain Eukaryota; kingdom Metazoa; phylum Arthropoda; class Insecta; order Orthoptera; family Acrididae; genus Schistocerca; species Schistocerca nitens. The sequence goes on from NC_064616.1 coordinate 272,058,498, forward strand.
TCAATGTAATTGGTATTTACCATGTTCCCAATAATTTACTTTACTCCTAGCTGACTGACTTCAAACTAACAGTATACAGACCATGTATTCACAACTCTACACACAGACATTCTCAAAAAATTCAAACATGAGAACTAAAAATGAAATGTGCATGTGGTGCATTTGGCTGGGAGGCCCCATCTGGGATTTTTCAGCGGCCTTCTGCAAGTCTTCTTATTTGATGCCATTTTGGCAACTTACATGTCTGTGATGGTGAGAACAACATATACCCATTCCTGAGAAGAGAAAAATCCCCATTCAATCGTTGAAGCTATGAAAAGAAATCCACTCCAATAGGCTGGACACACTACAAGATAGACAGAAATGAGTTGGCCTAAAGGTTCAACTAAGTGGATCTCATCAGGCAGAAAACTATTGGTAAGACCTAGGAAGCAATGGATGGGTGGAGAAAGAAAACACTTGATGCAGCTGGGAAACTTGGAGAAGCCATGCGGGAATAGCTGAGTGGTCTAAGGTACTGCAGTCATGGACTGTGCGGCTGATCCCGGCAGAGGTTTGAGTCCTCCCTCAGGTATGGATGTGTGTGTTTGTCCTTAGGATAATTTAGGTTAAGTAGTGTGTAAGCTTAGAGGACTGATAACATTAGCAGTTAAGTTCCATAAGATTTCACACACATTTGAACATCTTGGAGAATTGGAGACATGTAGCAGAGGGCAGAATGTGGTTGGAAGCCCTAATTGTGACACCATGCGGTCATCTGGGCCTGATCACTTAAAGTAAGTCAATCCAGTACCCCACAATCAATAGTCAGCGATGCTAACCAAAGGCCATGAGGTGCTGACAAAAATGAGAATTTTACCCTGCAGAAGACTGACCACTCCCTTATTCTGCATAATCTCACTGAGGGGTATGCACATTTGAAAGTAGTGGGAAGAAGATGTATAAATAGTGGTCTAATGGATAAGGACTTACAGATGTCCATTTAGCTTCTCACAATATTCAGTAATGATGAAATGAATGAGTGTTTTACTCACTAAAATGATAAAAATAGAAAATGTGAAAATTCAGATTAATGTGTAGGGAACAAAAAGTGACACAAATAGAAAAACTAAAAGAAACCAAGTTACATATCAGCATCTGCAGAATATTTCATTCTAGGGATGAAAGCTGAAACAGACGACTCAGAGAAGTCTGAAAATATACATCACCCAAATAACTTTTATAACTTACCAGATGTGACTCAATAGCTGCCTGGGTGTGATGATAAGAACTAAGTAGTCCATTGGAATGTGTCTGCAATGTAGATGATGCAACAGCATGCAGCCCCAAAGCTTGGCTCTCTGCATGGTTGCGAAGTACATTAATCGCATCATCTAATCTCTCCTCCATCCGTGTGCCCTGCACAATCAAACAAATAGGTTTCCCTGAGGAATAAAAAGCTTCAATCCAACATGACAACGTAACACACAACTACTTAAGCAACATTTCCTCTGAATGCAAACAATATTCACCTTGTTAAATGTATTTCTGGCACTTATCATTTTGACAGCAAGTTGTAAAAAATAAATAAATAAATAAATAAATGAAAATAAAAAAAACTGTAATAACACATATGTCTCTGTAGTGCCCATACACCTAAACATATAATTCACCCAACCATATAAATTAGAAGACAATATGTAGGTTTACCAGTGTTACTAACAGTCTTTTGCTGCCTGCTAAATTCTTTGAAATGCCATCATGAACCTACCAAAAAACAGTCTTCAGCTGACAAAGGTTCCACACATAATTAACATAGTACATATATTATTTGGACATCTATCATATCTTCATATGATGAGTGGAATCCTCAAAAAAATTGCCTAGTCAATGATCTATTGCACCTCTGCTCATTACACTGGAGATTTCGATTAAATAACAGTAAATCTCTAAACAATAATCATAAGTGTTTTGACAATGATAATAATAATAATAATGATGAAGCAATTACTGTTATTTACCATTCATCTTGCCCTGTTGTGTCTCATTTGTGTATGAGTCCTTACAAGGTCAACCAATCAATTTCTGACAATTTTTGTGAGCCCTAACTGTTACCGACTTCTTTGTAGAATTTTTATCTATTTTGACATAGTTTGGTTCTGGCACTCATTTTTATGGACAAATTACTTGTATATTGAGCAGTATGGTGACAAAGCAGGAGCCTAATGAAACTGAGACGATATCAAATCTCCAAGTAGCTTTGAGAGGCAATCAAGTCATACATATTTTGCCGTTTTTCTGTTATTTCCCACCCTTTCTTTGCAGAAGCACACATCACATCTGTAAGTATTCAAAATTAATAAAAATAAAAATACAAGGTGAAAGAAGAAAAAAGAAAGAAACTGAAGAAACGAAATGGTACTTAAAGCAAACAAGAAAACCACACCAAAGTCAGATGTCTCATACTGAAATACTTTGGGTCTCTTTCATTCTGAATTAAATTATATTTCTCCTACTATTTTTACCATCACTCTAACCTTCATTACTGATTTCAGACTTCAAACCCATAGGTATCATATTTACTTCTAAGACTGCTAATTGGTTACATCATAATTTTTGTCTCACTTTTTTAGTCTCAGTGAGTGTATGAGTCTTTCATCCACTGATGTCTTACTCAAAAGGAAAAATTAAGAAGGTTTAAAGGTATCTATCAGACAGAGTGTAAACCACTAATGTTTTCCTTCATTTTTCAGTGTTTCTGTTGGTAAGTCTGAAAAAAGTAACAAGTGTGTACTATTTCAGTACAATTTCAACATTTTAATGACAAAAACCACTCAAACATCAAAATGAGAGAACAAGGGAATTGCCCACCACATAGTCTACTACATCTAAATTATACTCAACAACCTGCTGTACAATGCATGGCAGGGGGGGGGGGGGGGGCTATGTCACAGAAATTTTAGCAATTTTCTAAACTACTCCATTTTCCTATTGTGCAAGGAAACAATAACTCTCTGTGTATCCCTATTTGTACCCTAATCTCTCTTATTTTATTCCGATGATCTCTACATGAGATACACAATGGTGGCAGCAGAATGACTGCACAGTAGTTCTCAAATATTCCCACAATTTAGCCAAATGTGTTTACAACAACCATCTCACTTTTTCTCTAAGGATTCCTGTTTTATTTCGCTGAGCACCCACGTTGCATTTTCAAATGGGCTAAACCAACCTGTTACAACCCAAGTAATGCATCAATGAATTCATTCAATGTTCGCTGTCTTGCCTATTTGATAAGGACTCCAAACACTGGAACATTGTTCTGGAATAGGCTGCACCAACGTGTTGTGTACAATTTCTTTTATGGATGTACTGTGCCTTCCACAAGCCTTCCAACAAATCTAAGTTTTCAATTCCCCCTTTCCTATTACAGATTTTTAGTGCTCATTCCATTTCATGTCACTTCATAGCATTACCACTAGTACTTAAAATGATGTGAAGCACTCCAAATGTCCACCACCATTCTTGTAATCAGACATTATTAGGTACTTTCTCTTTGTTATAGGCATTATCTTGTGTTCATCCACATTTAGATAGAGTTGTCATTCATTACAATTTTGAGCATTTGCTTATGCTCATCCAACAACAGTACTTTCCTGTATAGAACAGCATTAACCAGTCAATGGTCTATAGTGCCACTGATCCCATCTGACAAATCACATATGAATTTTGAGAACGCGAGGAGTCATATTATGGTTTTATGGGGCACACCCAATGTTACTTTCATGTACATTCACCACACTGAGTTCTGTTAGTAAAACAGTCATCGAGACAATCTCGTATCTGCAAAGATATTTCATATACCTGTATCTCGGTTAGTACTCAATGATGTGGTACACTGTTGAGCACCTTTTAGCCATACAGGAACATGGAATGTACCTGTTTACTTGCAGCTACTGTTTTCATGATATCATTTATGAATAAAGCAAGTCATTTTTCTCAAGTGGTTTTTTTTTCTGAATTCCTGCCAACTCATTGAGAGAAGTCCCCCCCCCCCCCTCATGAATATGCTCCAGCAGCCTGCAACAAATGGATGTCAGTAATTCTGATATACAATTTTGTGTATCCAATCTTTTCCTCTTTTTGCATACAAGAGCGATCTGCGATCTTTTCCAACCATATGAGACTATTCACTATGCAACATTCTCCATAAATATGAGCTAGAAAAGAAGCAAATTCCACAGTTTATTCAATGGCGAATCTAACTGGAGTTCTGTGAGGCCTAGTGTCTCATTTGCTTTGAGTAGTCTTGATTGTTTTTCCAATGCTACTGGTGCTTATTCCGCTATCTCTCATGTGTGTGTCCATCTGGCAGTCAGACATTAGTATGGTAGTATCCCAGTGGCGGATACAGAAGAACCTCAAGGAGGGGGTGCTAAAGGAATCTTGAGCTACCTTTACTTTTACCATAATAAAAAATAATCAACACATGCAAAGTGTAAGAGAGTAATATTTAAACTAATAATACACATATACAAGACAATGACATCTTATGATATAAAAAAGTTGCAATTGTGGTTCTCTTCCTTAAATGATGAATTCTATGTGCCTATTATTACTGGTAAATTGGTTATTTAAATCGTCAATAGGACAATCAATGTCAGGGTGAGTGTTCAACAGAGCTAAGCCATTAAGTCAATCCCTAAATGCCCGACACAAATGTATGAAATACGATGACGTAGGCATGCGTGCTACATAGGAAAGTACAACTACTCAATAACTTGATTCAGTCGAGTCAACTGATGAAAGAAAGAACAAATAGCATGCGGACTGACTGGTGGGGGCATCGTGGGTGGCAATGTGGGGGCCCTGCAAGGGGGGGTCGCAAAACACCCATATGTATCCACCATGCATAAATACATTTTTATTGGCTGAATTTAATAATCCTGCTTTCTTTCTGTTGTCTTCAATTTCAACACCAGACTGATCCACAAGATATCAAGTGGAACATTAACTCTATACAAGGTGTTCGGAAATTCCCATTACAAATTTCTAGGGCTTGTGAAAGGGAGCAGGTACATAATACTTTGACTAGGAACCAATGTCCAGAAATGTATCATTTCCATTCTACGATGGTTTTAGTTTAGATGTGTAATTACGTTCATGTCTGATGATGGAAAGAAACATGTTTCATGAGTTGTTTGTCCTGATATGCAATAGGGTAGATAGGATGACCTGTACTACATCAGATGGTCACGTGATGTCACTTAATGTCTGCCTTGATGCGAGATGTATTCAATGCCTGTGCATCTCCGATACAGTAAACACAGTTCAGTACACATTATCAGAAGACACACACATGCTTCTTGTGTATGGAAAAGCTTAAGGTAATGGAAGAGTTGCTAGTCAGTTGTATCATGAACATTTTCCGCAATGTAACACACCATCGCACAAACTTTTTGCCCAAGTTATGCAGCGGCTCCGAGAAACAGGTACCTTCACTGTAAGGAGGCAGGACTGTAGTGCCCCACAGCAATGCTGCATGTCTGAATTTGAAGAAGATGTACTGCATTGCATTGAAGTGAATCCATCAATGAGTACTTGAATAGCATGTGCAGTGAATGTTACTCACAGTATCATCTGGGATGTTCTGCATGAGCAACAACTACATCCATACAACTTACAAAGGGTACACACATTATGTGTCCACCTAATTTTCCTCAATGCATGGAGTACTGTATGTGGTTCCTGCACCGCTGCATTGACACACCCCTGTTTCCATGTCAAGTTCTGTTCACAGATGAATTTAAGTTCACTACGAATTGTGTTCTAAATTCACAAAACAGCCATACATGTTCAGGCATTTCAGCACCGGTTTGGTATTAACATGTGGGCAGGTTTTCTGAGCGGTCATGTGGCTGGGCCATACCTCCTTCTCCTCAAGCTAACAGATCCTGCATACTTGATATTCCTACAAAACATATTGGGCCCACTCTTGGAAGGTGTCCCACTGTCTGTCAGGAAATACGGTTTCAGCATGATGGTGCACATCCTTACTTCTCAAGGGTGGTTTGGAGGCATCCCAACAGACTATATGGTGAAAGATGGATAAGATGAGGTGGTCCAACTTACATGGCCACTGCGATCGCTGGCTTTATCTCCTATGGACTTCTTCTTGTGGGGTCATATGCAAAGCTTAATTTAAAAGACTCCTGCAGAGACAAAGGAAAATCTGTGGGCACAAGTTCTGGCTGCTGCTCGAGAAACTGAAGAGAGACCAGGTGGGATGGAAAGTGTACACCAGAACATGCTTCATAGGTACAATGACTGTAATAATGCTGGTGGTTCCCACATAGAGCTGCTATTTTAATGCATCATTACTGTTCGGTACACACAGTATGCTGGGTTCCTTTTGTTCTGGAATGATGTAAACACATAATGTTAAAGTGTTAACACAAACAAATGTGCTTAAGTGATAATTGTATGTTTTGTAATGTTTCCTTTCGAATTGTAACCTAATAATTATACTGTGACATGCCTAATTCAATTCCTCAAACAGAATTAGACAAGTTAAACATATGAATTAAAACAGTCACAGAACAGAAACAATACTTTCCTGACATGGGTTCCTATTCAAAATTAGTACTCACGCCCCTCAATAAGTCCTAAAAGTTTGTAACGGGGATTTCTGAACAAGCTGTATATGACCAGAACTTCCAAGGTTTTTCTGACAGATTTTTCCTGCCTGTGCAAATTACTGTAGGTTTCATGAATAACCTTTCTCGCTAATGCATGAATTACTATCAAGTTTTCTCTATCACTTTTTCTACAGTCTCTTATGTAGCAAAAGTGTAATAGCCTGTTTTCACAATATATTCCAAAAGGTAGCATTTGTCCATCCCATCCGATATTACTTCACTTGGTACACATAATGTAAACAATGGTTTGTAACATCAGCCTTAATGCCAATTGCTCTCAACTGAATGTTCTCAATTTGTCTTTTTAGTAGATTGTTAGTGACTGGCTATAAGTTTGATCAAACACAAATATTCTCTTAGTGTCCTTGATAACCTTATTGCTTTTGTTTCTGTAATAGTATCATTGTCACTATAGCCCTCATCACAAAACCTGGTGGTTCAAGGACACACATTTCAGCTCTTTATGTCTCACTCCACCTTGCCCCTGGTATTTCAAGATTGCTGTTTCAGGTACTGGCCAATCAGTCATTACAATTTTATACTTGCATACTGCTGGTATCACTTTGTACCATGAGCTTGTTCTGCTTCACAGAAAATTATGAGTGATACTAAAGAGCAACACTCTGTGCATAGCAAAGTCACAATGCCTGCATCTTCTTCATGCATGCCGAAATCAAATGGACATTAGAAAGTGGGTTAAATACATAATACCTAATGTCTTAAATTTTTTCAGCAAAATTGCTAATGACAAAGAATCTAGATGGAACATTAATTTGCCCAAGGACAAAAATTGACAGGAGAAGCACATGGCCTTGTGAAGTTACATTTTTGCGAGCTATGCATTTATTGCACATGGTGTGGAATAGGCTTGTGGTTTATCTGAATGACATTTGTGTTTTACAAAAACCATATGAAACAAATATATCTGACATTACACCATGGGAAATGATGGTCTGGACATATCTATAGGTTGATGTGACTGGCACTTTATGGTTAATGCTGGATCTGCAATTGCTGCTTTTATATAAGGGGCACGATTAATATGTACTCCATGGCTTTAAAATTTCTGTTAAATCTGATTACCATTAGGAAATGAATGGCATGGTTTTCATGAATCTGTCCATTAATCTGAGCTCACTGTAAGAAGTCAGCACTTTTGTAATGGATGATGCAAGATGACAAACCACCATTTCTGAACTGGCAAGAAGCAGATAGCATAACTGGCTTCACAAGAAAGGTGTTCAGTTTTCTTCTGGTTGAACTAGGGATGAACTTCTATCAGAGCAAGAAATAAGAAGTGTGAAGAAGTATTAAAAACTGGACAACATTGCAAAGGGAATGGGACATGAATTTGTGTAACTTCTGCCACATCAAGGCAGTATAACCCTAATGTGTTAATATGGGCTCAAGTTAAATGGGATATAGCAAAAAGGAACAACTTTCAAGCTTGTTGATGCTGAATGCCTTACAAGTGAAGATCTGGATTTTGTTACAAAAGGTGATGTGGCTAAATGTGTACATGTGGAAGAGATGTGGGAAAAACACTATGTAAAGCAGTGCTTTAGGGATGCTATAGTGGAACAAACTTGAATATGACTGATAGTGAACTTGAATCACAATCAGATATTGTAAAAATTAGGGGCATATAAGATATTAAACAACATTCAGCATTTAAATGCTCTTGATCAGCCAAGCTAATAATATCGCTACCTCACTGCAAGTTCTTTTTCTTTGTAGGCTGTATAGTGGATAGTTTCCACATGCTACAAAGTGTTTTTAAGTCTGAAACTTCAAGATTCAATAGCATTTATAGCAAACTGGTAAATAGTCACTGAATCATCTGCTAATGTCTCACTTCACACATTATCTGTAGAGTTATGTTCATTCTTCATGTTTATCCTACTGTACTTCTAAAATACTATAAATCCTTGAATGCTTTTGCATAGTGTATATCAGTGTTTTGGGTGATGGGTTCAATAACGAAGACTTTGTAACAGATGTGACTATAGTCTTTTTGTGAAGTTGGAAATATTCTCTATGATGTTAGGGTAAACTGTCAGAACAAGAATTCTGGTGGCAGTATACTGGCTGTCACTTATGGAGTCTCTTGGAAACAAAATCACGTGTGTATGTGTAATGGGGAAATAATTGTGACTCAATTGTTGCCAAAATTAATTTTATAATATTCTTAAAAAAAAACTTTTAGGAAGTTTCTACGAGGTCTAACGAAACACAAATTTATCAGTGACAACATTTTGCACTAAACAGGTAAAACAATTTCACAACTCACCAGTATTTCACTTTTTTATCTTGAAATACTTCTACATTTTCATAATAAAAAGAGTATTAGATACATCTATAAACTTTGAGAATATTCACATATTTTTACAGTCAAAATGTATTAGAGCATCTGGCTTTTCCACATGTTGACGTGAAAAAAAGTAATTTTCTCAAAAATTGCTAGTAACATCAGTTTATTTCATAACAAATGGCGAGAATTTTTTTGGAAAGTATTCCATCATATTCTTGACTAAAATGAGATAATTTTTTTTTTAATTTTTCTAACATCTGAAATAATCACTAACTGGCAATGCTGTAAATAGGTGGAATGACCTCAGCCTGCCTAGTTTAGTGATGACCACTATAGACGTTTTTATACCGCACAAGTTTGTTACCATATACATCTGTTCTCCTATAAAATAGTCAGTGGCTACAATTAGTCAGTGGAGGAACTAGTGAAACTTAGGAGTATGCTACATGACACTAGAATTAATTTAATCAGGGCAATTATTTGCACAATCTTACCTCAGCATGGTCTCGAAGAAAACCTATTGCTGCATCTAGCCTCTGTTGTTCAGGGGCAGCCTGCTTCAATCACCAACAAACGGTGGAGTAATGTTTCACACGACAGGAATGAATGAATGGTCAGGGGGAAAATAAAAATAAAACAAACACAGGCATTACAAACCATGCATAAATCAAATGAAATACAACTAAATAATTAGCTCCTGAAATGCCTTATGATAACAACATTATGAACATAAAAAAGAATTAGCCTTCAGTTACTCCACAGCAAAGTACTGATAAAAGAAAATTAAAGAGACACTGCATCAATTAGAAGTAGTGAACTTTTATTAACCACACTTACAGATTCATTTAAACTAAAATTCAATAAAAGAAAAAAAACAGTGAAGGTAATGATGATAACATGTAGATAAGAAATGGAGAAATGGTAAGTTACATGTATTTAGCACATATAGGTGCAACACAAGTGCTGATGGTGGTCAGAAAAAAAGTAACAGAATATATATGGAAAAGAAGAAATTACTCTTGTCTGATACATCAAGGTGCATAAAAAATCAGTATCATGAGATTGACAAACAAGCTTATATGCGAAAGATGTGAAGATGCCACAATAAACATGCAATTTTCAAATTAAGGCTAATGTAAACTGATTACTTATTGGCAGGGGTTAACAATCTAATGTTTACGTTTTAAAATGGAGCAAATAAAATATGCACAACATGTAAAAAATATAATGTTATTATGCACGTTTTGTGAGATGAATGCTAAAACCCAAAATTTGATTCAGTCCTTTAGTAAATGAAAACAAATAAATATCAATTTGATCACTTTACACACTATTTATGTCTACATTAGCTACACAGCATGACCAAGTTAAAATTCAGACCATGCAGCAAACTTTTAATACTTGAAAAGTATGACCATGCTTTGTACTCTAATGTAGCTGAGAATTAATACCAATTAATATGCTGATAACTCAGGCATTTAATGTGAAAGCTCTCAAATTCTGGTAGATATTAAATATTTCTGAAATCACCATGCAACACAAGTCCTACCACTTTTGACCCGAAATATTTGCTCTCTCTGGTAAGATTACTTCATAAAACAGTTGGCCTCCAGTTTCAAATAGTAAAACCTGAGACAAACATGAAACATCTATTAATTTTATTTTCAGATATATCAGTGCCAGCAGTACCAACCATATGTAAAGTGCGATCTGCTGCATAATGTGGTGATGTGGGAGTGCTGGGGTGAGGACCAGCATTACTTGGAGGCCACGCCTGACCACCACTACCCCCTGTTAGTGGAGGAGGTGAGCTAACAGGTGTTGAGGGATTTGAACTGTAACTGCTCACACTTTGGTCTGTGGGATATATCTGCAAAACAATGAAACCACACACTGTATTATAATCTACGTAACAATGGTTTTGTTGCATGCGATTTTTGCCGAACTAATCTATACATACAGTAACACTGTAAAACCACTGTGGCAGTCTTTTTGTCTGAATATGCTAATCTCAAAAACTACTAGACAAATTTTCATGGCCTTTTCACAAGTAACTTGAGCACAGCTTGGGATAACATATAAGTTTTATTTCATCCAAATCAGATCACCGAAAAAAGATATCATAATATACTGGGATGCGAGGGAACATATTTACTCTCTGAGAAAGCTGTTTACTCTTTCAAAATGGTACAGAGTAGCAACACCCTCATTTCCATTCTAGCTTTATTACGGCAGATCCAGAGTTCTGCTACAATAAAGCTAGAACAGAAATGACGACTGATCACTGCTTTTTACCATTTTGAAAGTTGTATCACTGTCAATCACATTTTAGTTTCCTAAAGGAAGGTAATTTTATGTTTACTCTTTGGTGTTTGAACTGTATCATATTTGTGAAAATGCTTTAACTAATTGCTACATTCTACACAACACAATTCAATGTAATGAATACAATACTTATACAGTTATCAACATGATTAATCCATATGAATATTATTACATGTGAAATTACATGTTATGTTTTCATGACTAAACCGATCAATCAATATTCATGAAATCTGGTACAGAGATAGCTTATATGCTGGGGAAGAACAGAGGCTAACTTCAGAATGTGAAAAAAATGGCATCTAAGAGTGTGAAGTAGAGGATGGAACATATTTTTTTACTTCAGTTAACATTAAAAAATTATTAAACTTGCCACATAAAGTCCACATTGTACAATGTAAAGTTACTTCATTAAGATGATACATAGATGTGCACTCCTGCCAATGTCCCTCTGCACGCACTCTTTGGCAGCAATGCTGCGTATCACATATCACTGCAGAACACACATCAAAGCTATGCTTACCAGAACAGGCAGACACGGGAGGGCTCCTAACATTATTGCACATACAGCAGCTTAATTCCTCACCATCACTCATCATCATAAACCTACTGATATTTGACTGCAGCATGGGTAACAGCCATTTACAAACATTTCTAGATCTTTGTAACAACTGAAGTACCCAGTCCAACTCATAACTTTGATTCCCATTATGTACAAATCAGAAAAAAAGAGGATGTGCATGTATGTAAACTGTCATTCCTGTAAAATTAGTGCACAATCTGAAAAAAACCATCTTTGTCTCTGGGAAATCTAAGTACTTTCATGTCCAATGCTTGCATTAATCACAGAAAGTCTTCTTTTTTTATAATTATGTTTGCAGTATTCAGTTATGATTGTGTGTCATGCTTTTGAAATGGAAAAATCAGCATTGATTTGTCTGAATATGTGTAAACAATGGGCCAAAACAGAAACCAAGTTTCCTGGCATCAGGGACCAACTTACACACTCATACAAACTAAAGATAGCTCATATTTTAAACAAAACGACTCATTACTCAGACACTAGTGTGTCTTGTGGGGACACGAGGATATTCTTAAAGGTTTCAAAGCACAAGCAACAATTTTAAAACAGTTTACCATCCAGCATAGTTGCATACAATTACAAATTAAAATTACCAGGTTTGGTATTCACTGGCCATCTACAAGATATGTATCTCACGCACCAGAAGATGGTCAGGTGAAGAACAAAACTAGTGATTTCCATTTGAAATTTCATGTCGTTGTGCTGGACAACAAAACATTTTCAAAATAACTTTATCAATTACAGGCAGCTCAATTGCAAATGAAAGACTGTTCTATCTGCAAACAATTTTAATGACCAAAGAATATAAAATAACAAATTAAAATGAAGAAACCAGAGAGGATGAGGCGGGAAATTGCGATCCATCAAACATCTTACACTGCTTTCTTAGTATAAGTTTAAAGGGAGAGATCCATGCCGGTATATGCGAACACCAAGAGATATTTTATATTCCGTTTCAGAAGAAAGGAAGTCAGACTTTGTGTTTCTTACATTATTAAAAACTCTTCTCTTTTCTCCTTGTAAGAAAATTGTCATATTCTATCACAATACTCATTAAATAATACCTTAAATACACCCAATTGTGGCAATCACCAAACAGAACACTATACAGGGTGTGATTAAAAAATGTTATAATTCCAATTTCTTGGCCTCGGAGGGGGACAGCCAACGAAACTTCACTTGACCTGCCACCCCCCTCCAAGCACAGGTGGCAAGGAGCAAATTTTAAAACTTCAATGGGAACCCCCATTTTTTATTGTGGATTATGATTCTACGGCAAAATCTACATACGTTTTGTCTAAAGCATTTTCTTTATTTTGCTACAGATGGAACTGTAATTGGAGGAATAGAAATGGGTACACAAAAGTAATTTACGAAATGTTGCTCAATGGTCCTCGAATACCCAATGGCACATGGGACCCCACCTCCATACTGTGAGGGTAGGACAGGCCCGCATTTCATACCTTCTAAATGGAAACCCCATTTGCAATGTTGTATTCCTCTGACATATAGAACAGGGGACTACTTGACATGCCACCATGGCCACGAAGTACAGATGGGGGCTCTAAACATTACAATACTTTTGCAGTGTTTATTGCATGCCCACCTACCTATAACTTGGAGAACAGACGTGCAAGAGGAGGACAAGTGTTGCAACCACAGGAGAAAAAAACTGACATGGGCCTGATTTACAGAGAATGCAGGAGAAATGCTGAGACTACTGTTGCCTTGTATACCGAGCGTTTTCCAGAGAAAGCTCGCTTTCATTTGTTCTTTTACAAGGTTGTGGAGCATTTATGCCTGATGGCAGAGTATAGACCAGCAAAAGGAAACAAAGCAAACACCTTACAGGAGAAGCTAATGAAACAGCTGTATCAGTGTCAGTGCACCACAACTCACGGATAAGCACCTAGCAATAGTATCGCGATTCCGGTATGTCTGTAGGTGCTACTGTCATAATATTGCATCACCGTATCAGCCATACCACGTGTCACTGCATCAAGAACTTTATGGCACCAATTTCCATAACTGTGTTGTGTTTTCTGAATGGGCATGTCAACAAATGCCAATGACCCCCACGTCCTTTGCCAAGGTACTATTTTCTGATGAGCCTGCATTCACAAGCCATGATAGCATTAACCAGGATAACATGCATTACTGGAGCGTACACAATACCCACTGGTTACGTCAGTTAAAGTATAGTGTGGCATCATGAGGAACAAACTCATTGGTCCGTATTTTATAGACAGCATGTTGAATGGATGCATGTATCAAACGTGTTTGGAACAGGGACTATCAGTATGACTGCAGGATAGTGCCCTGGACATTCGACAACATATATAGTTTCAGCACTATGGTTGTCCAGCACATTATGCAACTGAAGCACGGTAGGTATCGGACCATGTTTATGCATGTTAGTGGGTCGGCAGAGGTGGCCCTATTAATTGGGCTGCTTGGTCCCCGAATTTCTTTCTGTGAGGATATTTAAAAGATAAGGTGTACCAGCAAGTGTCAACAGGTCGTGAAGACATGGTGAACTGCAACAGAAATGCATGTGCTGACATTCCCGCAGATATGCTTCTGTCCTGTGTACGGTCATTTGAAAAACAGATCACTAAGTGTATTGAAGTTGGTGGTAATACGTCTGAACAATCAAGTAGTCCCCTGTTCGAATTGTTGGAGGAATACAATGTTGCGAATGGGGTTTCCAATTAGAAGATATGAAATACTGGTCTGTCCTCCCCACACGGCATAGAAGTGAGGTCCTATGTGCTAATGGATATTCAAGGGCCACTAAGTAGCATGTTGTAAATTATGATTGTGTACCCATTCGTATTCCACTGATTATAGTGCCATGTGTGGCAAAATGAAGAAACTGCTTCAGACAAAACGGATGTAGGTTTTGCTGTAGAATAGAAATCTACGATAAAAAATGGGGGTTCCCATTGAAGATCTAAAAGTTGCCCCCCTGCACCCATGCACAGGGTGGGGCAGGGGGTTGATTGTGGTATCACTGGATGTCCCCCTCTGACTTACCGAACGAAAGTGCTGGCAGGTCGATAGACACACAAACAAACACAAACATACACACGAAATTCAAGCTTTCGCAACAGGAAAGAGGGAAGGAGAGGGAAAGACGAAAGGATGTGGGTTTTAAGGGACAGGGTAAGGAGTCATTCTAATCCCGGGAGTGGGAAGACTTACCTTGGGGGAAAAAAGGACAGGTATACACTCGCACACACACACATATCCAACCGCACATATGTGTGTGTGTGTGCGAGTGTATACCTGTCCTTTTTTCCCCCAAGGTAAGTCTTCCCACTCCCGCGATTAGAATGACTCCTTACCCTGTCCCTTAAAACCCACATCCTTTCGTCTTTCCCTCTCCTTCCCTCTTTCCTGATGAAGCAACAGTTTGTTGTGAAAGCTTGAATTTCGTGTGTATGTTTGTGTGTCTATCGACCTGCCAGCACTTTTGTTCGGTAAGTCACATCATCTTTGTTTTTAGATATATTTTTCCCACGTGGAATATATATATTTTTTTTTTCAGTTAAAATGAACACCTTGTATAAGAACAATATTATTTATACTAGCACACATCTTATGACGTTAACATTAGTTGAATTAAGACTATGGTGAATGCAGCATTCTGAAAGAGGTCATTAAAATACAGAATATCATTGTGTGGCAAGACACAGATGAACAGTTTTTGAAACTCACCATGAAATTCTAAATGATACACACAATTAATAGGCAACACCATTATCTTTACTTACTGATGCCAATGCTTTGCCAAGTGTGTCCCCTGGTGTAGTTGGCTGTGGGCTAACATAGAGAGCAGCAGTTGCAGGGCTTGAAGTAGGAACTCCCACAGCGGTGCCCGCTGTGGTGGGGGTTGTCCCAGCACCTGGACCTGGACCTTGCCCTCCACCACCACGAAAACTTGACATTGGTGGAAGACTTGTGGCAGATTGAGTACCGAGGAGGGAATTATCTTGCTGAGAGCTCGTAACGCCACCTGGCGACATAGCTCCGTAAGCCTGAAATGACACCAGTAAATTCTTTGTCAAGCAGATTTTCTAACGAAACAAATAAAATACTGCATAATTTACACTCTTGATCTACTTAATGCCTCTGAGTAAGTGAAGTAAATATTTATGTTACTCCCTTTGGAGGAATGTTCTGGTAATTTCTGTATCACATCTTTACACAGCAAACTTAAAACACTCTTATTTCTGGTTCATTTGCACTAACTACAATTATCATATGTTCACTAGTCACACTATCCTATTCATTTGTGTCACTGTCACAAACAGCGTACACTGCTACGAGTAGATATGATAGTAAACTTCCTACATTTTATTGTATTAAGTACCCAATTGGTTACCACAGGGTTCATAGCCAATCATAAAACAGCAAAATACCAGCACAATTTTTGTCATTATAGCACCAAGTTGGACATTTGGGAGACAGGCAGATGGGTGCCACCAGAAACAGGAAGAAGATAATGACCAATGTACTGGACATATCCAGCATCACATCTGAAAGATATTGATGATGAATAGCATACCACAAAAACAGAGTGTGAATGAAAGTAACAAATGGCTCCATAAGGAAACTGAACTTGTGCCAGCCAGTACAAAACAATGTGTGAAGGAGCCAATCCAGATAGCAAAGAAGGCACTAATTTTGTTGCTATTACTAAAGACTACAGATATTAATTGTACAAATTTAGTTTCGTCTTGTAGGGATACAGGACTGTTAGCATTTTTCTGCACAGGAGGTGAAAGTTTAGGAGCCACCATACTTTTTCCAATTAAAGCAGAGAAAAAGCTGGTAGTTATCATTGTTCCCTTCCATGTTCATAAATCCCCTTCCTTTCCTAGAAAAGCCTTGTAATGGCCGTTGGTTGTCATAGTGAAAAAATCCAATAAGCCACATACTTTAACTCCTGTTTCTTGTTAAATGCAGCTGATATGTTTCCTCACTCTTTTGAGTACAAGAAACGATTTTTCCCCCAATGGTAGTTAGGCTGTTACAAGTCAAAATGTGATTCCACTTTCCAAACTCAGTCCTTTATTTCCCAATCATCTTTGTAGATGTATACACCAGCACTAAGGTGCACAGTTCCATACATTGGCTGTATTCAGATCTGACAGTTTCTCCCCTGAGTACTGTCAGCCATAAAGTCGTCAATTCTGTCACATACATGATTATATATAGTGTAGCCAAAAATTTTGTTCTGCAAATTTAGTCATCAAGTGTGTGGAAAATCTATGAGGCATTTCAACTATGATTAGTAATTGCATCTTTAGAGTTACCTACCATGGCATCATGAGCAAGATGGATTGGCGGTGGAGGAAAGGTAGACTGTGACAAATGTGTAGACGGTGGTGCTCCTGACAGGATAGCTGGAGAACTGTATGCAGAGTAGTGGCCGGTTTGCAGCTGACCACCACCTGTCCATGGATCACCAGTACCACCACTTGCACCATCTGAAGAAAATTTTTACAGTACATACTTAATTGACAGTTCATAAATTTCTTACCTTTACAAATCTCCTACAATAACACTAAATACAAACACTATATTCCAGGAATACGAGTTCAGGAATGTTGAATGAATCAACCTGATTTTCAAGTAAGCACAATAAAATGTGATCTTTCCTGACCCTAGAGTTGTTGAAAGTGAAATACATTAATGGTCACTATTTTTTCCCATTTTATATTTATGAACCATAAGTTGTTTTCATATAAGAGAAACTGGAATATACACCCAAACATGAATTATAAATATCACAAATTTACAGGATATTACAATTATTTGGCTAGCTCCATCATCATCATAACAGATTTTGTTAATGTACTGGTGTAACTAGGAGGGATACTGGCCATTTATTCAAAACCTTAAAAAGACCTTACTTTACATAGTGAAAAGATCAATTTGCTTTGATCCCAAACAGATTAGCTGAGATTAATTATTTGATTTGATTTGAGTCTCCATGTGTTCCTATCAGTGTCCTCCTAATTGTGCTACACAACCAAAACAAATCACATATTATAACATGGCAGTCACACACCCAGAATATTTACTGAAACTGACAATGGCTACTGAAGCCTGTGTTGATGTAAATTTGGCAGTTCATTTTTGACGACTTTGTCATATTCTTAAGTGGCACTGCAACCCGGACAGCTACGGTCGCAGGTTCGAATCCTGCCTCGGGCATGGATGTGTGTGTTGTCCTTAGGTTAGTTAGGTTAAATTAGTTCTAAGTTCTAGGCGACTGATGACCTCAGAAGTTAAGTCGCATAGTACTCAGAGCCATTTGAACCAACCCGGACAATTACAGTTGTGATTTCATTCAAGGAAAAAATCATTTGAGTGTTGTTTTTTGAAATTTCAAACTTTTTGCTACATGGTGCTTCTTGTAATATATCTAATCACAGCAGGCAATGATGATCTGCACATTAGTGCAAGTGCTTTGTTTTGGTAAATCTGAATGCCTTTAAACTGGTACTTTTTATTGGCTGGGCTGTCACAGTAGTGCACAAGTTAATTGCCAAATACAACTTGTACAGACTGTCACAACATGCACAAGATAGCTGCCTAATACAACTTGAACAGACTATCACAACACACAATCTTCACCAATCTCCTCCGACAGATTTTATTTCTATCCACTCATGTCTCCCTTTCCTCTTACAAGGAATCCCAATGAAGAGATTGTGGAATAGATCATAAGGACCCCACAAAATCTAAATAAACTGTAATTATCACAAAAATAAAAATATTCCACAGCTGTGTTGCATATTAACAAGATAAACTTTTCTGAAATGTTCAAACAAATACCACAGGAGAACTCTATTAATTGATCTTACTTTGCGCTGTATCTCATTTTGATTTTGTCACATTTTCTGCAGTAATTTTCAAATACAGTACACTGGGTTGATTGAATAATAATTTCTGTCCTAACAGATTTTTAAAGAAATGTAAATCCCTCTTTAAAAAGTTTGGAAGAAAAAACAAAGCAGATTTTTTTAAAAATTCAGTTGACTATATAGCTCACTCACCAAGGTAGTATGGCTCTCCACCATATAGCCCTCCTGCCTTCGGTGAGGTGTATCGTGGGGAGTCATGGCCGAATTCATCCGACCCATACTGTAAGAAAAATGACACATATTAGTGAAAGACTGTATTAAAAAAACACAAGACATCATTGCTTTCAGAGACTGAATCTGGTGCTAAATAGTACATAAAGTTGACAATAACACATTATTGTGATCAATATTATGCTTGTAGAATATGTACATCCTTAATTGCAAGATTTTTTTAATGATTTATGTGATTATTACTTTTGTACAATTATGATCTTCTGATTGATCAATGTTAAAAAATGGTGTATACACAAAAAATCTAAGCAATTGTTGTGTACTTTATAGCAATTTAGTAACACTGGCTGAACTAAAGATTAACATAATTGCTTGAAACCAATAATCAAATACACTAATGACCATTCAAATTGTAACACCAGGAAGAACAGCAAATCACAAAATTTTTCTTCCTGTGCATATAAAGTAAAGTAGGAAGATACGCGATTACATCTATTGCTGATTCGGAGGGGGGAGCGTACACAGCAAAGAATTTACTACACAGTGCTACCACCTGTGGCATTAACAATAGTTGCTGGCCAGATGTCAAGCTGAACTTTTTTCGAATTACAGATATGGGTATCTCATTCTATGCTGCTTAAACTCTATTCCACAGTTAATCAGTCTCAGAAGTCAGCCAATGGTTGTGCAGCGGTCTCTTGGTTACCATTACCAGATGTTTCAACACGTGAGAGATCTAGAGACTTCGCTAGCCAGGACAACAGTCAAACACCTCTGTATCGAGGCAGGTTAGGACACCGTGTGCAAAGTGTGGTCACGTGTTATCTTGTCAAAAGATAATATAACACAGATATCTCGAAGCTAGGGCATAGCTGCTAATCTTAATATGTCAGAAATGTAATGCCTGCTGTCCAAGTTACTGGCTATACTAATCGGAGGTGAACATCTGCCCAACGGCATCACACACTGACACAACAGGTGTCGGACCTATACGAGGATGATGACTGCAGTCTGGCAAAATTTTTTCTCGTCAGAGCTTTCACACATAGGAACGTCCATCATGATGCTGTATGTACACGCAACATGTGGTTCCACTCCTGTGTCTAGTGTTGTTATTTGGTGCCTCTGCTGCTGCATCATGGGAAGTTGCAACAATGGATACCGTGCCGAGAGTCTGCAGTACTCCATATGTAGCCGCACTGTCCACGTGGATACTTATTTTGCTGCAAATAAGTCCATTTCCTGACTCAATGTTTGGGATGTGACTGTACAATTCTGCAAGCTAGCCAAACACTGTATCTGTCCATTTGGGAGCTGGTCGTGTGAGTCTGGAATTGAGTACGATTCTCCTGAATCCACTGACTCCATATCTGCATGAGAGTAGTGGGATCCCAATCAATGTGAGCCACAATACTGCTGAACAATAAAGTGCATTCTCGCCTAATTCTGACATGTCTCATTCATTCAAGAGGGATAACACGATTGTCTCACAAGCAAACAGCATTCAAATGCCATTCCTGAATGAGAAACCAGCTGTGTAATATTTTCTTATAGGAAAAATGTAAATGGCGCTACTGTTACGTACATTGTGTGATTATGCGGATATGCTGATCTCTTCATACTCAAACATACAGTACACTTCGTGCCAACTCGATGGTTGTTTCATGCTGTAGTTTTAATGGTCAACAGCGTAAAATTCGACAGCATAAATCTCATCCAGATAGATGTGCAATACACGTTAAAGCTTACCTAATGTCAGCAACAATATTTTTCCTTTTTACAGCTGAACATCTCACGGTTACAAGGTAACCAGCAACAGAGGGCAAGGTTATTGTTATCAAACAAAGTATTCTATGGCCTCGTGGAAGAACCTACTCGAACATTCGCCAAGAGCATTTAAGAGAAACACAAAATACAACTGAACAAAGAGGACAGAAGCAGTGGCTCGGAGAATATGTAAACGAGAGGCAGAAACACTGTAGGTGAAATGCACACCAACGTTATAGACGAAAATGTTGGTTTTAATCTAAAACAGGCAAAAATGGACAAACATATGTATCCACTTTGCAGGATAACCACAGAAGATGCTTTACAAATAAAAGTGAAAAGCGTCTGGCGTAGAACTCTTTTGTAATTTTAGTGCAGTAAGTTTATGACAGAGAAACCAATAATAACTTATTTGAACAGCTACTGCGGATGATGGTAATGCAAACAAAAATATAATCAGAAACCAAATTTCGCAAGCCCAATTATATGTAAATAGAAATCTCTCAAGTCTCAACAAGATAGAACTAAATTTTCGAGATTTTATTTTCTGACTGATACATCCCCACCACATTTTAGTTTAGTTAACGTCTTTTACATGACTGCAGCCATTCTCCCAAGAGACATGAAACAGAAAAAAAGTATTGTTTCTTGGATGAATATGAGTACGAGAAGGCACGCGTCCAAGAAACACAGCAGAGGTACTTAACTATGAACCCAGTTACCCTGTAAGCAAAGCTGCTTCAGTAGTAGTGTAGGTCGCATACACATGGCGTACTTTCGCAGAAATACAAGAAAAGAAAACAAATTAACAGTTCGCAGAGAGATATATGAGCGATACTGGTGGTTAGAAGAAGGAGGCACGCCTCTGAATACGACTGTCCTTCGCTACAAGAAAGTCGGAGGGACAGCAATCTAAGCCGAGATAGCAGCATCCGCGTCGCACAACTTTAATGTGTCCGCCCGATATTGGAAAAATCTGCTGAGTGGCCGGAATTTGTTTTATGGTTCTTGTAGGAAGGCAAGCAGACAACTGGATACACAACTGGTGTCAGCCCAGTTCGGGAACACATCTCGGCTACAGGAACTGGGAACAGCCTCAGAGTCATTTATACGAGACCGCTAATCACTATCAACTATCTCATGTTAACGTGACACGAGAAGTCAGTGGTTGGCTTGGTTTTATTTCACACGCCATTCGCAAACAAATGTCCAATTTTTGTTATGGTTATTGGAACGGGCATACATACGAAGCTATTAAGCCTTATAGGATTGATGTGGCGATGCACGCTAAATGTTGAAACTACCGTTAGTGTCTGTATGCGGTATTCGTGGTACTTCAGGGAAAAAAAAAAAAAAAAAAAAGTCCGGCATCAAATCTAACACACTAATGATTGCAAAATGTCGAAGCCCTTCTGCATGCACTTCGCAGAAAATGCATGCACACGTACATTCCAAAATCTCTTTGTGACATTGTACCCTTAAAATCTTCTGTTTTGTTAAACGGAAGACTACCCCTTCTATCTTACGCTCTAAAGCCGCACATCGAGAATCGAATATTTATGTAACGATCTTCTTCACCTTCAATTTTCTATTTTTTTTCTGACCCTGTTTATTCCAAGCTTCCCAGCTTAATAATATGCAAAAGTGACATATCAACAATGAAAAAATATTTGTGATAATGGTTTCATTTCTGAAGGCATCAACAGCTCCTTCCTCAAAAGAACGCTTTCTTTTCAATTAGAGTGATCACGTAGCAACATTTACGCACGTCGTCGCCTTTTCTGCCATCATGAAACTGATCTAAATCAAAATCTGGAATTGGTTAGTCAATTTACTTAGACGAAGCGTTGATAACAATGGAATTGTGATTTTGTTACGCTGTACTTAAAGTTGGTGTAGGTTTATTTATTCCTGATGCTATACTCTGAGCAATTAAGAAACGGGCAGCTATATTAACCCTTTCAGACCCCTTGTCCATTTCAATGGACTACTTTTCGAGAGTAATATCTCATATCTGAGAGCACAGATGTTTTTAGGATTGTTTGTACGTCGCAATGGAAGTCTTGTGGCTCAATCAGATGGGCGATCCTGCCATCTAGTGGTGAAGTCACGAAGTATTTGGACGTTGTTTGAGACAAGATGGCCGCACAGAGGAAGCACGTAAAAGGTGGGTACATGTTTCGACCAATTTTACGTGTTTAAAGGTTAGAGTTCCCCTTGTTTTTAAGTTTTATTTGTTTTAGTAAGGTTTTGGATACTTTCTATAGCATAATTAGATACATGCTTCGGAAAATCACTGTATTATCGACGTTACAAAACTGATGTCTACTGAAATGGACATTTAGTCCCAATGGTTGTTTTTACTTGTGTCCTTGTATCTCTTCTATATGAAAATAACTTCTGTGATGCAACTGCGCCTTTTTTGTAACGTAGGGGACGAAACTAATTTATTTTATGTTACCAAAGGTTCAGTAGATGAAATTCCAAGCATTTATGTACAATATTGCAGTAGTTGTACTTGATGTTATTGCTTCAGACTTGGTATTTGCGTCTTGTTTCAACACTGTTCATGAAATTGCTTACATCTGACGTATTGATTTTCAGAATTTTATCATATTGAGAGGGATGCTTCGCAAATACTGGATTTGCTGATGACAGGTGAGGTTTCTGACTTAGAGCTCTCAGAAAACGATGAAAGTGGCCCTGATGATGCAGAATCTATTCCACAATGCACTAAACCTGGTATGTAATAATAAAACTATCAATCTCACCTGACTATTATATATATTTTGACCTGGCTGTTGCTATACTGCATTGTCATTTTTTGGTGTTGATGTAGTCACAAACTACGAAGAGGAACAACTGGAGGACGATAGTTGCATCACAGAAGAAGATGACCAAAATCATATTTATGCACAGGACTCAAATGTTGAAGACTCTATTATTCCATCTGAGTGGGTGTTTACTGAAAAAAGTGATATTAGATGGAGAAGAAAATCGCCTACACTCCAAAGCACACCTATAGGTGAAGACCAGTATTCAGTGCAGCCATCAGAGTGTGATATGACACCCACTGAATATTTTTCAGAGTACATTTTTCATGCTTTCTTAGAAAATATGGTTGAAAAAACCAACATTTATGCATTGCAACATGGGAAAACATTTACACCGACAAATGTAACGGAAATAAAGGCTTTCCTAGGACTTCATATAATTATGGGATGCTTGAAATACCCCAGAGTTAGAATGTATTGTGATTCAGCATTGCATTTAGATCTCTTTGTGGAAAGTATGTCAAGAGAGAGATTTTTCCAACTGAGATCAAATTTCCATGTAGTTGACAATTTGGCAAGGCCAGAAAATTGCAAAGACAAATTTTACAAAGTGAGACCCATTTATGATTGTATTAGATGTAGATGTTTGGAACTACAGATTGAGGAAGAATTGTGTGTTGACGAGCAAATGATTCCTTAAAGGTCATTTAGGAGTAAAGCAGTATTGTATGGGAAAGCCTAAACCATGGGGTATAAAACTGTTTTTATTATGTGGAAGAAGTGGTCTGTGCTATGAGTTTCTGTTGTACCAAGGAGATACTCCAGAAATCTCAAACACTTTTGTAAAAAAGTTTGGTTTAGGGGCATCTATTGTTCTAAAACTTGTTGAGAGAATTAACAGGGAACATGTTTATTTAAATTTTGATTATTTCTTCACAACATTCAACTTACAAGAAATATTAAAAATAAAAAATATATATGCAGCAGGAACAGCAAGACTATGTCACATGCCAAATGTACCTTTCACCAGTGATAAGGATTTGAAAAAGAAAGGGCGTGGTTTTTCTGAAGAAGTGGTGAGCATGAATGAAGCACTGATAATGTGTAAATGGTTTGACAACAGACCAGTAGTTCTGGCATCAAATTTTGTAGGATGTGGTAGTCAAGATGAAGTACAGCGCTGGGAAAAATCAAGAAAGACATATGTTTCTGTCTCACGGCCTGAAGTTGTACGTCGTTACAACCATGCTATGGGTGGTGTTGACAAAATAGATATGTTAATTAGCATGTATAGGATTTTTATTAAATCTAGAAAATGGACATTGAGAATGTTGTTCCACGCTGTAGATTTAGCGTATGTGAACAGTTGGTTGGAATACAAAAGAAATACTGAATCACTGGGAGAGAAAGAGACAATGGATTTGCTTCATTTTAAGATGAGAATAGGAGAGGCTCTTGTAAAAATAGGCACTAGTACCAAAGTGAAACGTGGCAGACCCAGTAGTGATTTACAGGACATAAAAGCAAAAAGAGCAAGAACTGAGATTCGTCCGGCACCAGAGATTCGGAATGATCTTACTGGACATTTTCCTGAGTACTATGATAATACAGAAGCTTCAAGGTGTAAAATGCCTAGTTGTAAGAATAAAACTCATGTATTTTGTGAGAAATGTAATGTTCATCTATGTTTTGTCAAAGGAAGGAATTGTTTCAAAATGTTCCACAATGCAGGATGTAACAACCGTTGATACTCTTTGTCCATTACAATGGACATTCTGTAAAATGTAAATAAAAATGTTTTCAGTGATTTTGTTGGATTTATTAGATTTTGAATACCCATTTTTACCTATTACAATGAATAGATATTTTTTTTTTCATGGATGAGAATAATTTGGGTCTGAAAGGGTTAAACGTGGCTGTACTTTTCTCGAAGATGATTTGCGTGACAAAACTGCTTTCACAGACTGAAACATCGAGAAAATTCACAACATTACATTAGACGATCGGTGATTAGTGTTTAATGAAATAGTTGACGCCATAGGCACTTCGTAAGAAAGGTAACAGTAAATTTTACATGAGCAACTAACTACGAGCTAGTTCTGAACAACATGGGTGGTCCATTTGTTGAATGACACAAACGAATTTCCCGGGACTATTTTGGCCATTTCTAATCAAATAAAAGAGATTTTTCAGCGCCAATTAGTTGCAGTGTGTAAGATACAGATACAACGCATCACTTCACGCCAGAAACTGAAGAAAAGTTTTTTAAAAAGCCGTGATCGTGGAAAGTTTTGGTCAGTGTTTCCTGAGACGCAAAAAAAGAATAATTCTTATTTGCTAATTTGTGGAAGGCTAAACAACTACTGACGTATACTAGACAAGCCTTCTAGACCAAACGAATGACAAAATTTGTAAGAACAAGCTTGCAAGACACACGAAAAAAATCATTTTTCTAAGAGAATGCAGCTGCACACAAAGGTGCTTTGCCTATGGGAAAAATTAACAGGGTTTGGTACACTCTAAATTTCACTTATTAGTACATATAAAGAAATTTGTGCCTGGAAAAGAAATCCAGTTCACTGAAGAGGTTGAAGGATATTTTGCGTAATAACCAAAACCGCACTTCAGACAAGAGTTCTAGTCATTGGAAAATCGCATGGATCCAAATTGGTGCTACGTCGAAAATTTAGTTAAAAAAGAAAGGAAAACACGATACCACGTGCCGCGGCACACTTGCAGACTTAGTAGAGAGTACCAGAAGGTGATGGCATAGGATACTTTCTACTGAATCCTATACACACATAAAAAAAAAGTTTTGTATCACCTCGGTTCCTGGCCGGTCGTTGTGGCCGAGCGGTTCTAGACGCTTCAGTCCGGGACCGCGCTGCTGCTACGGTCGTAGGTTCGAATCCTGCCTCGGGCATGGATGTGTGTGATGTCTTTAGGTTAGTTAGGTTTAAGTAGTTCTAGGGGACTGATGACCTCAGATGTTAAGTCCCATAGTGCTTAGAGCCATTTGAATTTGAACCTCGGTTCCGAGAGTTCCAAAACCTGTACACAAAATTGGAATACAGATCAACATAAACATCATTTCCGCCCTTTTTATTGCTCATGAAAACCACGCATTGCATACTGTACCACCATACAGCGAGACCTTCAGAGATGGTGGTCCAGATTGCTGTACACACCCGTACCTCTAATACCCAGTAGCACGTCCTCTTGCACTGATGCATGCCTGTATTCGTCGTGGCATACTATCCACAAGTTCATCAAGGCACTGTTGGTCCAGATTGTCCCACTCCTGCCGGCCGCGGTGGTCTCGCGGTTCTAGGCGCGCAGTCCGGAACCGTGGGACTGCTACGGTCGCAGGTTCGAATTCTGCCTCGGGCATGGATGTGTGTGGTGTCCTTAGGTTAGTTAGGTTTAAGTAGTTCTGAGTTCTAGGGGACTGATAACCACAGCAGTTGAGTCCCATAGTGCTCAGAGCCATTTTTTTGTCCCACTCCTCAACGGCGATTCGGCCTAGACCCCTCAGAGTGGTTGGTGCGTCACGTCGTCCATAAACAGCCCTTTTCAAACTATCCCAAGCATATTCGATAGCGTTCACGTCTGGAGAACATGCTGGCCACTCTAGTCGAGCGATGTCGTTATCCTGAAGGAAGTCATTCACAAGATGTGCACGATGGGGGCGCGAATTGTCCTCCATGAAGACGTATGTATGCCTCGCCAATATGCTGTCGATATGGTTGCACTATCGGTCGGAGGATGGCATTCAGGTACCGTACAACTGTTACGGCGCCTTCCATGACCACCAGCGGCGTACGTCGGCCCCACATAATGCCACCGGAAAAAGCAGAGAACCTCCACCTTGCTGCACTAGCTGGACAGTGTGTCTACGGCGTTCAGCCTGACAATCTCCGACGATTGTCTGGTTGAAGGCGTATGCGACACTCATCGGTGAAGAGAACGTGATGCCAATCCTGAGCAGTCCATTCGGCGTGTTGTTGGGCCCATTTGTACCACGCTGCATAGTGATGGATCTCGCTATGGACGTCGGGAGTGAAGTTGCGCATCACGCAGCCTATTGCGCACAGTTTGAGTCGTAACACGACGTACTAAGGCTGCAAGAAAATTATTAAAATTATTCGACATGGTGGCGTTGCTGTCAGGGTTCCTCCGAGCCAATCCGTAAGTAGTGGTCATTCACAGCAGAAGTAGCAGTTGGGCGGCCTGAGCGAGGCATGTCATCGACAGTTCCTGTCCCTCCGTATCTCCTCCATGTCCGAACAACATCGCTTTGGACACTTCCCTTGTTGAGAGTCCTTCCTGGCACAAAGTAGCAATGCGGACGTGATCGAACCGCGGTATCGACCGTCTAGGCATGTTTGAACTACAGACAACACGAGCCGTGTACCTCGTTCCTGATGGAATGACTGGAACTGATCGGCTGTCGGACCCCATCCGTGTAACAGGCGCCGCCCATGCATAGCTGTTTACCTCTTTGGGCGGGTTTAGTGACATCTCGAAACAGTCAAAGGTACTGTGTCTGTGGTACAAAATATCCACAGTCAACGTCTACATTCAGGAGTTCTGGGAACCGGGGTGATGCAAAACTTTTTTTAATGTGTGTATATTTCTTCCTTCCTAGCCCCCGACACAGCGCACGACTGACGAACAGTTCTATACCTCTAGCGATAGTGCATCTAGTGCAGTTGTTCCCGAACTTTTCCTCTGAAGGTACACTCTGAGAATCCTGCTACTTTGGTGTTCCATCTTCTTTTGAAGGTTAATAAAATTTTAAAAAATGAGAAAAACTTGTTTTTTTTAATAGACTGTTTTAATTTTAAATCATAAATCAATAACACAGAAATCACAATAAAACTTTTAAAAAGGAGAAAAAAAACGCCATCGTTGTTAATGAGTTTTTCGCGGAGCACGTTTTCGCTTCCTGCTGAACACCACTGTTCCGCTGAACACGGTTTGAGAAACCCTAATCTAGTGTAAAGTTATCTTCGCTATTTCTAACGATGTTCCAAGTCTCTTCTTCAAAGTCTTTTTTTGTGTTATAGCTATATTTTCGCGTTTTTTGTGTTATAGCTATATTTTCGCGCGATAGTCGTCATCTTTCCTTGACGATCGTCGTTATTCTTCGGCAACCTTCGTGGTTGAGATTTTTCAACACTCACGGGCCAGTTTTCTATGAGTCAGAGAAACCAGCTCAATCCACGCTGCCCTTCTTCGTAAAAATACGTTACAGTGTTTTTTGGTAAAATCTAATTTGAATGGCACACACTCGATTAGAATTCCTCTATAGGCTGCACAAATGAAGAGCCAAATTGCAATTTGTCTGTCAAATAACTGGAACTTGCCGTTTGCTTTACAAACATTTGATGTATTCGACGATTCCTTTCATGTGTCAACGCAATGTTATTTGGAGGTATTTGTAAGACATGACAAAGCCAGTTGTAAATTATCATTAAAATGCAACTACTTGTTTACCTCCGAGTGAACTGTACAAATTTACAGCCCGTTTTCCCACTCACTGGACGGGCATAAAATTCTTGTCAACCTCCACGAGGGGATAATCATAAAGTTTTAATTTTCACCTCGAAAAAATCAAGCTGTGACTACGAAACTTGGTGATAATGTTAGACAGCTTCTACATATTCACCCTTCAATGCGAGACATTATCTTGACGACAGATGACCTGGTTGCAGAAGTGTGCATTCTGGCTGTTCAGGAGGAGGAGGAGGAGGATATTAGTGTTTAACGTCCCGTCGACAACGAGGTCATTAGGGACGGAGCGCAAGCTCGGGTGAGGGAAGGATGGGGAAGGAAATCGGCCGTGCCCTTTCAAAGGAACCATCCCGGCATTTGCCTGAAGCGATTTAGGGAAATCACGGAAAACCTAAATCAGGATGGCCGGAGACGGGGTTGAACCGTCGTCCTCCCGAATGCGAGTCCAGTGTGTTAACCACTGCGCCACCTCGCTCGGTGGCTGTTCAGGAAACGTTCCGTTTTGAACATCAATTGTCGACATTCTGGAAACGTCAGTGCTTCGTCCGAAAAAGGAGAAACAAGTCACTGGATGCCGCATCAGGTAAATACGGGGCCTGAGGCAAAACTTGATAGGCTAAAGAATCAGCATGTATGAATACGCCAGTGTAGAATGAGTTGGCGCGGCGTCGTGTAGCAAACACACGCCCTTGGGCAGCTTCCCGCTACGCTTCGCCTTCACAGCCGCCCGTAACGTTGTCAGGAGACTTTGGTAGTATGCTCCTGTGACGATCTGTCACTTGCGAGCATATATATTTAGCACTATACCACGACAGTGCAAAAAGATACCCAATCTTCTCGATCGATGATGGTTGGGTATTCGCCTTTTTTCGGTGCTGTTGAATCCATATGTTTCAACCGTCTGTTTGTCCCTTTGCCTCGGGGTCTTAGTGATACACTCAGCACTCGTCCAAGGTAATAAGGCTGTTAGAGACGTCCCCAGAACAGGTGTGATACAGCGGGAACACGTCCGCTTTAGCCTCGGCTGGGTGGATTTTTTGATAGGCGCGAGCAATCGCGGAACACAGCGAGAGGAAACCTTTATCGTGTTCACAATGTCGCGCAATATGTCGAAAACTGATCCACTTTTTGCACAATCGCCTCAAATGTGATATGCTGGCTTTCGACACCGTGGCTCAAATGGCTCTGAGCACTATGGGACTTAACATCTGAGGTCATCAGTCCCCTAGAACTTAGAACTACTTAAACCTAACTAACCTAAGGACATCACACACATCCATGCCCGAAGCAGGATTCGAACCTGCGACCCTAGCGGCCGTGCGGTTCCAGACTGTAGCGCGTAGAACCGCTCGGCCACTCCGGCCGGCAGATATCCTCAATCCAGCCATAAATGTAGTTAGATATTCCATACACAAAGCGTCGCGCGTCTGTGAATTTGATGCGATTACAAAGTCAATAATCACTGAACCTGTATGGTTTCACCGTGACAGTTGCTTTTTCTGTTTCGTATCTCTGACTTCTCATTGTCATACACACGAGATAATATACTGAGTGGTTATAATTAAATTTTTGCTACTTAAGACAGTGTAGACGGAAAACTATTTACTGTACGGGAAGCTACCTTTATATGTATGATATCCAGACTGTGAACTGCAATGTTAGTAGCGTTAGTGCCACGACTTGCCGTTAGGCACCGACACTGGTTCGACGACATAGAAGGAACTCTTGACTCCACGCAGCGTCAACGGCTCCCGTTACGTGATCTGCTTAGCCAAAATGTGGTCCTTGCTCTACGGGAGACAGGTGCTTTTGACTCAACCGTTTCCAGACACGATGGAGTTCCACTTCATATTGCTCGCGAAGTCAGTCGGTTACTCCGTAAAACATTTGGTGAAAACCGAATCATTGGCCGATCGTCCGAAACTGCGAGGTCACAATATCACCAGATTCGAACCTGTGTGATTCCTGGCTGTGGGGCTTCATTAAGGACGGGGTTTATCAATGTGACACTAACAAACGTGGAGGTTGAAGATGAGCAAAGCGAGGGAGGTACCAAAATCCAACCTGAGATGTTTCGGGCAGCAGTAGAGCAATCTCTAGTGCGCTCCCAGGCTGTCGTCACAATGGGCAACGTTTGTAACCTGGAACGTAAACATGGTACGCATTCAGCAAATGTTCCCCTCTCATGTGCAAATTAAAATGTGTTTCTTTCAGTTCTTACAAATGTTTCCATAAATCTTCACTGTCCTACGATGGCTCGTTTTTCACGGGGGCTCTCTCAAGTACCGGAAGTTTAATTATAATCACCCTGCACTATGACAGAGAAAACACTGTTTCCACTATTCACGGACAGCTGGCGTGCCGCGCGATTTGAGGCGCCATATCACGGACTGCGCGGCCCCTCCCGCCGGAGGTTCGAGTCCTCCCTCGGGCATAGATGTGTGTGTTGTTCTTAGCATAAGTTAGTTTAGGTAGTGTGTAAGTCTAGGGACCGATGACCTCAGCAGTTTGGTCCCTTAGGAATTTACACACACACACACACACACACACACACAGATGGCGCACACGACTTCGCTCCCGTAAGTTAACGAACAACTATGGCGATAAGAAGCGCATCCAGCCACCAAGTTAAAATAAAAATAAGTTTGCCAATGATGAGAACAGCAGATTCCGTACGCTGGGATAAATGCTTGGAAAGAGACAGTTATTCATTATCTAGATAACTCCGATATGGTCAACGCACAAGTTGGTTGAGAGAAAAGGGGTGCTAGTCTAAAAATTCGAATCATTTCGTAATGGTCACTTGCCAGCAAGCTTTGCATTTCAGTCTTGGCGCACAACGCCGTTGGTTGCGTTAATGTAAACCTACAAATCATACAGTGTTTTCTGCAAACACAGATCAAGCTTAAAGAAAAGTGAAGTACATCGACTGTTCCATTCAGTTATTAGAAGAAGACAACGTTACATCCACGAATGAATGAATACGAGGAGGGAGATGCATCGGGGTAAAAGAAACAATGGATACAATGATCGACGTGCTACACGCACGAGCATTTCTCAAGACGGCACACTCAGAATTAACATGATTGTGCAGAACTCCGGGCGATTAGACATAAAAATTAGAGCCAGTTCTTGCAAACTTCGATTGCATGATACGATAACGATTTATTTTCAAACAAAAACCTCCCATGATAGGACCTCATTGTCTTTAAAGGCGACTTTAACTAATACATTTCTTGACATTGGTAGGTCTAGCGTTTGAAACTTTAGTCGGGTATACCAAAACTTTTAAATGGAAAGGAGTCGGGACTTTACTTCTTTGAGCTGTTTCTAAAAACATCTAATGTCAACAAGGTGGTGGTGAGAATAACTATTTCTCTTGATACCATGTGACAAAAATACTACATAAAACGAAAGGGAAAGTGTATGAGTGTAGAGGTTACTACAATAATAATACTAAACATAAAATTATAGAGCTAGAACTTTATGGCCATGCACATTACAAACTAGGACCGCCTTCGATACGTAAAAAGTTGCTGTTACTCTGGGTATGAAATCTAAATGACCTTGGATTGTAGCTGGAGGTAATGACACGCATTCTTGAGTGTAGTATATGAGGACGTGGCTAGCGTTCGCTGATATCCCAGATACAGTCGATATGGTAAGACGAGCCACCCTGGCACGAACAGCGACGTGCTGAAAGAGAAGTGTGTCTCATCCGTCCAGGCAACTCGTTTCCACTGTTCCACAGTCTGTCCATCTTCACTGTAACCATAACTAACGATGACGCTTGATCAATAACGGCGCGTATATGCGTTTCCGGAAGCGTAGCAACATTTCAGCTACTTGCAATTAATTTTATTCCAAAATCGTGGGAGGGTAAGGAGAAAATTTCTCAGTCCATGCAGATTTTCTGGTGAAAATGTACTTATTTTTCGACAAAGTTCCCTTTAGAGTGAATCCACTTTGTCCAGCGTTTTTCCAGTGAGCGAAAAGGAACTAGTAGTGTTGGCAAGTACCCTCAGCCATGAACCGTATGGTTGATTGCACAAATATGCATCTAGATGTAGATAGTGAAAATCAGGAGGTGCCGAATCTGGTGAATAGGGTGGTGGTTCCAACGGTTCTTACATAAAATCCTTTTACTTAAAGTCCTCTTGAGTACTGCACGAGTGTTTGGGATCCCCGCCAGGTCGGGTTAATGAAGACATCGAAGCAATTAAGAGGCGTGCTGCTACATTTGTTACCGGTAGGTTCGATCAATATGTTTCGTCAACTCAAATGGGAATCCCTGAAGAGAAGCGACGTTCTTTTCACAAAACACTGTTGAGGAAATTAACAGAACCGGAATTTGCGGCTGACTGCAGTATGATTCTACTGTCACAACGTACGTCATACGGACCCACGACGGCAAAATAAGAGATATTAGGGCTTGTACGAAGGTTTATATACAGTAATTTTTCGATCGTTCCATTTGCGAGTGGACTCGAGTCACAATCAAATACGCTA
The DNA here is from genome assembly GCF_023898315.1 of Schistocerca nitens. Taxonomy (NCBI): domain Eukaryota; kingdom Metazoa; phylum Arthropoda; class Insecta; order Orthoptera; family Acrididae; genus Schistocerca; species Schistocerca nitens. The sequence continues at coordinate 272,092,067 of NC_064616.1, forward strand.
AATGGTAATTACCATTAAAAACAAAAGACAGAAAGAATTATTGAGCTACACTGCCGTTTCCCAAAATTTTGCAAAATCAATAGCGCTTGGAGTCGCAAGCAGATGAGATCTGCGCAAGATGCAGACCATAGGTGACAGACCAGTAGGTGTGTTGTTCTCCACAGTTGGTGGAATCAACAGGGAAGTGCCATTTCTGAAGGTTACTCTTGGATCTTCCAGCTCCAGATCAAGGGCGGTTGAGTGACCTACACACGATCCATTTCTGTTCACGTCCAGGTGGGACGGTTTCCGAAAGGGGTGGCCAGGTCGAGTTATTCTCAAGTTGAGAAATCCACTGTTCTTTCCTTGCTGTAGCTTCTTCTGGACCTCAGCCTTGGCTGTGTTGGGTTTCCTGTGGACACAGTTCTGCTGCTGTAAGGATAACACGTGAATCGCAGCGTGCGAGTTAAATGGGACGGCAACTGGAAACGTACTCCAGTGTTTAAGTACGCGGGACAGTACGAGTCTTACGTGCAAAACGACTAAACTGACACAGATTCAATGTGAAATTCTGGTGTTTTCATCAGAGGGGTGAGTGATTTTCCCAATGATGAAGACTTCCACATAGCAGTTCTCGAATGTCTCCGTGAACATGGAGAGAGCTTCTATTGTCGAGGAACTGAACGATTGGTAGAACGTTCAGACATTTGTTTACGGAGACTTGGCGACTATGTTGGAAAATTATGCTTTGTTTCGGTATCATTTAAGTGCAGTGCAACATTCGATAAAACTTACTTGGCCTGCCATCATAAAGTGTAACTTTCTTTTGAAGTCCCCTCGTAGTCCTGAAATGATCGAAACTTTTCTAGCGTTTTCGTTTCAGTATCCGCTTCTCGTCAGTATTCAACAAACGTGTAAACATCTCGCACAAAAATTTTCTCATAGTTAATTCCTCATGTGAAACAGTCCTGTACCATTTCCTTCGATACGCCTGTGGCGTCAATTATTTCATTCACCTCCAATATCCAACATTTCAACAACATCTGTTTTGTAGTTAGTGTTGTGCGCCCCAACTACTCCAGGCGAAGCGTTTATTATCGATCCGACGATAGTGATGTGGTCATAAAGTGACTGCAGATCGCTAAATACGACACCGTTCTTGGTACGAAATAAACCTAATTACTACACGGTGTCAGAAACCTTCAGAGTCTACGTTATTCTCGATGGTACAGGATCCTTCAAGAAAAAGAACCAGTGAGTGCATCACCGTATAGTCCATTAATAGAACTGAACTCTGGATTCACAACCATCAGCCCATCATTGCTCGCACATGTTGTTTATGATAATGCTGTAACTGATGCTCAAACCAGCACTCTCCACGCTGTATTCTTCCAAGTGCATATTCCACGTGCAGGCTAATGGGTGTGTATCAAAGAATCTTCTCTCAAATTTTAAAGCGCTAACCATTCTTTGTAGGGAAACTTGGCCAATTTCCTGTGGCTTGAGCGACCTAGTTAGTCTTAATTTTCTATCCATGGCGATAACCTTAAACCATTTAGTTCGATGCCTGTTGCGAAACATTTCTCATTACACTATTTGATGAAAAGCCACTGGACTCCTATTAAATTGGCTGTGCCCGCCCTTCGCCTTTATGAAGGTTTGAACTCTACAGAAGACACTTTCACGAGATGTCTGAATGCTTGTGGCCAAATGGCAGTCCATTCTTCCTCAATAGCCGAAACCAGAGAGGGTAATTACTTTGAACGGTGGGGTTTGGAGCGAAGTCGACGTTGCAACTCATTCCAAAGGCGTTCCATTGGCTTCAGGTCAGGATTATGGACAGACTAGCGATTCACGAATGTTACTGTTCACAAATCATTGCCTCACATATGCTGCTTTCTTACAGGGTGTTCTGACATGCTGATATAAACAATCACAATATCGGAACATCTCCTCTACTGTACTCAGTACACAATGCTGTAAAATGTCTTCATATCCTTCCGCAGCATCTAGTGTTTTCTTAACCGCAATAAGGGGAAAACACCATATCTACGAAAAACACAGCAATACCGTAAGATCAGCTTTTCCGCACTTCACTGCTGCCACTACACCGATGTCAGGTAACCAGTCCTTCGGATTACCACACGGCATTGATTCATCACTCCAAATCATCAGATTCCATTCATCCACGGTCCAGAGGCGTCGATCTTTGCGTCGCCTACCACTGATTACAGAAATCTGTGGCTTATGGGGTGCTGTTCGACCACTGTATCCCATTCTTTTTAACTCCCTACGCACAGTCATTGTACTAGCTAGACTGATGGCAGCACTTTGGAACAAAAAGTGATTCTTTCCGCTGATTTTGTGCTATTTTTACAAGCACCTTCCGCAGTGCTCGACGGTCCAAGTCCATCAGTACACGGGGTCTGCCTGTTCTAAATTTACCTGTGGTTCTTCCTTCACGTTTCCATTTCACGGTCATATCAACAAGACTCAGTCAACTTTATAAGTCATGGGATACCTCCTAATATCCTCTCAGACCTGCTTTGCCCGGCGTAGTGCACCGACTCGTTGTGGTATGGACTCAACAAATCTTTGGAAGTCCCCTGCAGAAATACTGAGCCATGCTGCCTCTACAGCCGCCCGTAACTGCGAATGTGTTGCCAGTGCAGGAGTTTTTGCACGATCTGACCTCCCGATTGTGTCCCGTAAATGTTCGATGGGATTCGCGTCGAGCAATCTGGGTGGCCAAGTCATTCGCTCGAACTGTCCAGAATGTTCTGATATGGCACATTATTATTATTATTATTATTATTATTATTAAGCATTACAACCCATGAAGGCTTTTTGCTGCAGAATGGACAATGTTGAACCACTTTGCTCTGTCTTTACAAGTAATTTGCCACTGTCTGTCATGTCCTAGTTTTCTGAGATCGTCTTGAATATTGTCCAAGTATCTCATGCGTGGGCGTCCAAGAGGTCGTCTTCCGGTGGGAATCTCTTCAGTCACTTTCTTGATGGTCCTGTTTGGTGGTGCTCTGATGACATGCCCTATCCATTTCAGTCTTTTGGCTTTAATTTTGGCCACTATATCGGAGTCTTTATATAATTTGTAAATTTCATTGTTATTTAGCAATCTCCATTCATCACTGATCCTATCTCTTATGGGTCCAAATATTTTTCTCAAAATTTTTCGTTCAAATACTCTTAATCTGTTTTCCTCTTTTTTTGTGAGAGTCCAGGTTTCAGATCCATAGGTGAGTACTGGTATAATCAATGATTTGTATACTTGTAGTTTGGTGTTCCTAGAAATTAACTTGCTTTTGAAAACTGTCAAGAGACTATAGTAGCATTTGTTAGCCTTCTGAATTCGTGATTCTATTTCAATTTTTATGGAGTTGTCAGAGGTTACTATTGTACCAAGGTAATTAAATTCATTTGTCTTTGTGAAAGCTGTGTTATTTATTTGCAGTACATTATTATTTGATGGATAGCGGGATAAGATAAAGTACATTGTTTTGTCTGTATTCAGCTGGAGGCCTGTGCCATTTGTGGCTTTAATTAATTGTGCTGTAAGAAGCTTCAAATCATTCTCACTGTCAGATAATAATGCAATGTCATCAGCGTATGCTACAATATTAATTTTGCTTTCCAGTTGTGCTCCAATTTGTAGTAGCTTTACTTTTTGAATTATTCTATTAATTACTATGTTAAAAAGAACTGGTGAGAGTGAATCCCCTTGTTTGACTCCAGTTTTAACCTCAAAGTCTTCAGAAAGTTTGCTGGCTACTTTTATTTTGTATTTTGAGTTTAAAGTGCAAGATTTTATTAAATTTATCAATTTGTTAGGGATGCCAATCTGCCTCATGCACTTCCATAAATATTCCCTGTTGATACTGTCAAAAGCTTTTTTAAAATCAATGAAAAGCATATGTACATTTTGATTGAATTCATATTTCTTTTCACCCAACATCCTTAGGACATATATATTGTCAATAGTCGATCTGTTAGGTCTAAATCCACATTGGGCATCATCTAGGGAGTCTTCAACGTAAGGGCTTATCCTTGCTAACAGTATATTTGTCAGAATTTTATATGTTGTGTTTAGTAATGCAATTCCTCTGTAGTTTGAACAATTTGTTGGGTCCCCCTTCTTGTATATAGGGCACACAACTACTTCTTTCCAATCATGTGGGACCTGTTCCTGCTTCCAGATGTTGGTGATGATTTTGTGTAAGCAGTTTACAAAAGGAAATTTACTGAGCTTCCATATATCTGTGTCTATACCATCACTTCCAGGAGCTTTATGTCTCTTCAGCTTCTTGATGCTTTCTTTAATTTCTGCTAAGCTGGGCTCTTCGTCCGATGGGTCAGCAGTAAGATATTCATTGCCATCCATAAAAATTCCATCGTTGTTTGGGAACGTGAAGTCTATGAATGGCTTCGAATGCTCTCCAAGTAGCCAAACATAACCATTTCCAGTCAATGAGCGGTTCAGTTGGAGCAGAGGACCCAGTCCGTTACATGTAAACACAATGCCATTATGGAGCTAACACCAGCTAGCACAGTGCCTTGTTGACAACTTTGGTCCACGGCTTCGTGGGGTCTCATCACTCTCGAACCATACCATCCGCTTTTCCCAACTGAAATCGGGCTTATCTAACCAGGTGAAGATTTTCTAGTAGTCTAGGGTCGACCGATATGGTGACGAGTCCAGAAGAGGAGAGGAGCTGCAGGCGATGTCGTGTTGTTAACAACGGCACTTGCGTCTGCTGCCACAGCCCATTCCGCGTTCAAAGTCTGTAAATTCCCATCGTGCGGCCATAATCGCGTGGGGAAACTTTTCACATGACACACCTGAGTACGAATGACAGTTCGCCAATGCACTGCCGTTTTATACGTTGTGTACGCGATACTACAGCCAACTCTCTCATGACTTTTGTCACCTCAGTGTATATCTATATCGTCCGTCCAAGAAGTACCGAGTGTGATTTTATTCTTGGCGTATAAGCAACGTCAGCGCAGTAAATATGGTGAGAACTTGAACTAACATACTGTAGAGAACCAACGCGCATTCGAGCACTCAGTTGTGAGCACGCTGTGTAAAATAGTTGACGTGCGGCCGTAGTGTGTCAATGTTGTTGGGTCACAAATCGCAGTGGACCAACATCTATTAAATCAACTGCTCAAGGCATTCTCAAGACTGTTTTAAGGAGAGAAAAGTGTGTGCAATGTCTCCCGGACAAAAACAACGACGCGTGGTCGCCTGATGGAACTTGATTTAAATGAAAAATGAGCATAAGTCTTTTCCGGAAAATATCATCACAGCTGGCGGGAATTGGAGTTATCAATACGAACCTACCACAAAACGACAAACTGCAGAAATTCACATGACGACATAATCAACATTCAAGACAATGTGACACACGAGTGGAACAATATCCCTAAAGAAGAACTTTCCTGACAGCTTCACCTACGGTGCGTAAAGTTAATATTTGGACAGCATAACTTTATTTTGAACAAAGCAAACAAAACCATAAACAAGTTATATGCCTTGTAAATAACAGCTTAAACTTTATTAATATGGTTCCAAGCACTATGAGACTGAACATCTGAGGTCATCAGTCCCCTAGAACTTAGAACTACTTACACATAACTAACCTAAGGACATCACACACATCCATGCCCGAGGCAGGATTCGAACCTGCGAGCGTAGCGGTCGCGCGGTTCCAGACTGAAGCGCCTAGAACCGCTCGGCCACAACAGCCGGCGGAGGGTACGTCATACCACTGCAAAGTCATTCCCTTTTCTCTTTCACTCGCAAATGGGGCAAGGAAAAAACCCACTGTCTACATGCTTCATTACGAGCCCTAATTTCTTGTCTTCGCGAAAAGAATGTTGGTTGCAGTATGGTCATTCTGCAGTTAGTCGTACATATTAGTTCTGTAAACTTTTCCAAGATTATTTCGCGAAACGAACTTCTATTTCCTTTCAGGGACTCCCATTTGAGTTCGCGAAACATTTGCGTAATGCTTCCTTTAATTCGAAGAGGTGGGAATTTTATACGGTCGAGCTGTACTCAAAGAATGTTCCGTACAAGTGTTCTATACGCAGACTCTTTTATAGATGAGCTACGATTTCCTAGAATTGTCCAATAAATCGAAGTTGACCATTCGCCTTCCCTACAACCGTTTCATATCGCTTTGCAAAGTTATGCCTACACACTTAATCGACGTGACTATGTAAAGCAGTATTCTACTAATACTATATTCGAACATTACAGGTTCCCAGCCCCCCCCCCTCCCCCCCCCCCCCCCTGTTCATAAGTTAGAACTTGCTCACATCAAAAATTCTAAGCAGTATGGCGGATGTTTGCCAACTGCGAACCACGATTAGAGGTATATAAAGTGTTATTAATTCGTTCCTCAGCCCCACGGGTTTATTTCACCTGATGATAATGGACTGGTGGTTTGATATTTCAAGCTGTAGTAAAAGCAGACGAGCCAAACGACAACGCATACCAGTTTCCGAAGTTGTTTGTTATATATTCCGATTCATAGCTTATGAAGACGCTTAATCGTTGTGGAATGGCGGCGCTTGACCCGAAGGCAACCGGTTCAATCCTGATGGCGGAAGGAATTTTAATCACTAGTGCTTGGCCAGCAAAGGGAAGAAAGCAGGACTGACGGCGATCAGTTCCATAACATCAGACAGTGCAAATGGTTAGTATCAATAAAAATGAGCCTCGGTTTGGAATCCATCGCGCATCAGCGCCGTACTAATTAACGTTTTAGTCACGTGATCCACAACTTCTGCGGAGATTAATCACTTACGTTCGCTGAAATGCGATTCGTTTTCTAGGTATTATTGGAAGCAAACAGCGATTCACGTAAATGGGACAGAGCTCGTAGTTTCGTAAGTCACCTGATGTGGGCGAGTGAGAAGCTATGCATCACGCAAGATTTGGTAATGATGTTCCTTTACGAAGAAGAAAATACGTAGCCACTGCAGAACACAGATTTATACGGAACTCCACACACTCACAACAGAAAGGTGTGAACTGATTTATTTCCTTGTTGAAACTTCCTGGCAGATTAAAACTGTGTGCCGGACCGAGACTCGAACTCGGGACCTTTGCCTTTCGCGGGCAAGTGCTCTACCAACTGAGCTACCCAAGCACGACTCACGCTCCGTCCTCACAGCTTTACTTCCGCCAGTACCTCGTCTCCTACCTTCCAAACTTTACAGAAGCTCTCCTGCGAACCATGCAGGACTAGCACTCCTGAAAGAAAGCATATTGCGGAGACATGGCTTAGCCAAGTAGAGCACTTGCCCGCGAAAGGCAAATGTCCGGAGTTCGAGTCTCGGTCCGGCACACAGGTTTAATCTGCCAGGAAGTTTCATATCAGCGCACACTCCGCTGCAGAGCGAAAATCTCATTCTAATTTCCTTGTTGCAAGAAAAGAAACCAGCGGAAAAAATGCTCCTATCGGATCACAAAAAAGGCGAACATCCTCCTCTGTATTAAAAGACTTGACTGGAAAGTGGGGCACAAGCTACTTCATTCCACCTTACTCAGCACCTTTAAAAATTTTCGCAGAAGTATTGGCATGCAAACATATTCGCGCTCTTTTTAACGTGCAACTCACCTGACACTCCCACAAGCTGCCCTAACTGAACTCGCTCACACCCACTAGACCATCGTTGTAAGTCTCCAAAGCCCATCCGCTCCCCATTTTCCATTCTCACTCACTCACATTCGGCACAACTCATTGTCATTATCTCTTTGTGGCTCTCCAACTGTCACTGTCTCCTGTCTCTGTCCTACTACTATTGTCTCCTCTCACTGTCACAGTTCTATCTTACTGCTACTATCTCATTCGTTCCTTTCCCCTGCTACTGTCTCTTCTCGCAGCTACTACACACACACACACACACAAACACACACACACACACACACACAAATTGCATCACCTCGGTTCCGAGAGTTCCGGAACCCGTACAGAAAATTGGAATAGAGATCAACATAAACATCATTTCCGACCTTTGTTTTCTCTACGGGTTTCGGTTACATCAGGAGGAGAATCTGGTGCATACATCTTCAATTTCTATCTCCGTGGATTTGGGCTTCTTGTATACTGCGATAAATACAACACCTCCATTTCCCTTTTCCCTATCCTTTCAGTATACGCTTAAAAGTTCCCCAAAGATCTCACTACTGTCAGCATCAGATTTTAACCAGCTTTCTGTAGTTAGTTGCACTCTGTTCCCTCAATGGCTGCCAGAACAGCCTCTTCAACACGTTGAATGAAGCCTCCAGGCATACACGCTGAGTGTACCTGGAGTTCCTTCCCATCCTTTGCTTCCATTTTCCTAAAGGGTACCATTGTTCGCCGTACGTTTGACCTGACAACGATTACTAAACCCCTACCCTTTTATGTTTGCCTCCTCTTGACACAGGACAAAGCAAGTGTCCCCAGAACAGATGAAGTGAGTCACACTGGCTCAGTTTCAGTGAAAGACAGCACCTCAAACTTGCTTGTCTGAGGGATCGGTATAACACCCTCAGTCCTCACTGGTACCTGCCTACCCTATACAGGACGCCCAGACCCATTACTGACAAGCCACTTACAGTCAAGTGGACGGGTAAGGATGGGTCTGGTATTTCCTGCAGGAAAGGCAGTGTTCACAGGAGATACCTCAAGTATCTTTGGTACACGACTCTTGGTAGCCCTCTCAACACATCCATTCGCAGCAGCTTCCAATAGCCTGATAGTTGTCAGGGCGATTTCCCGCTGTTTACGAATAGCAAAAAAATCAAATGTGTGTGAAATCTTATGGGACAACTGCTAAGGTCATCAGTCCCTAAGCTTACACACTGCTTAACCTAAATTATCCTAAGGACAAACACACACACCCATGCCCGAGGGAGGACTCCAACCTCCGCCAGGACCAGCCTAACAGTCCATGACTGCAGCGCCTAAGATCGCTCGGCTAATCCCGCGCGGCTTACGAATAGCAAACATCTCATCCAACGCCTGATAATAGGAAACACAGTGGGGCTGCATTATGCCTGGTGCAATATTTTACAGAACAGTAAACAGTTTTTGCCTGGTGCAGCAGTTTACAGAATAGTAAGTACAGAACTTTATACTGAAGTTGCTCATTCTCTTTTAATTCGTGAGTTTGCTATGCTACAAATATTACCAGTAGTCTTTTGGAATATACGTAATTTATAGCCAAAAACGATATATCTAATATAACAACAGAAAACTTGGTAGTACTAGTTTTACTACTTCTCCGAAGCGTTTTTCAGGCTATAGTTAATACGAAAGTTCGATAGCAGCGTTAACTTACGATAAATGTAGGCAATATTAAAAGAAAGAACTAATGTGAAACAATATATTATTTGACGTCTAGGATATTCGGGAATCCAGCTGGATGGTCGCGTCGTTCTCGCACGATATTCGCGAGGCACGCTGTTGAAATATCGTGCGAGAACGACGCGAACATCCGGCGGGATTCCCGAATATCCAAGATGTCAACAGATCGCCGGGAAAGCATGAAGAATTACAATATATTATTTATTCACAATAACTGTAAATCGCGAACACCGGATTATTGCGAAGTAGGTTACATAAAACACTCGTAAATTACAAAAATCTTTGCAAGCGTCCGACACTGCTCAGAGTGCACCTTTTTCCGTAAACACATAACGAAATTTGGGAACTGTTAGTTGTGAACGGGGATACTGGGGCCCAGATTTTTGAAAAGCACAGTTAAGCTTACAGCTGACGATAAAAGTATAACCTTTATGGTCCGTAATAGCTTGGCTGAGTGACAAACAGCAGTAACTGTATATATAAGATGACTTCCAGCACTCGAGGGCTGCAACCAAGAAAGCTAACGACGGTGTAGTCGAGAGAATTATTATCTTATAATATAAACTGTTACACTAGCGTACAGGAACTGTAAGGTGATATTTCATGAGTGTACGACGTACATCTTTAGAAAGAAGAACAGAAGATTAGGGATTGAGGCCCCATCGACGATGACCCCGAGGGAGTTGGAGCACAAGCACGGATTGGGGAAGGAAACCAGCCAGGTACTTTTCATAGGAACTATTCAGGCGTTTGCCTTATGTGATTTAGTGAAACCACAGAAAATCTAAATTTCGAAGGCCGGATAGGGATTTGAACCGCATTCCTCGTGAACACCTGATTAGATAATTACTGAAACGTGTGAGCGAATCTGGAAGATTGTCAAGGCGGCAGTCCCGTTTGTCGATGCCGTGTCCCACGACTTAATGAAGCTGCCTGGTCTGCTACAACCACAGCAGGAACTTGTAGGCGACACCGAGCTCCCGCTTTGTCCATGTACCGCCACCGAGTACGGGAATCCCGGCTGCTAAGAAAAGGGCGGCAAACATACTGAAGGCTCCAGATGAAAATGTGGAATTACTTTTGTATGCAGTGCATTTCTAACACATTATCGTGAATATTATACACGGAGAGACAGCAGGCGGTTGAATTTATGAGGGCAGCAACATCATGTGTGCAGCGCACATTGCTCAAGCTGTGAAGTAGGCTCAGAATCCCGGTGGCATCTAACAGCCTATTGTGTTGACGGCAGCATCCCCCGGAGCACTTACGGCTGCAACTGAAACTCAAAACTGCACACATCAGTTTACGCTGCCGAAATATATCAAGGAATGTCAAAACAACCAGGGATATATGTTATTGGTAAATCTCGCGAAATAGATGTTAAATTTCGCTGAAAGTAACGACAACCGGGATAAAAAGAACCCTAATGTAAAGCAAGACTTGATACGTAATCCTCAATGAAAGTAGTAGTAGTAGTAGTAGTAGTAGTAGAAGAAGAAGACGAAGAAATACATTTAGCTAGTAATTAACAATGTACTGACTGATTAAACAACAGGAGGTACCATAACTACAGTATGGCCAGAACTCTAAAAGTAATGTAGGCCAGGAAAATTTGACATCATAAGTAAAGCACAAGTTCATAAAGGAAACCGAAGGAAGTAAGCATTTGCCTGGAACGATATGGGGAAATTACAGAAAACCTAAATCTGGATGGCCGGACGAAGATTTGAACCGTCGTCCTCCCGAATGCAAGTCCAATACGCTAACCACAGCGCCACCTCTCTTGGTAAAGGAACACGAGGGCAAAGAAGTTGCACAATACGTAGAACGAATGAATCAGAATATGTGTCGGCAATAATACGGAATTTGAGTTTGTATATGTACAGGTCAACTGCTATCAGAAACTTTTCCGTAGATACCGGAAGCATCCAGACTATAAAGCAGTTGGTGAAATTTTCTAGACGTGAAAAATCAATGTGCGTCCACTATAAAACAGGACTTCATATTTAAAACTAACTGCCCACGCCAATAAATTCACATTCGATCAATTAACAGATAAAATAAACACGGTATTGTAAATCGCATTTATCAAATGCTCACTCAACGGTAAATCCCGATAGTCCACAATGGACATGATTATAAACATCGATTGCATTAGAGTAATACTAAATTTAACGAATCACGCCGAAAGGAAGAAAAGGTGGTACGGAGAAAATATTAAGTACCAGTGTTAGAGAGGACATGAAATTGGTGACGATTAATTACTACGAACGATGTCTCAAATTAGATCCAAGAATATATAAAAGAGGAGTAAGGTCTTAGTAACTAGATAACAGAAAAACATAGAAGACAGGAGGGGAAAAAAGACGGCTAAAACAAGGCAGTCAGAATAGCGGAAACCTAAGTGTCCGGCAAAGAGGAATAGAAGAACGGAAAGTTACACAGAAGAATGAGCGTTCGACGGAAAAAATGAAACACAGGTTCTGTTCACAAAATTGCAGACTGAGTACCTATAGTTACCCAAAGACATTCCAAAGGCCTTATACAGGAAGAAGTTATTGTGCCTGATACTACGTCTGATGTCCGCAGAAATCAAGAGTAATCACCAAGTCCTAATTAGAGGAACAAAGAGCCCCTTGTTTGGCTTAATATCCAGGCTACATGGCTTGTGTCTACTAAATACCAGTACTGCCGTAAACAGATGTTATCAGTTCGTCAGAGAATCACGCCATGGAAATAACAGTGGACGGTATTGGCTTTTTTGTGTATTTCAGTAACTCCATTTGATTCCCGTGAAAACGGAAAAAGATAAGTGTCGCACACTACTGGGGCGGAACCAAAATCATATGTGAGCGCCATTCTCAAATGCACCACGAACAAGAGAAAAGCTTTTCAGCGAGATGCTCCATGTGTAGTAGCTATGGTCTTCTGTGCAATCTGCACGGATACTCTCGGCAGATGATAATGAAGGCGAATGGTCGACTTCGATTTATTGGGCGAATTTCGGAAAGTGCGGTTCATCAGTAAAGGAGAACGCATATAGGACGCTAGTGCGACCTACTCTTGAGTATTGCTCGAGTGTTTGGAATCCGTGTCAGGTCTGATTAAAGGAAGACATCGAAGCAATTCAGAGACGGGCTCCTAGATTTGTTACCGGGAGGTTCGAAGAACACGCAAGTGTTCCGGAGATGCTTCGGGAGCTCAAATGGGAATCCCTGGAGGGAAGACGACGTTCTTTTCGAGGATATAGGTGTTCATTCTTTCCGCACGCTATACAAGATTGGAATAATAGAGAATTCTGAAGGTGGTTCGATGAACCCTCTGCCAGGCACTTAAATGTGATTTGCAGAGTATCCATGTAGATGCAGATTAACACTATTGAGAACCGGCATTTGAAACTGACTCCAGAACGCCAACATACATTTCGCGCAAGGACCACGAAGATAATATATGAGAAATTACGGATCATATGAGGGCATATATACAGTCGTTTTCCCCTCGCTCTACTTGGGAGTAAAGGAAAGAAATAGTAGTGGTACACGTTCCCCTTCGCCACGCACCGTACGGTGGCTTGCGGAGTATGTACGTAGATGTAGATAGTTGTTTATCTTTTGAATGGAAGAGACATCCACCTACAGTCCGTGGGACACAGGAAAGCACAGAGAAACTATTACCTTTCAAAATGTTGCTGATTCTATTTGAAGTTTTACCTACGAAAAGCAAACTGCACCTCTTCCTTCTTGGTCTATCAATGTTGTTTACCGGGTACACTAGGGGTCTGGCTTGCTTCTTCGTTCTTGTTTTTTTACTTCTTAATTGGAAACTGAGTAGTATTATTACAGATGGCGAAATATGGTTTTCTTGCTATAATATTTCCACAAAATCTTACAAGAAGTGGGTGTTTAAGGTGCAAGTTCGCGTCTAGTAGTCTGAAAAGATCATAAGATATTCATCACAAGTCTTTACCACGTTACGTGTTCTACATCCAAATAAATCCACGCAGGACAATGCCTCTCCTAATTTGCAGAAGTATTTAACAATTTTACTTCCTAATCTATTCGTGGAGTCTTACGATCTGTAGCGGACGCTACACTGTGTACAGTATTATCCCTTGGAATTTTAACAGTAAGCTCCGCAATCCATGAAGTTTCTCATGTAGCGTCTGGCTCTTACTAACAGAACCCATGAAGAAACGCGACGTTATTTGCCGAATATTTTATATGCCTTCTACTAATCCTACAAGGTTAGGATCCCACACTGAAAAGCAATACTCAACAACTGTCCTAACGAGTGTTTTCTAAGCTACCTCCTTCATGGATGAAAGAAATATTCTAATGAATATATCTAGCATATTCCATACCTGCAACTAGTTTTATGTCCTGTGATCGCCAACGGTGCAATCAAGTAATAATGGATTTTGCTACCTATTTCAGAATTTTTAATAACGGCAATTTCGGCAGTTTTAATAACAATCTTCTGTGCGTTTTCTGAATTTCGCTGACCTTTTCTGTCTTTGCGTCTTCCTTAGATACAACAGAATCGTCCGCGTACAGCTTCACAGGCCATCCAGCGTTGTCCATCGAGCCATACCACGAACAGTAACGGAGCTGTAACACTTCCGGGGGGGGGGGGGGGGGGCACACCCGAAACTATATTCCCATCTGCCGATATCTCGTTGTTGAGAACTAAGCATTGCATTCTATTTGCTGTTGGTCCTTGAAGAAGATGGTTCGCATCACACTTTTCAAAAATATGTAAGGGCTTTTTAGGTTCCGCAGGCTTGTACAGATAAGAAACAAATTGTTGCGTGCCTTAAAACGACGAAGAGATGCATGCTGTAGTCGGAATCAATTTTTTGAAGATAGAGATTTTCCGAAGCGTTGTATTGCAGGAGTGAAATATGCCCACGATTTCTGAACGCTTGGTCCTGCAATATCTTACATCATCGCACTGCTTTTAGTATACTAAGCCAAAACAGTGGACGGCGTGACGACGAAAACTATTCCACTAATATTCTGCCCCCAGTCGTGCTTACTCTCTCACGTGAAAGGGACAACTACAGCAACAAATTAAACAGAAAAGTTTACCTAGAACTTAGGAAGTCTAACGAAATGCTGTAAAGAAAGTTCACTTGCTCGATACATACAAATAGGATACATTAAACGTATTCGGAACTGCGAATATACACAACCATCTGCTGTAGACTTCCCGGTTATCGCGAGCGGTCGCCTTACCATCTGACTATGCGTGCACGACTCACGGCCAACCCAACTTCCATATGTCGTCAACTATCTGTCAAAAACTTGTACTCGTACATCCATTATGTATATTCCCGTACAGGTGAGACATTTTACTTGAAAGTCGCTCGCCCGGTGTCGGCGAATAAATTTGAAGTGCCTGTGTTATTCTGAAATACGATGAACAGGCACTGCGGAGACTACAGCCGTTATGAAATGCATTAAATGGATTCGCAATTACTCGGAATAATTCAGTACTTCGACGTGATTGTATGGTACGTTGGAAGAGCAGCTCTTGCAAGGTTTAAGAAGAAATGTCCCCTATATGTCTCGAAATGCCATAGCGAAAGATCCGTATTGTAACAAAAAAATGGTTCAAATGGCTCTGAGCACTATGGGACTTAACATCTGTGGTCATCAGTCCCCTAGAACTTAGAACTACTTAAACCTAACTAACCTAAGTACATCACACACATCCATGCCCGAGGCAGGATTCGAACCTGCGACCGTAGCAGTTGCACGGTTTCGGAATGCGCGCCTAGAACCGCGAGACCACCGCGGCCGGCTTTTCTTCCTCATCCCTGTGCAATTCGACCCTGAGCTCCATCTCAAATGGCATATTAGCTTTCGAGACGTTCATCCCCACTCTTCCACGTATCTCCTCTGGACGCGAAAGTCGGTTTCAGCCTTCATTTCACGCCAACGCTTAGACTCCTTTGAAATTACTCACTAATCTACGTAAAAACGGAAGGTCCGGAAAACAGAAAGTTTGTAATGCAGGTAGGTATACAGAATCTACATAGAATACATATTCAGAAGACAGACTCATGAAATGTTCGCTTTTGTCAAGTATCCCGCTCAAGCCATATGACCCCGTCCCCGCTTTGGCGCTGTTTCAAATTGTGTTACTAGTTTCCTCGTTTAATCTTTCTGGGAATACTCCCACTCCACTAATGCTCCACACGTGCGTTCGTGTGTCAATGCCAAAAGGTCATGCATATAACAAGCAGCATAAATCACTGCCGAAAGAACGAGCGACGCGTGATACTGCATGAGAAGCTGTTGCAACACAGTTCCTTATCTGCAGACCTCTAATTATGCCCCGTCACAAGCACACTGTTTATGAGAGGCAACTCCAGATGTCGAACGACTGGCTCCCTTTGCGAAAGCAATGGCATTTATCTGCGACAGAAGACTGTGATCGTCGAGAACATTAAGTGCTCGTTTTTAATAACTACTCATCTCTGACTCAATCGGTCAGCGCCTGTCTCACCAACACTTGAGAGACCACATTAACAGTAAGACCAAGCTGCCACTCTGAAAATGTGGTGAGGACCGTGGATGAGTTTTTTTCTGGAAACTACTGCTATCACCCACGATCCGTGGAAGAAATACATTGGCGAACTCTCGCAGCGCTAAGGAATGGAAGGCGGCGTTTCTACAGTAACGACCGCCTAGAGCTACGCTTCCTACTTTAAATGTAAACCTCTCATGAGAATGACAGCAACCCATAGTACATTGTAGAAATTTTCAATGAAAAGACGTCCAGATCTTTGATTAGGCATAAGATGACATTTGAGCGATGCTACGTTTATTATGTTCGCCATTCTTCAGGTTTTTTCACGGCAGCCCCAGCCCAGGTATCTTTGTTTAGCAACCCAAGACATTGAAAATAATGGAAAGTCTTATATATTTCACATACTGTCCTACAATAGCGTATTGTATTTGCAACGTACAATTTGAGGAACTGCTTCTTTACGGATTCAGCTGACCGCTGAGGGACCTCCACTACGCTGTTAAGGTGATGGTAAAGGGTATTTGTGAATAGTGTGCTACCTTCTTGCACGTGACATAAAATTCAAATGGCTCTGAGCACTATGGGACTTAACATCTGAGGCCATCAGTCCCCTAGAACTTAGAACATCCATGCCCGAGGCAGGATTCGAACCTGCGACCGTAGAGGCGACCGGCTGCATGTGACATAGCGGTACCGTTATTTCTGTTGTTATTTCACTTTCATACACAATGGTCGTATTGTTCTCTAAACAAATACAAGCGTTTTTTCTTAGGGTTTTATCTGCACTTGAAAGGCAATTGATTGAAGATAGGATACACACTGTGACAACAAGTCATGGGATGCCTCCTAATATCGTGTCGGACCTCTTTCCGGCTTATTGGAGCAACTCGACGTGGAATGGACTCAACAAGTTGTTGGAAGTCCCCTGCAGAAATATTGAGCCTGCTGCCTCTATAGCCGTCCATAATTGCGAACGTGTTGCCGGTGCAGCATTTTGTGCACTAACTGACCTCTCGATTACGTCCCATGTCGGGCGATGTAGGTGGCCAAATAATTTTCTCGAAATGTTCAGAATGTTCTGAAAACTAATCGTGAACCATCCTGGCCCCGTGACATACCGCACTGTCATACATAAAAATTCCATTGTCGTTTGGGACCATGAAGTCCATGAATGTCTGCATATAGTCTCCAAGAAGCCGAACATAACCATTTCAACTCAAAGATCGGTTCATTTGGACCAGAGGACCAGTCAGTTTCATGTAGACACCGGCCAAACCATTATGGAGCCACCACCAGGTTGCACAGTGCCTTGTTGACAACTTGGGTCAATGGCTTCGTGGGGTCTGCGCTACACTCGAACCGTACCATCAGCTCTTACCAACTGAAATCGGGACTCATCAGACCGGGCCACGGTTTTCCAGTCGTCTACGCTCCAACCAATATGGTCACGAGCCCAAGAGAGGCGCTGCAAGTGATGTCGTGCTGTTAGCAAAGGCATTCGTGTTGGTCATCTGCTGCCGCAGCCCATTAACGCCACATTTCGCTGCATTGTCGTAACGGACACGTTCGTTTTACGTCCCACATTCAACATTCATTTCTGCAGTTAGTTCGCGCAGCGTTGGTTGTCTGTTAGCACTGATAACTCCACCCAAACGCCGTTCCTCTCGGTCATTAAGTGAAGGCCGGGCCTCTGTGTTGTCCTTGGTGAGAGGTAATGTCTGAAATTTGGTATTCTAGGCACAGTCTTGACTCTGTGGATCTCGGAATACTGAATTCCGTAACGATTTACGAAAAGGGATGTCTCATGCGTCTGGCTCTAATTACCATTCCGCGTTCAAACTCTATTAATTCCCGTCGTGCGGCCACAATCACGTCGGAAACCTTTTCACATGAACCACCTAAATACAAATGACAACTCTGCCGGTGCACTGCCATTTTATACCTTTGTACGCTATACTACCGCCGTATGTATATGTGCAGCCGCGCGGGATTAGCCGAGCCGTCTTGGGCGCTGCAGTCATAGACTGTGCGGCTGATTCCGGCGGAGGTTCGAGTCCTCCCTCGGGCATGGGTGTGTGTGTTTGTCCTTAGGGTAATTTAGGTTAAGTAGTGTGTAAGCTTAGGGACTGATGACCTTAGCAGTTAAGTCCCATTAGATTTCACACACATTTGAACATTTTTTTGTATATGTGCATATCGCTGTCCCATGACTTTTGTCATCTCAGTGTAATTACAACAAATTTCTGTACATTAAATGCAAAACATTGTATCGTATTTGGCCTCAAGTGCTGCATTATAGATACAGCGTACCGTATAACGTGTTTGTTCAATTATTTATGCTGGACGTTCTAAGAGATCAAAACCGTTTTGATCGCATAATTTTTTTAAAATTTTTTACCTAAAGTTCTTACATGACGCGTTTCGCTGACTAAATTGGTATGTATTTTCTCATAAAGGAAATTTCCAATATCTCCACACTCACGTATCCCTAATTTAAATGGATAATCGGCTTATCCTTCTGCCCCATGTGAAGATTTTACAGTAATACTTTAAATTAGATGGTAGATGTCGTGTGACTAGGGCCTCCCGTCGGGTAGACCGTTCGCCGGGTGCAACTCTTTCGATTTGACGCCACTTCGGCGACTTGCGCGTCGATGGGGATGAAATGATGATTAGGACAACACAACACCCAGACCCTGAGCGAAGAAAATCTCCGACCCAGCCGGGAATCGAATCCAGGCCCTTAGGACTGACATTCCGTCGCGCTGACCACTCACCTAGCGGGGGCGGACGACTTCAAATTAATGTCGTAGACTGGCGCCTACGAAACATCCGTCACCCTTTACCTGTCATTTTTGTAGTGACGGTTCATACTGTCCAGTCACGTTAATGTGATCACTTGTCAAAAGCCTGAATAATCACATATAGCAGCGCAGACCACTGCGAGGCGTGCAGGAAGCAGGAAGAGTGAGTGAGATCCTGGAAGGTACCGACAGGGATATGGGCCGTGGCGCCTCCAGTGCAGAGGCCAGCTGCGTTACGTTTCTCGGTTGAGGATCCACGACGCGAACAGCCCGTTCGTCGTGATTCCACAGATGCTACATCGGGTTTAAATCCTGGAGTTTGTTGGTCCGGGGAACACGGTAAACTCATTACGGTGTTCCAACCACGCATGAACACTGCGAGCTGCGTGACACGTTGCACTGTCCTGTTGCAAGATGCCTGCGTGCCGAGGAAACACAAACTGCACATAGGGGTCGACATGGACCCCAAAGACAGATGCATACCTGCGTTAATCCACTGTGGCTTCCAAGATGACGATATTAACCAGACAATGTCACGAAAACATTCTCCAGACCATAAAGTTCCTTCCTCTGGCTTAGACCCTTCCGACGAATATTGCAGAGTGTTTGCTTTCAGACGTTTCACGCATTACACGCCAACTGAAATCTGTCCGATGGAGCATAAAACGGGATTCACCTGGAAACGCCACCCAGTCGCCTCTCAGGGGAGTCCAGTAGCGGTAATGGCGAGAAAATTCTAAACATCGTTGTCGTTGCCGATGAACACCAGTCGCCGGCCGCGGTGGCCGAGCGGTTCTAGGCGCTTCAGTCCACAGCCGCGCTGCTGCTGCGGTCGCAGGTTCGAATCCTGCCTCGAGTATGGATGTGTGTGATGTCCTAAGGTTAGTTAGGTTTAAGTAGTTCTAAGTCTAGGAGACTGATGACCTCAGAAGTTAAGTCCCATTTTGCTCAGAGCCATTTGAACCATTTGAACAGCAGTCAGCACGAGTGAACCAAGCACCTGCCGCGGAGGCTCATACGTAGCAACGTTCGCTGACCGGTCGTTCAGCAGACACTGTCAGCACCCAGTTGTTCATCTAGGTGGTCAGTTACTCAACAGTTCCACGTCTATTCCTCTGTACACATCCCCGCAGCCGTCGTCCACCCGTGTCATGTATGGCCCGTGTTGCACCACAGTTGCCTCGCGCGCCGATTTTGAAAACTCCCGTTTCGCTATGCACGATATACACTAACCACGGTCGCGCCCGAACAATTTACAAACTTAGCCGTTTCGGAAATACTTCCACCCTTGGCCTGAAAGCCAATGATAATGTCCTTTTGGACGTCAGATCAATCGATCCTTTTCCACGTTACTGCAACAACTGCACTGTTTTTCCGCATCCCCCGACACGCTTCATACAGAGTAGTCAGGAACAGTCCGAAAAGCTTGTAAGGGTTTTGCAGCGTAGGTTGAGCTGAGAAATAAGAAATAATTGCTACGATAAAAATCGATACCTTGCGCCGTTGCCGAGTTAATTATCAGCGAAGTTAGTCACTCAGGCTGTTGCGCGCCTTAATTCTAGCGGCCCGCTAGATAGAATTAGTCTCAATTGTTCTCATAGTGTAGATGATAGCGCACGAGAGTGCTTAGCTTTTGGCTTGGGTTCGATCGCTACAACCGTCCCACGTCCATTTTTTATACCGCTTTCTTGTTCGGTTTTAGAGAAAACAAACGAAGGACACGTTTTGGCTACATCATCTCCGGCGGGCCTCTTGAATTTGCGCGCGCATCGGCCTGATTCTGTAACTATACTGATGATTAATTAGAAAACAGAGAAACGTATCGAATTTTTTTCTTAACAATTATTTCTCAGTGCAACCTACCCTGCAATTCCTTCAAAACCCTTTCAGACAGTTTTTGACCAACCTTTATACCCTCCACCGCTAGTGCCGTCACTTGTCGTCAGTGAGTGGTTATTGCACGTTGACGTCGAAACGCACACGGTGGTCACCCCAATGTGACGGGACCGTGTACTACACTGTAATTTAAGAATGTCTTATTTTATAATGTTTTTCTAAATAATTCTTTTAATGTATGTTTTTTGTGTGAATTTTCTCGATCTACACCATTACTTTGTGAAAGAACTTTATTAACAGAGGGGATCACTTGGCATGCTTGAATTTTGCATATCAAAAAAACATCAGAATGAACTAAAATGACTGAAAAAAATTCCGAAGCATACATTTGTAGACTTCTGTTATCGTACAATTTCGCTATGCCAGTTGTAGCTATTTCTTATGATACACCGTGTATATTGTACGCCAGGGGTGTCCAACCCGCGGCCCGCATGCGGCCCATACCAAGTATCAAAGCGAGTATCATACAATCAGAAAAACGAGATTCCACTAAATTTCGTTTATATCTAGTTATGATAAGGTGCATATTTTCAGTCTGAAACTCTTGCCACACGATGCTATTCTCTCATTGGTCCATTTCTTTCTTCTTCTTTTTTCAGCGGCTTATTGTTAGTGTTACGTACATCATGTGCGGGTCCAAAAATACTCGTCTTCTTACAATGTGGCCCAGGTAATCTAAAATGGTTGGACACCACTGTAGTATGCAATTAGGATTCTGTTAACACTCCCTAGGATTACACCGGAAGCTACTTTTGCGTACGAATATTCCTCTTCTTAAGTACATGTGTTCTACTCGTATTTACTACCAACTGCGAGGAAGAGCACATAACTTGTGTAGCGCACAATGATGAGCATGCAAAGTGAGCGCGGTTAGTAATGAAACTCTGAGCTGGGATGTAGTGGTGGGAGGGGGTGGTGGCGGGGGGGGGGGGAGTTAGTGCTGCGCGTCCTCTTTTTATTACGGCCACGGCGCTCTTTAATAACTTCCGGCGGCCTCTCCGTATAGCTGCGCGCCTCAACAAAGACGCCCCCTCCTCGCGCCACACACCAATGACCAGCGCCTTGCCTGCCCTAACCACCTACAACAGAGCATCGATTATCCCAAACAAATGAGGACGGGGGTGCTCAAATAACTGATTTTTCGGATCAGCGAGCATCTGTGAAAAAATATTGTACCAGTGTTCGAAGAAATACGAAACAAAGAAACACTGGATTAAACAAAAACTGTACACATATATTTCGTATCACGACTCTTACAAATAACACAGAAAATTGCATACATATCTTGGCTTGAAAAGTTCAAAACGGTCATTAAAGTAGGTTGGTTGGTTTGGTTGGTTTGTTTGGGGGAGGGAACCAAACAGCGAGGTCATCGGTCCCATCGCATTACGAAAGGGTGGGGAAGGAAATTGGCTGTGCCCTTTCAAAGGAACCATTCCGGCATTTGCCTGAAGCGATTAGGGAAATCACGGAAAACCTAAGTTAGTATGGCCTGACGAGGGTTTGAACCATCGTCCTCCCGAATGCGAGTTCAGTGTGCTAACCACTGCGTCATCTCACTCAGTTTAAAGTAGGTATACAGTTTAGGAGAAGAACTCCAAAATTTCTTTTGGCTAAGGAGCTGAGACTTTTTTTCCGTTTTTTGCTGATAAATCTCGCAACCTTTTTAAATCGCTGATTGGATAGCATTACGTTCTTCTTCTTGTTCTAACAACGTCGTAGTTGTACAAAGTACAAACATTTTAAACATAGCAGCTGGACAGCATCGCACTCTTCTTTGTTGTTCTAACCACTTCGTGGCCCAGTGGTTACCACATTGGACTCGCATTTGGGAGGACGACGGTTCAAACCCGCGTCCGGCCATCCTGATTTGGGTTTTCCGTGATTTCCCCAAATCGGTTCAGGCAAATGCCGGGATGGTTCCTTTGAAAGGGCATGGCCGACTTCCTTCCCCTTCACTCCCAATTCCGATGGGACCGATGACCTCGCAGTTTGGTCCCGTTACCCAAATCAATCAACCAACCAACCAATCTAAGCACTTCATAGTAGTTTGTATCAAAGATGTGAAAAACTGCCTCACTGGATGGTCTTTTTTCAGCACGGTCGTTGTCATCCTACACTTCCTCATCATCATAAGTGTCTTGGTCGGCGATGAAACTGGAAATTATTTGATGGTCCGTCAATACTTGACCAGTCTCGCATTCAAGGCAGTTTTGAATATTTTGCTGAACATGTTAATCAAATTCTGAAATTTCTTCGGTCAGCCCGGCCGCTTCGTATACGAACTGGCTGTTTGGTGGCTCTTGGCGTGCAATGATAGGCTCATCTGCAGGAAGGAGCGTATTTCAAGCTCTCGCTAGCATAATGCTATTGACAGTAGCCAATATATTGCTACCATACACACAGCATTCTTTAAGTGCATTTCTTTGTGCAGTTACTTTACTGTTTCTTATTCAGGGCGAGTCAAAAAGGATTTAACAACTTTGAAATTATATAGAAATACATTGAGATAACTTAACAGAGTCGTAAGATGTGTCGTTTTGTACCAAACAACCTCAAGTTTCACATAAAAGTGTCAACCGTCATTTTGGTTCAATATCACAACCATTTGTGATGCGACAAACATCCCACCGGTAATTAAATTTTCTTCGATTTTCAGGTCGGCTAAATTTTTTGGTAGGGGAGGAACACACCCACGGTCTTTCATGAAACCTCAGAGAAAGAAATCCAGTGGTGTCAAGTCTTGAGAGCGTAGGGCCGTCTTAGCCAATCCACCGACCTGGTAAGCGACTATCGAGAAAACCTGGAACTTCCCTTGCTGGTAGTAAACCATGCTATCTCGGTCATCTTCATCTATCTGTGGAATTAAAAAGTTTTCAAGCATATGTATCGCGAAACCAACCCGCAGCAGCGAAAGTAGCCATTTTAACTGTACACTACGCTGGCGCCTCTGGTGGCGAAATGGCATACTGATACACTACGTGAATCAAACGTGAAATTGTTTGCTACAAAATTATACATCTCCCGATTCTGCAAGTTATCTTAATAAATTTCGGTATCATTCCAAAGTTGTTAGGTCCTTTTTGCCTATGGTTTGACTGATAGCTCAGACCAACATCAATCAACAATGATAAATAGTCTTAATATTTTACTAACCAGGTATGTATGATGTACCAAAGCCGTGAGGTTTATTTCCCACCACAGTTTCTGTTTAGAACTTATTTATTTTGCGTTCTACTATGTACGCTCTTCACGATCATCTTCAGACGGTACAAACATACTTCACTATGTTACAAGGCTTCACAGCTGTAATATGGCTATAGCTCTTCCAACAAAATGCATATCATTTAAGAAGTACACAGAATAATAGCATATTACCAAGTCATCAATAGCTACCACACACGTAGTACACAGTGTTCGTCGTTAGTTATTAATTTCGAGCCTTGAAATTCTGGCAGTTTTGGATGTTATATGGAGGAAGGCAACGGCATACCAGATCGAATAGGGGATTTTTTTCTAAATTGAACTGTGGTGTTCAAAACAACTATGGGATTAATGACAAGGTTACCTTATTACTTTATGTGGAAAATAGATTTTTTAAGGAAAAAACTGATAAAACTAAATTAAGAGTAACAAGACGGTCATTTTGCAGGGCCCTAGAGAACGGTTAATGTAACTCTATGAAATAAGAACAGAATGAGACAGTTAAATCAAGGAAAACAAATACAATAAGACTTCAATAAGGGAACTACAAAAACGGAATGCTTATTTGAGAGAATTTTAGTTAGCTTCAACTTTAAACCATCGTCAAAGCTCCTAACCTGGCTGCATAATATGATCACCACATTACAGTGGGTAGTCCTGCATTTCTTCGTAATGGTCTATAAGCTAATGCTCATTCGGAAAGTAACGTATTTCGTCCATCGTCTGTAAGTGTTCGCACCACCTGTTGCGATATTTAGTCATTCTACATTCAGCTGGTTCTCTTTCTAGCGACTGTCGCATAGTTTAGTTTCTTATATTTTCTGCTCCTGAGTAACCTCTTCTATTGCACCTAGGGATCTTTTTCCGCGTGTCCATCATTCACTTTCGCTGAGTCTGGGAAGAGTCTGCCTCTAGAATGTGCAATTACTCGAGGCTTCCTTCGTGCTCAAAGCGTATTTCAACGTAGCTGTACCATCCTCAGTGAATACTCTTCATTCAATAATCTGAAATTTCAGTCCGACTGGCACCGGCTTTCAGGCTGAAACGAGCCTCGGTGGACGACGCGCAAATCCGCGTCGTCGTAAACTATGTTGCAGTAGCACTATTCGCAGCCAGCGTGCAACACGCAACAAGAGACGAATGGCGAAGCTGAAAGGGGAGCGAAAACAAGGCACACGTAAACGAAACTGCGCCGCGAGAAAATAACCGAGCAACAGTAGTCACCGCGAGCTTACCATTGCACAAGCTGCGAGGAAAATCGAGTGAAAGGCTCCAGCCTAACCGGTAGATCGAGCCACTACAGTGCCGTAAAATGATTTCATAACACGCTATATATGGATAACGTAACACACAACGCACGTACAATGCCAAGTTTCGAATTAACTGACGTAACGCCGCTTCGTGATAAATCGCCACGTTGCAAAATCACTTAGGTGATACACAAGGAATGCCTTGTCGTTTGCGCTGCAGAACATTTCTAAGTAGTTGAAAACAAGGCGTAGCGTAACATAGCAGCGGAGTAAACTGAGCTGGCCGGCCGAAGTGGCCATGCGGTTAAAGGCGCTGCAGTCTGGAACCGCAAGACCGCTACGGTCGCAGGTTCGAATCCTGCCTCGGGCATGGATGTTTGTGATGTCCTTAGGTTAGTTAGGTTTAACTAGTTCTAAGTTCTAGGGGACTAATGACCTCAGCAGTTGAGTCCCATAGTGCTCAGAGCCATTTTGAAACTGAGCTGTTTTAAACTAATTGGACGTTAGACAGTGTTTTTTTATTATTATTAAGTCTTCGGAAGAACTGTCTTCTTCCAGTGACAACTGGTCGAATTAGTGCTTGATTGCGAGTGTTACAAGAATAATAGCCGCGCGGGGTAGCCCCGCAGGCTGGGCCGCCTTGCCTCGGTTCACGCGGCTCTCCACCGTCGGATTCACATGGTTCAAATGGCTCTGAGCACTATGGGACTTAACTTCTGAGGTCATCAGTCCCTAGACTTAGAACTACTTAAACCTAACTAACCTAAGGACATCACACTCATCCATGCCCATGGCAGGATTCGAACCAGCGACCGCAGCGGTCGCGCGGTTCTATACCGAAGCGCCTAGAACCGCTCGGCCACACAGGCCGGCTAACTACCCCGTCGGAGGATCGAGTCCTCTCTCGGGCATAGGTGTGAGTGTTGTCCTTCGCGTAAGTTAGTTTAAGTTAGATTAAGTAGTGTGTAAGCATAGGGACAGATGACCTCAACAGTCTGGTCCCATAGGAACATACCACAAACAAACAACAAACAAGAAAATCATACCTGAAAGACAATCAAACCTGAATCACTCTGTAGATCAATCTATACGGGAAACAACATTTCTGTGCTTCTTTAACGGGGGACTGATGACCTCAGATGTTAAGCCCCATAATGCTCAGACCCATTTTTTTCCTTAAGGCGGAACGAGCACGGAAAGGCCAACCACTATGATTTCGGAGTAGTGTCGCTGCTTCCTAAGGCCAATGTCTTGCGTTCGAGTCTCACCTCCAGCATGCGTGTGGGTTTTTATAAGTGATGAAAACTATATACTACTGATGTGTGTGGATTACTTAACAAAGACGATTAAAAAATTACTGAGGTTTCCTAAATAATATTGAGTTCGCAAATGCCAAAAATTACAAACAATTTGTGGAATCCTAGATCCGTGGCAACAACAACAGGGATAAATGTAAGTTATAGTCTGTGTCGTAGATGCCTTTTGAAAAGGGAAGCTTGTCCTACCGCCTCATCTATGTCTAGGTCTTTATAGATGGAGCACTAGTTCCAACTGCAGCAGTATGATGCCCAAATCGATTGCACCATTCTTTAGGTAATGAATCCAGCATTTGCCACAAGCAGCTTATAGTAAGCAAGGAGAAACCTAAATCAGAACTGTCGGACTGGAATTCCAACCTACTAGACCCCCTCAAATCGAGTCACTTTCTTACCAATTGCACCAACTCGTTCGGTGATTTTTCCGAGTCGGAACACTAGCCCAAAAGACAATTCTGGAGAAGAAAGAAGACGTGCTGTGTTTAAGGAATTATCCCTCCATTTTCCTGTTTTGATTTAGGGAAATCGCGGAATATCGAAATCAGAACGTCCTAGTGTCCGAGCGGTTCTAGGCGCTACAGTCTGGAACCGCGCGACCGCTACGGTCGCAGGTTCGAATCCTGCCTCGGGCATGGATGTTTGTGATGTCCTTAGGTTAGTTAGGTTCAAGTAGTTCTAAGTTCTAGGGGACTGATGATCTCCGAAGTTAAGTCCCATAGTGCTCAGAGCCATTTGAACCAGAATGGCCTATCGGGGATGTGAATTCTGCTCCGCCAGAAAACAAATTTAGTGTCCTAACCACTGCACGCAGCAGAGAGAAAAGCGGTATAGAAGGCCGTATATACACGGTGATTTATCTATTACGTGATTATCTTAAAAACTTAATACTAGTAATAATAATAATAATAAATAGAGTACAGTTCCTTTCTGTGTATTTCCGCCGGCTAGCGGTCTGATGACCTCGATGTGAATGGAGCGTTAACCTAGACAACTTTTGTAAAGTTTGCACGAAAAAAGTTTCCTTGGAATGCCCCTTTACACATTCCGTCCAGTGTGTGAGCAAAACGCGAGAGAGCCACGAGGAAAATCTCCAAAAGGCGGCCGCTGTGAGCTGCTTCATTCCCACGAGCGCGCTATCGGTTTTATTTTCGTAACCTGACGCAAATGCCACTACTCTACTGACGCTTCAATGTAACTAACTCCCCCACGCTTCTCCCTCTGCTCTCAGAGCCTTGTCACCGCCTATTTCTGTGCTGCCGATATATTCGTACTCCCGAAAATTACGTCGTCTTCAGGACCAAAGTAAGATAATAAGTTCTCGAAATATTTCGTCATACTATTAATCTTTCTTTTCCTTGAAGTCTATATCCGTTCAGTGAGCGAGCGCAACGAAGTTGTAGCACTATGCTGTAGAGGAGACATTGTGCTACGCGCTAACCCTTGAATAGGCAAGCTGATGCGCGATCATGCCGCTGTGCGGTTCTTCTTCCGCGATAACGGAGTTGCGTTTTGAAATGGGCGGCAGCACGAAGCAGTGCGCTGGAGGGGCGAGCCTGTCCGTCTCAAGTGTGACCTCCAGCAAGGTCGCTGACTTGCCAGCAGCCAGAGAATCCGTCAAAGCCGCAGCACAGCCGCGCCCGCGCGCAACATCTCTCGTCAGCGCTCCATGCTCGTCTTTTTCTCTTTTCTTGCCACCAACTTAACATAGCTTCCGACAGTCTTCGTCTCTCTTGCAAGTTCTTCATCCTTCATTTCTAAGTACTACACTGGTGAGCAAGATGTATGAGACAGGCGAAATACCTTCAGACTTCAAGAAGGATATAATAATTCCAATCCCCAAGAAAGCAGGTGTTGACAGATGTGAAAATTACCGAACTATCAGTTTAATAAGTCACAGCTGCAAAATACTAACGAGAATTCTTCACAGACGAATGGAAAAACTGGTAGAAGCCGACCTCGGGGAAGATCAATTTGGATTCCGTAGAAATGTTGGGACATGTGAGGCAATACTGACCTTACGACTTATCTTAGAAGGAAGATTAAGGAAAGGCAAACCTACGTTTCTAGCATTTGTAGACTAAGAGAAAGCTTTTGACAATGTTGACTGGAATACTCTATTTCAAATTCTAAAGGTGGTAGGGGTAAAATACAGGGAGCGAAAGGCTATTTACAATTTGTACAGAAACCAGATGGCAGTTTTAAGAGTCGAGGGGCATGAAAGGGAAGCAGTGGTTGGGAAAGGAGTGAGACAGGGTTGTAGCTTCTCCCCGATGCTATTCAATCTGTATATTGAGCAAGCAGTAAAGGAAACAAAAGAAAATTCGAAGTGGCTATTAAAATCCATAGAGAAGAAATAAAAACTTTGAGGTTCGCCGATGACATTGTAATTTTGTTAGAGACAGCAAGGGACCTGGAAGGGCAGCTGAACGGAATGGACAGTGTCTTGGAAGGAGGATGTAAGATGAACATCAACAGAAGCAAAACGAGGATAATGGAATGTAGTCGAATTAAATCGGGTGATGCTGCGGGAATTAGTTTAGGAAATGAGAGGCTTAAAGTAGTAAAGGAGTTCTGCTATTTGGGGAGCAAAATAACTGATGATGGTCGAAGTAGAGAGGATATCAAATGTAGACTGGCAATGGCAAGGAAAGCGTTTCTGAAGAAGATAAATTTGTTAACATCGGGTATAGATTTAAGTATCAGGAAGTGGTTTCTGAAAGTATTTGTATGGAGTGTAGCCATGTATGGAAGTGAAGCGTGGACGATAAATACACTCCTGGAAATTGAAATAAGAACACCGTGAATTCATTGTCCCAGGAAGGGGAAACTTTATTGACACATTCCTGGGGTCAGATACATCACATGATCACACTGACAGAACCACAGGCACATAGACACAGGCAACAGAGCATGCACAATGTCGGCACTAGTACAGTGTATATCCACCTTTCGCAGCAATGTAGGCTGCTATTCTCCCATGGAGACGATCGTAGAGATGCTGGATGTAGTCCTGTGGAACGGCTTGCCATGCCATTTCCACCTGGCGCCTCAGTTGGACCAGCGTTCGTGCTGGACGTGCAGACCGCGTGAGACGACGCTTCATCCAGTCCCAAACATGCTCAATGGGGGACAGATCCGGAGATCTTGCTGGCCAGGGTAGTTGACTTACACCTTCTAGAGCACGTTGGGTGGCACGGGATACATGCGGACGTGCATTGTCCTGTTGGAACAGCAAGTTCCCTTGCCGGTCTAGGAATGGTAGAACGATGGGTTCGATGACGGTTTGGATGTACCGTGCACTATTCAGTGTCCCCTCGACGATCACCAGTGGTGTACGGCCAGTGTAGGAGATCGCTCCCCACACCATGATGCCGGATGTTGGCCCTGTGTGCCTCGGTCGTATGCAGTCCTGATTGTGGCGCTCACCTGTACGGCGTCAAACACGCATACGACCATCATTGGCACCAAGGCAGAAGCGACTCTCATCGCTGAAGACGACACGTCTCCATTCGTCCCTCCATTCACGCCTGTCGCGACACCACTGGAGGCGGGCTGCACGATGTTGGGGCGTGAGCGGAAGACGGCCTAACGGTGTGCGGGACCGTAGCCCAGCTTCATGGAGACGGTTGCGAATGGTCATCGCCGATACCCCAGGAGCAACAGTGTCCCTAATTTGCTGGGAAGTGGCGGTGCGGTCCCCTACGGCACTGCGTAGGATCCTACGGTCTTGGCGTGCATCCGTGCGTCGCTGCGGTCCGGTCCCAGGTCGACGGGCACGTGCACCTTCCGCCGACCACTGGCGACAACATCGATGTACTGTGGAGACCTCACGCCCCACGTGTTGAGCAATTCGGCGGTACGTCCACCCGGCCTCCCGCATGCCCACTATACGCCCTCGCTCAAAGTCCGTCAACTGCACATACGGTTCACGTCCACGCTGTCGCGGCATGCTACCAGTGTTAAAGACTGCGATGGAGCTCCGTATGCCACGGCAAACTGGCTGACACTGACGGCGGCGGTGCACAAATGCTGCGCAGCTAGCGCCATTCGACGGCCAACACCGCGGTTCCTGGTGTGTCCGCTGTGCCGTGCGTGTGATCATTGCTTGTACAGCCCTCTCGCAGTGTCCGGAGCAAGTATGGCGGGTCTGACACACCGGTGTCAATGTGTTCTTTTTTCCATTTCCAGGAGTGTAGTTTAGATAAGAAGAGAATAGAAGCTTTCGAAATGTGGTGCTACAGAAGAATGCTGAAGATTAGATGGGTAGATCACATAACTAATGAGGAGGTATTGAATAGAATTGGGGAGAAGAGGGGTTTGTGGCACAACTTGACAAGAAGAAGGGACCGGTTGGTAGGACATGTTCTGAGGCATCAAGAGATCACAAATTTAGCAGTGGAGGGCAGCGTGGAGGGTAAAAATCTTAGATGGAGACCAAGAGATGAATACACTAAGCAGATTCAGACAGATGTAGGTTGCAGTAAGTACTGGGAGATGAAGAAGCTTGCACATGATAGAGTAGCATGGACAGCTGCATCAAACCAGTCTCAGGACTGAAGACCACAAGAACAACAATAATGAGTACCTTACCCTACAGTCTCAGTTTTCTTCAACAATTTATTAATAAAGGTGAAGTATCTCGATAATTTTTTTTCTTCTTCTGTTAAAATTATTGGAATTGTCAATGATTAGCGTCTCGCCAACGTCGAGGATCTAAATCTACATCTATACTCCTCAATCCATCTAACGGCGTGCGGCGGAGAGTATCCCGTGTCACAACTAGTCATTTCCTTACCCTTTCCAGTTGCAAACAGAACGAGAGAAAAGCGACTATCTATATGCCTCCGTATGAGCCTCAATTTCTCATATCTTATCCTCATGGTCCTTACGCGCAGTGTATGTTGGAGGCAATAGAAACTCTCTGCAGACAGCTTCAAATGTCGGTTCTCTAAATTTTCTCACAAGTGTTCCTCGAAAACAACGTCGTCTTCCCTCCAAGGTTTTCATTTGAGTTCCCGAAGCATCTCCGTAACACTTGTGTGTTGTTCGAACATACATGTAACAAATCTAGCAGCCCGCCTCTGAATTACTTCATGTCTTCCTTTAAGCAGACCTGGTACGGATCCCAACACTCGAGCAGTACTCAAGAATAGTATATGCCTGTCTCCTCTACATATGAACCACACTTACCTAGAATTCTCCCAGTAAACCGAAGTCGACCATTAGCCTTTCCTACTACAATTGTTATGCTCGTTCCATTTCATATCGCTTAGCAACGTCACGCCCTGATATTTAAACGACGTGACTGCGTCAAGCAGGATACAACTAATGCTGTATCCGAACATTTAGGGTTTGTTTGTCCTACTCATCTACATTAACTTACATTTTTCTACATTTAGAGATAGCTGCCTCATACCAACTAGAAATTTCGTCTAAGTCATCTTGTATCCTCCTGCAGTCACTCAACGACAACTTATCGTACACTTAAGCATCATCAGCAGACAACCGTAGACCGCAGCCTACACCGTCCGTCAAGTCATTTATGTATGTAGAGATTAACAGCGGTCCTATCACACTTGCCGGACGCTGTGGCACAGCGGTTCTAGGCGCTTCAGTCCGGAACCTCGATACTGCTACGGTCGCAGGTTCGAATCCTGCCTCGGGCATGGATGTGTGTGATGTCCTTAGGTTAGTTAGGTTTAAATAGTTCTAAGTCTAGGGGACTGATGACCTCAGATGTTAAGTCTCATAGCGCTAGAGCCATTTGAACCTATCACTCTTCCCTGGGACATCCCTGACGATACCCTTGCCTGTGATGAACATTCGCCGTCGAGGACAACATACTGGGTTCTATGAATTAAAACGCAGAAATATATCACACCAGGAGCTAGACAGCAATAAGTGAAGTCATTTGATGTGGCATCTTGGAAAAAATCATGTCCGCATTTGTGTGAGGGTGAATGAGACTCACATTTCGTGAACTTAACTTTGTGTACTTATTGAAACACTGTAACAATTATTATGACATGCACGTTTTCAACAACCTATCTTT
This sequence comes from Schistocerca nitens, assembly GCF_023898315.1. NCBI lineage: Eukaryota > Metazoa > Arthropoda > Insecta > Orthoptera > Acrididae > Schistocerca > Schistocerca nitens. Next base: position 272,124,485 of record NC_064616.1, read on the forward strand.
TTATTTTCTTACGGTCTAGGTTTCAGGGTATCAACCAATTCACGACAACATTACCTTATTGTACAAGAAAATGACATAATAGCCAGACAGCTATGCCACAGGAAAATAAATTTGCTGTGGTAATGAAGTCATTGACAAATGTGCGCCCATAAAATGATTCAGAGAAACGACGGAAGAGTTAAAAAAGAAAAGGTAATAGGAAATGGATTCACCCGACTATTAGTTCACTATTTTAACCATTGAGCCGCCTGAAAAGGTTTTATTGACAAATGATGTACCATTCATCTTTCTTGCGTCTGAACATGCGCACGTAAAGTCAACATTCTCCTGTAGCGAAACATTTCACATGTATTTGTTTATCATCGTTATTTAGGTTCCACAGAACGGTTTTCTCCGGGTCTACAAGTTACAAAGTTTCTTTGTGACTGCAACGTTGGTGGTCGCTACAAGGAAACTTCCTGTTCCTCCAATATCTCTCTGATAGCAGTCCATTTAACTTTCTTTCTTACTTACCATTACTCAAATATTTGCCGATTTCTGCGTTTTGCTCTGTGTATGTTTCTACGTCCTATCGTTACGTAAAAGTGAACACTACATTTCTAATATCTACAGATAATTTTTCTTCCATTATAAAGTTCAGTGTAATCATATCTGCAGTCTGTACTATCATTAGTTGTTGTTCTTAATTACTACTGTCGCTCCGAATTGTCACTTACTTCTATTAATGTTGAAACAAGAGTGGTTTGGTTTCCTACTTGTATTAAGTTCAATTAGGGCTTTCTTAATGAAAAAATACCATCAACCACTTATGGTGCCAACGCCTGGCCCGCATCTCGTGGTCGTGCGGTAGCGTTCTCGATTCCCGGCGGGGTCAGGGATTTTCTCTGCCTCGTGATGGCTGGGTGTTGTGTGCTGTCCTTAGGTTAGTTAGGTTTAAGTAGTTCTAAGTTCTAGGGGACTTATGACCACAGCAGTTGAGTCCCATAGTGCTCAGAGCCATTTGAACCATTTGAGCCAACGCCTGTTACTAGCATTTTCGGTTGTTTATCCCTTCTTGTGCATCCTGAGGTTAAGTAAGTACAACGAAAGCAGTTCGCCCTCTACGCTCGGTCAGTGTACTAGATTTCCGCCTCAGCAGTATCGGCACGCAAGCACGGCCTTTCTGGTATCAGAGGACCTCTGACTTCCTGATAGATAATGCTTTTGAAGTCGCCGAAGGATCTCGTAACGTTTTTAAGAAATCTTCTGATTCATACTGTGTATATATTATTCAATAACAGAAGTACGTGACGTTCGTCCTTTTTAAGAATTCTCTGTGTTATGGTTTTATTATTGCCATGGCTAAGAGAAATCATTCAATCTGTGTAAACTATGCACACCATACATAAATGATGACAAAAATCAGCGAAGTCTTAACAGTCTCGCTTAACTGACTAAAACCTGGTACACTCGAGCAGTAGAAACACTTGGAGCCCAGGATGGCTTGCCATGAAGAGCAGCAAAACCTGGGGCAGAATATCGTCCGACACCCCGGACCATCAGTCTTGGTTGTTGGGTCGTATGGTGGGCGACACTCAGGTTGGTATGTCACTGCGGCCGGCCCGTCACCAGACACGTCTTTGGTGGTCATCAGCGCTCAGTTCGAAGTAGGACTGTTGATATTTTTAAAACTATCTGGAATCCGATATGTCGATATTTTTAAAAATTCCGTTATCTACATCTACATTCATACTCCGCAAGCCACCCAACGGTGTGTGGCGGAGGCCCTCGATATATCGAGAAAAGTTATCGACGTATCGACGGAAACATATCGACGTACCGGTAAAAAGAAAAAATATATTGGCTGCACATTGTAAATATACTGACAGTTTAAGAGCTGTATATTTGAGCTCAAATGGCTCTAAGCACTATGGGACTTAACAACTGAGGTCATCAGTCCCCTGCTCTTAGAACTACTTAAACCTAACTAACCTAAGGACACCACACACATCTGTGCCCGAGGCACGATTCGAACCTGCGACCGTAGCAGCAGCGCGGTTCCAGACTGAAGCACCTAGAACCGCTCGGCCACAACGGCCGGCTATATTTAAGTACTGATTTATTATTCGATAGTCTGTACATCAACAAGCTAGCAGCCTGCTTATCCCCCTTAGAGCAAGAACTGAAAGGGAAACGATGCACGCTTACGCTTGGCGATAACCACTTTGCTGTTGTTGTTGTTGTTGTTGTTGTGGTCTTCAGTCCAGAGACTGTTTTGATGCAGCTCTCCATGCTACTCTATCCTGTGCAAGCTTCTTCATCTCCCAGTACCTACTGCAACCTACATCCTTCTGAATCTGCTTAGTGTATTCATCTCTTGGTCTCCCTCTACGATTTTTACCCTCCACGCTGCCCTCAATTACTAAATTGGTGATCCCTTGATCTCTCAGAACATGTCCTACCAACCGATCCCTTCATCTAGTCAAGTTGTGCCACAAACTGCTCTTCTCCCCAATTCTGTTCAATACCTCCTCATTAGTTATGTGATCTATCCATCTAATCTTCAGCATTCTTCTGTAGCACCACATTTCGAAAGCTTCTATTCTCTTCTTGTCCAAACTATTTATCGTCCACGTTTCACTTCCATACATGGCAACACTCCATACAAATACTTTCAGAAACGACTTCCTGACACTTAAATCTATACTCGATGTTAACAAATTTCTCTTCTTCAGAAACGCTTTCGTTGCCATTGCCAGTCTACATTTTATATCCTCTCTACTTCGACCATCATCAGTTATTTTGCTCCCCAAATAGCAAAACTCCTTTACTACTTCAGGTGTCTAATCTAATTCACTCAGCATCACCCGATTTAATTCGACAACATTCCATTATTCTCGTTTTGCTTTTGTTGATGTTCGTCTTATATCCTCCTTTCAAGACACTGTCCATTCCGTTCAACTGCTCTTCCAAGTCATTTGCTGTCTCTGACAGAATTGCACTTTGCTAACAATGGTAATTGCAGGTAAGTGGCACAATAGAAGGTGTCCGATGGGTCCGTCGTTCGGTTTCGTCACATATCGGATTTGTCTGGAACACTTCATGTCGACTTCCCCATTTTTTCATTTCTGCAAAAGCCAACAACCTAGCAGTTGTAGTGTCAAAATTGCGTGGTGAAGTTAAACGTTGCATTTGATAGAGCCGAGCGCCGATTTCGTCAGCATTTCCCCTTTGACATGTCTCCGCCCACAGCGAAACCAATCTTGTCATTAAGATTTTTATTAATCAGTTTCAGCAACTGTTTTTAAAGAATACCGATGTGAAGAAATGTGTCCGTACCACTCGTCTAATATAGAGTGCCTAGGAAGCTGTATTCTCGGATAGCTAGACAACAATTCAAGCAAATCATATTAGCGGAGTTTATTACAGTAAACTGAATTGACAATACTTAACTTAGCGGATTTACAATGAGGTGTCGCAAGTAAATGGTGACATGCAAATAATCAACGTCCTTCGATATATACAATTTTCATGAAAGCAAATAATACTGTTCACAAGTCGCGGCTCGTCTTCTAGAGCGGAGCGGCGCTTGTATTCTCTTCGTATAGGGGCTGCTCATGTCGAGCTGCGGTCCTAGTCAGCGTACTATTGGCTGACGTCGTCTCAGTCTTTTCTGAGGTTACGTTCTAGGCCGAGGTGCCGGCGCTTGATGTGACGCCGGAACAAGAAACAGCGCACTGATGCGCTAAAAATTGTTTTTTAACGCAACTAGTGTGCTATTTCTTCACATCAAATGGTTCAATTGGCTCTGAGAACTATGGGACTTAACTTCTAAGGTCATCAGTCCCCTATAACGCAGAACTACATAAACCTAACTAACCTAAGGACATCACACACATCCACGCCCGAGGCAGGATTCGAACCTGCGACCGTAGCGGTCGCGCGGTTCCAGACTGTAGCGCCTAGAACCGTTCGGCCACTCCGGCCGGTATCTTCACATCGGATATTTTGTTATTCCATTCACACCGCCAGCCGCCAGCGCAATTGGACTTCTTCTTTGTGTCATCTATACTTGCTTCACACAGTCAGAGAGAGAGACTGGGCGTGATGAAAGCTCAAAAAGTAGTAAGACTCCTTCACACAGCGAAAGTAAAATTACATTCTACTACAATTTCAAAAGAGCAACTTCAAATACTTATCGAAAATTGCGAAAAAATAATATAAAATAAAAATATCGGTGCTCGATATAATCGTTTCGATATCGATGTATCGGTGAAGAAACTTCGCGGATATATATCGAAGTTTCTGGAGAATACGTCGACATATCGATATTTCATCAACAGCCATAGTTGCTTCTGTCCATGAGATTGGCCGGCTGGTGTGGCCGAGCAGTTCTAGGCGCTTCAGTCTGGAACCGCGCGATCGCTACGGTCGCAGGTTCGAATCCTGCCTCAGGCATGAGTGTGTGTGATGTCCTTAGGTTAGTTAGGTTTAAGTAGTTCTAAGTTCTGGGGGACTGATGACCTCAGATGTTAAGTACCATAGGGATCAGAGCCATTTTTTTGTCCATGAGATTCCAGACAGCGGTGGGATACCAACTGGACTGTCGCCCGCCATACCTCCCGACATCGAGGACTGACGATCTGGGGTGTCATTTTTTTCACAACATGACCCCTTTGGTTGGCCTCTGCAGCACGCTTACAGCACACCGTTATGTCGACGCACCATTTTGTTGCCCTTCGTGGTAAACTATCCTGGGCTTACATTTCTGCAAGATAATGGCCGCCGGCACACTGAGAGAGTTTCTACTGCATGTCTTTGTGCTTCCCAAATCCTACCTTGGCCAGCAACGTCGTCGGATCTCTTCCCAGTTGACAATTGGACAGAATTTGGCACGATATCCCACAGGAGGACATCCAATAATTCTCTCAATCAAGCCAAGTTGAATAACTGCCTGCATAAGGGCCAGAGATGGACCAACGCGTGACTGACTTGCTCAATTTGTGAAACTCTTTTTGTCGAATACATCATCCCATTTTTCTGAAATTGTAATTATTTGTTTGTCTGTACATACAGAACATATCTATCGATTACCGTCCCATTCGAATAATTCCTACGTGGTGCAACTCTTTTGTCGTCTTAGGGTGTATTTACAGCAGTGGAAAGGCAGGATTGGCCGGCCGGTGTGGCCGTGCGGTTCTAGGCGCTTCAGTCTGGAACCGCGTGACCGCTACGGTCGCAGGTTCGAATCCTGCCTCGGGCATGGATGTGAGTGATGTCCTTAGGTTAGTTAGGTTTAAGTAGTTCTAAGTTCTAGGGGACTGATGACCTTAGAAGTTAAGTCCCATAGTGCTCAGAGCCATTTGAACCATTTTGAACCAAAGGCAGGATTCGGTGACAATACTGAGGAATAATGCCTCACACGATTAAATTTCAAAACGACGAACCCCATCAGTCATGTGCGAAAATACATTATCTGATCAAAAGTATCCGGACATCTATTAGGTATATTAATATAGCACATGTCCACCCCTCGTCTTTATGTCGGTTTCAACTCTGTTTGGGTAACTTTCAATGATGTGTACGAATTTCTGAGAAACAATGGCAGCCCATTCTTCCTCAAGAGTCAAAACTACAGAAGATAGTGATGTTGGACGCTGGGGTCTCGAGCGAAGTCAACGTTCTAACTCATCCTAAAGGTGTTTTGCTAGGTTCAGCTCGAGACTCTGCCATGGACAGTCCATTTCAGCAATGCTGTTAGCCAAAACCCATTGCCTCATAATTGCTGTTTTATTACAGGGTGCACTGTCATGCGGAAACAATTATATCTGTATGTCTTGTCCGAAAATTGATTTGAGCAGACAGTTAGAGAACCAACTCGTGAGGACTACGTCTTAGACCTCCTCGCAACAAACAGACCTTAACTTATCGAATCAGTTAACGTACAGGAAGGTATGAGTGATCATGAGGCTGTGATAGTATCTAAGACAACGTGTCTCATAAAGGATGTCCGAAAAGGTAGGAAGATATTTTTGCTTAACAAGACAGGATACAAATTTCAGAGCTTCGGACCAGGGGTTCGATTCTCGGCAGGGGACTGAGTGTTGTGGGTCGTTCATCATCATTTTCATCATCATTGACTCGCAAGTCGCCGATGTGGCATCAACTAAAAAGGACTTGCAATATGGGGCCGAACTCCCCAAATGGGGCCTCCCGGGCAACAATGCCATACTATCACTTGCACTCGGTGATGAGGATGAAGATGTGCAAAACGAATGGAAAAAAGTCAAAGGAATCCTGGAATATGCCCTATACAAGCATGTTCCGAGTAAGGTCTTAAGGGATGGGAAAGACCACCACGGTCTAATAGTCGTGTTAGAAAACTACTTCGGACAGAAACTTCATCTCAGATACAAGAGAAGTAAAAACATAGCTGACAAACAAAAGCTGGACGAAGCGAAAATGAGCGCAAGGAGAGCAATGAGAGAAGCGTTCAATGATTTTGAAAGTAAAACTTTATCAATAGATATGAGTAAAAATCCTAAGATGTTTTGGTCGTATGTGAAATCAGTAAGGGGGGGTCAAAATCATCTATTCATTAGCTCAGTGACCATTCTGGCACCGAAATAGAAGATAACAGTAAGAGGGCCGAAATACTGTATTCGGTCTTCTAAAAGAGTTCACTGCGGAAGATCGTCACATGGTCCCTCTTTTCAATCGTCGTACGAACGTCGAAATGGCAGATATTGAGATAACCGATCACGGAATAGAAAAACAATTACAATCGCTTAGTAGTGGAAAGGCGTCAGGACCAGATGAGATAACTATAAGATTCCACAAAGATTATCGGAAGGAACTTGCTCCCCTTCTAGCAGTATTTTATCGTAGATCGCTTGAGCAACGAAGGGTACCTAGCGACTGGAAGAAAGCGCACGTCATTCCCGTTTTTAAGAAGGGCCGTAGGACAGATGAACACAATTATAGACCTATATAGTTGACGTCAATCTGTTGTAGAATTATGGAACATGTTTTATGATCAAGAATTATGACGTTCTTGGAGAAGAAAAATCGGCTCTATAGAAGTCAACATGGAATATTCAAACAGAGATCCACAGCGCCGCAGACAAAGGCGTTCATGTCGATGCTGTGTTCCTTGACTCCAGGAAGCAATTGGCATCGTCCCGCACTGCCGTTTAGTGAGGGAAAAAAAAAAAAAAAGCTCACCGAGTATCGGAGTAGATTTGCGTCTGAATTCAAGAATTCCTTGCACACAGGATTCAACAGGTCGCTCTTAACGGAACAAAACCGACTGATGTAATTTCAAGAGTACCCCAAGAAAGTGTGATAGGATCGTTACTGCTTACAATCTAGTAGCAAGCGTCAGATGCTCTCTAAGGCTGTTCGTAGATGATGCGATTGCCTACAGGAAAGTAGCAACGCCAGAAGATAGTAACAATTTGTACAATAACCTCCAAACAATTGATGAATGGTGCAGGCTCTGGCAGTTGAGCCGTAAGGTAAATAAATGTAACATATTGCGCAAGCACTGTATGACAAACCGCTGGAAACAATGTTCTTGTTGCGGTCTTAAGTCCAAAGATTGGTTTGATGCAGCACTCCATGCACCTCTATCCTGTACAAGCCTCTTCATCTCCGAATAACTACTGCAACCTACATCTCTCTGAATCTGCTTACTGTATTCATCCATTGGTCTCCCTCTACGATTTTTACCCCCCACGCTTCCCTCCAGTGCTAAATTGGTCATCCTTTGATGCCTCTGAATGTGTCCTACCAATCGCTCCCTTCTTGTTGTCAGGTTGTACCACAAATTTCTCTTCTCCCCAATTCTATTCAGTACCTCCTCATTAGTTACGTGATCGACCAATCTAATCTTCAGCATTCTTCTGTAGCACCACATTTCAAAAGGTTTTATTCATTTCTTGTCTTAACTGTTTATCGTCCATGTTTCACTTCCATACATGGCTACACTCCATACAAACACTTTCAGAAAGGACACTTAAATCTATACTCGACGTTAACAAATTTCTCTTCTTCAGAAACAGTAACTACCGTAAAATATGTAGGAGTAACTATCAAATGGTTCAAATGGCTCTAAGCACTATGGAACTTAACATCTGAGGTCATCAGTCCCCTAGATTCAGAACTACCTAAACCTAACTAACCTAAGGACATCACACACATCCATGCCCGAGGCAGGATTCGAACCTGCGACCGTAGCAGCAGCGCGGTTCCGGATTGAAGCGCCTAGAACCGCCCGGCCCGCCAGCGAGTAACTATCCAGAGCGACCTTTAAGTGGAGTGACCACATATAACAAATAGTGGTAAAAGCACATGCCAGACTCAGATACATGGGAAGAATCTTAAGGTAATGTAGCTCATCCACGAAAGAAGTGGCTTATAAAGGCGCTTGTTTGACCGATTCTTGGGTATTGTTCATCTATCTGGGAGCCCTTCCAGATCGTCACAGGATCGTTCAGTCAGCACGAGAGCGTTACGGAGATACTCTATAAGCTCTTATTGACAGACTTTCCAAGAGAGGCGTTCTGCATCACAGAGAGATTTACTACTGAAATTTCGGGAGAGTACTTTCCGGGAAGATTCTGACAACATATTACTTTCCCCCACATAAGTCTCCCGTAATGATCACGAGCAGAAAATTAGAGAAATAAGAGCCAATATAGAGGCTTACCGAGAATCATTCTTCCCACGCGCTGTTCGCGAGTGGAACAGGGTTGGAGGACTCAGCTAGTGATACACAAAGTACCCTCCGCCACATACCATTAGGTGGCTTGCGGAGTATGATGCAGATGTAGATCGTCTCCGAATTGTTCGTCTACTGTACGCAGTACACAATGCTGTAAAAATGTTTTCATATTCTTCAGCACATAGGTTTTCCTTAAGCGCTACAAGGGAAACACGTCCTAACCACGGAAAACACCCCCCACAACGTAACACCGGCTCCTTCTTATTTCACTGCCGGCGTGACCCATGACGGCAAATAATATTTTCCAGTGATCCGCCAAATCTCCAAAACTTCCCACAGGGCACAGCGTGTTCCATCACTTCAAATCGCTAGTATCCATTCATCCACCGTCCACTGGATTCGCCCTTTACAGCACTTTCAAGCGTCGTTTACCACTTAACTGCCGACATGTCTGGGTTGCGAGCAGCTGCTCGACCATTTTACTCGCTCTTTTTAATTCTCTACTCACAGCCATTATGCTAGCTGGACTGTTGATGCCACTTTGGAACTCTTGAGTGATTCCTCCCACTGATTTCATGCGATTTTTTCAACCACGATGCTCGACGGCCCCTGTCCGTCAGTACATGAGGTTCGCCTGGTCATGGTTTAGCCGTGGATGTTCCTTCGCGTTTCCACTTCACAATCATCACCAACAATTGACTTGGTCAGATTTAATAGGGTTAAAATGGTGGATTTGCTACTCAGGTGACATCCAGCGACTAGTCCACGTTCGGAGTCACTGAGCCCTCCTGACAAACTCATTCTGCTGTTACTGGTTCTCTACTGACATCTACATCTACATCCACACTCCGCAAGCCACCTGACGGTGTGTGGCGGAGGGTACTTTAAGTACCTCTATCGGTTCTCCCTTCTATTCCAGTCTCCTATCGTTCAAACGATTAGGAAGATTATCGGTATGCCTCTGTGTGGGCTCTAATCTCTCTGATTTTATTCTCATGGTCTCTTCGCCAGATATACATAGGAGTGAGCAATATACTGCTTGACTCCTCGGTGAAGGTATGTTCTCTAAACTTCAACAAAAGCCCGTACCGAGCTACTGAGCGTCTCTCTTGCAGAGTCTTCCACTGGAGTTTATCTATCATCTCCGTAACGCTTTCGAGATTACTAAATGATCCTGTAACGAAGCGCGCTGCTCTCCGTTGGATCTTCTCTATTCCTTCTCTCAACCCTATCTGATACGTATCCCACACTGGTGAGCAGTATTCAAGCAGTGGGCGAACAAGTGTACTGTAACCTACTTCCTTTGTTTTCGGATTGCATTGGATTCTTCCAATGAATTTCAGTGTGACATCTGCTTTACCGACGATTAATTTTATATGGTCATTCCATTTTAAATCACTCCTTATGCCTACTCCCAGATAATTTATGGAATTAACTGTTTCCAGTTGCTGATCTGCTATATTGTAGCTAAATGATAAAGGATCTTTCTTTCTATGTATTCGCAGCACATTACACTAGTCTGTATTGAGATTCAATTGCCATTCCCTGCACCATGTGTCAATTCGTTGCAGATTCTGCTGCATTTCCGAACAATTTTCCATGGTTACAGCCTCTCGATATACTACAGCATCATTCGAAAAAAGCCTCAATGAACTTCCGATGTCATCCACGAGGTCATTTGTATATACTGTGAATAGCAACGGTCCTACGACACTCCCCTGCGGCACACCTGAAATCACTCTTACTTCGGAAGACTTCTGTCCATTGAGAATGACATTCTGCGTTCTGTTATCTAGGAACTCTTCAATCCAATCACACAATTGGTCTCATAGTCCATATGCTCTTACTTTGTTCATTAAACGACTGTGAAGAACTGTATCAAACGCCTTGCGGAAGTCAAGAAACACGGCATCTACCTGGGAACCCGTGTTTTGTGACAACACAGTACCCCGCTTCATCTTTTATAATGGCAGTCCCGCCTTTCGTGGCATCTAGTGATCAATTACGCATTACATAACGGTGTCCAGATACTTTTGATCAGATAGTGTGTGTTGGTTGCTTCTAATACTGACTGCCGTATCCTTAGGCTCATTTTACCACAGTATTTTTACAAAGATGTCGTACTAGGGAACAAAGCACTATTTCCCCGCAGCTGTAGAGGATACTGAATAAACACTTTTTCTGGACGAAGTTGTTGGTGCTTCACTGACTCAGGAGAAGTGGAACCGCTACTTTTCAACTGGTACAAAATATAATTTCTCTTCGTCGTCCACACGTAAAAGAGCGTTCTCCTAAACAACAGCTTTCTAATGTTGGACCATAAAAGCAGAGCTGTGGGTACTGGATCGGCACAGGCTGGGCCGTCGACTGTGTCTCGCAAAAACTTACATCTCCCGAAGCCCGTGAAAACTTTTCCGGTGCGGTGATTTACAGTACGACAGAATTCAAGCGCGACACAGGAGTCACAACAGCCCTGTAAACTAGCAAGCAAATGTTCCGCGAAGCAGCGCGATTCTGTAGAGAACGGCCGTCACACTATGGTAGCGCGGGTTTCCCACTGACACCTCACTACAAAAACGTATCCACAGCTCGTTAAAGGTTACCAGACTTCTATAGTGTTTTGCGCTATAAAATCACTAAACAGTGTCTACGTAAAATACCGTACCCCTTGTTTTACTGGGATGTTGGCGCGCTGCAACTGTCGTCACCTTCTTCTGGAATCTCCGCATGCAAACAGCAGTGACGTTGTCTGCTCCACGCCCTACCATTGTATTTCACCGAAATTACGAGACAGAACATGCCGTATCGAGCAAAGATCGGTATGTAGTTCGGAAAGGAGACTGATCATCAGGTGCGACTGTTCCAACGCGCGGAGAACAGCCCTGCCAGAGTGACAGGGCCGCCATTATTCACGAGCCACAGAAATAATTTAGTTCAAAAATGGTTCAAATGGCTCTAAGCACTATGGGACTTAACATCTGAGGTCATCAGTTCCCTACAATTAGAACTACTAAAACCTAACCTAAGGACATCACACACATCCATGCCCGAAGCAGGATTCGAACCTGCGACCGTAGCAGCAGCGCGGTTCTGGACTGAGGCGCCTAGAACCCGCTTCAGTCCGGAACCGCGCGACTGCTACGGCCGCAGGTTCGAATCCTGCCTCGGGCATGGATGTGTGTGATGTCCTTAGGTTAGTTAGGTTTAAGTAGTTCTAAGTTCTAGGGGACTGATGACCTCGATGTTAAGTCCCGCAGTGCTCAGAGACATTTCAACCATTTTTTGAAGCGCTTAGAACCGTTCGGCCACAGCGGCCGGCAGTCGAAAATGTCAGCAGTAATCCAAGAATTTTTCTAAACGGTGATCTGATTTATAAAGAGATGATATCTCTTGGACACTGTGGAGAGTGCAGAAGGCTTTGGAATAAAGTCACAACTCAGCTTGGCAACTCTCTTCAAACGTAAGCAAATACCAAGTGACGAGCGTAAGTGAACGAAAATCGCCTGAATTATTTCAACAGAGTATCCGCGTTCAAGGGAGGAAGCTTAGAATTTAACATCCCGTCGATATCGAAAACATTAATGACAGAGCATTAACTCGGATTCAACGAACATGAACGAAGAAAATGGCCGCAGCCTTTCCTGAAGAAACTAACCTGTGTTTTATAGAAGCCACGGTAGCCGCACACGGGTTTGAAAACCTCTCCTCCATATTAAGAGACCCACAGCGTTAGATTACTTGAGTCAGTGAAATCGTCGAAAAAATTATCGTGAACGTTCGTAGCGATAGGTAATTTTATGATAAATCATTAGATGCACACTGGAGACGCACACACTGGCGTAATCACGTCATAATCCGAGAAAGAATTTTCCGCCGATGCTCGGAAGATCACACTAATTGGGGAAGAAAACCCTACAAATACCTGTGCTTTATAGTCTTCATAAACTCTCTGAATTCTCTGCAGAAATATTAAATATCGTACTGGTATTCGTGAAAAGGAAACGAAGAAATACCGAAGACTAGTACAGAGCAGCTAACTATGGCAAATTAAACGGCCCCCGGAAGAGGAAAACGCAAAGTGACACTAAACTGTGCAGGAAATCAGTACACTCAGTTCACCATCGTATTACAGAGCAATTAGAATGTAGAAAAACTTTCTCGTACTAAAAAAAAAAAAAAAAAAAAAAAATGCTCTACAGGTTCTACAGAAACCACATTAGATAATATCCTTCTTTAGACTAATAGATACGATTAATGCCGTGCTTGCGACTATGAAATATGCACACGCTAATACGCAACATAGCTTTTACGCCCAGAATAAATGTCTCACACGTCGCAAGTGGCCGCAAACATTCAACAAAACGATTTTTCTCATTGTGTTTTATACGGAAGGGCGGCCACGTCACGCAAAAAAGTTTTGTCTGTAGGAACGAAGTGAGGACGAGACGAAGAAACGAAATGCGATGGCGTAGGACGTAGCTATATGGACGAAAGAGTACGGCAATCTGAGAAGTGAAGCGCTGTTACGCAGGAGGAGACAGGCGCCCTTTGTAGTTGTAGACGTACTTGGCCGTCGGGCAGAGCGCGCCGAGTAGTTGCGCTGCGCTGGAACACCGTGCAAGAACACGCCTCGCCGCCACTATTCTTAGCAAAACGAGCGAGCAACTCCGCTTCTTCGTTGCTCGGAATCTCCGGAAAACTTCATTGTGCCTGGCATTCTAATAACAAGCAACGATCGAAGTGATTGCACTCACATACGTTTCGTGTTAATCGTATCTCCTTCTTTTTCAGTTACAATTTGGCCTTAAGAAGATTGTGTACATAAACTTCATACAGCCAGTAGGAAAACAAAGCGAATGGTAATAGAATAGGCTTAGAAATAACACGTGTCAGAGCTTAACTTTCTGTCGATGTAGGGGTTATTCGAGGCGGAGGACAGACTCGTTTTGCACGACGCTTCTGGAAGAAATGGGCCGTAGCTCTTTTTTACCAAGGAACAAGGAAATACCTAAAGTAATCGGAGAAAGCATCGAAAAGGAAAACAGCTGGACGGGATTTGAACCCCGTTCCCCTCAAATACAAGCTGGACATTATTTAAATAGAGATTTTGCTACACACCTCCCTTTTAAAATATATACAGTTTTCGAGAGCAAAGCATTTTATTGCCTGAGATGGAGCTCAGCACATACATTGCTCCTCCAATAACACTTCAATTGCAGAATTAACTTTTTTTTATTTAAGGATACGCTTTCCTCCCCGTTCTCGTTCTATAGCTACTTGACGCTGCAGACACCGAAGGACAGAATATTGTAACACCACGCATGTCTGCTGAACTTCTGGTTTTGCCACCTCGCACATTGCGTGCCATTTACGAGCTTCGCAACTTTGCCACAATTAGAAAGGATACGTACGTGAGCGAGCACATCTGTCTAAATTTGAAGACCGCTGCTGAAGGCTGACGTGCTTCCCCACGGACAACCAGTTAGGCACGTCAACATGCACGAACAATGACTGCTGCGACCTATCGCACGTAACACATTCTTGTCCGTGACAACAGAACGCACTACATGCCTTTACCGTGAGCGCTTTGTGTGATGCCAGATTAACAGAACTTTCAGAACTGCGAGAGAACCTCCTTGAAAAACTGAGTGGGGAGTCATGTCTACAGCTCTTTTAGGAATCGAGGAAACTGGATTGTTACTTTCAATAGTCTATCATTAGCCTAACGATCTCTGTAAGTACCGTACTGATAGTGCTTACACTGCAAAGGCGCTGAAATGTACGTCAGATAGTTGGCAATAATTATGGTCAACACGTAGATATTTCGGACGAGAGTCAAACAAATTCGCCACTCGCTGAGCACACTGTGTTCCTGTGCCAAGCAGACTTTCGGCCAGTTCGACCTCATTAACGCGGTATTAACGTCACTATGCAAATTCGCTGTTACAGTGCCAAGCGACATTGGAATGTGTTTGTGTACACATCTGCAGAACCCCAGATTTTCATGTCTGTAACGAGAAAACACACGGTATATTCTGAATTTTCAGCAGCTTAGTGACATGCTGTGTATTACCGGATTGAGGAATGGATCAATATCCACTTGTCTCGGGATTTTAAACAGCAATTCTTTTGTCTACGATGATAATGTCCCGTTTCTCTTAGGTCTATCACGGCGTTCTTACGGTAAGTGGAATTTTAGCTACGGTTCTCAATGAAGGAGAAACACTTTTAAACCGTAATCTTAATATTAAACACTTTTTTAATAGCAAGCAAAATAATCCGTCAGCTGCCCTCGAATAGTGCGCTGATTAATAATGCTATTACGAGGGAAGCTTGCGGGCTCCGCGAGAAACTGAACATGGGCTTTGTTAGGCAGGAAGTACGTAGGTTGGCAACACATGGGACACGGTAAGAAGCAGGCGTGCGACATACCCCGCTCTCGCGGCCGCTGCCGGCGTTGTACTTCCAGAAGTGTGGCGGCTGCTGGTGCTGCTGTTGGTGTTGGTGCTGCTGGCTGTAGCAGTGGGGCCCTGCCACCATTGCCTCCTGCTGCGTCGGCACCAAACCCACCACAGAGCTCTGCCGGCCCGCGTAACAGTTGCCACCGATACTCTTCATCGGCCGGATCGTCGACTTATCGGTGAACATGCCGAACATCTCGCTAGCCCTTCCCTGCACTCGACATTTTTTAATTCAAAGTTAGCCGAGGGCAATCGCCAAATGCGACGTCGCCGAAAGGAAATCCACACACTATCGTCCGTCGATTATCGATCGACCGAAATCAGCAGTTTATCTCCTTCGACAACATTCGAGTTTATTACAATGTCTATCTTATCTGGCGCGGCGGCGATACAGAGTAGAAACGGAGAGCGCATCGTTTATCTAGGCTGGCTACTCGTGTCTGGCAGGCATTCCCGCAGTCCGGGACTACTGCCAAGGCGGCGGGCTGCCCGACGCGTATGACGCTCTGGCCAGTGCTGACAACTGCTGGCGGCTGGCGCGCGCGCTCCCCTCCACAGCCCGCGGAAGGAGGGGGGGGGGGGGCTTCCCGCCACAGCGCTCTCTCACCCCTCCCACTACTGCCACAAGCTCGAGTATAACCCAACACTACATCTCTTAGTCGTCACTGTTGCTTTCACCGTCTGTGCATTTCTGGACGAGCAATGCATACTGATGCTGCACCAAGATATCCTGGCAACATCCTCAACTAGATTCCCCTCCGAACTATCTCCGGCACACCGCCACCACATCCAGCTCTCATATTTTCCCCTCCTAATAACTCCCCCCACCCCCGACCCCCCTCTCTATCGCTCTCTCTCTCTCTGGCGCGAGCACAAGACTGCGCCGTTCAAACCAACCTTAGGATTGATGACCGTTTTATTTCATTGTCCCAGAATATGTCGACAAGGGTCGGGTAAGCCAAATGAACAGAAATAAAACACTTTTAGCCAAGGCGTTGCGTTGATCATCAAGTTAAAACTGCTTTAAGTTCTCTCGAATAACCAACGCAGCATATATCGCGCCTAACGTAAAATAATCTCATTTCAGCTGCAACACTGGGAACGTGGTAAGCTCAGATCTTTCGCTGAACCCATCTTTCCACAATTCCAGCAAGATGGTGGAAATTGGAAAGTCTAGTAAGGAGACAGTGAAAAATGTCAAGTCAATTTCAGAGACTTCCCGAAATGTCTTTATTGGAAGAGAATTGCCTGCGAAAGGCATGTGCCCGGATTCGAATGCCGTTTCTACCCACAATTGTTACCGATGATCAAATTCATTATGAAGAGAAGACTACTAGTTATCAAGCCAAGAACGTTTGCAGTATACTTCCGGCGTCTCAACATTACATCATTTAACTCGTTTCTACCATTAATAGTCGCTTTTATTGTAGATCTGATGGCGTGAATAAGGTGGAATGAAGTGAACATTCGTTATGTACCTTGACAAAATGTAATTAGTGTCCAAACACACGTACGAAGAAAGGAAGGAAGGAAAATTATAATTTAACTCCCGTCGATGGACAAATCAATAGAGAAGGAGTGGAGAAGGGTGCGGAAAGCAATCAACCGTTTCCTTTTCGCAGGAACCACAGGAGTAAACGCCTTAAGCGATTTAGAGAAACCAAGATATACACTAAGGCGACACGAATCAAAGGATGCCTCCTAATATCCTATGGGCCTCCCTTTGCCCGGCGTAGTGCAGCAACTAGACGTGGCATGGACTCAAGTCGTTGGAAGTCCCTGCAGAAATATTGAGCCATGCTGCCTCTATAGCTGTCCATAATTGCGAAGGTGTTTCCGATGCAGAATTTTGTGCACGAAATGACCTCTCGATTACGTCCCATGAATGTTCGATGGGTTTCATGTCGGGCGACCTGGGTGGCCAAATCATTCGCTCGCACTGACCTGAATGTTCTTCGCCAAGCTATGGTTCTCCAGACGTTAAGGGTTCAACCGATGTGATCATGAGACTAGGAGAGGCGGTGCAGGCGATGTCGTGCTGTTAGCAAAGGCACTCGCGTCGCTCATCTCCTGGTTCAAATGGCTCTGAGCACTATGGGACTCAACATCTGAGGACATCAGTCCCCTAGAACTTAGAACTACTTAAACCTAACTAACCTAAGGACATCACACACATCCATGCCCGAGGCAGGATTCGAACCTGCGACCGTAGCGGTCGCGCGGTTCCAGACTGAAGCGCTTAGAACCTCTCGGCCACAACGGCCGCCTCATCTCATGGATAGGATTGGATTGTTTGGGGGAGGAGACCAGACAGCGTGGTCATCGGTCTCATCGGATTAGGGAAGGACGGGGAAGGAAGTCGGCCGTGCCCTTTCAAAGGAACCATCCCGGCATTTGGCTGGAGCGATTTAGGGAAATCACGGAAAACCTAAACCATGATGGCCGGACGCGTGATTGAACCGTCGTCCTCCCGAATACGAGCTCATCTCCTGCCATAGCCTCTTGACGCCAGATTTCGCCTCACTGTTGTAACGTATAAGTTCGTTGTACGTCCCACATTAATTTCTGCGGTTATTTCACGCAGTGTTGCTTGTCTGCTAGCACCGACAACTAGATGTAAACGCCGCTGTTCTCGGTCGTTTTCTCGGTCGTTAAGTGAAGGCCGTCGGCCACTGCGTTGTCCGTGGTGAGAGGTAATGCCAGAAATTTGGTATCCCGGCACACTCTTGACACTTTGGATCTCGGAATTTTGAATTCCCTAACAATTTCCGAACTGCAATGTCCCATGCGTCTAGTTCTAACTATCATTCTGCATTCAAAGTCTGTTAATTCCCGTCGTGCGGCCATAATCACGCCAGAAACCTTTTCGCATGAATCACCTCTCTGCCAATATATTGCCCTTTTATACCCTGCGTACGCGACACTATCACCATCTGCATATGTGCACATCGCTATCCCACGACTTTTGTCACATCAATATAGTTAAATCTGGAAGGGTGGACGTAATTTGGGCTGCTGTCGTGCAGTGTGTTTATCATTGTGCCACATTGCTCAGCGAGTACCAATAACCATGAGTTCACTGTAGAAGCTGGTTACAACTTTCTTGAGGACTGTTCCGTACATTCGTGATTCGCATCAACCTACACAGGTGTAGGACGTCGTCGTAATTCAGAAACGTTTTACGGGAGTTTCATACGAAGCGTCTGGTCAATGACAGAGCGTTACGGAAATGGCCAGAGAAATTACATGGGAATCATTGGAAGAAACATATTTAGAAAAACAGTATTTGGGACACGATGCTGTTGTAACTATTCTGTCGCCTCCATTGTATGTTTTACGTAAGGTCTAGACCGCATAATGAGGCTACTGCAGAATCGTTTCTCTCTTCAATGGACTGGAACTTTAAGAGAAGCGACAAGTAATTGTACGTAGACTCCGCCGTTGCTCCTTGGATACTAGTTTGCCGAGCAAATAGTATGTCGATGTAAATGAACAAAGAGTAAGGATCGCATGCATTCACTTAATGATTATGCCACCAAGCAGACGGTATTAAGTGCTGAACGACTGTAGCTACACTTTTTACATAGAGTTAAATGTCCGCCGGCACTGAGATCATTGGGGCGATTGTGTTATAGCGCACTCCAAATGCGGACTCAAAGTTCTGCGGCTACTTGCAGAGAGATGCGTCAGTCGTGCACTTAAATCCGTCTTCCATAGATAAGGCCAAAAACCTACGTATGTGCGAAGAATATTTCGCATATGTCAAAAGCGCTCTGTGTGTGCTTTTTGCTCTTATGTTGCAGTGCGTGTCGTTTGTCGGCTCCCTTCAGCAACAGCTCTCAGCCTATTCCGGTTGCTAATGGTTCTTCTGGTAGACAAAAGCTTTATGGCAGTATTTCTCAGAAAGCGGCAACGCGGACCTCAGTCTGAATCGCAGAAGCTCACTACCGTACAAAGAAACGAGTAGAATTTAAATTAAGTTTCTGCTACAAAGGTTCTTGCCCTTATAATCAGAATTCATCATATTCCCCGTGGTTATCAGCTTCGCGCACCATAAAGAGAAAAAGAAATATGCGAATGTTGTTACCCGGTTTTTTCACACTGACTGCGCGCTTCTTACACAGCTTAATGGATTTTGTTCGAACTTAGTGGAACGAAACAGCATTCAGGAGCTGTCTTATCGTGGAAATATTTCTTGAAAATACAATATTATTTCGATTATTGATTATTTTCTTGTACGAAGAAAAATCTCACAGCGCTTATACAGGCACGTTCAGTAATAAATGTGTGTTGTACACCTATATCGTTCAAAAGTTCAAGAAGTCTATGACCTTAAAACACGTATTGTGCTTAGTCATTTAAAAATTTGGTTATGCGTCAGGCTACGTCAATTAAACTAAATTCAGCGATCAAATAACTTACGGAAATGCATCCGGTTGACATCGACGACACCCGCTGATATTTCAACAGCAGCACACCGTATCATACGATGCATACGACGAGAGAAACTCAGCTCTTAAATTCAACAAGTTGAAAAATAAGAAATAAATGTTTGTGAATGTGTAACGGTAATAGGCGCTGTGGGTACAAAATACTCGGCCACTGGTTCTATTATATTCTTTACTTACTAGTGATGCAACAGATACTGCAGACGTTCGCCATTAAAATGCAATCGGCCAATGTAATTTCTAACGAGAAGGTTCGCAGAATAACAACGAAAAAATAGAAAAGTCAAGTACTGCATTGCTTGCTGTTTTTTTACCTCGACATTTTTTGATCTCAGCATACGCTATTTTACGATCATTGCAAAAATAACCCAAGAAGTCTAGCAAGACTTACGCATAATCGCCACATTAAAATTAGAAGCACACATATATGTAATCGATGTTCAATGACATACATACAGTATGCCCCTGCTAAGAGTCGTCAGGTGTCTGTCCTCTGGCGTTTCGCAAGATATTTTCAATTTCGGTATCTTTTAACGTGTTGGTTATCCAACGTAAACAAAGAACTCTCATCAGGTGCTCTACAGGGTGTCCCAGGAGGAATATTCAGGGATATGGCAGGAACAGTCATTCGAAGCAAAAAGTCTAGTAAACTTGTGCTCCAAAATGCATACATTAAGAGCTATGGCTACTACTTCATCTTCGCTACTACGAAACAAATCACTTCTATTGCAAGCTCTTTGTTTTCCACATTTTGAGAGCAAAACAAGGAAATATTGTCCAGTAAACTTCTACTCTAACGTGCATACCTTAAGAGCTCTAAACACTTATTCAATAGAAGAGCTGTTTTTCACACGGCGAAGATGAGCAAGTATTCATAGCTCTTAAAATATGCATTTTAAAGTCCAAGATTACTAGATTTTGTTTTGTATCGAATGATCGTTCCTGTCATATCCTTGAATATTTACAACTCCTCCTGGGATGTCTTGTACACGACGGCAGAGTCTACGGAAAACATCCTATGACTCTCATCACTAACAAAATGTTGTTTGAAGGGTGACTTCTGGTGATCAGTCGACAGAGCAGTCTAAAATTAGAATGATGCAATATCCAACTCACGCCTGTCTATAGACGGTAATAGCAGATCGCAAAGATAATGGCGGAAAACGAAAAACAATCATCATACCGTGAAGACGGCGTCGTGCGACACATGTGTGCTACAAGAGTCGCTGCTGGAAATACCAATGATGATGATGATGATGATGATGATGATGATGATGATTGGTTTGTGGGGCGCTCAACTCCGCGGTCATCAGCGTCCGTACAAAGTCCCAATTTTTTCATAGTCCATTTTTTTCACAGTCTAATCTAGCCACTGTCATGTATGATGACGATGATGATGACGATGACGATGATGAGGACAACACAAACACCCAGTCTCCGGGCAGAGAAAACTGGAAATTCCGATTATTCTCCGAGATTTGACGTCACTGTCAATAAACATACTTTAACTGAATATAGCACGATTCTTCGGTTGGGTTTAAATCACAAAAAAATGGCTCTGAGCACTATGGGACTTAACATCTATGGTCATCAGTCCCCTAGAACTTAGAACTACTTAAACCTAACTAACCTAAGGACATCTCACAACACCCAGCCATCACGAGGCAGAGAAAATCCCTGACCCGCCGGGAATCGAACCCGGGAACCCGGGCGTGGGAAGCGAGAACGCTACCGCACGACCACGAGATGCGGGCTTTAAATCACAGAGGAGACGCTTTTGTTTGAACTGATTCTACCTTCAAATAACAAAGCTGAAATTTAAAACATCGTATAAAAAACCATATTAAGGACAACTGACTACTTTTCGACGGCGTGTACCTTCTGAAGGTGATGTGGGTGGAGTTTCTGTTCATGCAGAAGACGTCAGACTGACGAGTGAGACAGATGCAAGTCACGTACAATGGGCTCGAGTACTCGTCGATGCGTTCTTTCAAATTGATGAAGGGCTTCCTCTTGCAATAAGACCGCCACAGTTTGCTCTACCGTTTGCGAATTTCCCACTTTCCAGCAGCCGTTGTTCTACACCAAGTCCCCTCTACTACCTCAAGAATTGTGTAACATGAATTGTGAAATAACCTATAGAGACGGGTAAATCGTGCAATACAGAAGGGACGGAAAAAAAATCTCTTGCAATTCTGCCAGTTAAGGACTAGTCACAATCTTCATATTTAAATATGTCGCAGACGAACAGAACACAGATGTAATTTGTAAAATTAAAGAGTCGTAGAACACTTTAAAAAACATTACGTGCTGTTCAAAAATCGCGTTACTCTCAGACGAAGCCAATAGCTTTGCCGAGTCTGTCGACATACTGCCACCATTGTACGTTTAAATGGCGCTGAGCAAAGAGTGAGGCATACGTTTCGAGTTACCCTCTCCCATTACCGAGCAAACACAGCGGTTGCATTTCGCTGACAGACAGTAATAGGAAAGCTATCAACGGAGGTGAGTCGTCGGATCACATACAACCAGAAAGCTTCCCCTACCCGCCTGCATCACGTAGCTGTCTTACAAGTTTTCGTTTTCCAGTCCAAAAGCACTTTTTAAAATAGTCTACCTCTTTAAAGCTGAAGCTGTGGTATAGAACTCAGGTAATCGGCAGAGGCAAAACAATGACGTTCATTCCCTTCGCAGTCTGGCGCAGTACAAACATACCACTGAATAGTAAGTCGAGCTACTAAGTACTGGAACATCTTGTTTAGTCAAAAGTAATCAACTGAATGGACTCGTGTCAGACATGGCCTTTGTTCGTCTTTGCGTTTATGTACCAGTGTTTTCACTCAATCTCAGTAAGTGTCCACCTGACTCTTGATTTGCTTGCCAGCGAGTACCTGTTATTGTGCCATGTCTTGTCGTGTATCATGCTATGTTCCTCGCCGAGACTGTCCAGTAACGATCAGTGCAGTATAATGTGCGAGTTTGCTTTAACCTGAAGTGGTCTAATAAAGTGCACAGAAATACGTTAATCAGTGTTCTCAATAGAAGTAATTTGTTGGTAGTATCCGTATGCGTTAGAACTCTCAACAAGACGTAAAAACCAAAGCTCGCACGCTTAAATTCGAAGACGCTGATAGCGCTGGAAACACCTGCAATTGCAGGTCGTCTAAATGGTGGATGACACACTTGTTCTGGTCGTGTTGCCACATATAATAACAACAGTATGACGATGTATTTGCCCAGAAGATGTGCTGTAACATGAAGGGATCGCTCATGACTGTCAATACGAAACATTTTGCCCCTCCTCGGAAGTAACTTAGTAATATACCAAAATCTGCATCCTTACGCGAAGATTTAAGAAGCTATTACGTCTTCCCGAATACGAGTGCATGGGATCAGTTCGTTAACCTTGTGGAAGAAGGTTGTGGCTTCCTGACAATGTCAATGGGTCGACAGATTTCATAGCATGAGAATTCTTAAAGCTGGACGAAATAAAGTCAGCTTCAAACATTTTTGATACATTGTCACGTAATATCGGCCATAGATGCGACAACAAAGTTTCCAACAGGTCATTCAACGGGTCTTATCTTCTCTAGATACATTTCAAGTGTCCTTTTTTTCCACATTGATGAACTCTTAAGCTCGCCTTGCCGGTCTCTTACATCTTCATTTATTTTTTTCCCTTATGTTATTGACGTCAAGAGAGAGGTTTGAAAGAGTGAAATCTATTGAGGAAAAGTGTAGTAAAGACGTACTCTGCCGGATACAAACGTCGCTGTAAGAACTGAGAAGATAATGTGTTTACGAAACTCGTGATAACAACTAGAGGCACAGCAACGCGGACGGATCGCCACATGACACCAGAATCGAGGTGTCGCAGCCCGTCAACATGATAATCATATCCACTGATGTTGAACGGTTGATATCATAAACAACTCTGAGAGTGCTACTAAAAAAACTTTCGGATAAAACTGAGGTAGATGACACAATAAAGG
Source organism: Schistocerca nitens (assembly GCF_023898315.1). NCBI lineage: Eukaryota > Metazoa > Arthropoda > Insecta > Orthoptera > Acrididae > Schistocerca > Schistocerca nitens. The sequence continues at coordinate 272,148,090 of NC_064616.1, forward strand.
CAATGTCCATTCTCATAATACAAAGTGGACATAATGAAACTGATCCGGAAATCGCTCCCAAAACACAATCTCCCCATTATGCAAAAGCTATTCAACGTACTGATAAGGATTTTCTGATGCACAGTTGCGCAAGTTCTACGAGATCACATATCCGGATAGGCAGAATCAGGCACCAGCTGAAGGAATGAACAACTGACGATCGAGATGTCCAATGCCACTTCATTCAGAAAACGACGCCACAAATTAAGACGCGAAGGCTGCTTTTCTGCGATCTATATTTCACTCTAGTTTTCTGGTGTTCGGACTCATTTCCGGTAGTTTTCTGATGATGTCTTTGCTGTTTGGACTCCGTAGTCATAAAATGTCAATAACGCTTTTCGGAGCAATGTTATTTTGACTACCCAGTGATTATAGTCTATATAAATACTGACGTTTGACAGAAACTGTTGACTTTAAATATTAATTTCTCCCTTTTCACTACACTACTAAACGTACTCCAAGCTTCCAGAAGACCAAGCCGTGCTCAAATTCATAGTTGGTTGCTTGGTCTTAGAAACTTTTCGATGCTGTGTGCATGACAGCTTGCGACCTGTTCAATGTTGATATACCTATCTGCTATCAACAACGTAGTTATCCTTTCGTCAACGCGTCTAGTATGTTTTAGGATCGGTGTTACAAATGAATACGTGTAAACAAAATAACCATTTTAGACTGCACCTTTGCATTAAACATACGTCCTTTCTAACTGTAGACACAATTTGCTTAATTATGCTGGTTTCTCGCGTCTTCGTAAAAGCCAGTTCGTTGCAGTAAACTTAATGTACTCATCATTACAGCTTTTCTGTATCCATAGTTAAATCACACAGACCCCTCTGGTGTTTTCTCCTTTTTAAGCACACGAAGTAACACGCAGGTGAAAACGAGGGATCTTCGGGATCATCCAGTCTTGTCAACAGTCGCTCTGTGGGATGGAACACTGTCGTGCAAAAGTTCTATACATTATCGGCCTTGCACGTAGGTTTCTACACGGCATCCACATAAAAATACATCTCCAGTACTATGCTTTCACAGTTTGATCACCCGAAATTCATTATAGACTTACGTTCACCGTGTTTCTCAAAACACAAATTCTTCCCAATTTCCTCAATTGTCTCAGCAGGTATGTTTTTGAAAAACAGCGGAACTTAGGCCAATAAACTTTGTACTTTGGAGAATCACAAATCGAGGAATATTTATCAAGACGTAAATGTTTGTGTTTTATGATTTGTGACACAAAGAATCATCAATGAGATGGGATTCACGTGATACACTTGAAATCGCAAGTATTTCGTGAGTTTTCCCACTTTCGTTACGTGGTTGGATCTTAAGCAAAATACCATTCACTGCCACTCGTCATTTTATCAAAGGTGCAAGGACCATTTTCAGCAGCGGAAAAGTAAATCTGTAGTGTATCGATTTCGCATACATGTTTTTGCTACCCACTCCAACTTTTGAGCAATATCCGATTAAGACTGCGTACATACGTTGTGAGGTTTCTTTTTTCCCCTCTAATCTATACCATGACACCGATGCTTACCTACTGCCATGTCGTCGTCTGCCTATCGCACGAATGGACGTCAGTATGGAGTGGCTCGTGGCAACGACAACGTTCTATTGGCCTTTACTGTACGATTTATGAACCGGAGCCGCTATTTTCCCCTCAGTTCCAGTCCTTCCATCAATGAAGGCTCTTTGGCTGTACCAAGAAACGAAGCCCAGTCCTTCATGTGGCAGTCAGACGTACTGAGCACTCAACCACGAGGCGGAGTTTTACCATCGAACAGTCGCTACAAATGAGTTCATCATCATAAAACAATAAAGGCAACACGTAGTTGATGTTGGAAATATTCTATTGTCTCTCGCCATCTTTGCCATTTGTTTAGTTGCTGCAGTTCATTTCACTGATTGCACTCTTGTAACACGGATGTTCTTGGACTGCATTCTGATTATTTTTACAGAATTATGTGGAAACACGTGTCCAATTAATGAATTTCTTCTTCTCTGTATCATTTTAATCAATGTCCTTTTCTATTTAATTTCTTTTACTTTTTATTCACTAGATTTCTTACAATCCATTTTTCCTCATATATATCTCTATTGCTCCTAATTCTTTCTTTTCCTATTTTTCTCTAGTTCACCCTTCACGACCATAATTTGCAATGCTCCAAATCCATTTATTTGTGAATTTTTTTTTTCTTTTCAGTATTAAGGTGGGCTCTTTGTTAATAAATTACTGTTACTTCTGAAGGCTTGTCCGGTCATTGAAAGTATTCTATTAATATCCTTTATATTTCTGTTCTCATCTGTCATTGTACTTCTCAAGCAGCAAAATTCATTTAGTTGCTCTACTAATGTATCTCACATCTTAATGTCTGCTCTTATCAGTCCTTCCTATCTATCACGAGAACTCTTGTTTGTGTTTTTTTTTCAGTCTGTGGTAGTCCAAAGGAACAGACAAAAAATTTCTCGAAATCTTTCGACTCTATGATGCTACAAATTCCTCTCCAGCTTGTTCTAGCCGTAACGAAAAGCACAGCCATGTGTGACGGTCTGCGTGAATGTCATCCGCCTCCGAGCACCATTTTCTAGATGCATCACCTAACTCGCTTTGGGAAGTCCACTTCAGGAACCAACTGCGTTTCGATCAAAATAGATTTTAAAATACAAAGAGAGAAACTTGCAGGTTTCGCGATCTTGTTGTTATCTGTAACAAATAGCTGAAAATTGTTGGCATGACACCAAGCAACAGTCTCCCAAATCGCTGAAGTTTGCCTGGCCACCAGCCTTTGCCGGACAACAGGGCGCGCACGTGCGTTCAAGGTGCTGCGATGCGCTGCTCGTAGCTCCTCGTTCTCAGTGAGCGTATTTGCGTATATCTTTACGCTGATTCCACGTACTGATAAAAGTCACACAGGATATGTGACGGAAATTAGAATTTCTGGAAGCGCGCCCTTTAGATCCGCCGGGGCCACCTGACCGCTGTTGCAGCTTCCTGCAGACTCGCCACTTTACATCAAAGATGCCGCCCAACATTAGCTGGTCGTCGTTACACACTAACTGAAAAAGGAGCCACAAAGGGCGTGCAGTCGGTCAGCCAAAGGAGAGGTGGGCGAAACAATTTACGCATTTCCATTTTCTCTAGCTGTATTTGCGTGTATATGCTATACTTGAATGTCTTTTCAAAGGTTCTTCTGTTATCTCCACGTTTACAAAGAAAACAAATTCAAAAGACGAGTCCAGACAGAAATGCTTATGAAAAGTGAAACGTGTTGCCAAAGGTTGTACACCTCATTCGAAGCCCATAATCTACACTGGAGATAATATTGGTTACCCTGGCCAAAACATAGGTTCAAAAAAATGGTTCAAATGGCTCTGAGCACTATGGGACTTAACTGCTGAGGTCATCAGTCCCCTAGAACTTAGAACTACTTAAACCTAACTAACCTAAGCACATCGCACACACCCATGCCCGAGGCAGGATTCGAACCTGCGACCGTAGCGATCGCGCGGTTCCAGACTGTAGCGCCTAGAACCGCTCGTCCACTCAGGCCGGCAAACATAGGTTCACATCGCTATGTTTTGTAAGTCCCTAGAGAAAACAAACCTAAACTATTCTGCCGCCAGTAAACACCATCAAACGAACTCCGACCCGAAAAACTCCATGATATTCCAACATCAGGTTAACTGAAAATGGAACACAGTTTTAACTGGATTAGTATTACGGAAGGAAATCGTCGCTATCTCACTGAAGGTAATATCCTAGCATTCGCCTCAAAACGATTTAACAAACCACAGAAAAACTAAGGTACGTCGACAAGATCAATGATTTAAATTTTTATAAACGAAAAATACGGGATCATCGTGTGATGACGACGATTGTGATTATGCTATGACGGTGTGGGTCCATGACATCAAGGCCTTTAGCATCCACATTAAACTGTTATGAGACGAGTGTGAAATAAGATCGCAAAATTATGAAGACGGGTGCTACAAAGAAACACATAAATAATGCCGCAAATACATGTCCGCGTCCACACACACACACACACACACACACACACACACACACACAAAAGAAACAACAACGAAATCATGTTGTCAGATTTAAAACTTAGAGTAAAAAGGGAAAAAGTTGTGGAAAGAATTAAAATAAAACAGCAAACAGCTGCGGGTGACTGATCGGTGGGATAAAAGGAGTGAGCTAGCCGATCGGCAACCCACTAAAATCTCCAACCTACAAAATTAGGCTGGAATCCAGCCACGTCGCAAACTTTTAAAAAGGTTTACCATACTCTTCTCGTCATCGGCTAAAACAGAGGGCAGAGCCCCTCCTAAATTTGCTACTGCTCACTTATCACAATATAGAAGTTAATATGTGGCACACAGGTTTGCACGGAATAGGCATCACAGACTGGGGCGTCCTCTCGCCGGAGTGTGAAGCCGTGTGTTATGGGACAGAGCCACTGCATCCCGCTTGTGTGACTGGCTAGACGATCGTCATAGCCGGATAGTTGGCTTCACCAACCGCAGTTTGCTGTCCTTCATTGCCAGCCACCACTCCTTCCACAACTGCACGGATCTCCGACTCGACGAAATGAGAGCCTTCAAGGGAATAACACATGCAGCTCAACTCACGCAATGGAAACAGAAGTGTTGCGTAGATACAAGAACTATCGCGCGACGATCGTCGTCGGAGACTTATAATCCAATCCAAGTTGTTATACTGAAAAACAGCTCACCGCGGTATTCCCCGACAAGTCATATCGGAGTGTGAGCATCGCCGAGTTTAGGATCGAGGAAAAGAAAGAGAGACACAGAAACAAGTCACCACGCTGGTGTTGTACTACGCGTTTACACCGGCAGGTCCGTTAGTTCGACAGTATACTTCACAGTTAATGTGTATCAAAATATTCCTCACAGTGTAATGTGTATCAATTTAAATTTACGTGTTTCACTTATTCGTACAAATCTGATGATGTGTGCCCCCTAGGCAACTATATTTTGTGGTTCACAAGTGGGAGTTTGTTTCATCTGGGATCTTTAGTCAAGTTGTGCCATAAATTTCTTGCCGGCCGTTGTGGCCGAGTGGTTCTAGGCGCTCCAGTCGGGAACCGCGCTGCTGCTACAGTCGCAGGTTCGAATCCTGCCTCGGGCATGGATGTATGTGATGTCCTTAGGTTAGTTAGGTTTAAGTAGTTCTAAGTCTAGGGGACTGATGACCTCAGATGTTAAGTCCCATAGTGCTCAGAGCCATTTGAACCATAAATTTCTTTTTTCCACAATTCGATGCAGTACCACCTCATTTGTTATTCGATCTACCCACGTAATCTTCAACATTCTTCTGCAGCATTACATTTGAAAAGTTTCTGTTCTCTCCTTGTCTGAGCTGCGTATCGTCCATGTTTCACTTCCATGCAAGGCTATACTTCAGACAACTACTTTCAGAAAAGACTTCATAACACTTAAATTTATATTAGATGTTGACAAAATCCTGTCTTCATTTTATAACCTCTATACTTCACACATAATCAGTTATTTTGCTATCTACACACAAAAGCCATCTGTTACTATTAGCGTCTCATTTCCTAATCTACTTCCCTCAGGACCACCTGATTTAATTCGGATACCTTCCGTTACCGTTGTTTTACTTTTGTTGGTGCTTAACTTATAGTCTACTTTCAAGATACTATCTATTTCCAATCCTTTTGTCGTCTCCGACAGAATTACAATGTTATTGGCAATCCTCAAAGTTTTTGTTATTTGCCCCTGTACTTTGATTCTTTTCCTGATTACTACTTGATTTTTACTGCTTCTCAGTGTACATATTGAATAAAACTGAGCATAGGCTATAACCCTGCACTGTTCGATGAAGTCGTGCATTGTCATGCATAAAAATGAAGTCAGGTCCGAATGCACCCCTGAGAAGACGTACACAAGGAAGGAATACAGTGTCACAACAACACCCATGCAACATTATATCTCGTCAGACCATAACACCTGGACCACCAAACTGATCACGTTTGACAATGTTCCTGCGTCCATTACGTGTTCCCACCTCTCGCCATATGAGGTACGTCCAAAATCACTACTCAGACAAACTGCTTTCATCCGGGAGAGCACCACTTGATCTACATCTACATTATACTCTGCAAGCTACCTAATGGTGTGTGTGGCGGAGGGTACTTTCGGTACCACTGTCTGATCCCTCCAACCATATTTCACTCGAGAATAGTGCGTGGGAAGAACGATTGTCGGTAATCCTCTGTATTGGCTCTAATTTCTCAAATTTTCTCCTCATGGTCCATATGCGAGATGTATGAGGCGGGGGGGAGTAGTATGTTGCCCGACTCCTCCTGAAAAGTGCTGTCCCGAAATTTCAGTAATAAAACTCTCCGTGATGCACAACACCTCTGTTGTAACATCTGCCAGTGGGGTTTGTTTAGCATCTCCGTAACGCTCTCTCGCCAGCTAAACAATCCCGTGACGAAACGCGCCGCTCTTCGTTGGATGATGTATCTCTTCTATCAGTTCTACCTTATAGGGATCCCAGATAGTTAAAAAATACTAAAGAATCAGGCGAACAAGCGCTTTGTAAGCCTTCTTGCTGGTCCACTCCCAATGCTCAAGGCACCACCGCAAACGGTACCGCACATGTAGGGGGGTCATCAAAATACAACGTATTGGTCGTCGGACAAAGGGACCACCTCATACGGTTCGCCATGACATTGTGGAGCATGAGATTGCATGCCTGGCAGTCATGTTAAATGTGGCTGCAATTACGTCCGCTGTTTGACGTGGATCCCTTCTTGCAAGTTGAACAATGTAGCGGTCATCTGCTGCTGTGGTTGGTCGTGGTCCATTACCTCCTCTATTTCGGACAGAAGTGCTGGGGATCGTGAACGCTCCCCATGCATGTGAAACATAGCTGTGAACAATACCAAGCTCCTGGGCTACACTCGTCACACTTCCTCTTTCTTCCATTTTCCCGATGAGGTCACCCAAATGTTGTCTCCGGCCCACGTCGTAATCAAGAACACCACCAAAGAGCACCGAAACTGCTCGCCTATTTACACACACTGTATTTTCCCGTTCCGTTAATCCCCTCGTGTTGCCATGGCAGCCAGTTATGCAGACCTCATGCCATGTAACGTCCAACTTTCTGTGCACGACTGGGAGACCTCTGATCACACGATCCCGCACTTTCATTCATTTCCACTTCAATATGTTGCTTTATCTATCTCTTCCTTCAGTTTCGCAGTAAGTGCGTAAAGTAGCGTACAAGCGGTCACCTAAATGTTAGAGCGATAGTAATAGAAACAAATAAAGATAAGGAAAATTAATATGATACATACTGCAAACTTAGTTCAGTATTCAGAATTGAAGAAAAAAGAAAAAGAAACAGATATCATAAAGATTCACATAAATTTAATGCTATATGCAACCGTATATTATTGTCATCAAGAAACCAGACTGCCATAAACAAACAAACTATAGGAATTGATATCGTCGTGGAATGGAAAGGATGGGGAGTTCTAACATTTTATCATCATCTACAAAAACAAAACACTCAAAGATGCATAGTGCTGGTGCTGTGCAGGTTAGCTAGGTTTAATGAAGGATGATTGGAGCGCCCTGTCGACGAAAGGTCATTAGCGATAGAAGGGAAGGAAATCGGCCGTGCCCTTTCAAAGGTAGCATCATGGATTCGCCTTAAGCGATTTAGGGAAGACGCGGAATGGCTAAATCAGACTGGCTACACGGGAATTTGGAGCACCGTCCTCTTGAATACGAATCAGTAATCAGTATTTTACCGCTGCGCCAACTCTTCGGTAGCTTGGTTGAAAACAATGGCAACTGTAAGTAATGTCAGTACTTCTGCTCTTTGTCGACGGAGGAATGGCCAGTATTCAGGGATATGACAGCAACGATAATATGAAGCAACAAACTTCATATGTACATATGTCCTATTCCGAATGTCTTCCGAGATAGAAAGCATTTAATGTACATTGTTATTTATTTCCTGTATTATTCAATAAACTGTCAGGTTTACGCGTATAGAACAGTTAGTTCATTACAACATGCGTTTTACAAAATATCCATTGAAAAATACGTGTTTTTAAAACATTCACCTCAAAGCATTATTGTACACGTCACATTACAGCTGTTGTACAGTTCATAATAAATGTTCGAATATCTCACCGTCAACTTTAATACATCTCTGCACTCTTGGGAGACCATGCTGTTTTGCTTTTCTGAGTGCTTCTGCATGTTCCCTCATACGTGCAGCAGCGTCCATGATGCGCCTAAGCGGCTCATCTCGCGTATTCACCTTTCGTTTGTAAACCTCAGACTTCATCCAATCCCATAAACAAAAATCTAATGGCGTAAGGTCTAGCGATCTTGGTGACCAGTTAATTGTACTACCACGGCCAGTCCAGTGATCAGCGCAAGACACACACACTATGCGATCAAAAGTATCCGGACATCCCCCAAAACATACGTTTTTCATATTAGGTGCATTGTGCTGCCATCTACTGCCAGGTACTCCATATCAGCGACCTCTGTAGTCATTAGACATCGTGAGGGAGCAGAACGGGGCGCTCCGCGGAAAGAATGGGCTACCATCCCCAAGAAACCTTCCAGTACCTGAATGAACGTATGCCTGCGACAGTGGAAGCTATCATCAAGGCTAAGGTTGGGGCAACACCATATTGCCATACTGAATTCCAGCATTACCGATGGAGGACGCTACGAACTTGAAAGTCATTTTCAGCCAGGTGTCCGGATGCTTTTGATCACATAGTGTACGTGCGCGCCACTAGCCGAAAAACAGATGTATCTTAAATTTGATCTGTCCCGGAAACCACTCGAAATAGGATTCATGTTCGTATGAAGTTTTTTGCTTCAAATGTGCGTTCCTGTCGTATTCCTGAATACTGATAATTCCTCCAAGGACATTCTGTATAACAGTTTAAATTAAATTAACAATCACTATAAAATGAAATTATTACAAGACAAGACGACTGAAGACAAGCTTGAAAAGGAAGGTGATAGAGAATGATTTTTTCTTAAATATCCTGAAAATATCTGATACACATTCGTACGTCACGTTCCTTGTGACGCGTGTGAAACGACGAACCAGTTTACACGTTGTGCTGTTTTCAATGCCGGCGCGACAATGACCCATTTCAGGATGAGCAATGCCCACAGCTGACTCGGTTGACGAAACTCGAGTAAATGAAGACGAAAGGCAGGCTCAGAATTTTGAGCCCAGCCCAACTGCGTATCTCTGAAATGAGTTGTATCATCAGTTAACAAAAATTGTTCAAATGGCTCTGAGCACTATGGAACTTAACATCTGTGGTCATCAGTCCCCTAGAACTTAGAACTACTTAAACCTAACTAACCTAAGGACATCACACACATCCATGTCAGAGGCAGGATTCGAACCTGCGACCGTTGCGGGCACGCGGTTCCAGACTGAAGCGCCTAGAACCGCACGGCCACACCGGTCTGCTCATCAGTTAACAGCCAGAAAAGAATTCCATCAGTGGGCTAAAGAAGGAAGATCGAGTTCTGTTACTCTATGTGGCTTACACTCGATGTTGATCGTACATGACAAGTTAAAATTGTGTGTCGTATAGGGATTTAAACCAATGGCAATGTTATATTAACTAAGCCACTCGAGTACTGAGTTTGTAAAGGAGTTGAGAGAGGAACATGTCCCAAGTTACAGTTTTTATTCCTTCCCGGTTCTGTTTTTCTTTTCCAAGATTAAACTTAGTTTACGATCCTGAGTCTTGTGATTTTAAATTGTTTGCTTTTGGAATTATTAGTTCAAATAAGCACAGTTTTACGTCGTTGTTCTTTCCAGATTTTATAAATAATGTGCGTGTTTTCGTGTCTCCTTGAGTTTGGTTGATTCTTGCAATTATCAAGGACTTGTGCTTAGTGGAATGATAGAGCGGCGGTCACATACTGTCGACTTAAAGAGCAGGCGGCACAGAAAGAAGAAGGACATGTAGATAAAGAGCCCGACTATGCCGATAGTAGAAATCGGTCTCATTATTCTGTGCATACAACCTATACGCCTTAGCGACCGCGACTAACTAGATCACCACACGTGCAAGTAATACTTACGATATCTGAAAGGGCAGAGTAACCCACAGTTCGGTGAACAGCGACAGTGTTTAGTTTCTGAAACTGGATCTAAGTCTCATTAACGATAAAAAATCGTTTGAGTTGCAGAAGCACGTGTGCCACAGAGCGTTGTGGGGGAGCCTTCATTACGCAAAGGACATCGACCGCTGCAGTGAGCGTAGCGGGCCCAACAGAGTCGGGAGCCGATCTTTGGCTTCGTGGTGCGCTACAGGGCAGCTTCGGCTCCGGCCTTAGTACGCCGCGTTACATAATGAAGCTATTCTCTGCTGTGACGCCATAGCCATATAATCTCGTCGGCGAGTATGCCGAGTGGGTGTGTTTCTTCAGCAGCTTTCAGCGTACTACGAGCCATTTACACTTAGAAGACGCCATGCTGTTGTCTAACAGCAAACGGTACATACACTGTGTTTCGCTTGTTATCTCGGCCCTATGTACGCGACAGGTGACGAACACGGCTTGGACGAAGAGAACATCTGTACACGCTCTCTTTGCCAGGTTGGAGGGCTTACATCTATGATCCTAAACAAAGTTTTATTTCCTAGCTACCCTGGGAAGCAGAAAATCAAGTACTACGCTCTTTAGTGTATCAGAACAAAGATCAAAATATTTCACTTTCTTTCAGAGTACTGGAAACGATACTGCATGCTGGAGATACACCGGGGACCGAAGTGCTTTGCGAAAGCGAAAGTTGGCTGAGCGAGATATCCGGGTCGACGGTGCCCAGCTAACACACTTTTCACTCGAAGCTTTTCTTCCTTTTCGCTAAAATTTACTGAAACAACGCAATGGTTGCTTTTAACGTCCCTCCAACGTCAAGGTCACTAGAGAAAGAGCACAAAATCGTTTGGACAAGATTGGAGAAAAGTGTCGGCCGGGCCTTTTATGAAATTACCTCGTGTTTGCCTACATTTATCCAGGGGAACATAATGCAATATGGACGACCGAAGACTTAATCAGTGGTCCTCCCGAACAAGAATCCAGTGTCATAACTACTGTGGTATTTTGCTAGGGGATAGAATTCCAGGCACATACCGGGCACATTTAGACTGCACTCTATACATAGTTATTGTGGTCATTTTATATCATTCTGAACAAGCACTGAAAATCTGACAGCGCTAAGAGAAGCAAATTGATGTAATTTGCATTCTGAATAAGCCCTGAAAATCTGATAGCGCTAAGAGAAGCAAATTGACGTAATCCGTTAAGACCATCTGAACCTTCTAAACTGCGGTTGCGAGAATTCGGCCAATAACAATTTTTAGTGCTTTACCAGCGTATATGTTCGGCATCAGCGCTGTTTTGCGTCTGTAATTAAATACTTCGCCGCAACGAGGAACAACGTTTCTTCTCACTATGTGAACGCATGGAATAAAAACCATCGGTGGTTGGTTGGCTGATTCGGGGTAGGGGACCCAACAGCGACGTCATCGGTCCCGTCGGTTTAGGGAAGGATGTGGAAGGAAGTCGGCCCGTTTCAAAGAAATCATCCTGGCTTTTGCCTCAAGCGATTTAGGGAAATCAAGAAAACCTAAATCAGGATGACCGGACGCGGGTTTGAACCCTCGTTCTCCCGAATGCGAGTCCCAGTGTGCTAACCACTGCACCACCTCGCTCGGTCAACTGTCAGTGGCTCGTTTTGCCACACAGCTTCATTCCTGTAACACACTGCTTGCAACAACTGCTTCGGTGGTTATCACTGTTACCTGTTAAAGTGAAGGTTGCTGCTTCGAGTTCCACCATGTGAATGAGTGCGTTTTTTCTTTCTTTTAATGGACTTACTGTGTGTGCGTCCTACACAGATTATGGACCTGAAATAGCAATATCGAAAAAAGACCGCTACCTGTAAAGGTAATTTCAGGAGTACCCCAAGGAAGTGTGACTATTAACATCATCCATACAGGATAACAATCATTAAATTATATGAAATAAAATCGCCATAACTACTGAACGGCTTGCGTTAGGAGGTTCAAACTACACGACTGGCCGCGGTGCATGATGGGAATTAGCATGGTTTGGTTTAGCGACGAAGCCCACTTTAATTTGGATGGGTTCGTCAATAAGCAAAATTGGCGTATACAGATGGCCAGCCGGCCGCTGTGGCCGAGCGGTTCTGGGTGCTTCAGTCCGGAACCGCGCTGCTGCTACGGTCATAGGTTCGAATCCTGTCTCGGGCATAGGGCTCCGAGTCATTTGAACCATTTGAACAGATGGCCGTAGTATCGCAAACACAAGGTATAAATGGGCAGTGCATTGGCGGAGCTGTCATTTGCACTCATGTGATTCATGCGAAAAGGTTTCCAACCTGATTATGGCCACACGACGGGAATTAACAAACTTTGAAAGAGAAATTGTAGTTGGAACTAGACGCATGGGACATTCCATTTCCGATACCCACAGTGTCAAGAGTGTGCCGAGAATACCAAGTTTCAGGACAACTCAATGGCCGACGGCCTTCACTTAACGACCGATCGACGAGGCGGTTGCGTCGAGTTGTTAGTGCTGACAGACAAACAACACTGCATGAAATAACCGCAGACATCAATGTGAAACGTGCGACGAACGTCTACGTTAGGACAACGCGGCGAAATCTGGCGTTAATGGGCTATGGCAGCAGACGACCGACGCGTGTGCCTTTTCTAACAGCAAGACATCGCCTGCAGCGCCTCTCCTGGTCTCGTGACCATATCGGTTGGACGCTTGACGACTGGAAAACCATGGCCTGGACAGGTAAGTCCCGATTTCAGTTGGTAAGAGCCGATATAGGATTCGAGTGTGGGGCGTACCCCACGAAGCCATGGACCCAAGTTGTCAACAAGGAAGTGTCCAAGGTGGTGGCGGCTCCATAATGGTGTAGGCTGTGTTTACAGGGAATTAAGAGGGTCGTCCTAAACAACGATATCATGTCACTCGCCCAACATTGTTCGCGACTGGTTTGAAGAACATTCTCGACAATTCGAGCGAACGATCTGGCTGCCCAGATCGTGCAACACGAATCAAATCGACCATTTATGGGGAAATAATCGGGAGGTCAGTGCGCGCTCGACACCTTGCACCGGCAACACTTTCGAAATTATGGACGGCTATAGACACAGCATGGCTCAATATTTCTGCAGGGGACTTCAAACGTGTTGTTGAGACCACGCTGCCGGGCGGGGTGGCCGAACGGTTTTAGGCGCTACAGTCTCGAACCGCGCGACCGCTACGGTCGCAGGTTGGAATCCTGCCTCGGGCATGGATGTGTGTGATGTCCTTAGGTTAGTTAGATTTAAGTAGCTCTAAGTTCTAGGGGACTGATGACCTCAGAAGTTAAGTCCCATAGTGCTCAGAGCCATTTGAACCATTTTTTGAGACCACGCTACGTCGAGTTGCTGCACAACAAGGCAAAAGAATGGTTCAAATGGCTCTGAGCACTATGGGACTTAACTTCTGAGGTCATCAGTCCCCTAGAACTTAGAACTACTTAAACCTAACGAACCTACGGACATCACACACATCCATGCCCGAGGCAGATTTCGAACCTGCGACCGTAGCGGTCGCGCGGTTCCAGACTGTAGCGCTTAGAACCGCTCGGCCACTCCGGCCGGCAGAAAAGAATGTTTGACTCGATATTAGGAGGCATCCCACGACATGTCACCTCGGTGCATACCTCGCTAAATAGCCACGAGGAGAAAATCGGAAAAATGAAAGCTAATACGGAGGTTTTCCGACTATAATTCTCCCCTCGCGCCATTCGCGAGTGGAACAGGGAAGGGGGGAACAACGCATGGAACCAGAAGCACCCCCCGCCACACATTGTAAGGAAGCTTGTGGCGTGAAGATGTTGCTGTAGATGACACCAAAATTAATCATAATTTTGGCAACAAAGCAGTGCGAACTCCGTAGAAGTTTCCCGATTGTAAACAAAATGTATAGTGGTAGCAGCCAGTGCTAAAATTACGACCTGAAGAAATACCACAGTACGAGTTCCGCTGTCTTCTCTACAAGTTCACGAACGTTATTCGGCGTCTTACGGGAGGAAGGGAATCTGCGCGCTAAAGACGATACCGCAAGCGATTTGCATCTTTTGTCGTCAGCCACGAAAGAACGAACGCGGAAAAGGAAAGGGCGGATGAGGGCAGGTGAAACGCAACGCCTTAAGCGGCAGAGACGGGAGCGGCCGGCGGCCTCGTAAAGCAACTGCATTGTTTAGCCCTCGCACTACGATGTACGGCCAGTTCAAAGTGCGGCACGCGCGCAGGGAGCAATGAACTGCGCGGCGGAGAAGTCCAGGCGGAACCTGGGGAACTGGCCGCAGCGCAGCCCGGACTTCCCGAGCCAATGAAATAAAAATGCCGCGTCGTGTCGGAGGCCGCAGGAGCCGCGGCTGCGGCAGCGTCGCGCCCAGTTTAGCTGGCGCGGCACCGCGCTGTCTGGTGCGCCCAGTACAGTCGCCTCCAACGCCTCGCGCCGCTGCGCCGCCACAACTGTTGCTCGGCCACCGAGCGAGCGAGCGCGCACACGCGCGCCAAAATAACGCACAGAAAACTGCCACCGACTGTATGCGGATCACCTGGCGCTCTACGGAAAATCTGAAACTAAAATCCAGTCTCTGAAGAATGTAGTCCCAACCTTCAGCTATTAAATTAGCACGGAGTTCGGCTTAAGCTAGTGCGCCGCACAGGTGCTACAGAAGGGCAAAGTCTCTCAAGGGAACCTCGCCATCGCACCCCTCTCAGATTTAGTTATCAGTTGGCACAGTGGAGAGGCCTTGAAAAACTGAACACAGATCAATCGAGAAAACAGGAAGAAGTTGTGTGGAACTATGAAAAAAATAAGCAAAATATACAAACTGAGTAGTCTATGCACAAGATAGGCAACATCAAGGATAGTGCGAGCTCAGGAGCGCCGTGGTCCCGTGGTTAGCGTGAGCAGCTGCGGAACGAGAGGTTCTTGGTTCCAGTCTTCCCTCGAGTGAAAAGTTTAACTTTTTATTTTCAAACAATTATCAAAGTTTAGGCACTCACACATAATCAACTTCGCTCTCCAAAATTCCAGGACATATTCAGATTTGCTTGGACATCTGCAGGATTTGACGGTCTACACACGGAAAAGTTTGAAAACGTAAAAAACATATGTTTTGACAAAGCACAGGGAAAACTGTGCGACTGTGAAACTGTTGCATTCATTTGTTGCAGTTTATGTAACAAAATCTTATGTTTTCATCACTTTTTTGGGAGTGATTATCACATCCACAAGAAAACCTAAATCGGGCAAGGTAGAAGAATCTTTTTACCCATTCGCCAAGTGTACAAGTTAGGTGGGTCGAGAACATATTCCTGTCATGTGACGCACATGCCGTCACCAGTGTCGTATAGAATATATTAGACGTGTTTTACTGTGGAGGAATCGGTTGACCTATGACCTTGCGATCAAATATTTTCGGTTCCCATTGGAGAGGCACGTCCTTTCGTCTACTAATCGCACGGTTTTGCGGTGCGGTCGCAAAACACAGACACTAAACTTATTACAGTGAACAGAGACGTCAACGAACGAACGGACAGATCATAACTTTGCGAAAATAAAGAAAGTGAACTTTTCACTCGAGGGAAGCCTTGAACCAAGAACCTCTCGTTCCACAGCTGCTCACGCTACCCACGGCACCACGGCGCTCCTGAGCTCACACTACCCTTGATGTTGCCTATCTTGCGCATGGACTACTAAGTTTGTATATTTTGCTTATTTTTTCATAGTTCCACACAACTTCTTCCTGTTTTCTCGATTGATCTGTGTTCAGTTTTTCAAGGCCTATCCACTGTGCCAACTTATAACTAAATCTGAGGGGGCTGCGACGGGGAGGTTCCCTTTTCAGAAACTGAAAGCATCCAAATGCCAAATGGACACACGATCAAGTACACCAGATGGAAGCCTACAAATACCTACGTATTTTGCAGTTGGATACGTCGACGATGGGCACGTAAAAAGTGGTGACAAAAGAGTACAGATGGACCCCGTTATAGGCGAAATCGTATTCCGAGTTTTCGCATGTGATTTAAATTTTAAGTACAGTGCTGCCACCTGTTAACAGCACGCGGAAACAGTAATACGTCAGCGCATCTCGACGCAAGTCTTCTGTCGTGTTTGTCGAGTTCCGAATTGTCAATTCTGGTCACTAGAGCTGTGAAGTTCCACTTTACAAGGTCTGAATTTAAAATGTCGAGTAAAAGAAAAGTAAGTGTGCCTCTTGAAGGAAGTCTTTATGGACTTTAGAAAAGCGTACGATTCGGTCCGCAGCAAAGTGTTATTCGATATATCCAGGTCCACAGCAAAGTGTTATTCGATATATCCAAGGAATTCTGAATGCACGCCAAAACAACGGAAATTGTCAAGCAGACGTTAGCGGGGATCCGTTCGCAGGTAATATTTAAAGGGGAGCTCACCAAAGAGTTTGATACGGAAACAGTGATCCGACATGGTGATGGGCTGTCTCCGGTTCTCTTCAATTGTTTTTGGATAAGGTCACCACCGAATGGGAAAAATGGGGAAAAAACAACTGGACGTGTAACAACTGCTCAACCAATAACGCATTGGAGGAGTTAACTGCCTTGCATTCGTCATCAATTTCGCGATACCGTCTAGAAACACTGCCATAGCTACCGAGCAGATAAATACACTAAAATACTAAGCATAAAAGCTGGACTCCACATTTTCTTTGAAGAAACAAAGCACGTGACAAACACCAAAGTCGTCCTTCGTTACCTGAATATAGAACACGATAACAAAAAGGAGCTACATCTCGGGTGAGAAACAGTACAACTGAAAACTATCGAAAGAGACGGCATCTACTTCCGGCGAGAAAGTGCTTCCCACAGGACTCATGCTTTATACATGAGAAAAGCCATCTTAAGTGTAGGTCAACTAAAACACTACAACACTGTGATTCAAACAGAGTGTCATTATGTTAGTGAGTACCTCTAAATGGCAGTAATCTCAGGACTAAGAGAAACTGAAAAACACGGGAGAGCGATGCCCCGCAAGATAATGGGTCCAAAGATGGTGAATGAACAGTATAGATTACGAGGAAGGGAACAACTGTGCCAAGAAAATGAAAGATTAATCAAGTCAATTAGAAAAAGAAGATGGGCTGTCAGAGAAAGAATGCACTTATTTTGGTCCGCAAAGAAGGCTGCCAATAATGTGTAATTGCCACTTAATGTGGTATATAATAATTCATGTTGTATATTATTGAGCTGGCCGACAGCAATAATTGTAATCTCAGATTTTTCGCACATAACGCAATTATTTATAATTAAGTGATCGATAAAAAAGATTACGCAAATATTGAGTCAGATCTTGACACGATTTCAAAGTGTTGCCAAGATTGGCAACACGCTTTAAATGTCAAAAAATGTAAAATTTTGCACTTCACACAACGAAAAAAATGTAGTATCGTGTGACCGCAGTATCACTGGAATCAGTCATTCAGACAAATACTCGGTTGTAACAATTTATAATGATATGAAATGATCACATACGCTCACTTGTGGGTAAAGCAGGTAGCAGAATTCAGTTCATTGGTAAGATACTGGGAAAATGCTATCGTCTACAAAGAACTCTGCTTTCAAAACACTCGCTGAATAACGTTCAAGTGTGAGGAACCCGTACTAAATGGCTCTGTGAACTATGCGACTTAACTTCTGACGTCAACAGTCGCCTAGAACTTAGAACTAATTAAACCTAACTAAACTAAGGACATCACACACATCCATGCCCGAGTCAGGATTCGAACCTGCGACCGTAGCGGTCGCTCGGTTCCAGACTGTAGCGCCTAGAACCGCACGGTCACTCCGGCCGGCCGGACCCGTACTAAATAGGACTATCACGGGAT
Organism: Schistocerca nitens; assembly: GCF_023898315.1. Lineage (NCBI taxonomy): Eukaryota > Metazoa > Arthropoda > Insecta > Orthoptera > Acrididae > Schistocerca > Schistocerca nitens. The sequence continues at coordinate 272,166,154 of NC_064616.1, forward strand.
ATTAAATGTATAGAAAGAAGAGTAGCTCTTAAGATCACAGCGTTGGTTGACCCATGAGAGAGCGTTACGGAGATGCTGATAAAGCTAAACTGGCAGACGTCTGACTTCTCGCGAAGGCCTGCTTAAAACCTTTCAAGAACCAGCATTAAATGAGGCACCTGGGAAAATTCTTCAAGCCGCTATTTAGCGCTCTCGCAGGGATCGCAAAGACAACACCAGACTACTTACAGAGTCCACAAAAGTATTTCAGTAACCATTCTCCCCGCGCTCCATACGCGAATGGAATGGAAAGTAGCCCTAATAAGTGGTACAACGCGAGTACTCTCTACCATGCACTTACAGTCGTTTGCGGAGTACAGGTGTAGATACAGTACACTTAAAAACAAGGTCACTAGAAGACATATCGGCCTGTTAGTTAAAGATGGTTTTCTTTAGGTCCAGTGCCCTCTGTTTTCGATGTATCTGCTTTCAGGCCTACGCAGTTCATCACACGTTTTTCCAGTTATTTGTTTACAATGCTAAAGGGCGATTCTGGAAGTCTGCTTATGTCTCCTATCGCTGCCATGGCCTCTTCATGTTCGATTGGTTGTACCCAGCAGTTCTCTCGTTCTTTTCCTTCCAACGTCTCTTCGTCTGTTTACTGTGTTTCTTTTGTCCGTCTGTCCATCCTGCAGCCAATACAGATCTTTTTATATTTAAGATTGTTAATAATGGTTCGACATTTTGTTGTTGAAAGATTTCTTCATGTTTTCCAATTTGCTTTTATGTCTTTATGAGTTTTTGTTAGCCTTTTCTTTCGGTTTTTAATCGATAAAGCTAAGATATTTTTCTAATTCTGGGCTTCGGACATCATCCATTTAGCGAGCATCCAGCACATTATATGTCCGTCTCCATAGCTGAGAGGTCAGCGCGGCCGAATGCTGTGCAGAGGGTACCGGGTTCGTTGCCCGGCTGGGTCAGAGATTTGCTCCGCTCAGGGACTGGATGTTGCGTTGTCTTCATCATCACATCATCCCCATCAACACGCAGGTCGCCAAAGTGGCGTCAATTCTAAAGACTTGCACCAGGCAACCGGTCTACCCGACGAGAGGCCCTAGCCACGCGACATTTCATTTCTGCACATTATATTCTTCTAATTACAATGAGTAACAATTATTTTAGTAAATAAAAGACGTATCTAATATCGCTCTCTCTCTCTCTCTCTCTCTCTCTCTCTCTCTCTCTCTCTCTCTCTCTCTCACACACACACACACACACACACACACACACACACACACACACACACACACAGAGAGAGAGAGAGAGAGAGAGAGAGAGAGAGAATGTTCAAATGTGTGTGAAATCTTATAGAACTTAATTGTTAAGGTCATCAGTCCCTAAGCTTACACACTACTTAACCTAAATTATCCTAAGGACAAACACACACACCCATGCCCGAGGGAGGACTCGAACCTCCGCCGGGACTAGCCGCACAGTCCATTACTACAGCGCCTTAGACCGCTCGGCTAATCCCGCGCGGCTGAGAGAGAGAGAGAGAGAGAGAGAGAGAGAGAGAGAGAGAGAAAGAGAGAGAGAGAGACGACCCATATCACTGACGTAACGTCAATTTGCAGTTCGACTTTGTAATATAGACTGTGTTCGAACATTACGAATTGCCTCGAATAAAACGGATTACTGAAACATAGAACGAATTCAAAAAGGCGTCGTTCTTGTGAAACACAAATGGCTCTTTATTCACGCGAGGTAACAAGTGCTGTCGACAAGGAATCTCAAACAGATTCCATATTTCTCGATTGCCAGAAGGCTTTTGACACAGTTCCTCACACGCGACTTCTAATCGAACTGCATGCCGACGTAATATCGTCGCAGTTGTGCGACTGGATTCGTGATTTCTTGCCAAACGGGCCACAGTTCGTAGTAATTGGCGGAAAGTCATCGAGTAAAACAGAAATCTTATCTAGGGATCCCCAAGGAAGACTTACATGCCCTCCACTGTTCCTAATCTATACAAACGATTTACGAGACAATTTGAGCAGCCATCTTAAATTGTTTGCAGTTTCCGCTGTCGCGTAGCGTCAAGTAAAGTCATCAGAAGATCAAAAACAATTGCAAAATGATTTAGATACTATATCTGTATGGTGCTAAAAGCGGAAATTGACCCTGAACAACAAAAAATGTGAGGTCTAATAAAAGGAATCTCTTAGATGCCGCTTACATGACTATTTATACGAATTTAAGGGCCACCAATTCAGTTAAACACGTCTGATTACAATTACGAACAACTTAAATTCGAGCCATCACATACAAAATGTTGTGGAACAGACGAAACAAAGACAGTGTTTTAAAAAGAGACTGACTACATTACACTGGCTCGTCCTCTCCTGGCGTACTGCTGAGCGGTATGGGATACGCACCAGATAGGACAGACGGACGACATCAAGAAAGTTTAAAGAAGGGGAGCTCACTTCGTATTATAGCGAAAAAGGAGAGAGAGAGAGAGAGAAACGGATATGATGTGAAATTGGGGTGACAATTACTAAAAGAAAGGCGTTTCTCGTTGTGGCGAGATCTTTTCACGAAATTTCAATCACCAACATTTTCCCCCGAATGGGGAAATATTTTGTTGACTCTCACCTACATAGGGAAACATGATCTTCGCAATAAAACAGGAGAAATCTGAGCTCACCAGTAACGATTTAAGAGTTCATTTTCCCCTAGCTATTCGAGAGTGGAAAGCTAAGGAAATAGCCCGAAAGTGGTTCGATGAACCCACTGCCACGTACTTTGCAGAGTAGTCAAGTAGATGCATATGCACCGTAGTGGTCAGCCCAACATGATGTAATGAGTATCTTCCGCCACGCTACGATGACACTAAGTGATAGTGAAATTTTACTTGCCGTTTCTCTCTAACTTGATGGATTTTCTTTGATTTCTTCTTCATCCAAATTCAGTTCTCACATTTTGGCCATAGAATTTACCTCACAAAACTTTTCCAACTCACACATATCTTTCAGAAGTCAAGCCAGATGGTAAATTTTATTTAATTGGGTGTGTGATCCAGCAACTGGGCTGCGAATTCCTCTGTTTCCCTTTGCCCACTTTGGCGGTCAAGTCTACTGGCCTGAGACAACTGGAAATTTTCACGTTTGGAGTACAGGTCTTTGCTTTCGTAATTCTTCATAAAAGATGGTTCAGAAGTACTGTGAAGTATATCCACTTATAGTTTTACCCTTCGTATGATAATAACAACAACTTTTTTGCGCCCCAGTAAACGCTGACAATAATCCATCAGTCATATGAAATCGATGTTCCTGTTTTGGTATAGGATCATTGGCTTCTGCTCGTTGCTTTGACTACTGTGTCTTTCCTGTCGTGAACTAATGTACCCACATCACGCTCAAAAAAAAAAAAAAAAAAGGCGATTAAACTCAGATGGATTCTTTTTAAACCGTCCAAATATTGCTAAGAGATTTCCATTCGTATATGCATTTTATCAAATATGGCAATATGCCAGCAGCAAGCTTACTCAGTCTTAATCCACCGTGCCATTTCTTCTAATATGTTTAGGGTATCAGATATTTCTTACATCTTTAATGGTCGATTTTCCGACGCCATATTGTATATAGTATACCGTGATCCTTCCTCTGATTTGCCTATCGCGTACGTTGATTCACAGATTTGTTATCGCTGGGCTTCCAGTATGATGCTATTCATTTCATCGGTGTTTTCATCTGTGATTGTAGTTTTGGGATATCCTTCACGTGCATCATCATAAAGAGAAATAAGAGCACGTTTGATTTCTGCCGCGCAGAGCTACACTGTTGAAAATAAAAGACTGTACATCTCAAACCGACACCAACTTTGAATGAACTCTCGCAGGCGGTAAACAGTCCAAAACGAATACGTTGACGTCAATATATTCCTGTTCATTCATTTGAATGCATCACGCACAACACAGCCGCATAAACAAAACTCTTCTGCTTATCAAGTTGAATCTTGACTGCGCAGCATGCATCAACGTAACACAAGAAAAATGTTATTTATGTGCAGGCCAAGAAATTTCGTCCTTGACCTTGCCCTTAGATGACACAATGCGCACACGTGAGCACTAACATAAAACTGGATATTATCGCCCGCAATATCGACTGAAGCGCTGGCTACTTTTTCTACATTTTCGAAAGTTAATTAGAGTCGAACTAGAGAATGATACATTACTCAGAAAGTGCAAACCTGGAAGGGAGACAGCTCCTGTAACCTTGGAAAGTACGGAAATCGCACAACGGTCTCGATCGTGAGATCGAAGAAGAGTCTGGACAAATGGGGCAATATGGGAGAGGGAACCTGGTTACCACTATCTTGCCCAATGTTAAATTTTGTATAATTTAGGGGATTCTAATTCTGTTCATCATTTTTGTTTTCAGTGTTATTACAATTTTGATTATCGAACACAGAAAAATTAGGAAAAACGTTGTTATATATTACTTCATACAGCACTACAGTTGTTAGGGTGGTTAACCTGGGCTAACTCAGTATAAATTTCATATTTATGTAAATACAAACTGTAAACAGCGGTCACAGTTTTCTTAGAATCCAGCCACATAATTTAGTTAACGTACCTGTGACTGTGGGAAATATGCTTCATTTGCATCTGTAGACGTAGGTTATTAATTTCTACTGCTGAAATAGCCGGCCGCGCCTCAGTCCGGAACCGCAGAAATCTTCTAGGCGCTTCAGTTTGGAACCGCGAATCCTGCCTCGGGCATGGATGTGTGTGATGTCCTTAGGTTAGTTAGGTTTTCTAGTCCAGCGAGTGGAGCAAGGTGGAGGTTCAAAAAATGGCTCTGAGCACTATGGGACTTAACATCTAAGGTCATAAGTCCCCTAGAACTTAGAACTACTTAAACCTAACTAACCTAAGGACATCACACACATCCATGCGATCGTAGCGGTAGCGCGGTTCCAAACTGAAGCGCCTAGACTATTTCTGCTCCTAACCTTCTCCAACAGAGCTCGCAGTAATACTTTCTGGTAAACGTCTCGAGTAAACGTTAGACCTCTCTCCTATTCCAGTACGATTAAATTATTCACAGAGTTCATGCCAGGCAAAAGTTGTTTGAAGCTTTTAAGAACGCATATTTCAAGTTCGGGCGTTCGCCGTTCATGATCACATGTGATGAGGACGAACGCAGTTTCCTGCTCCGGTACACATGTAACACTGACGACCTGGCAGCCACTACCACACAATTCTCAACAACCGTAGATGCACGTTGCCTTGTCAAAGAAGTCTAATGAGTGCCTCTGTTTTCAGAAACCAGAGAGGACTGTTCATCTACACGCCAACACAGCTCATCCACTTCTTGAGCGCAAGGTCCTCTGAGTGCAGCGAACATCCAACAGAATGAGAAAATGGAAACTTCTGGAGTTTTTCCTCATTATACTAATCACAACTTAGTTCAAAGCTAATTTTAGCTACGTTTATTCAAATAATTTACACATTTAAAAGAATAGTTACATGTGGTTACTAGTGATAATTGCTGTAATTATATCTGTATCCCCCTTGCCAGATATTTGCATTTGACAGCAATAGCTGAATGCAAGGAGATGCAAGAAATAATGCTCAGGGTCTTGAAGAGATCAAGAATGTTGGGGTGTAGCGTCCTGTTGTGACTATATCAGTAGAGAAGGAGCACAATTTCGTATAAGACAAGTTATGGAGATCGGCCATGTTCCGTGGTGTTTCGTCTGTCGGGTGGGGCCGATAAGTTTGGCTTGGTGTTATCAGAGAGATATGCGTCAGCTATCTGAATAATAATAAGTGTATCCCTTCTTTCATGGTACGGTCACTCGCTGCTGCTGTCGAACGTACCCGTACAGGTAATTGTTATCGGACGCATCGGCTGTACATGACGTCAATCAGCAGCAGCGCATCGGAGTAGCGTGGCGTACATAATCTCAGATATACTTTTAACGGCACTATAAAACGAAGCTACTTAATATTAAATATCTTACTTAATTGCTCGCAAAATAGTGGCTTTGAACCCACACACTTAAACACGCGTCTATCAATTTCTATCAATTAGAATAATATATTGCACAAAAAGCACGAATCTTCACAATCATTCGTGTTTTAGTTTCTAAAAACACCAATGTATATAATTTCAGGGAAATTTACAATGAATCAGGTTACACAAGGCCTATACTAAGGAATAACTTCCGTTTTCTACTAATGTGGGCAGCTAAAGGCAAAATTTAATCTGATAACACCCAGTAACTCCACATGTACTTGGTAGTTTCTGGACTGTAATTGTGAAAGAAATCTCATTTTCGTGAGGTCCATATTCTTTGACATGAAACATGTCTCGTGTTGAAAGAAATATCGAAAATGACATTCCTCACTAAATGATTATCGTCGTTAAATGCGATAAATCCTGGCTACATTAGTAAGAAATTTCAGCCGAGTCTCAAGATGAGCTATGGGGGTTTGAAGGTGAAGTTGTACTTCGCAGACGAAAATCCCCGGCAATTTACACCGGTAAATATTGTAACTCTTAATACATTAGTCCCAAAAACCAGTTACACAGCTTAATGATAATATCTACAACTCGCTAAGGTGCTTCAGAACATCAGGAAACGGTCGAGAACCGACAGATGGTTCTTGGTTCTTTCATCAAGAGATCTAGCAAATCAGTCTAATAAAATTTGTGCTATTTCGTAGTAGTAATCTTCAACGCGCATTCCCACCCTCCCTGTGGTCCAGATCTAGCCGCATGAGTTTTGTCTAGGTTCTAAAAAGTAGAGAGAAACATTTGAGAGAACGGTGATTCCCTAAGGATAATGGCTGGACCATGTGCCCAACTGCCACAAGAAATTTGACAAATTTATTTGGCTGGTGGTTACGAAGAGTGAAGAGATATTCTGAATGCGGTGGAAATTCTAGTAACCGTAGCCTCTACGAAATCCAAGATCTCGCTTTTCAAATATGGCTCTGAGCACTATGCGACTTAACTTCTCAGGTCATCAGTCGCCTAGAACTTACAACTAATTAAACCTAACTAACCTAAGGACATCACACACATCTATGCCCGAGGCAGGATTCGAAACTGCGACCGTAGCGGTCGCTCGGTGCCAGACTGTAGTGCCCAGAACCGCACGGCCACTCCGGCCGGCGATCTCGCTTTTCCATCACATGCTTCACTCCAGCGGATGTTACAAAAGATGCAAGTATGACAATGGAAGAAGTTGCAAGACAGGCGATGGGTATTGAAGAGCGCCTTACTCACAAAATTCTGAAGGCCCACATTCTAAACTGAAGGTGGGACAAGAAACGCACTGTTACTCTCTCACATACATCTCCATCTAGAGTAAAGGCTACGCAGCTTAAGTCAAAGAAATTCTGGCTCATACGGAAGGGTACGACAGTTTTTGTCCCCGTATAACGTTCGCTAGCGCGTGCGCAGGCGTAGGAGGCGGGCATGGGAGGGAGGGAGGGAGGGGGAGGGGGAGGGGGAGGGAGAGGGGAGAGAGAGAGAGAGAGAGAGAGAGAGAGAGAGAGAGAGAGAGTGCAATAATATGTACCCTCCGCCACACACCTCACGGTAGCTTCCCGAGGACAAATGCAGATGTAGAAGCAATCACATCGTACAGCCAGCAAACATTTTTACTTGTCAAAAGTCGTACTGGTACGTAGTCAGTGTACTCAAAGAGTACACTGCACCATTCCTGCTGTAACTGTTGGTGTATTTTAACTTAGATCGAGCCATTTTCCTCTGTTTATCCCAGTAACTGTTGTGGCGTATTCACTGTCTACAAATTGTGTTTATTTCAGTTCATCAGGGCAGGGACCGTTTTTTATTAATTATTTCAACTGCACACACTGACATTAGTCAGCATGCATTTCTAGAGCATGTCTATGCTGTCTTTTATTTTTAAATTGAATAAAATACTGTTGCCCATTCTGAAACTGTCAGATTTGAGTGGTTACCACAGAAAATTTATCAAAAAAGTCTGTAATGCGAGTACAAAATTTTCTTAGTAGTCTCTGGACAATAAGTGCTTCCCAGAAATGACAAGTCTCTTTCACGGTGAAGAAATATAAAAAAATACGCCATATTACACATTCCGCTTCCAGAAGACTAAAAAAAGTTATACGTTTACTGTCTTAGAAATGACAAACGTGAACACACCGGCAAGTAAAAGGGAAGTCACGTGTACGGAATTTGGAGTACGTTATGACAACTCAGTCTCAAAAGGGCTGTAAACATCGCCTTAAACAAGTAGAAGTATTTCGAGATCTGCGCGTTTCTTTGTGGAGTCCAACAGAAAACTAGGGCCGACTACTCTTGAACACTACTGTACCTACGAAGCCTTACACGGAACCTGTCCTGTGCCTGAGTGAAATACACAATTCCCGCACAAGGTGCACCAGGCGTAACTAACAAGGTTTTCATTAACAGGCTGTAGTATCTCATAAACACATGCAAAAGTAAAAATCACATCGCACGAAATCAGGGCCAATCTTCAATATCTATAATCAATACTTCATCTTCCAGTCAAGAATTACGACGACTTTGTGAATACAACGAAGAAATTTTCCTCATAACTAGAAAATCATGTTTTGTTTTTTAACACTTTACAAAAATATAAACGTGCACTGGAAATTCACAATAATTTATAACACGGTTCCTCTGAAACTCTCATTGGTTAGAACACACGAACCTACAGAGTAATAGACATGCTTTCTTACTATATCTGGTGATCTGTAGACTGCGAATTCGTTATGTAACACTTCCTCAAAAAAGACAATATGGGAATTGTGAGTCCCCCTTGATGCAAAATGCTTTTTGTTGTTTATTTATATATTTATTTGTTCCCCAAACTATTTCAGCGACAAATATAGCCATCACCAGTGGGTTCCTTAATCTTATATATTATACGTTACAGCATGATTTTAACATTGTTGTTACTGTTTGTGATATATTTTCTATGTTTTTCTGTTGCCGTTTTTCTCGGCATACGTCATGTCATCTGCAAGTTCGTTGGACGACTTGCAGCTAATTTTATACATAGGAAAACATAGCTTTCGCACTTCGTTCATAATCCAAAACATTACGCCATGTCTTTCTGGGTATAGAATTAGCTGCAAGCCGTCCAACGAACTTGCAGATGACATGACGTATGCCGAGAAAAACGCAACAGAAAATATGCCACAAACAGCGAAAACAATCTTAAAACCGTTCTGTAACGTATAATATATAAGATTTAAAGAACCCACAGATGTTGGCGATATTTGTCGCTGAACCTAGTTTGGAGAATAAATGAATAAATAAACAACAAATAGCGTTTTGCATCAAAACGGACTCATCATCCCCATATTCTTGTTTTTGTATGCGAACATGGATCAAACGAAAGAGTTGCGAGATAAAAATTATGGACACTTCCTCATTTTGGATACAATACACGAAAGTCGCATTGAAAAAAATCAAGGTTAACTGTCTAGTCTACGATTTAAGCGACGAGCATTCCACAACCCAGCCAAATTACTACAATGACGTTTTACCGCTTAGGTCTCATATTTGGTCCGGATAATTAAATACAATGCACATTTATATCGAAGAAATGTTTTCTGTCGGATAAAAAAATGGTTCAAATGCACTATGGGACTTAACATCTGAGGTCATCAGTCGCCTAGAACTTAGAACTAATTAAACCTAACTAACCTAAGGACATCACACACATCCATGCCCGAGGCAGGATTCGAACCTGCGACCGTAGCGGTCGCTCGACTCCAGACTGTAGCGCCTAGAACCGCACGGCCACACCGGCCGGCGCACTGACCTAGTCACCGGTTAAAAAACGAGAGCGGTAAGATTTGCCAGCAGTTACAGACTTTTTTTATTATTACTACTCTCGAGTGCAATATGGAAGCAACATGATTACAGAACTGCCTTCTGGATCGTATATAACAAGCCCTCACCGAACCACAACAGAAAATTTCTTTCACCCTAGAAATGGAGCCGGCTGTTTACGAGTCGACCGCCACCAGGATGTTGCGCCTACGGAGGAAGGCATAATTTTAAAAGAGCGTTTGAGTTTTGTTGGCAGCTGCAAAAAAGATCACGATCAAAGACGGAACATCGACTTTGTAGAAGGAAATAAAACAGATTTACTGCGCAGATATTTTGGTACATATAACGGGTCAACTGTAAATATACGAGTTTAATGCAAAATGTTACAGTGCAGTTCTTTCTTCTAGAAACGACAAAAACATATCGCGATTATAGAGTTAACGACGGCAGACCAGGACTACCAATATTTATCCTCTCGGCGGCACATCGCAGAAGAAATGCGCGTAGCTTTGAATCACACAAACTGATCACAAGACCAAACGAGGTGAGAAACTAGTAAAGTAGGCCGAGGATAAGACTTCCTGTTTAAATCGGGAAAGCGCAGTAACGAAAGCACAAAGCTGTCGAGTTGCTGAAAAATGGAGACGAGAGCAGTGAATCTTCGCGCGGCCGTATGTTTGAAGCTCCAGAACACACTCCGCCTAGGTCATTACAGAACGGACGCAGCAGAGCACAGAAAGAGGGACGGTAGGTGATGGGCCAAGCCGAGAAGCAGAAGCTCACGGCGCCTCCGTCACAGCCTAATTTAAGCCCCGAGTGGGCGCTTACGGGCGCGCGTCGAACTATATGCTTAAAATACAATCAGCTGATTTTGTGGCGCGCAACTGCTACAAAGGGGCGTCACTGCGCGTGCGCAACAGCGGGGGCGGCGATGGTCGATGATGGCTCATCTGCAGAGGCTTCCGAACAAAGCAAGCAGCTTGCCTGCCACAACGACACAAGACGGTTTCATTAGCTATATTTATAGTCGACTCTCCCCAGGCCTGCCAACAGAAACTTCTCAATGAATATAAAAAATTTATACACTTTTTTGAAACTATTTCTGTCAAAATCTAAGAGAAAATTCGCCAAGAATGCTCAATATAGAAAGATCTGGCACGGAATGTCTTAGAAAGCCTCAGAATCTGTGAAGTTTGATCACAATTTCCTTAAACTGCGCTGACTATACCAATTTACCATAATTTGAATTTTTTTTAGTTAGATGATAATTTTGCTCCATCTACATCTACATGGCTACTCTGCATATCACATTTAAGTGCCTGGCAGAGGGTTCATCGAACAACCTTCACAATTCTCTATTATTCCAATCTCGTATAGCGCGCGGAAAGAATGAACACCTATACCTTTCCGTACGAGCTCTGATTTCCCTTATTTTGTCTTGGTGATCGTTCCTCCCTATGTAAGTCGGTGTCAACAAAATATTTTCGCATTCGGAGGAGAAAGTTGGTGATTGAAATTTCGTGAGAAGATTCCGGCGCAACGAAAAACGCCTTTCTTTTAATGATGTCCATCCAAAATCCTGTATCATTTCTGTGACACTCTCTCCCATATTTCGCGATAATACAAAACGTGCTGCCTTTCTTTGAACTTTTTCGATGTACTCCGTTAGTCCTATCTGGTAAGGATCCCACGCAGCGCAGCAGTATTCTAAAAGAGGACGGACAAGCGTAGGGTAGGCAGTCTCCTTAGTAGGTCAGTTACATTTTCTAACTGTCCTGCCAATAAAACGCACCATTTGGTTAGCCAAATCACTGACTCTTCTAAGGAGCGAAGTGACAAATTAAGTTGTCGATAAACCGTTCATACCTGTCGCTTTTTAACACTGTCCACACGTACCGTACACATAATGGTGCAATATATGGTTATGGCTGAAACTTTCAACTTTGCTACTATAGAATGAAGTGAGATTGCCATTCGAATTATGCTTACAAATTCCGTCCAAAGTCACTCCGCCTGTTTCCCACTAAGCTTTGTAGCGAAATCATTCGTTTTAATATCTAAACGTATCTGATGCAACTACAAAATACCATCGAAGCCACATACGTAACAGGCGAAACCATAATAATACACAGACGAAAGAAAATCGCAACATGAAGATGGAATTTTGCGACATAAACGAAAGTCAGTAGGCGTACGTAACTGCTAGCAGCGGTGGTCACGGGAATGTGCGGTCGCAAGAAGACCGGGTTCCGGAAGGTCACGTGGCACTACCGAGAGGAAAAATCATCGTGGGCCACGTGGCAATACCGAGAGGAAAGACCATTGTTCCCGATTTGTGGCTCTGGAGCATCGTACTACATCTGCAGCGGCAGTCTAAGCAGCAGTTGGCACCACAGTGACACAACGAACTGTTACAAATCCGTTGTTTCACGGACAGCTCCGATGCCAAACCACCACCATTTGCGTCTTCAGTGGTGTCAAGCGGGAGCTCATTAAAGAACGGGGTGGAGATCTGTTGTGTTTTCTGATGAAAGCTGGTTCTGCATAGGTGCCAGTGATGGCCGTGTGTTGGTCAGGTGGCCAGTTGAGGGCCTGCAAACAACCTGTCTGCGTGCAGACACACTGGCTCTGAGCACTATGGGACTTAACTTCTGTGGTCATCAGTCCCCTAGAACGTAGAACTACTTAAACCTAACTAACCTAAGGACATCACACACACCCATGCCCGAGGCAGGATTCGAACCTGCGACCGTAGCAGTCGCGCGGTTCCGGACTGAGCGCCTAGAGTCGCTAGACCACCGCGGCCGGCAGACACACTGGACTTACACCTTGAGTTATAATCTGCGTTGCGATTTCGTATGGCAGCAGGAGCATTCTCGTGGTTATTCCAAGCGCCCTGACAGCTGGTTTGTACGATAGTGTGGTGAACTGACCAGCTGTGCAGCCATTCACGGTTCACAATGGTTCAAATGGCTCTGAGCACTATGGTACTTAACATCGGAGGTCATCAGTCCCCTAGAACTTAGAACTACTTAAACCTAACTAACCTAAGGACATCACACATAACCATGCCCGAGGCAGGATTCGAACCTGCGACCATAGCAGTCACGCGGTTCCGAACTGAAGCAGCCATTCATTATAAGTATTCCAGACGGTGTTTTCCAACAGGATAACGATCGCGCTCATACTGCTGTTGCAACCCAACATGCTCGACAGAGTGTCGACATGTTGCCCTGGCCTGCTCCATCACCAGATCTGTCTCCAATCGAGAACATACGGGACATCATCGAAAGATAACTTCAGCGTCATCCACAAACGGCATTCACCGTTCCTGTATTGAGCGATCAAGTGCAGCAGGCTTGGAATTCCATTCCACAAACTGACATCCGGCACCTGTGCAACACAATGCATGTACATTTACATGCCTGCATTTAACATTCTGGCGGCTACACCGGTTATTAATGTACCAGCGTTTCACATTTGCAATGGCTTTTTTCCCGCTTACATTAACCAGTTATCATGCAATGTTAATACTAAAATATGTTACCTAGAAAAATGTATTCTCGAAATTTCATTACTCTACATTAATTATTTTTTGGTGTTGCGATTTTCTCCCGACAGTGTATTAATCGTTTTAAAAGAGAAGAAAATAATGATATCTATAAGTCACATATAACCTTTTTAAAACTATGAGTGATTGAATTAAAGACACTTGTCAATTATCTTGCAGAATATGATGACGAAGACGATGCGTCGTACCACGAAATTTACGTATACTGAAAGCGCTGGCTAGCCAATCTGGCCCATGACAGCTCAATAGCCGACCCCAATTCAGGAGATTGGCCGAAACTGGGTCCAAGGCGCTCGTATTTCATTCGATGGCATCCTGGATGCGCTCAACAGGAATGACAGAAGGCGACTTTGGAAGCCACCGAAGTATCCACCTATACACGGAGTATTCTCAAACCATTCTGACAGGGAGCGATTCCGTGGTGGACCGTCTTGCTGTGTGCACAGATCATCCGTGGGTAACTGCAAGCGTCAAACGTTTGTTCTTGATCGGATAGTAGGTTCCTGTGATGTTCGACGATGACAGACGGTGGTAGGTGTGTCAGTAACCGCGTCTCATCCTATGTAAACATACCTCCCATTTGAATATCTTCAAATCGGCCTCAACGGTTGTCAAATGGCGTGCAACGACTCGTACTCCCATCATGAGTTCTGCAACTAGACTGTACGGACGACCTTTTCCTATGTTTCAACAGTTCAAAGACAGCGTTCCTCTGCTTATATTAATCTTTGTGCCTTGTGATTTATTGTGAACAGAGGTACCCATAACGACCAGGTGACTCTACATTGTAAGGGCGATCATCGATTGACATTCGTAACTGAAATGGCTAGTAGTTTGTCCCACTGTGATCAATCAATCCACTGTTACAATCGGGGTATCCGACTATGACCCCCAGACTTCCGCACTGTGTTCAAGGCAACTGACTGCTGGGGGAAGTTTCCCCAAATCCAGGTACTTGCTGTACAGTGGTGGCGTGATTCACAGTCTGGTCAGCATCAAATTAGCTCTATACAGGGTGTCAGACCAAACAAATGCTGCTCATCACGTCCTTCATGCGACGCCCAGCGTCGATGAAAAGCGCCGGTTTGACTCCCGTTACAATCGAAATTATTTTTAAAATGGGAATTTATGTGCCCGTTCGAGAGAACGGCCCCAAATTAGTCTAGTCCGATATTTCTTTTATCGATGTTTATTAAGAGGGACAGTAAAACACGAAGAATAATCGGTTCTCAGGCCCGCGCTGACTGCTACCGCCATGCAGAAACGCTGCTCAGTCGCTATTGCAGTACTGATATTTCTTCGTGTTTTACTGTAACTGTTACTACACAACAATAAAACGAATAACGCACAAGACGAATCTTGGACCGCTCTATCGAATGGGAACATAAAATTCCACTTACAAAATTATTTTGTTTGTAATGGGAAACTAGCCGACGTTTTCCGTTGTCTCTGGGCGTCGTATGAAAGATATGATGAGCAGGATTTGTTTGGAGTGACAAGCTGCAAAAACGAAACTGCAAATATCTGCCGAAACACCACAGAAAATGCGCTTGACGACCCGCAGGAGACACACCCGGTATACACTGCTTGAGAAAAAAATAGTGAAGTATCCACAGGAGGACGAGGAAAGGAAATGAAACTTCACGGGTTGAGAGGACATGTGATGTTATTTCAGTAATCACAAAACAGTAAAATTTGCAAAAAATGGCTCTGAGCACTATGGGACTCAACTGCTGAGGTCATTAGTCCCCTAGAACTTAGAACTAGTTAAACCTAACTAACCTAAGGACATCACAAACATCCATGCCCGAGGCAGGATTCGAACCTGCGACCGTAGCGGTCTTGCGGTTCCAGACTGCAGCGCCTTTTAACCGCACGGCCACTTCGGCGGGCAGTAAAATTTGCAAAGAATGGCAGTATAAACCCACTTGTCAGTATGACGTTGCACCCTCTCTGGCGTAGACGTATGTACTGATTCAGTTGGGGAGAATGTCAAAGACGTTGTATCCTTTCCCGAGGCAAGCTGGCACATAACTGTTTTGTCTGGTCCTTGATGTCCTGGAGACTGGGACTGGGACGGAGTTGGTGTCTAAGCTGGTCCCACACAGGGCTTATCATGGACAAATCTGGGGATCGTGCTGGCCACGGGAGTATATCAACATAATACAGACAGTTCACGTGTGGACGAGCAATGTATTGTTGAAAAATGACACCATGGTACTGTCGCATGATAGATGGCACACGAGGACGCAGGATGTCCGTGACGTACCATTGTGCCGTCAAAGGTTCCTCAGTCAATATCAGTTGTGTCCTGAAACCATACCCGATGGCTCCTCTCACCATCAAGCCATCAGTAATAGCGCTAAGCCTCTCCAGAACGTTGAAAGGATGGGGCCTCTCACCAGGCGTTGTCATACAGAGTTGTGCAGAACTGAGAGTCATCTCTGAACACAATGTGACGCCATTTATCAACAGCCCGTGCTTCCCGGTCAGGACGCACGTCAAAGACAACCGTTGGCGTTGTGGTGCAACGGCAGCCTAAGGATGGAACGGTAAGTCCCTAGTGCGACTTCTGCTAGTTCCCAAACAATGGTGCGGTGTGACCCAGAACATAGCAGGGATCCAATTACTTGCTCTCGGATGGCACGTGGAGATGTGAAGCGGATATGATGTATTTGGTGCCCAACACGGCAGTCCTCCATTATGATGGTCAGACGTGGTCGACCGAAACCTTTAAGACGAGTATGCCTGCCCCCACGTTCCCATGTAGTCCAACATGGGGCTACTGTCACATCTGAGTACCCTACAAATCAAGACACTACCCGGTTCGACCAGCCGATCAAATGGGGAGGCCCTTTGAAACTCTGTTATGTGGCGATAACACCGTCCCAAACGAGAATCTGTGTGTCCTTCACAGTGATCACTCAGCATCTAACACATTCGTGCCCCTTATATGCCCTACCAGACCTGAGAACAACACAACACTGAACACGAACAACATTAATTTACTCTGGTGGCCGTTTACTGTTACAGAAAACTGCAATTCTTCATCATTTTCATACCCGGCAAAGATGTGGACGTGTAAGAAGCTACAATGACTTTCGATGGTGTCTTCTGCGTGCTTTACTTTTCTTGTCAGGAAGTGCATATTGCTCATCCTGTCATGCCGACGGACAGTACAAGGTCTGAAGATATTTCAGTCACGTGATACGCAGAACTGTTACATTCGTGGTGGTGACAACTCTCTTACACTGTAGCTATCTAATTCAACTGTTCATGAGTGCGCACTCTCTGCAAAATTCCATTTTATATTCACCAATTAAGTTTGGCCGCCAACACAAAGGTAGCGGGAAGCGAGACCCTACCACAGAAAGTAGTTTCTGTATTGAAATGACGTACTTGTACGCAGCAACTGTCTTGTCACAGGGTAAATTAGACTACAACAAAAACAATGTAGGCAACACAATGAATAACAGTTAACAACCATTCATTAAAATCATACATATACAAAAACTCAGCTTTAGTTTTATCATGGACTGAAGGCGTGGCGCTGAGGTTAAAGTTCCGAACACTGGTCTCAGCTTAACTCAATGAACGATGACTAACAGTAGTCCCAGGCTCAACTAATAACGCACACCTGAACACTCGGTTGTTACTACGACGCTGCGCAATGTCTGCGGCAACGTGACAACTTTCTGTTGACAGCTGAATCACTGATGGCAACTGGTGATAGCTACAACAACTTGCCAAGTTAAGCTGTCAGTGGTGGTCCTCAGCGACCTCTCTGGCATCATAGCATAAATATGGCGAACCTATATGACTTGCGACAGATACATAATGCGGTCCGTGTTAGGGGCCGGTAGATACAGGCGCGAAGGTAGATGCCGTATTCCTTGACTTCCGGAAGGTATTCGATACAGTTCTGCACTGCCGCCTGGTGAACAAAATAAGAGCGGATGGTGTGTCAGACCAACTGTGTGGCTAGACCGAAGAGTTTCCAGCAAATAAAACAGACAATGTCATTGTAGACTTCGGGCGTGCCCCAGGGGAGTGTATAGGACAATTAAGTTTCACAATATGTACAGGATGGTCAGAAACAGTTCGAAAAGTTTGTAACGGTGCTGCAGGTAGGCTGTGCTGAGAAATAATAATTCAGAAAGAAAGAAATTCGACGCGTTGTGCCGTTTCCGAGTTAACTGGCACTGAAGTTAGCCAATATGCCGCTGCGCGCAAATCCAAAAGGCCCGCCAAATGTGTGCTTAGTTTAGGTTCCTAAAACTGACCAAGAAAGCTGTAAAATAATTGGACCTGCGACGGTAGTAAGGACCGAACCCGAGCCAAAGGCTGAGCAGTCTCATGCGCTATCGTCTATGCTATGAGAACAACTGACGTCAGGTCTAATTGCATATGGCGGGCCGCTTGAATTTAAGCGCGCAGCAACCTGATTGGCTAACTTCAATGCTAATTAACTCGGAAAAGGGGCAACGCATCGATTTTTTCCTTAACAATTATTTCCCAGCAAAACCTACCCCGCACAACCCTTACAAGCTTTCCAGACTGTTTCTGACCACCCTGTATAAATGACATAGTAGACGACATCGGAAATTGGGTGGTAGGTTTGAGGGAGGGCTACAAACAGCGACGTCTTCATTCCATCGGATTAGGAACGGATGAGGACAGAAATCGGCCGTTCCCTTTTAAAGGAACCATCCCGGCATTTGCCTGAAGCGATCTAGGGAAACCACGGGACGGACACAGGTTTGAACCGTCGTCCTCCCGAATGCGAGTCCAGTGTGCTAACCACTGCACCACCTCGCTCGGTGTCGAAAGTTCCAAGAGGCTTTTCTCTGATGAGGCTGTTAAATACAGAGAAGTCGCCACACTAGAAAATTGTAGCGAAATGCAGCAAGACCTGCGGAGGATCGACGCTTGGTGCAGGGAATGGCAATCGACCCTCAACATAAATAAATATAATGTATTTCATGTGCATAGACAGAAAGGCCCATTACTGTACGGTTACATAATTGTAGAACAATCACTGGAGGCAGTTACTTTCATAAAATATCTAGAAGTATGTGTATGAGGGGTTTGAAGTGGACTGATAACATGAAATTAATCGCGAGTATGGCAGATGCGACACTGGACGAATATTCGGAAAATGTACTTCATCGACAAAGGGAATAACTGACAAAACACTCGTTTGTCCAGTACTTCAATGCCGCTCGTCACTACAGGATCCGTACCATATAGGACTGTTAGAGGTGATAGAGAAGATCCACAGAAGAGCAAAAAGTTTCGTTACAGGTTCATTTAGCAAGCGCGAAAGCGTCAATGAGATGATCAACCAACTCCATTGGCAGATGCTGCAAGAGAGGCGTCCTGCATCACAGTGTGGTCTACTGTTAAAGTTCCGAGAGCGTACATTCGTAGAAGAGTCAACCACTATGTTGCTTCCTCCTACGTGTATGTCCCGAAAAGACCATCATGATAAAATGAGAGAGTTTCGAGCTCACACGCAGACATGCCAGCAATCGTTATTCCCTCTAAGAGGAAAAAGCGGAAATGACAGTGGTACACGACATACCCTCCGTCACTCACCGTAAGGTGGCTTGCCGAGTATGGATGTAAACATAGACTAACTGTAACTATGTGGCGTCACGCTGGGGTCTGCCCTGGCATTTCTCCCTCATTGGAGTATCCAATTATTCCTTTCAGGTTACGTTTAGGTAAATATATGGCTGAAAGAAAGAACGTAATCATGTAGTTGGGCATACAAAAACTACAAAAATTTTTCTTCGCAGGATACAAATATGTATTGATTTTACGCCAGACAAGAATGACATAATAAGACAATATTAAGAGGTGCACATGATGCCTCACGAAGAGTGCGCGTTCTCTGCCGCGTCCAAGGGAGATTGTAAGTACGAAAACTGCAGTGCCACGAGCGAATCGCTAAAACTCTACGAAAGGTACGCGAAACACGAAGCAAAATATCAGAGGACCAGGAAATAGAAAAACATTGCAAAGTGACTAAGAATAAATACACCGCCACAGGTAGAATTGCTTTTCCACAGTGTCGTGAAACACAGGGGTAGTGCCACAGTATGGCATTATCTGCTAACATCAATCGATAACGTCTGTTGCTCTATGGAAGAGTGTGTATGTATTCCTCTTTGAACACTTCTACAGTGACAGTTAATACGTCCGGCTTCGTGTTGTTGAGTTCAGCCTTCACCAGAACCGTAGGTCAACGAGCAAGATGGGCCAGTGGTTAAGGAATCGCATTCGTATTTGGGAGGAGTGTGGTTGGAATTTCTCTTCAAGCAAGCCAATTTACTTGTAGGTTTACCGTTGTTTCTCTGACACAAGAAGTTAATACCGGAATGGTCCTGTGTGTGTGCAGGGGGGGAGGGATTCATGGGCTCTCATCGGCTAGGTTATCAGCGATCTTATGAACGCGAGTAGAAATGAATGGTTAAAACGTCTAAACTGTTATAAAACAAGGAAGAGTAAGTCTTAATTAAACTCACTCTCTTCCAACTTCAGTCATTCTCACTCGCACAATCACATTACCTCACAGCCTTTAAAACAGCGCATATACCTTCTAAAACTGTCGATAAAAACGCAAGTAATAAAAGAGTAAAGCTAAAATAATAACACAGGAACGCATGGCTGGCTGATTACTCACAAACAACATGGACGAGGCAGACATCCTAATAACACGTTAAAACTGCTCCGTATCTTTTAGGGAACAAGGCGGGCACTGCACAGGACCTTAGAAGTTGTACCAAATTCGTGTCAGTCAAAACGGAGGATAATTAGTTAATGTTCTCTTGTTTCGGTATAAAAGAAAATCTATTAAAATGTGGCGAACTGATGTCTGTGCTCCACAAACACCACACACTCCAAGGTCCTTTAGCCGGAGCAAGAAGCCTTATGCCTGTGTGCTATGCGAAGATGAGTGAGAAAAAGACCTCATACTGTCTTTGTGGCTAGAAGGATGTACAGTATGCACTGACTTTACTAGGCTCAGTGTATAGTCTGTGACTGCCAGCCACGAATGTTTCCTTCTTCAAAGATAGAAGCTAATTACTCCTCCACTGGTGTCGAATACGAGCTGACTCATCTTTAATGATCTCTAAAATAACGAAACATTTACTTCTTAGCCTTCATACGTAGCTTTCTACCTTCTTTTCTACAATTGTTGTCACATACGCAGTACGAGGTGCATTCAAGTTCTAAGGCCTCCGATTTTTTTTCTAATTAACTACTCACCCGAAATCGATGAAACTGGCGTTACTTCTCGATGTAATCGCCCTGCAGACGTACACATTTTTCACAACGCTGACGCCATGATTCCATGGCAGCGGCGAAGGCTTCTTTAGGAGTCTGTTTTGACCACTGAAAAATCGCTGAGGCAATAGCAGCACGGCTGGTGAATGTGCGGCCACGGAGAGTGTCTTTCATTGTTGGAAAAAGCCAAAAGTCACTAGGAGCCAGGTCAGGTGAGTAGGGAGCATGAAGAATCACTTCAAAGTTGTTATCACGAAGAAACTGTTGCGTAACGTTAGCTCGATGTGCGGGTGCGTTGTCTTGGTGAAACAGCACACGCGCAGCCCTTCCCGGACGTTTTTGTTGCAGTGCAGGAAGGAATTTGTTCTTCAAAACATTTTCGTAGGATGCACCTGTTACCGTAGTGCCCTTTGGAACGCAATGGGTAAGGATTACGCCCTCGCTGCCCCAGTCATGGACACCATCATTTTTTCAGCACTGGCGGTTACCCGAAATTTTTTTGGTGGCGGTGAATCTGTGTGCTTCCATTGAGCTGACTGGCGCTTTGTTTCTGGATTGAAAAATGGCATCCACGTCTCATCCATTGTCACAACCGACGAAAAGAAAGTCCCATTCATGCTGTCGTTGCGCGTCAACATTGCTTGGCAACATGCCACACGGGCAGCCATGTGGTCGTCCGTCAGCATTCGTGGCACCCACCTAGAGGACACTTTCCGCATTTAAGGTCGTCATGCAGGATTGTGTGCACAGAACCCACAGAAATGCCAACTCTGGAGGCGATCTGTTCAACAGTCATTCGGCGATCCCCCAAAACAATTCTCTCGACTTTCTCGACCATGTCGTCAGACCGGCTTGTGCGAGCCCGAGGTTGTTTCGGATTGTTGTCACACGATGTTCTGCCTTCATTAAACTTTCGACACATTCATAACTCCATCACCACATGTCTCCTTCAACTGTCGATGAATTTCAATTGGTTTCATCTACATCTACATCTACATTTATACTCCGCAAGCCACCCAACGGTGTGTGGCGGAGGGCACTTTACGTGCCACTGTCATTACCTCCCTTTCCTGTTCCAGTCGCGTATGGTTCGCGGGAAGAACGACTGTCTGAAAGCCTCCGTGCGCGCTCTAATCTCTCTAATTTTACATTCGTGATCTCCTCGGGAGGTATAAGTAGGGGGAAGCAATATATTCGATACCTCATCCAGAAACGCACCCTCTCGAAACCTGGCGAGCAAGCTACACCGCGATGCAGAGCGCCTCTCTTGCAGAGTCTGCCACTTGAGTTTATTAAACATCTCCGTAACGCTATCACGGTTACCAAATAACCCTGTGATGAAACGCGCCGCCCTTCTTTGGATCTTCTCTATCTCCTCCGTCAACCCGATCTGGTACGGATCCCACACTGATGAGCAATACTCAAGTATAGGTCGAACGAGTGTTTTGTAAGTCACCTCCTTTGTTGATGGACTACATTTTCTAAGCACTCTCCCAATGAATCTCAACCTGGTACCTGCCTTACCAACAATTAATTTTATATGATCATTCCACTTCAAATCGTTCCGCACGCATACTCCCAGATATTTTACAGAGGTAACTGCTACCAGTGTTTGTTCCGCTATCATATAATCATACACTAAAGGATCCTTCTTTCTATGTATTCGCAATACATTACATTTGTCTATGTTAAGGGACAGTTGCCACTCCCTGCACCAAGTGCCTATCCGCTGCAGATCTTCCTGCATTTCGCTACAATTTTCTAATGCTGCAACTTCTCTGTATACTACAGCATCATCCGCGAAAAGCCGCATGGAACTTCCGACACTATCTACTAGGTCATTTATATATATTGTGAAAAGCAATGGTCCCATAACATTCCCCTGTGGCACGCCAGAGGTTACTTTAACGTCTGTAGACGTCTCTCCATTGATAACAACATGCTGTGTTCTGTTTGCTAAAAACTCTTCAATCCAGCCACACAGCTGGTCTGATATTCCGTAGGCTCTTACTTTGTTTATCAGGCGACAGTGCGGAACTGTATCGAACGCCTTCCGGAAGTCAAGAAAAATAGCATCTACCTGGGAGCCTGTATCTAATATTTTCTGGGTCTCATGAACAAATAACGCGAGTTGGGTCTCACACGATCGCTGTTTCCGGAATCCATGTTGATTCCTACATAGTAGATTCTGGGTTTCCAAAAACGACATGATACTCGAGCAAAAAACATGTTCTAAAATTCTACAACAGATCGACGTCAGAGATATAGGTCTATAGTTTTGCGCATCTGCTCGACGACCCTTCTTGAAGATTGGGACTACCTGTGCTCTTTTCCAATCATTTGGAACCCTCCGTTCCTCTAGAGACTTGCGGTACACGGCTGTTAGAAGGGGGGCAAGTTCTTTCGCGTACTCTGTGTAGAATCGAATTGGTATCCCGTCAGGTCCAGTGGACTTTCCTCTGTTGAGTGATTCCAGTTGCTTTTCTATTCCTTGGACACTTATTTCGATGTCAGCCATTTTTTCGTTTGTGCGAGGATTTAGAGAAGGAACTGCAGTGCGGTCTTCCTCTGTGAAACAGCTTTGGAAAAAGGTGTTTAGTATTTCAGCTTTACGCGTGTCATCCTCTGTTTCAATGCCATCATCCCGGAGTGTCTGGATATGCTGTTTCGAGCCACTTACTGATTTAACGTAAGACCAGAACTTCCTAGGATTTTCTGTCAAGTCGGTACATAGAATTTTACTTTCGAATTCACTGAACGCTTCTCGCATAGCCCTCCTTACGCTAACTTTGACATCGCTTAGCTTCTGTTTGTCTGAGAGGTTTTGGCTGCGTTTAAACTTGGAGTGAAGCTCTCTTTGCTTTCGCAGTAGTTTCCAAACTTCGTTGTTGTACCACGGTGGGTTTTTCCCGTCCCTCAAAGTTTTACTCGGCACGTGCCTGTCTAAAACGCATTTTACGATTGCCTTGAACTTTTTCCATAAACACTCAACATTGTCAGTGTCGGAACAGAAATTTTCGTTTTGATCTGTTAGGTAGTCTGAAATCTGCCTTCTATTACTCTTGCTAAACAGATAAACCTTCCTCCCTTTTTTTATATTCCTATTAACTTCCATATTCAGGGATGCTGCAACGGCCTTATGATCACTGATTCCCTGTTCTGCACTTACAGAGTCGAAAAGTTCCGGTCTGTTTGTTATCAGTAGGTCCAAGATGTTATCTCCACGAGTCGGTTCTCTGTTTAATTGCTCGAGGAAATTTTCGGATAGTGCACTCAGTATAATGTCACTCGATGCTCTGTCCCTACCACCCGTCCTAAACATCTGAGTGTCCCAGTCTATATCTGGTAAATTGAAATCTCCACATAAGACTATAACATGCTGAGGAAATTTATGTGAAATGTATTCCAAATTTTCTCTCAGTTGTTCTGCCACTAACGCTGCTGAGTCGGGAGGTCGGTAAAAGGAGCCAATTATTAACCTAGCTCGGTTGTTGAGTGTAACCTCCACCCATAATAATTCACAGGAACTATCCACTTCTACTTCACTACAGGATAAACTACTACTAACAGCGACGAACACTCCACCACCGGTTGCATGCAATCTATCCTTCCTAAACACCGTCTGTACCTTTGTAAAAATTTCGGCAGAATTTATCTCTGGCTTAAGCCAGCTTTCTGTACCTATAACGATTTCAGCTTCGGTGCTTTCTATCAGCGCTTGAAGTTCCGGTACTTTACCAACGCAGCTTCGACAGTTGACAATTACAATACCGATTGCTGCTTGGTCCCCGCATGTCCTGACTTTGCCCCGCACCCGTTGAGGCTGTTGCCCTTTCTGTACTTGCCCAAGGCCATCTAACCTAAAAAACCGCCCAGCCCACGCCACACAACCCCTGCTACCCGTGTAGCCGCTTGTTGCGTGTAGTGGACTCCTGACCTATCCAGCGGAACCCGAAACCCCACCACCCTATGGTACAAGTCGAGGAATCTGCAGCCCACATGGTCGCAGAACCGTCTCAGCCTCTGATTCAGACCCTCCACTCGGCTCTGTATCAAAGGTCTGCAGTCAGTCCTGTCGACGATGCTGCAGATGGTGAGCTCTGCTTTCATCCCGCTAGCGAGACTGGCAGTCTTCACCAAATCAGATAGCCGCCGGAAGCCAGAGAGGATTTCCTCCGATCCATAGCGACACACATCATTGGTGCCGACATGAGCGACCACCTGCAGATGGGTGCACCCTGTACCCTTCATGGCATCCGGAAGGACCCTTTCCACATCTGGAATGACTCCCCCCGGTATGCACACGGAGTGCACATTGGTTTTCTTCCCCTCTCTTGCTGCCATTTCCCTAAGGGACCCCATTACGCGCCTGACGTTGGAGCTCCCAACTACCAGTAAGCCCACCCTCTGCGACCGCCCGGATCTTGCAGACTGAGGGGCAACCTCTGGAACAGGACAAGCAGCCATGTCAGGCCGAAGATCAGTATCAGCCTGAGACAGAGCCTGAAACCGGTTCGTCAGACAAACTGGAGAGGCCTTCCGTTCAGCCCTCCGCAATGTCTTTCGCCCCCTGCCACACCTTGAGACGACCTCCCACTCTACCACAGGTGAGGGATCAGCCTCAATGCGGGCAGTATCCCGGGCAACCACAGTCGTAGTCCGATCGGGGGATGCGTGGGACGAGCTGGCCGTCCCCGACAAACCCCCATCCCGACCCCCACAGTGATGCCCATTGGCAACAGCCTCAAGCTGTGTGACCGAAGCCAACACTGCCTGAAGCTGGGAGCGAAGGGATGCCAACTCAGCCTGCATCCGAACATCCTACACCACGCAAATTCAGAAAACGAATGATTGCACGCTGTTCAAGTAAGGAAAAATTCGCCATTTTAAGTATTTAAAACAGTTCTCATTCTCGCCGCTGGCGATAAAATTCCATCTGCCGTACGGTGCTGCCATCTCTGGGACGTATTGACAATGAACGCGGCCTCATTTTAAAACAATGCGCATGTTTCTATCTCTTTCCAGTCCGGAGAAAAAGAATCGGAGGCCTTAGAACTTGAATGCACCTCGTAGATGATAATGTCAAGTAGGTCATGTCCCTGCAGCTGCTTAGTGAATGAATGACATGAGTGATGGTGCGTAGCACAACTGAGCGTAACAGGAAACTTCGGCTTCTTCGCATTCTGTATTCTTTCAATGAAAATCTCTGTCTCGTGTACGCTGCAGAACATAAAGGCGTAAACCACACCCTCGACTAGATGTTCATCGGCGCATCCAAATCTCCCACACAGCACGACCAATACGTGCGCTAGCAAAGAGTGGTCGCTGACTGAACGTCTATGGAAAATTTTCCCTCGGAAAATGGGTATCAGTGTCTTCGGGTACGCAGGCATGAAAGAAAAACTCCATTCCTCTTTCTCTAGCTTCACTACACGTGCAACAGACACTGTTGCGTGTTCACAACTTCGCAAAACAGCGCTTTTGTGGCGGTAATGTGGCTATATTGAAGTGAGTCAAATGTCATTAGTGATCACATGCTGGATTTAATTAGTCATCAAAGTGGGCCGATACACAATAAAAGCAGATAAGCAACACGTCTAATGTAATGAAATGTAAATCGAGATAAGGGTTTGCCGAAAAGCAGACGGTCAAGAATCAGTAGTCTGGGAGTGGGTTACGTGGCAGAAGGTCGATCGGTATCTCATTGAGTGGCACTGATAACTCCGTTCATGGTCACATTACAGTCTGAGACACAATGAAATGTCATTAGTCGCAGAATTTGGAGAAAAAGCATTTCATATTCAAAAGCATTTGAATCCATAAGGCACGAGTAGTTACATAAGTACTTAGTTCTCCCTCTCAGAGGAACTCATTTTAGATCGAAGGGAAAAAAGGATTATTAGTATCTTCATCTTTGAGCATGTTATAGGAAAAGAATCAGTCTAACTCACAATATTTTGCTTCATTTTTAACTATTCATTAATTTATGTAACTCAGTAATTTCGTATTTTGAACGTGTGTAAATGGTGTATGAATCAACGACCTCACTGATGATGGCAATATTTGTCGCTGCAACTAGTATGGGAGTAAATAAATAAATAACAAAAGTGTTTTGCATCAAGGTGGACCCACAATTTCCATATTATTGTAGTTCTGTATTGATTAGATTGGACAACAATGTTTTTTACGAACATCGTGAATTCAATGTTAATGCATGAAAATACTCGTAAGCTCTCCACCAAGCTTCCATACTTCGTTATAAGGAAAACTGAGGTTACATCTCCACGAACGAAGAAGTCGCAAAAATCTGACGTAAAATAACTTGTGACCACTCACAAGAATTAAGCTTAACTGTCATTTTCTATGGCCACTAAAATTATTACGGGATTAGATGAGATACGACAGATTAATAAAGGTAAATTAGTCATTCATTCTGTTGTAATACGTAGTACGATGTACGGTCAGATACATAACAATATTCTGGATATATTAATGCAGATAGTGGGGAATTCTTATCTATATGATTCAAGGGGAGCGAGGGCAATTTGTGTACTAGTGGAATAACTATACACACTGGTAACAATCGCGGCTGGCTTTCTCTAACATGTTTTGTAACAATCGAAAAGAACCAAAACTACCTCGAATCTGCTTGGCGTACACTGAGTAATATTATTGTCATTCATCACCGTGACGAACATGGTTAAACTGTTTTGAATGCAGTTATGCTTCGTGTTGTTACTTACAAGGG
Organism: Schistocerca nitens; assembly: GCF_023898315.1. NCBI lineage: Eukaryota > Metazoa > Arthropoda > Insecta > Orthoptera > Acrididae > Schistocerca > Schistocerca nitens. The sequence continues at coordinate 272,193,611 of NC_064616.1, forward strand.
CTCGACTCCGAACGTTTTGCTGTCTATTTCGAAGTGCTGTGCGCAAGAACGTCCCCGGCAGCAGCCGCTCGTGGACGACTTTGTTTTGATCTTCTTCGAACATCTACAGTTGTTAGCGAACAAATCTACTAGTGCAGATTATCATTTTAGGACATTCAAGTGGCATTTGTTACCTACTTCTGTCCTACCAATGGCAGACATTACCGTACATTAGGTTACTTATAAACGTATTGCACCACTTTCACTTGCACCCACAGGAACACTGGCCATGAAACAGACTACTAGGGGCATTCCAATACTTAAACAATGCCTCACTCACGGACCGCGCGTCTCGTTAATGTCCTCTCGATGACGACGTCATTAGATCCTACCATAATACTGAGCGTTTGTAAACTAATTCAATATCCTCCTTGGGAACTATACACGAGAGCGACAATGCTGCTCATTTCTTGGAGGATCGAGTATCTTCCTTTCTCCTAAGTTATGCTCCAGCACAATTTCGTAACACATTCTACAAATATCATTTCTTACATTTCTTTCCATATGTCTTTCCCGCCCTCAGATATACACTACTGGCCATTAAAATTGCTACACCACGAAGATGACGTGCTACAGATGCGAAATTTAACCTACAGGAAGAAGATGCTGTGATATGCAAACGTGCTGACATGAGGAAAGTTTCCAACCGATTTCTCATACACAAACAGCAGTTGACCGCCGTTGCCTGGTGAAACGTTGTTGTGATGCCTCGTGTAAGGAAGAGAAATGCGTACCATCACGTTTCCGACTTTGATAAAGGTCGGATTGTAGACTATCGCAATTGAGGTTTATCGTATCGTGACATTGCTGCTCGCGTTAGTCGAGATCCAATGACTGTTAGCAGAATATGGAATCGGTGGGTTCGGGAGGGTAATACGGAACGCCGTGCTGGATCCCAACGGCTTCGTATCACAAGCAGTCGAGATGACAGGCATCTTATCAGCATGGCTGTAACGGATCGTGCAGCCACGTCTCGATCCCTGAGTCAACAGATGGGGACGTTTGCAAGACAACAACCATCTACACGAACAGTTCGACGACGTTTGCAGCAGCATGGACTATCAGCTCGGAGACCATGGCTGCGGTTACCCTTGACTCTGCATCACAGACAGGAGCGCCCGCGATGGTGTACTCAACGACGAACCTGGATGCACGAATGACAAAACGTAATTTTTTTGGATGAATCCAGGTTGCTCTGTTTACAGCATCATGATGGTCGTATCCGTGTTTGGCGACATCTCAGTGAACGCACATTGGAAGCGTGTATTCGTCATCGCCATGCTGGCGTATCACCCTGCGTGATGGTATGGGGTGCCATTGGTTACACGTCTCGGTCAGCTCTTGTTCGCATTGACGGCACTTTGAACAGTGGACGTTACATTTCAGATGTGTTACAACCCGTGGCTCTACCCTTCATTCGATCCCTGCGGATCTCTACATTTCAGCTGGATAATGCACGACCGCATGTTGCAGGTCCTGTACGGGCGTTTCTGGATACAGAAAATGTTCGACTGTTGCCCTGGCCAGCACATTCTCCAGATCTCTCACCAACTGAAAACGTCTGGTCAATGGTGGCCGAGCAACTGGCTGGTCACAATACGCCAGTCACTACTCTTGATGAACTGTGGTACCGTGTTGAACCTGCATGGGCAGCTGTACCTGTACACGCCATCCAAGCTCTGTTTGACTCAATGCCCAGGCGTATCAAAGTAGTTATTACGGCCAGAGGTGGTGGTTCTGGGTACTGATTTCTCAGGATCTATGCACCCAAATTGTGTGAAAATGTAATCACATGTCAGTTCTAGTATAATATATTTGTCCAATGAATACCCGTTTATCATCTGCATTTCTTCTTTGTGTAGGAATTTTAATGGCCAGTAGTGTATAATGGGCACTCAAATGAAAAACGAACACCTGCCACAGCAGGACAAGGGAATGGTTCCATTCAAAAGTAATCACCAAAACATTGTCCCACTGGGATTTGAAACGATCAATTCCTGTTTTGCAGAACGCGGTCGGCCGCTAACAGATCCACAACCGCACCCACTGTTACACTTCCTCGTCCAACTGATACTGACGTCCACGCGTGTCATTCTTCAGGTCGCCAAAGATGCGAAAATCACACGATGAAAGACCCTGGCCGTACGGAAGATGGTGCTGTGTTTCCCAACCAACAGGATGATTCCGTCCGACAGCATTCCTGGGCGTTTCAACTTTATTTCGCGTCGCAGTTTCTGCAAAGTGTCTTGACAGCGCTGTGCAGTGACTGTGGTTCCACGCTCGAGGAACTCGACGGCAGAGGGCTCCTGCAGTCGACGAATTAGGTCATCGTGACCTTCCCGGAACCTGTGTGAACAGCTTTGAATTTCTTTGGTAGAGGAGATGTTGCTTTGGAGGTTGTCATCGGGCTGTCGAAATGCTTTCGGACGGAATTATTCTGTCGCACGATAACGACCGCCCCCACGCTGCCATCTGTAAGCGATTTGGCTGGGAAACACCAAAACATTCTCCGTGAAGTACGGATGTTCCACCATGTGATTTTCGCATCTTTGGCGATCTGATGCAAGACATGCGTGGGCGTCAGTTCCAGTCGGACGAGTAAGTTCAAGGATCGACAATGACCTGCTGCTAGGGGCACATAAGCATTAACAGCTTGCTCTTGCCACATATACTTGGATATACCAACCAACCTAAAAACATACTACTCCTAATATGTATAATTTAAATTTCATCTTCAGTACTGTAGTCCTGACATTCCCATAGTCTCTCTAGTCTTTCGTTTTACCTAGTAGGTAGTCCACATTCTTGCGCCAGCTTTCGTGAAGCCTAAATCTTGTGGTCTAATCGTTCTGCGATTAAGTTAGATGTCACAAGTAGTCTTCTTTTACGGCGGATTTAACTGTTATCACAGTTTGCAATTTCATGTGACACCGAGCTAAAAACCCCATGTCACCACTTCTATCCTGGAGATATTATTACATACGAATATGTCATAAAGCTTCGTTATCTATACCCAGATGTATTTAACAAACAGTTACAACTAGTAATTTGCAAATAACATTGCTTATTGTCTGGTGAATAATATTTACAGCATACACCCGTCGTCCACGAAATAGCACTCCACCAGTCGACGTCAGTACGTAGTGCCAATTATATAGCACAATGACGGTTTTTACAAGGAATGTTCTAATTCATACTTAGTAATACAGTCAAGAAACTGCCTGTACACTGTCGTTACTGCATCTTCATGTCAAATTTTCCACACCAACTCAAAATAATGGAAATATTTTCCTTTGTTTGAAGAGTGTTTTTGACACTACTGTAGAACGCTGAAGATATAAGTTACTCAAACGCCGTGCCGCCTCTTTGATGGCTTGGCCGCAAGACATTACTGCCTTCGAGGCGGCGTCGTAAAACACGGCCAACAAACAGGAACTATTTTGGCCACACTGATGGGCCTTCGGTATGTGGCACCAACTATCTCGCGCAAGGACAGAATCTTAATTGTCCAACTCTCGCAGTACACACACACACACACACACAAAACGAACAGGATACGTACAAAAACATACGTTCCGTTAAACACAGACATAGGTGGTGTATTAGCGCACCGACTGCAGAAAAGAAATGATGATTCCAATGTCTTATAACCAACAGACCAAGCGAAAAGATTACCTGCAACAACTAGCGGTCACGAAGTAAATGTGATATATGTGACCGATTGTCTATTCATTCTATTTCAACGTTCTAAGAATGAGCAACAGCTGTTGTTTCAATACTACAAATAATATTAATAAAACTTGTCCCAAATATAATGTATATTCGCTGTTTATTTTGTACCTTCACTGTTTATTTCAAGAGCAAGATCTGAAATCCATGGAGATCATCGTTCTGCTGAGAATACAGCATTTCAAAAACATAAAAGTATAGAAGACTGAAATGGAAATCAGTATAATTCGATTACATCTTGTTGTCACCCTAAAATTCGATCAATGTTCATTTTCAGTTAGTGTCCACGTCGGCCTCTGTCTTTTCTGTCATCCATCAAATAGTCCAAATGGCTCTGAGCACTATGGGACATAACTGCTGTGGTCTTCAGTCCCCTAGAACTTAGAACTACTTAAACCTAACTAACCTAAGGACATCACACACATCCATGCCCGAAGCAGGATTCGAACCTGCGACCGTAGCGGTCGCTCGGTTCCAGACTGTAGCGCCTAAAACCGCTCGGCCACTCCGGCCGGCTGTCATCCATCGCCGGGGTTGTTACTGGCTTTAAATATAGAGGGTGTGTCATAACTAACAGCAAAAACTGACACGGGTGGATTGGACTTAATCGAAGTGTTTGTATTTCAAACGCGTTTGTACTAAGACAGTACTAAGACAGTACTAAGTCAGTTCAAATGTTCAAGTGAGTGTGAAATCTTATGGGACTTAACTGCTAAGGTCATCAGTCCCTAAGCTTACACACTACTTAACCTAAATTATCCTAAGGACAAACACACACACTGAAGTCAGTGTCAGCTGGTAACCACACATTCACAATTACCTCGCAAACGACTAGTTTGCAGTTACATGTTCACTGAAACGTTTTTGCTTCTATTAGCTTTCTCTGTCTTCCCGTGTCAGTTATGACTGTTAACAATGTGTAAAAAGATGCGCGACTGTTAGGCGGTTTCCGGAAACAAAGTTATTCTGGAGGCACGAAAGCGGCCAGACTAGACGGGAAACGCAGCACAATGCGGAGCACTTACTAGGAAGTAGAATGCGAGGCTAGCGAGCGGCAGCTGTGAGGCCATCGGCATGCTTCATCTCGCGGCTTGCACAGCCCGCGCACGTCCACAGCTTTGCACAATACGAGTCTACCACTGCATCATGTCACGTTGCAACTCGAGTCGCAATATGCATACAGCGCACCTATTTCGTCCACACTGATCCCGAAACGCGTGTCTCTGTTCTACACACAGCAACAACTCGAACAAGTACTGCCGCAAATCCTCTATACTTGGCGTTCAGTATGAATCTTATCCACAAGAAAGACATATCTAACAGAAACGACTGATTCCATACTGACTCCCTTTTAATCTGTTTTCTAGTTTATTACCGACTATGACTACACAGAGGGACTGTTACAGGGCCGTTACTATTACGGCAGATACAAAAAAAAATGGCTCTGAGCACTATGGGACTTAACATCTGAGGTCATCAGTCCCCCAGGAACTTAGAACTACTTAAACATAACTAATCTAAGGACATCACACACATCCATGCCCGAGGCAGGATTCGAACCTGCGGCCGTAGCGGTCGCGCGGTTCCAGACTGAAGCGGCTAGAACCGCTCGGCCACACCGGTCGGCTCGGCAGATACAAAATGTGATTGTTAAGTATCCCGACACCTATTAGTGGACATTAATATTGGGTGTGTCCAGCCTTCACTTTTATGTAAATACAGAAAACTGGAACCGGTCACTTTTTAGAAATATTTATTCCATGAACCGGTTTTCGAACCTTTTCAGGCTCATCCTCAGATGGTGTCCAGGACGTTACATAGCTATTTCAAAGCGTAATGCTACGTGCTGGCTCTGAGACAAGACGATGAATCAACCTTTAATGCATCGCCGTGTGTACTTTTTATATGCCAATTTGGATCCAAAATTTAATTTTGTAATTACTGCGACAATATGGGCGGCTTTTGTTGCTAATATCCATCTGTCCGCTTCCACTGTGATAGTAACAAGAAGAGCCGCCCATACTGTCGCAGTAAGTAAAAATTTAAATTTTCGATCCAAATCGACATATAAGCAAGATTCACGGCGATACGTAAAAGCATGTTGCATGTTCTTCTCACAGAGCCAGCCTTGAAATAGCTATGTAACCTCCTGTATACTAGCTGAAGATGAGCCTGGAAAGGTTTGAAAGGCTGTTCATTGAATAACTAACTATTTTTAAAAAAAGACTAGTTGCAGTTTTCTGTATTCACATTGAATAAACAGCCATAGATTCTTAACCATCCGTAATGGATAAGCTTAGTCTTCGCTTTTATGAAAGGCTTGAACTCTGCTGGAAACATTTTCAGTACAGTGCCTCAATGTCTGTTAAGAAATGACGAACCGTTCAAGCCGCGCGGGATTAGCCGAGCGGTCTCAGGCGCTGCAGTCATGGACTGTGCGGTTGGTCCCGGCGGAGGTTCGACTCCTCCCTCGGGCATGGATGTGTGTGTTTGTCCTTGGGATAATTTAGGTTAAGTAGTGTGTAAGCTTAGGGACTGATGACCTTAGCAGTTAAGTTCCATAAGATTTCATACACATTTGAACATTTTTTGAACGAACCGTTCAATATGAGAAAAAGTACCGCCACAGCTGTATCCTGAGAATGTCTTTATTGTATCACACAACTAGTTTCGGTGGCACATTACCGCCATCCTCAGGCACCACCACTGACAAAAGAGTATTCGATTGCCTTGGCGCATTTACTGTGGGATCGTTGTTGCTAACACACGTGGGTCAGCTTTCATCACGAATCTACACTATGTGATCAAAACCATTCGGACAACACCAAAATCATACGTTTTTCATATTAGGTGCATTTTGCTGCCATCTACTGCCAGATACTTCACATCAGCGACCTTAGTAGTCATTAGACATCGTAAGAGAGCAGAATGGGGCGCTCCGCGGAACTCAAGGACTTCGAACGTGGTAAGGTGATTGGGTGTCACTTGTGTCATACATCTGCACACGAGATTTCCACACTCCTAAGCATCCCTATGTCCACTGTTTCCGATGTGATGGTGAAGTGGAAACGTGAAGGGACAGGTACAGCCCAAAAGCGTACAGGCCAACCTCGTCTGCTGACGGACAGAGACCGCCGACAGTTGAAGAGCGGACCACATCTATCCAGACCATCACACAGGAATTCCAAACTGCATCAGCATCCACTGCAAGTACTATGACAGTTAGGCGGGATTTCATGGCTGAGCGGCTGCTCATAAGCCACACATCACGCTGATAAATGCCAAACGACGCAACGCTTGGTGTAAAGAGCGTAAATATTGGACGATTGAACAGTGGAAAAACGTTGTGTGGAGTGACGAATCACGGCACAGAATGTGGCGATCCGCTGGCAGGGTGTGAGTATGGCGAACGCCCGGTGAACGTCGTCTGCCGGCGTATGTAGTGCCAACAGTAAAAAATGATTCAAATGGTTCTGAGCACTATGGGACTTAACTTCTGAGGTCAGCAGTACCCTAGAACTTAGAACTACTTAAACCTAATTAAGCTAAGGACATCACACACATCCATGCCCGAGGCAGGATTCGAACCTGCGACCGTAGCGGTCGCGCGGTTCCAAACTGAAGCGCCTAGAACCGCTCGGCCACCCAACAGTAAAATTCGGAGGCGGTAGTGTTATGGTGTGCTCGTGTTTTTCATGGAGGGGGCTTGCCCCCTCTGATGTTTTGCGTGGCAATACCACAGCACAGGCCTACACTGATGTTTTAAGTAACTTCTTGTTTCCCACTGGTGAGGAGCAATTTGGGGATGGCGATTGCATCTTTCAACACGATCGAGTACCTGTTCATAATGCACGGCCTGTGGCGGAGTGGTTTCACGACAATAACATGCCTGTAATGGACTGGCCTGCACAGAGTCCTGACCTGAATCCTATAGAACATCTTTGGGATGTTTTGGAAAGCCGACTTCGTGCCTGGCCTCACCGACCGTCATCGATAACTCTCCTCAGTGCAGCACTCCATGAAGAATGGGCTGCCATTCCCCAAGAAACCTTCCAGCACCTGATTGAACATATGCCTGCGAGAGTGGAAGCTGTCTTCAAGGCTAAGGGTGGGTGAACACCATCTTAAATTCCAGCATTACCGATGGAGGGCGCCACGAACTCAGCCAGCTTTTGATCGCATAATGTATATTCGACGCCGTGTTGTCTCCAATGCTAGTAACTAGGATACCACAGTAAATTCGCCAAGGAAATCGAATACTCTTTTGGCTGTGGTAGGGCCTAAGGATTGCGGTCATCTGCCGCCCAAACTAGTCGTGTCGTAGAATAAAGACTTTCTTAAGATACAGCTGTGGTGGTACTTTTTCTCATATATACCATCAGCTGAAGTCCTTCGTCCATGCTATAGGGTGGACATCCATAAAAGTCCCGTTCTTCCTCAAAGGCCGAAGTCAGAGAAGGTAGCGATGTTGGACGCCACGGTCTGGACCGAAATCTACGTTCTGAGTCAGCCCAGACTCTGGACACGCCAATCCATTTCATAAATGTAATTGTTCACAAACCATTGCCTCACAGATGCTGCTTTACGACAGCGTGCGCTGTCATGCTGGTACAAGCAATCGTCGTCTTTGAACTGTTCCCTTGCTGCATGCAGTAAAGAACGCTGAAAAATGTGTTCATATGCTTCGGCATTTAGCGTTTACTTAAGAGCAATAACTGTTGGCACTACACGTGATGGCAGATAACGTTCTACAGGAATTTGCCAAAGCCAAACACTTCCACCGGACCGGTGTAGCATGATCGATCACCAAAATCACTCATTTCCAGTCATCCACTGCGCAGTGGCGTCGCTCTTTAGACCACCTCAAGCGTCGCTTGGAACTGGCTACCGAAATGCGTGGGCTATGATGAAGTGTTCGACCACTGGGCTCCATTATTTTTAATTACCTACCCGGACTCATTTGTGCCAGCTAGACTACTGACTGCACTTTGTAACTTACGAGTGATTCCTTGTGCTAATTTCACGCAATGTTTACAACTATTATCCGCAATACTCGACGGGCTTGTCCACCAGTACGCGAGTTCTGCCCTTCTCGGTTCAACTGTGGTTGTTCCTTCGCGTTTCCACTTTACAGTCACATCACCAAAAGTCGCCATGGGCAGCTTTAGAAGGGTTGGAAATGTCCCTGCTGTATTTGTCACTCAGATGACATCTGGTGACTAGTTCACGTTCGAAGTCACTGAGCTGCCCTGACCGACCCATTTTCTGCTTCTCTACTGACTACACATTACTCCCCACCTCCTCCTGTACACGCTGGTCCGCCTCTCGTGACATCTAGTGGTCAATTCCGCATTACACAGGGGTGCGCGGATGCTTTTGATCACAAGGATTTAAATGATCTAGTCAATAACGTCGCAAGATCCGTGAGGCTGTTAGCAGGCGGTGCTGCAGCGTGTAGGAAGGCTGCAACGCTAGAAGACTGTATCGAAATGCAGGAAGACATGCAGAGAATGGACAATTCGTACAATGGAGCAAGGCCTAGCATTTGACCCTGAACGTACACTGATCAGCTAGAACATTATGACCACCTACCTAATAGCCAACCTTTGGCAAGGATAATAGCGGTGACGCGTCGTGGCATGGAAGCAATAGTCCTTGGTAGGTCGCTGGAGTGTATGGCGCCACATCTGCACACACGTCACCTAATTCCCGTAAATTTCGGGATGGGGCCGATGAGCTCTGACGCCACGTATAATAACATCCCAGACGTTTTAGATGGGGCTCGGATCTGGCGAGTTGGGAGACCAGGATATCATTTGAAACTCGCCACTGTGTTCCTCGAACCATTCCATCACTCTCCTGATCTTGTGAAATGGCGCATTGGCTCTGAGCACTATGGGACTTAACTGCTGAGGTCATCAGTCCCCTAGAGAACTTAGAACTACTTAGGCCCCTAAACCTAACTAACCTAAGGACATCACACACATCCATGCCCGAGGCAGGATTCGAACCTGCGACCGTAGCGGTCACGCGGCTCCGGACTATAGCGCCTAGAACCGCTCGGCCACTGTGTCCGGCGAAATGGCCTTGGCCGTCATGGTGCCTCGCAGGAACTCCACTAGACCATGGATGCCCACATTAAGATTCCCCAGAGCATAATGGAGCCGCCGCCGGCCGGCAGTACAGCTATCAAGGAGCTATTCCTCTGACAGACGAAGGATTCGCGCCCACCCACCGGCATGACGAAGGAAGTAGTATCGGGATTCATCAGACAATGCAGCGCTCTGCCGATGCGCTAACGTCCAGTGCCGATGGTTGGGTGCCCTTTTCAGTCGTAGTTGCCGATGTCGTGGTGTTTTGGCACATGCATGGGTCGTCGGCTGCGGAGGCCCTTTGTTAGGAGTGTTTGGTGCACAGTGTGTTCAGACATACTTGTACTCTGCCCAGCAGTAAAGTATGATGTTAGTTCCGCCATACTCTGCCGAACCTACTACGTCCGATATCTGTGATGAGGGTTAGCCGCCCAACCCCACGACGTCTGGACGCGGTTTCACCTTGGTTTTACTACGTGTTGAAGACACTACAGCACTCCGCGAACACGCGACGAGTCGTGCAGTTACCTAAACGCTCGTGCGGAGTCTCCGAGCTATCATAATCAGCCCTCGGTTAAACTCAGATAAATCGCGCGCCTTCCCCATTCTACACACGGACAGCACGCTCACTGATACTACATGCACCGTGCGTGTGTCTTGACTAGCAGTCATTCCTCGCCAGGTGACGCTGCTATCGCCTGGACGGGTTTGTATCGACAGTAGGTCGGTGATCACAGCGTTGTGGCTGATCAGTGTAGACAAATGTAACGTATGGTGCATAAATACGAGAAGATATCCTTTACTGTTCGATTACACTAGCTCTGGAGATAAAACAATAACATCTGTCAAATTCCTAGGATTAACCATGTGGAACGACTGTATGTGGAATGACCTCGTAAAACAAGTTGTAGGACAGGCAGATGCCTAACTCAAATTCATTGCAGAAATCTTAAGGAAATATAATTATTCCACGAAAGAAGTGACGCGCACCTCACTTGTTCGACCGATTCTTGAGTACTGCTCATCGGTTTGGGGACCTTTGCCGTGATGGATTAATGGGATATATATATATATATATATCCGTCATGGTTCGTTTAGTTACGGGGATTCGCTATGAGTGCCAGTGGCAAGAAGTACAGCGGACGTGCTGCGTATCACGGGGAGGTTTACTGCTGAAATTCCGTTAGCGTACTTTTGAAGACAAGTTGTGCAACATACTACGCCTCGTGAAATGACCACATGCGAAAACCAGAGAAATTAAACAGTCGATACGCAAGCTGACCGATAGTCGTTCGATCCACGTGCAGTTCGCGAGTGGAGAAGAAAAAGGGAAAATAATGGCGGTGCTCCAAGTGGCCCCTCGCACGCACGCACGCACGCACGCACGCACTCGCGCGCGCGTTCACACACACACACCATAAAGTGGCTTGCGGAATATACCTGTCGATGTAGATTTCCATACAGGACAAGTAGATTAATACCGATACAAATAATCTTCCACGTCATCGAACGGACATCTACGAACGTATCTGATTGTCCTTTTGTCGAGTTTGAAGTCGTCTGAACGAACGTTGTATGTATAAATTTAAGCTTTACCTGCTTTCATAACGTTTAACCATGCAAATTATTAGTTAAAGACTATCTTACTCGTTGCTGCATGTACACACGAGGTAGAACTGCAAACACGTACCTGAAAAATAAAGAAAACTATTGTTAGCTAAATAGTACTAGAATATAAAAAAAACTTAACACAGGCAAATATCGAAACGTTTTGTTTGGAAAAAAGACAGAATAACAGCTATGACAGCAGGCTGCTATCGATGCGGTGTAATAAGTATCGTAATCGGGGCCATCGTTACTGCGAACCTGGAGACCCTATCCTTGCTCTCCGTTCTCAGTTTCTTTTACAATTACACAGACACACACACACACACACACACACACACACACACACACAGAAAGTGCGCATGCAGCCAGAGAGTTGAGGAAGATGCGAGAGAGAAATATTAAGGACTGTCGCATAATTGCGTACAGCGCGATTTTTCAAAAACATGGTTCAAATGACTCTAAACACTAAGCGACTTAACATCTGAGGTCAGCAGTTCCCTAGACTTAAGAACTACTTAAACCTAACTAACCTAAAGACATCACACACATCCATGCCCGAGGCAGGATTCGATCCTGCGACCGTAGCAGCAGCGCGGTTCCGGACTGAAAGCGCCTAGAACAGCTTTTTTTTTTTTCATTTTGATCGTTATGGTGTTTTGTATTTCGTCGCAGCGGACGTCACATAACATCCGTTGAAGTTCGTTGTTGATCTTTTCACTCAGTTTTTTTATTGCAGAGGCCAGCCAGCTCTCTGACCGAACACGCTGAGCTACCGCGCCGGCACTCGGCCACAGCGGCCGGCCGCGGTTTTTCCGTGCGGCTTTCACAACGTATACCGTTATTGCTCCCTCTGGCTGAGCCGTCATATTTTTAATTTTGGAAACTCTATACACAGAACACAACGTCGTCAATTCGGCCTTTCTCTCACTGAAGACAAAACGTTAACCCATTTCCAGCATGCACAAATCAGTGTGCCAAAGTAGGCTTCAAATACTGTTAGATAAGTACACAACGAACATTTTCATAAGTTAATATTGAGCGTCATGCTCCATAGCGATTCACATTTATAACAACATATAATAAATTTGTAGTTACTTACGCCATTTAAACGACAATTCGTACTGTCTTTAAAATATATTCATGTTTACGACATGATTTCAGTTCAGCATTGATTTTGGGATCCTGTCGAATTACTACACATTAATACAGGTTTTCTTCGGCTGCACCAAGTCTGAGATGCTTTACATTAAACTCTACACTTAGCCATTACATCAAAATTCATCTATACTATTCTTTTTTAGTCGACGATGTGGGATGCAGAAACTGAAAAACGAGATCGTAAGTCGACTGTCAATGTAAAATTCTGTAACCCATTGTAATACAAAGACTAATGTCAGAAAAAAACTGCAAGAGAAGTACCTGGTGAGCTCAGCCAGAATTTTTAGAGTGATACACCAAGTATTAACTACAGCAGCTATCTGTGTATCCAATAACAAATCAGGGACGGTTAACCAATTATATGCACCTGAAAGAAAGAATCCTGTAAAGGGATTGAGAGATGACGATTAACACGAATTTATCCAACTGATTACAAACGAGGGGCGCAGCTTCGAAAGTTGCGGATAGTAGTTCCTGAGCTACGCATATTTCTCTGATTCAACTACAAAATCAGATTTTTCCTCCTTACTATTTGAATTACGGCAGTATTTGGAACGAGGTTTCTATGCGTCTAGAGCTTTGTGTACGTGCGTTTGTACCCGCAAGTATTCGTTGCTAGGAAGGAACAGAAAGGAGAGAAAGCACGCCGGATCCGCGAACACGCAAAGCCTCCTACCTCGGACAACGACCGGCTACGTGATGAGAATGAGGCAAGTTCTTCGGCAGTGCAATTCCGAGAACCGTAGTGCGGATACGCGACACCGAACAAAAAGTCTGAGGTGACCATTAGTAAGACACGTCAAATAACTTGAGTCTGTGTGTGCCCATAATATTTGAGTTCTATTCCTTATGTTTTACAGCTGTCAGGACTTTCTTGTTGGCGCTGCTTTCATGTATGTAACTAAGAAGATAACATCGATCTTGCTATATATTACCATCAGAATTCCATAAGAATTTAATAATGCTAATGCTAAGGAAGGCAAATACTGAAAGGTTTGAGTCCTACCGGAACATCAGTTTAATAAGTCATGGTTGCAAAATACGAAACACCACGAGAAAAATGGAACAACTGGAATATCTGACCTGGGGATTTCTCAATTTGTGTTCCAGAGAACTTAAGGAACACAGTAGAGCCCGCTAATTCGAGCCCCGGTATTTCAACATTCCGTTTAATTCGAGCTGATCTTAAGAAAATTAAAATTTTGCATAAAACTAGAGTAAAAACCCGTTTTTATACGTTGTCCTCAAATATGTTTAACGCTCGAATGTGTTACATTGTGAACTTTCTTTTAATTTTCCATGCAGAATACAGGTAAAACTGTCCCACTTACGGTTTTCGTTTATAATGTATAGAAATACCCTTGGCCTCAGACTGCTACTGCATTTCTATTACAGATGGACAGGTACCATTAGGTTTCGAGGAGTGCACTTCCTCTTACTTTGTCGATCCTGACAATCAGTTGTACAGTGTATACCATCCTTATTGTTACCCATATTGTTATACCTACTCAGCGACAATGATCATTACAATACAATAAGCCTACGTAAGAACACAGTACACATTTTATAACAATGGCTGACCTTTGTTGTATGTACTGTAGCTGGCTGCGTACTAACATCTGTACTGTAGTGAGCCCACCTCTGTCACGTAAATTTTAAAGTGTTGTATGTATGTAGAGTGCACTATACACATGTAACTGTGTGCTCCTTAATTTTTTAATTCATAGACTACAATGAGTGGTAGAAATGTGTGCCGCTGAATGTGAAACTGGAGACTTTGAAAAGACTAGACAAAGGAGAAACATTAAAAAAAACTTGCTGCTCAGTATGGAGTCGGTAAAGTGACAGTTGGCGTTTGGCGTAGAAACACACATACAACAGGGAAATTTTCATCAAGCATGTGTTCTGTTTTGTCATTTGAACGGAAGTCAATGAAGAAACCTGAGTATGAAAAAAACGTTCGTTTGATTTGTTCAACAAAGGCAAAAAGGAAATCCAATTTCGGGGCCTATTCTGCAAGAAAGAGCTGTATTTTTTAGAAATGAGTTAAAGGAAAGTTAGGACGATTTTACTACAAGTTCAGGATGGTTGGATCGGTGAAAGAAGCGACACGGCGTAAGGCAGCTTGAAATCCGCGGTAAAAAAAAAAAAAACTTCTGCGGATTCTGAAAATGTTACAGAATTTTGTGAGAAATTAAGAAAATTTATACCAGAAGAAAATCTTACTCTTGATCAACTGTATAACTGTGATGAAACAGCGCTAAGTTATAAAATGCTTCCATTTAAAACTCTAGCGTCAAAAGAAGAAAAGGCTTCCACAGAACAGAAAAAAAACACAAAGAGAGGTTAACAGTTCTTGCTGCATCGAATGCACGTTGAGACCATAAACTGAAGCTGCTGGTAATAGGGAAGTCTGTTAATCCTAGAGCTTTAAAAAATATCACTGCTTCTGCACTGTGTGTAACGTATGTCCACCAAAAATCTGGTTGGATGGACAAAAAAAATTTTAAGAAATGGCTTTTCGAAGATTTCGTTCCAGAGACCAAAAGATACCCAAAGAAAAAGTGCTTTGTTTCCAAAGCAATCTTAGCGCTTGACAAAGTTGGTTCACACCATGATGAGAAATAATTACAATGTGACGCTATTCGGGCATTGTTCTTATCCTCTAACGTGACAAGTTTAATACAGCCAATGGGGCAAGGCGTGGTACAATGCTTGAAAAAAGAAAGGTATCGTCGTCGTTTGCTTCAGACGCTCCTACAAACAACAGAAGGTGAAGGAACCATCAAAGAATTTCTAAAAACAAAACTACGATAAAAAGACGTAGTTTACTGCACAGCCGATTCATGGTCTGAAATAAATACGGAGACACTAAAAAAGTCTTGGAACCAGATTTTACGGAATGAGACGGACACCTACAGTACAGACAAAGATAACCTACCATTGACAGAACTGATGAAAAAGCTTGCTCGATAAGAAAATGCGAATGCGAGCGATGTCTCAGGATGGATAAACAGTGATGTACAGTTTGAAGTGACCGATCTTGCAATTGTTGAAATGGTTAGTGAACCCGCTGACGACACTGTACGCCGCGTTGGATTAGCCGAGCGGTCTTAGGCGCTGCAGTCATGGACTGTGCGGCTGGTCCCGGCGGAGGTTCGAGTCCTCCCTCGGGCATGGGTGTGTGTGTTTGTCCTTAGGATAATTTAGGTTAAGTAGTGTGTAAGCTTAGGGACTGATGACCTTAGCAGTTAAGATTTCACACACACATTTGAACATTTTTTAAAGACACTGTACAGATATCACTCACACCGAGGGTTTGGCAGCGCTAGATGTAGTACTGCCTTATAGCGAGCAACAAGCGGAAGCAACTCCAACTGACACCATGCTTTTTTGAACATGGCGCGACACTGCTGCTAAAAAACGAGGTTCTATTTTAAAACAAAGGGCTATGGGAAATTTTTTAAGATGTAACTTCTATTTTCGCAACTTGGAAATGTGTGTCCCTATATGTACATATAACACACGTGTGTACTATATTGTTTTTTAATTAATTTCTTAATCGTCATTCCGCTCATTAAATATTTAATCATGATTTACCCAGTGAATTACTGGTATTTCCGCATCACCCGAGTTTTTTGTAATTTGAGGTAGCCTCAACCAGAATTAGCTCGAATTACCGGGGCTCTACTTTACGCCGAGGCAATATTGACCTTACGACTTATTTTAGAAGACAGGATGAAAAAAGGTAAATCTACCTTCGTAGGATTATAGATATGGAGAAAGCTGTTGACAATATAGTCTGCAATACACTCTCAAATTCCGAAGTTATGAGTGATAAAAAAAAGAGAGGGAGTGGTGATCTGTAACTTGTACAGGGACCAGACTGCAGTTCCAGGCGTCGAACGAAATAAATGGGAGGCAGTTGTACAGACGGGTGTGAGACAGGTTTTCAGCCTATTTCCATCTTATATAATCTGTACTAAGAGCAAACAGTAAAGGAAATTAATGTTAGACGCTTGTATATTATAGATCGAACAATATTGTTTACTACGTGACACTTTGGAATAATGTCACCTGCTGTTATATGCATTGAAGATGACGATGTAATAGTTGAAATCTAGATCTGCTGTAATAAAACGACGGATTTCGCGATCGATTCCTGTTGTTCTCTCCATTAACTAAAATTTTAAGTTTTGGGGAGTCTTTTGTGAAAGTATTTACCTGATTTGTAGCCTTATAGGAATGTAACGTGGACAATTAGCAGTATAGACAAGAAGGGAATACAAGCTTTTGAAATGTGGTACTACAGAAAAAACGCTGAACACTAGATGGACACATCTATTAACTAATAGAGATGTACTGAATCGAACTGTCGAGTAAACGGTGTTGCGGCACAAGTTTACTGAAAGAAGGGAGCGCTTGACGTAACACATCCTGAGACACAAAGGAATAGTCGTTTGGTTTTGAGGGAAGTGTGTGTGTGTGTGTGTGTGTGTGTGTATGTGTGTGTGTGTGTGTATGTGTGTGTGTGGTGAGGGGGGGGGGGGAGGAAAGGGGTATAAACTGTAGAGGGAGATCAAGGCTTGACTGCCATAATCAGCTTCCAATCGATGTAGGTTGCAGTATTTACAGACATACAGAGACTATTTGCACACGAGAGAGTAGCGTGGAGAGCTGCATCAAACCATTATTCGGACTGAAGAGCACGACGGCTCAGAACACACCCAATATTACTATTTTGCAGTGTATGTATTTCACGGTGTACTATGCATGCATGTCTGAAGGACATTGTAAAGTAATATATAGATACGCTATAAACACAAACATTGTGTAAATCATTGGTATACATGCCTCGACGGGCTAAAATGACAATAGTAAAAATTTTGTCTCCCCCTGCCCGGGAATCATCAAGTGCGAGCATAGGGGATACGGACAGCACCACATAAGGAAGTTTGCATGAAATGTATTAGCAGCTGGGAGTACGACCAACTGCGATCTGCGTAAGGGAATGACGACAAAGAAAATTTGTGCCGGACCGGGACTTGAACCCGGATTTCTCGCCGCCTTAACAAATTGGCCGTCTATGCACGACTCACGGCCAGACCTAAACTTAAATACGTCGCCGTTCCTGTTTCACAACCTGTACTCGCACAAACATCATGTAATTTCTGCACATGGGACGGCATTTCATCTGAAAGTCGCTGCGCGGTATCGCCGGATACTGCAATATCATATGGAAATTTGGGTCGCTCGGGAGACGTGCACGGATAGCCGAAGTAGTTAACGACGACCTCTCGCGATAAGCAGATTCGGGTTCGAGTCCCGGGATGGCACATGTTTTCATGTGCCATTACTAAAATGTATAGCTGACGTCAATACGGACACAAATTTTTTGAATCCATTTCGTAATAATAAGTAAATGCCACCCTCTTTGGAGATCACGGCAAGTTTACGTTACGTATGTCACTAATAAGTTTTACAGCTGATGTCTAATCGCATTTGTAGTCTGCGAATACAATTTCTATTCAACAGAATATTCTCTGCCAATTATAATTTTCTTACCAAGCGGTTTGCACGGCAAGGAATGTACTACACATTATACGCTTTGAAGAAAGGAGGATACCTCTCTCTCTTCTTGTTCAGGTATTGCATTGTAAGAAGAAAGATGCGTCCAAGTAACTGCTGAAAAGAATGGGAGTAATGTGTTTGGTGGTGGTGGTGGTTAGTGTTTAACGTCCCGTCGACTACGAGGTCATTAGAGACGGAGCGCAAGCTCGGGTTAGGGAAGGATTGGGAAGGAAATCGGCTGTGCCCTTTCAAAGGAACCATCCCGGCATTTGCCTGAAACGATTTTAGGGAAATCACGGAAAACCTAAATCAGGATGGCTGGAGACGGGATTGAACCGTCGTCCTCCCGAATGCGAGTCCAGTGTAGTAATGTGTTTGCATAGAAAGAAACAGCATCACGTGAAGACAAAGTTATCCTATTTCTTTGTGGAAGTTTCACATACTGTCAATATTTGAGGTTATCTGCACAGAAGGAGGGGGGGGGGGCGGAGCTGTGACCTTCTCTAAAAGAAACCCATGAATTAGTCATTTTAGTTACTTATGAAATGAACAGAAATGAATCACGGGGGAATATAACTGCCTAAAAGGCACATTTATGCTGACTAGCAGGGTGGCTGAAGACTGACTTGACAGCACGAAACTTTTCCACATCAAGAGCATTCTCCTGAAATCTAAAACGGTTTTTGGTGATTTCACAGAGGACTCAGGTGCTAAATGGACAAAACAATAGTTCCCTCACTTTGCGTACCAACTACACATGTGAAATACCTCCCTATCAACCTCTCTTCAATTTACGCTACTATTGACACTTATCACGTAAACACACGTCCTTAGCAAGCTGTAGAATTGAACTGACAGCAATTTAATGAGTGAAATGATACATAAGAAGAACTGTAAGAGAATTAAAGAGATGGAGAGGACATAACATGTACTGGAAAGGGAAACATCTGCCCTGATGGTACGAAAACAAAACTTTCTTAACACACTGAGATTCATTACTAGTCAAACCACAAAATCAATGACGTATAATTTGACAATCAATAGTTTTCACATAATTAATTCAATAAAATGTCAAGTACCATCGTACAGCTGAGTGACCATCATGGATCATCTAATCCTTTTTATTCTATTTTCAGCTGTTATAATGCCTGAGGATATTATGTAACTCATATTCTGAATTCACTTTTAAAAGTAATAAGTTTAAATTGATGCTGACAGGAAGGGATCCTTCGTTGATCAAATGGGTGTTTTTCTTGGACTTAAACAAAAAGGTGCTGTTTCAGAAACTGATCGCGACAAGTGATATGATGGAGCTACAGCCCAAGGAAGAGAAAGTCGTTCTCAGTTCATAAAGATGTGAACGACAGGCCGCCACTCAGCTTGAGAACAGTTCTTCATACGTATTCTCCAGCCTCGTAATAATTAATGAAGCGTCAAACCTCAGCATAAATAGTTATTTTTTCTTTGTTTGCTCTTGGCAAAGGCTTACTGATGCGCGAAACTTCTACTAACGCTCCCATTTGCTTCATTATCTGCGTCCACCGGCAATTAAGATTTTTTAAGCTCTATCGAGAATGAGTGCAGAATAGCACTGAACCCAGCAAAATTAGCAGTTGTTGCTGAAAGCTCCCATGCCGTGTACGCCTGCAATTTCCTTTTATTTTTTAAAGGCTTAATTTCATTGATTGAACAAGTCACATTTGTTTCCGACTAGCCTAGATGCTCTGTAGTTGTGATACCATAATGCATAGTCCTCTACAGGAAAGGAATAACATGCTAGTATCATCCAGAAAATTAAAAAAAGGGGGCTTTTTCAAACAATCGTGTAGCCGAATCAGATTTCAATGAGCGGCAGGGTATGTGTTGAATACACTTCCAATGGCAGATTAAATCTGTCCCCAAGCGTGAATCAAAAGTTTTAATTTGGAACTAAAAGTTTAATTCACTTACTCGTTTTATAAATTGAAATGCCTTTTTCTTGCTGTAATGTACGTTTATTTGTGTTCCAGACGAATTTCGACTTTTACATTACGGTATCTTCAGTGGATTTAAACTGGAATGATACAGTCGTGTTTTCATATTCGATACTTATATACTAGAAAACAGTTCATGCCAAAAATGTTACGTACGTAAATTATTACTTACAGTTATCCGTTTTTCCGGCCGAAATCTGCGTTTTCTCCCATGTAGTCATAGGTCAGTAGTCGCACAGTCACTTCACTTATAAAACATCGACTCATTTACTCGTAACGATCTTTTTATTTTTTAGTTTCCGTATTCAGTAAGTTAACTGCTGTGGAGCGTCCCACTACTGGTCTGGCACTAACTGCAGATTTTTCTTGCGTGAACTGTGATTTCAAAACCATAATAACACCACAGGATAATCAGGACTTGAGAAGACACAAGATGGTATACAATGACGCGCAAACGCAAACACACACATAAAATCACCGACATTTCAATAGAAAAGGAATAAACATAGCATACATCACAGACACTCTATCCAAAAATTAAATTCAAAACTGGCAAGAGAGATAGACTTATACCAGAAAGCAGGAACATAACAATGTAATGTGATGGGAGGCACGTGGGCAAACAGGTAGAACTTTAGATATCCAATAAAAAGAACATATAAAAACTTCGAGGTATGGGACAAATCGCTTCATATTTGCCGGGCATCTCAAAATACATAATCACAAGCCAAATTATAGAGAAGAGACGAAAATAATCAGAATAAACAATAGAATCCTTTTGAATGATCAAGTGTGCACGACAAACACCCACACTAATAAATAAAATAGTGGAGTAACACCCCAACAGGTGATGAGCAGAATAATGTCACACAACCTCTTTCTCAGTTTCTTCCCTGATCGCCTCCAAATAACCTCTAAACCAAAAATCCTATCATTCAAACACCTATAACTCTTTACCAGCTTCCTGACAGCTATTAGATCCACATTCAGCTTTCTGCAAGTCTTAACATAATGTTAAGTTCTCCGTAGAAGAAACTGCACGCGTACGCACACACGCACGCACGCACACACACACACACACACACACACACACACACACACACACACACACACACACCGAGAGAGAGAGAGAGAGAGAGAGAGAGAGAGAGAGAGAGAGAGAGAGAGAGAGAGTCACGGAATTTGCAACACTTATGTAAACAAATAAGAAAAGAGATACCAAGCGAACACAATTATTAAAGAAATTACTGGCAGTTCTCCCTAAGAAAAATCTCCAATTTGTGCCAGACCAGTAGTGACGTTCCGTAGCAGTTAGCTTACGAAGTGTGAAAGCAACAAAACAAGAAGATAATGACGTGAAAATATGTTGATGTTTTGCAAGTGAAGTGACTGTGCGACTTCTGACCTATGACCAGATGAGAGGAAATGCAGATTTTGGCAGGAGAAAGGAATAATTCTAATTAACAATTAGTGTAAAAATTACGCCATGAATTGTTTTCTAATCTGTACGTATCGCATACAAAAACAGATTTGTATTATTCCACATCAAATCCACTGAAGATGCCTTAATTTAAAATAAGTAACGCGTCTGGAACATAAATATAGACTGCAGAAAAAAAAATACGCTTCAATTTATAAAAAGAATATTTATATATTTGCTGCAGACGATGGCCACAAAAACAAACTAAATAGCTGCATCTACAGGCGTTCCTGGGGAAACTATCTGTTGGTTAGGAGAAAGACATATAATATTTTAATCGTTTCTCTGTCCATTAAACAAAATAACACAAATACCCTTACATCTTTATACTGCAGCGCACGAGAGCTCCTCGAGAAATATGGTTTAACAATCACAATAACGTTATGAAACGTAAAGCTTCACACACCAATCTCACAAAAGGAGCACCAATATGGCGCAAGACGTTCTATTATAATGTGTTATGACATCAAACTAGTGATCGTCTCGAATGTAGACAGCTGGCAGTGTCTCTAAGTTATGAGAAAAGTTACCGAGTATAGAATATTTGTTCCAGCCAATTGGTCTACTAGCTGAACTTGCACGAAGAGTTTACTAGAGAGCCTACCTACATAAACGAAGTCGGCACGTCGCAGTGGTGCCCAGTCACAGGCGTAGCCTATTCAGATCTTGGCTACGGAAGAAATTCACAACCCGAACCTCGCCGTATAGAAAGCATGCTCTCTCGATACAGAAGAAAGGAGACTGTTCGCATTAATAAGGAATTATTATTCGTGGTGTATCAGTGTGTGAGTCTTTTTGCGTCCTTAAGCTATGCCACGTTCTAGCAAAGACGCTCGTATCACTGCCAGTACCCGATAAGTTTACTGGAGATGAATATTTACGGTCTGCTGGAAGGCAAGAACTGCGGAGCGCCTCGCCGGAAACGACATGCTTAATGTTTTGTGAGATGGAGTTGAAGGAATGTAACGAGAGCACCGTTAACTGAACATCATTCTCCTACTTTGATAACAGTAAGGAATTTTGTTTTTATTTCCAAATATGCATCTACAGAGCAGTAAAAGCAATGGGGTAAAGACAGTTCCGCAGCATACTGCTGGAGAGACATACTACCGAGTGATTCCCCAGCGTACGTCAGAAAGTTGGTTGCTCATAAAGAGTGTGCCAGCGAGTCAAAGGGCCGTTAGATAAAAAGAGAACCGACATTGTAAACCATATATCAACGGCGGCAGTGTGTGGAAATAAGTTACACACATCCTGCCACTGCATACTTTCCCACCTTAATAGTACCGGCCATAAAAAGTCAATATCACCGTTGTAACGGTAATCGAGTCATCAGATGCAGAATACCATGAAGTTCATTATGACAAAGTAACATCCCTCAATACAGGACTATGGAAATGTCTTAGGGTATACAGAATAGTGAGAAGAAACTCTACACATCTTCTCCTAAACCTGAAATCCACTGCCATATTCGCTTTAACCGCTCTCGAGGTCTACTTATACACTAAGCACTTTCCATTTTATTTTTAGCAGGGCAACAAACAAGACAACACGGTGAAGAGTTTCACCAAAACGACAGCGAACTGTATTAACAAGTCAGTTTTCTTGTCTTGCTGACGTGCTTCGTACAAGCTTTCCAACGACAGGGCCGTGAGCAGGTCGTTGTACGCAAACCAATGAGATTTTTCTACACATTAGATACCGACAGAGGTGGCACAGATGTTAAGACCCTACACTCGCACTGGGAGACTCGGGAGTCACATACCAGTCCGTCCACGCAGATTTGGCGATTTACAAAAGACATGAAAAAACATTAAAGGAAAATGCCAGAATGTTTCGCTCAAAAACGATACGACCTATTTCCCTGAATATTCCTCCCTAATACGAGCTTGATCTCCGTCTCTAATGAATTTGACGTCGACGGGATGTTAAACCTTCGTTTTCTTGCCTTCTATGTTTTTAAATAAGTAGACGTCCAGAATGTAGTTTTCACTCTGCTGTGAAATGTGCGTTGATACGAAACTTCCTGACAGTTTAAAACTGTATGCCGGACCGAGACTCGAACTCGAGACCCTTGCCTTTCGCAAACAAGTGTTCTACGACTGAGCTACGCAAGCACGACTCACAAGCTGTTCTCACAGCTTGGAAGGTAGAAGACGAGGAGACGGCGGAAGTAAAGCCGCGAGGACGGGTCGTGATCCATGCTTGGGTAACTTAAGATATAGAGCAATTGCTCGCAAACGACTATGGGTCCGGGTTCGAGTCTCGGTCCGGGTCACAGTTTTAATCTGTCAGGAAGTTTCAAAGGAAGGTCGAAGTAGACGTCGTTAAGCTCCATGATTATCAACAACTAAGGTTCATTCTACGTATTACCAATGAACAAAATTTCTGTCGCCACAAGTAAAGCCGTCTCCTTGTGTATCTTGACGCAGACCCACCAGTATAGTCGAGTGCGGCTAATTCTTGACCGAAAGACGGCAAGCGATGGTCACTTCGAACGCGCTAACTAGATTAACAATTAACACACTTGCCACAGTGACGTTCCTATAGATTTAGATGATTTTTTCACAAATATACTTCATCTAGCATGATCCACGTTTCAGCCTCAAATAAAGATCCCAGAAACGCACAAAAAACAAAATCGCACCAAGAGGTAACTAGCTCGACGCTATAGATAACAGATGCAAACAAGTTCCTCCCCTTCTGCAAGATGAATGAGAAAAGTTAAATACCAAATGACGCTTACAGTGTGCGAAAAAAGTGTGATATGGAAAGTTCCATAAAAAAATGAGATATAAATTCGCTTATAAACATTGCGCTGCCTAGAACACGATAGTTGTATAGAAACGGCGTGGATAAAAAAATAAGAAAAATGAAAAACAAGTCTCGTCACTGGTGACGACTTTTTTTCAGAAAAGAAATGTCGGTGTTTTGCTTTTCTATCAAGTCACGGTAGGCGTCCTAGCGTTGTTCTTTTTGTATGGGAGTCAAGGTATACGGGAGAAACCTTTTCTTCAAAATATTGTGGAGAATGCCTGCAGCACGGGGTGGCCGCGCGGTTAGAGGCGCCATGTTACGGATTGCGCGGCCCCTCCCGCCGGAGGTTCGACTCCTCCCTCGGGCGTGTGTGTGTGTCTATGACCTGAGCAGTTTGGTCGCTTAGGATTCAAACAAATTTGAACATTTGGAAAATGCCTTGAATACCTGATTTGGATATGTTGCTGCATTGTGATTTGTGACACAATAACGTCGACACACTACGGCCGGACGTCCAAAATTTAACACTGCCTGCTCACAACGGAGTGGTCGAATACACACTTACTGTTTACGGTTGCTAGTTAAAGCAGCCATTCTAGTTACTGCGTCGACGTTGCTTACACGCCAGGAATAAAATCAGTCTCGTAACTTTGAGGACGAACGACGTACATCCCTCACCTGAAATCCTACCCGATATACCAAGCCTGTTAAGCTGTATGCGTCTCCGAGTACGAGTCGAATTTGGAAGTATGAGAGACGTGACACAGAAAGAAGCGGCAGGCACAGCCGGCAGGCGAACCATGGTCCAATGTAACGGTGCAGCTCGGCTCTCAAAGACAGGTTCCTGCCTCTGCCTCCTCCTCCTCCTCCTCCAGGAAGCTGAGCGGGCCGTTACAAATATCTGCCGGAACTTCCTCTGTATGCTCATCCTCTGTGCAGTAGAGAGAGAAGTAGCGCTCAAATTCCCGTCGGCTAGGAATTTTAGGCAAATTTGGGGACGGTTCCTTGGAAAAAGACGCGGTCGATTTATCTCATCAATTTTGATTATCCAATCTGTTCAAAAATGGCTCAAATGGCTCTGAGCACTATGGGACTTAACTGCTGAGGTCATCAGTCCCCTAGAACTTAGAACTAATAAAACCTACCTAACCTAAGGACATCACACACATCCGTGCCCGAGGCAGGATTCGAACCTGCAACCGTAGCGGTCGCGCGGTTCCAGACTGTAGCGCCTAGAACCGCTCGGCCACTTCGGCCGGCTCCAATCTGTGCTTGTATTCCGGTGCCCACAGATCTAAACGTCGACGGAACGTTAAGCCCTAAATCTCTTCCTCACTTACCTAGACACATCAATATAATCGGGTTCGTCTTGTGAATATGTTGTAAACGTGGTGTCAACAGCGCACTGGGCAATCTAAAAATGGATTAAGTATTTAATTTACCTTTTTCAGGCCTATAAAGAGGGGTTGTCGGTTCGATTTGAATTTCAATCAGGAGAGTTATTGTGTCAGTTGCGATGCGGAAGACCGTTGTAGTCGTTGCGACAGATATGTGCCCCTGTGGGATTTTCGGAAGGTGGATATGGGTACTCTCTTTGTTGGTAGCCTTAGCGAGGTTGGGGGATTATCCTCAAATCTGAGAACAGTAGGACACACGGGAAAGCTTTCACTTCATCGTGAATACTTTGCTGGAGATCAGTGGGATAGTCCTGAGACCCACACTATTCAGAGCGTTTCGCGTGAGGGACTGGAATTTCTACCTGGCATTAGTTGACAAAATTAGGTGACGGTAGATTCTGCCAGGTGGCAGCACCGACAGTGCCGTTAGGAGTAGATTGGGGCGCAATCACTGGGAGTGTCCGTGAGCAAGAAACAAACCAATCATTCAGCAGCCACAGTGCGAGTTCGTTGGAAGGTCCCAAGTGTTTAACAAATGTCGACAGTTGCCCTGAACTCGAGGAAATTTGAAAGTCGGTTGTGGACCCTCGAGAAGAGGAAAAAGCCCGTGCAGAGGGACCACCACGCCAGTTTCTAGTTTGGTGGAGTATTAAGGGGAGCCGGAGGTGGTCAAATCCAAAAAATTACGATTTTTTTTTTTTTTGCTACCGAAAATTAATTGGAACATTCCTCTTTAATGTAAACTTTGAATTATCGTTCTATTCGCCCTAGAAGTGGAGTTATTACCATTTTCTCCCACGCCTGCAGAGGAAATGGGCGGCCGCTGAATGCATCTAACACCCTCTCGTGACTTCCTGGCGAACTGCTTGGGATTTTCTCGGCCTGTTACGTATACAGCGCCTTATGTTACGCATACAGCGAGTGTGCAAGGGTTGGCTACATTGTTTTCTGTGACAAATATTACCCGTATTTCCTTACAGCTTACTCCTATTTTCCTCAGAATTTCGAACATCTTGCTCCATTTAATATAGTCGTACACTTTTGTTCTGGTTACGATGCCACGTTTTAGTAACCGTGTATATAAGAAGAGGAAAAACGTAGGGAAAAGAAAATTAACACTAATACCAAGTTGCGATACTACAATGAATAAGAGCGCGGAACATCGTCTCTTTGCTGTTTACCGTTTCGAATTAGTTCTGTGTTGCGCCTGTTGTTGGTAGTATACTTCTTGTGTAAAGCGTGTAACATGCAGTATGTACAAGAATCAGGAGGGAACAATAAAACCAATTTTTCATGACTTAGCACAGCCAGAATTGTTACACAAATGTCTACACGGAAAGACGCAGAATCCTAATGAGAGCGTTAACAATTAGATTTGGAAAGTGATTCCTAAAAGGGTGTTTGTAAGCATAAAAACACTGCACTTTGGCATTTATGATGCAATAGCAACCTACAACCAAGGGAACAGTGTGAAGTGTGACGTTCTGAAGGCATTAGGATTTACAGCTGGGGTGAACACTGTACGAGCACTAAGAAATATTGACAGAGAAAGGATAAGAGGAGCAGAAAGAAGAGAAAGGCATATGAAGTATGATGGAACAACAGGCCAGAAAAGAAGACAGAAGAGGAAGCTTTTGGAGGATGAAGAAGAAGACCCTGATAATCCATCCTATAGTGCAGGAATGTATTGAGAAACTTTGACAGCCATTTCCCTTAAATTAGAATATTTCGAATATAAGGAACATTTTCTCAAAATCCACTCAAGCTAGAGAGATGAAATTTTTATACAGTACTCCTAGTGGTCAAACTTACATTGTAACACAGCCATTTGGCAATATGTTCAGTAGTTTCATTTCAGTTTAATTATAAAGCAATTATTTGTAAAAAAATTTGGGTCATTAATAAAAAAATAATTGGAAGGAAACTAGAAAAGATATTCCAAAATCCCTCTGTCATAACTGCAATACTAAATCACTCTATACGTAAAAAAAAATTCAAATTTTTCTATTTGGTAGTTTATTCATAAATGTTCCTCAAACTTAGTGATTTTAACATGGGCAGCATAGGTACCTCCGGCTCCCCTTAACATCTTAAGACAGGTGCTCGATATTTTACGGCATCATTTTTGCTGTATCCATAGCGTCCGGACGATCCATACAAAAAACTATTTCACTAAAATAGTGGTACGGAGCGTCGATCCAGGTCTGCCGAATAACAATTTCGTCACCAACAGTGGCAATTAACTCGCTTAGAGTGACTGCGTGTGTCGCAAATCCACGGAGTGCGTGCGCTGCGGAACATACGCTCTTTTCCGACAGTACGAGGAATAAGTACTTTTATTTCACTTCTGCAACAATACTAGCTTTGGTTCACGGGTATTCGGTAATACTGCGGAAAATAAGTTCGACAAGGCCTTTGTTCAGGGAAAACTTTCATATTCTCGTAGTATGTGCCACGGTGTATGTATGATTAGTTTAGTATGTTGTGACAGCAAAATGAACACTACTAATAAACCAATTTTTACTAATACCAAGGGTTTAGCGATAGATTTGGTACATTGTTGTCGATGATGCGATATTAAACTCTTCTTTCCTTGCTTCGTCAAAGGAACTGTTATACTGGTGGACCAGTAGACCTATAGGTTCGACTGGAGTTTATTGAGAAAATGTTGAAATCCACATAGCCTTATTTACGAACGTTATACACGTAACTAATGAGGAGGTATTGAATAGGATTGGGGAGAAGAGAATTTTGTGGCCCAACTTGACTAGAAGAAGGGATCGGTTGGTAGGACATGTCCTGAGGCATCAAGGGATCACAAATTTAGCATTGGAGGGCAGCGTGGAGGGTAAAAATCGTAGAGGGAGACCAAGAGATGAATACACTAAGCAGGTTCACAACGATGTAGGTTGCAGTAGGTACTGGGAGATGAAGGAGCTTGCACAGGATAGATTAGCATGGAGAGCTGCAACAAACCAGTCTCAGGACTGAAGACCACAACAACAACAACAACAACAACATACACGTACAACTAACTAGACCATTCTTGACAATTATCCTTCCTCATATAGAGCACAAATCTAAGTCGTAATAAGCTGTACAGGAAAGTTGCTTACAGCTACGTCCCAAGACTCCAATGAATCGTGTCACAGGTTTTGTAATTGAGAAGAGCAAAGTAATAGAAATGAAATGGAGAAACATGTGTTGCAGAGTTCCAACAAAGCTTTACATTTTAGGATGATCCAAATTTTTGCTAACGAGGGTAAGTGCGGGGAGTATAGAGAAACAGCTGTGATGGCAAAGCAGAGCCACTGTGGCAGCCTAATACTCGGCAGCCAGTCAGACAGCTACTATCACGACAAACACACGTGATAAACAGGCGCACACCTGTGAGGTCTCCGATCCCACGTGTCTCGCTAATCTCGAATCTCTCAAATCTCTCAAATTATTTTGCCGGCGTCGCTGACACAGGACGTCTATTAAGGTGCCTCGGATTATGGACACGTCATTATTTCAAGCGAAAAAGTAACATGAAATCAGATGTTCTATAAGTTTATGATATAAAAAGTAGCAATCAGTCTGCTCCCGAATCTAACAATGCTTAAGAGTGAGTCAGTAGGAAAGGGATGGCATTGTGTAGATGTAGCACTTGACAAAAATCTCTATCACAGCAATGAGACAAACAGGGAACAGCGAGAAAATTCAGTTTTTGTTGCGAATTACCACTGCAAATCAGAAATCAGAGACTGAAAGATTTTGAACTTTTACAACAGGCGTTATTACGAGCATTATGATGTGTGCGCACCAGAAAAGAAAAAATGAGAGGTTAGACTCTTTAGGTCCAATTTACACCAAGATCGCCAGAGGAGAGGCGCCACCTCTGCTGGACAAGGATGGAATTAAATCGGCGGAGGTTTACCGAGAAGTAACCACCCAAATAGTAGACTGAAGGAGTGCAGAGACTTTAATCCGGCTCAAGCCAATACGAGTCCAGTATTTTAACCACTGCACCACTTAACTTGTTTCCCTATATAACCATCGAGCAACGAACGTCTTCCCCTACGCGGTACTAAGAACAACCCTGCGACCATCGTCACTCGGAACATTTAATTATTCTCAGTGCTACGTGATGGTTTCTTCTTCCTGCCAACGGACAAGAATTAAAAAAAAATGGCTCTGAGCACTATGGGACTTAACATCTGAGGTCATCAGTCCCTTAGAACTTAGAACTACTTAAACCTAACTAACCTAAGGACATCACACATCCATGCCCGAGGCAGGATTCGAACCTGCGACTGTAGCAATCACGCGGTTCCAGACTGAAGCGCCTACAACCGCACGGCCACACCGGCCGGCAAGAATTTAAAATAAAGCATTTTTCTTTGGTCGTGCAAGAAAACATAGAGACCATTAGTTGTAATACGAAACTAAATTTTATTACGAAGTTTATATAACGTGGACAAAAATGGGTTGCGATTCCAATTAATACACAAAAATATTTGGCGAGTTCAAGCGACGGTAAATCGCAATATTCATGATCAGAAGAAAGTATTAGGAAACTGCGAATACGATTGTACAGCGGCTATAGGATTTACTAATAACATATGAAAAAATGCGCCGGATCGGGACTCAAACCTGGATTTCCCGCTTTACGCCAGCGGTCGCCTTAACCGCATTGGCTATCCGTGCACGACTAACGGTCAGACACAAACTTCCATATGTCCTATTGTCTAAGTCCCACAGCGCTCCATACAACTTCCCGCACAGGGAGAGACAGTGTTTTGCTCGAAACACTGCGTTGCTTTGGCATGAGATACAGCAGGACAGTGTCAGTATTTTACAGTGTCTGCATAGTTCGGTGTAATGTTCCTTCGAACACGCATGCATGTTTGAAGGAACATTGTATCCAACTATACAGACACTGTAAAATACAGGCATTGCCCTACTGCAAAAGAAAGTAGTTCGACTTCCCGATCTAGGCATTTTCATTCAAAATAGAAATGTTTCGTAGTTACCTAACATTACTGAAAGTACCGGGATGATTCTATTGTGCGTGTGAATTGCCCAATTATCTACAGTCTGTTTCTAGGATGCGGGGATAAAAGCTTCAGCTTCTCAGAGTGTGGTCAAGGAATAATACTACCGTACACGGATACTAGGGAAATATACCTGTAAATCTTGTGAAGTGTGACGAGGGTCAGTAATGTGTGGGAAAGAAACAAAAAGAGCGGTGTTGTTGACACCGAGTATCATCGGCCAGAAACAGAAGAGGTGAAAGAGCGATGAGGAACTATAGTGGCAAGAAAACCGCATCAAAAAAGATCAGAAACATCAGTGATAAGAAAAACGCATCTATACAAAATTTTAGTATAGCAGAAACCAATACTATAGACAAAGAGTGTCCGACCGATGAAGGATGACACTGGTACAATAACAGATAGTAGCTTAGCCACCAGAACCACCAGCACTGGCAGTAGGGTGCAAAGATGATGACACACAAGTATGTATTTGACCTTCCACCTTTTCTGGTCTACGATT
This sequence comes from Schistocerca nitens, assembly GCF_023898315.1. Taxonomy (NCBI): domain Eukaryota; kingdom Metazoa; phylum Arthropoda; class Insecta; order Orthoptera; family Acrididae; genus Schistocerca; species Schistocerca nitens. Next base: position 272,224,953 of record NC_064616.1, read on the forward strand.
AACTTTAGTTAAATAATAATAATGAACAAGCGTGTTCTTCTGATAGCGACATTTACAGCTCTGCTTCTCACTGCCCGCTTTCTTTTCGTTCATTTAAAATTGTTCTTAACATTCGTAAATAGTGGTAGCGAGGCATAGTCACAAAAAAAAAATTGGTCTTCCACCAAATATTTAGTGTAAAGCATGAAAGCAGTGGGATGCAATCATTTCGAATTTTATTTTGGTAAAAATAAAATGGAACTTATTGTAGTCACACACTTTACAGTATACGTTCACATTCAAATGGCGCCTGTAAGTGGAATGTGTCACAATTCTGCATGAAAAGCTTCGTAATCATCTCTTCAGTATGGAAAAGGGAGGGAAGCTGGTGTTTGTTTAGATTAAATTGTCTGGTTGCTGCTTCGTCAGGTTCAAAAATGGCTCTGAGCACTATGGGACTTACCTTCTGAGGTCATCAGTCCTCTAGAACTTAGAACTGCTTAAACCTAACTAACCTAAGGACATCACCCACATCCATGCCCGAGGCAGGATTCGAACCTGCGACCGTAGCGGTCGCGCGGTTCCACACTGTAGCGTCTAGAACCGCTCGGCCACTCCGGCCGGCGCTTCGTCAGGAACTGTATACTATGAAACTGAGTAGAACTTAACTTCACAGGTAGTGTAATCTTTACAGAGATTTTTCTTGTAGTAGCTGTTAAGATGAAAGCTCATACAGTTAGAATACTGTCTAAACTTGGTATTTCGTGAGGTCAGCCATAGTTGCAATCATACATTTTTCACATCAAATTATCAACAGGAGGATACGTATTTATTTGTTTCTTACATACTGTTTGCCTAGATGTAATCGGTAATTTGCTATGGCCTTGTTCCGTACTTTTATAATCTGTTAAGCGTCAACCCGATAGGTTGGGCAACGAAGAAGCCAGTGATTTATGCTATGCTTCGAATAAGGCTTAAGAACTGCAGGCAGCATGCGATGAAATATTACTTGGTTGAATACGCAGCCATAAGTGGGTTGATGAAGGTTACGAGATTTCTCTCTAAAGCTAACACAGACTATTACATAATACTTATACGACAATACTGTGGTGTATTTACTTGAAATGCTTCATTCGCAACTGGTTTTAATTCCAATAAAGAGTTGGAAAAACTACAGTCCTTGTGCTCCCACAGCAAGGCGATAGCTGCAATCTGAAGCCAAGCTGTGACATTGCAACAGCAGACCCCACACGCCATTATCAACTGTATCACAGTGCAGAGGTCACTCCTCATCCGCAAATGCTTCCTGCCCCCACTGCATGGACAGGCCTCTGTAACCCTCCGCGCTCTAGCAACTTCGACCGCAACGATAGACAAAGCAGCATTCGCAGCCGCGTAGCTTCAAAATCACACAGGCAGTGTAAATGCAAGATAAATGTTTCCTCTACGACCTTAAGATTAACCCCTTTATCATGCTGCTACGTCGAATTTTTAAAACTTCCTTTAGCGAAGAGACATGTGATACCCTTTCTTTCTCGTAGAATTAAGGACTCCTCTGTTAAACGACAAGGCCAAAGATTGTTTAAAGGCCACCATTACTCTCGACTTGTTGCCCACACGGTTTGTCGCAGTGCTTGATCAACATACTCGGATCACACTAATTTAGATAGCCGGGGTCACTGTGGGCGTCTCGATGGTCTGATGGAGAGTTCGTGATACCTCGATCCACCAGAGCCATTTCCTATGATTGCAGTTCCCATTGTCAGAGTTAAATTATAAAAAGTAGTAGACACTAATGTGCCGGATGTTATCCTTCTATTAACACAAGCAAGAAGTATTTATTAGATAGTCTTTCGATGTAGACAGCATGAAAGACTAAGTGAGAAAAAGTGCAAATTAAGCTTGTTGGAGATAACTGGCATCGGCCGCTGTGGGCGAGCGGTTCTAGGCGCTTCAGTCTGGAACCGCGCTGCTGCTACGGTCGCAGGTTCGGATACTGCCTCGGGCATGGATGTGTGTGATGTCCTTAGGTTAGTTAGGTTTAAGTAGTTCTAAGTCTAGGGGACTGACGAGCTCAGATGTTACGTCCCATAGTGCTTAGAGCCATAACTGGCACCAACGGATAAATCAGCATTAAGTTACGGTTTTCGGTTGGTATTTCCTTTTCAGCTATTCGTTAACAACTAGGGAGTAAGATATAATAAAACCTGGGTTTAGTTTAAGCACACAGTTATTTGCTAGGCATTATATTAATAGATGTAGAATTCACTTAGTTCCTGGACTAGCAGTCGGAAGGACGCGGTCAGTCTCTAATGGCATCGTCCTCGACGGTACATTAAACTATGAACTTCCAAGCCATCATCTGCCTCCTTCGACCTATGAAGAGGCTCAATCAAACGTTCTGATGACGAGATATGTTTGAGGATGGAATCCGATGAACGCCACAAATAGCATCTTTACAATCACACATTAATTGAGGTGAAGGTGGAAGACAAAATTTCTAAAAGCACAAATAGTCCGACTAGTGAAATGATCAGCTCCCACAGGCGAAGAGAGAAGCATAGTTAAAATTCTACTCCGAAAATGACTTGAATACTCGGAGCATCATGTGATTGTGCGTTGTTTTCTTGAAGTATACTACTCGGAGACAGCTGAAGAAAGGTTTTGTCGTTGGTAATTACAGTATTCCTGAAATAGTGCTTTCTGTTGCGATTATTTGTAATTCGTAGAAGTGGTGTTCTATGATAAACAGTGGCAACATACAGCATTATGCCGTTCCCCAAAACGATTCAGGCTACAGTTAAGGGCACTGCAATCAGTGCCTAGTCTGTTGGGGACAGGTCATGTTTTCCCGAAAAATATTGCACGTCGTGGGCAATTACATTTCCACGTCCCAATGTATACGGTGGAGCGTCCAGCTAGACAATGGCACAAGTGAGGGCGCAGTATGTGTGTCCGGTATCATCGTCGGTAGCAGTCCACTTATGGATGCGCATGCAACCAAGCAACGTCCCTTCACATGCTACCAGCTACTTTGAAGTTTTCTTCAGGGTAGAACCTATTTCATTTCTTCCCTGACCAACCTGTCGGATTGACATTTTCAATAATTAAACAAGTACGGGACAAGGTCGCAGAAAATTGACCCTTACAGCCACAGAAGGCTGTATGAGTGAAATGTAAACCTTGATAGAAACATCGAAGCAAATAATGTCTAAGAAATAAATAAAAACGTGCTCCCCTAATAATGATTTGAGGCGAAAGAGGTCTGACTGCAAATGAGGTTGGCATCACGAGATACCACGTTATTGACAGTACTCTGTATTCACCGAAGCTTCACTCTTGCATTGCTTTCACTATTAATTAGACGAATCATAATTCTACTTAATTTTGATTAATCCTTCGTTGTGTTATAATTATATGTCCGGTAGTGTACTCAGGTTTGGAAAAAAATCAAGTAGTGCGTTGAGTAGTTTCAGCATAAACTCTATTCAGCGCCAAAATAAAATCTGCGAAGATGCACTCAAATGTACAAACAATACCTACGACAGTTTTAATTTGTCTATGCTATGCTCTAATTACTCGCTGCGGAGAAGTAAGACGATAAACCGGGAGAATGAAGTCTCTCTCAAGGCCAAACGTGCGACGGAAGCGGCCAACGTTTTTCGAATGAACTACAGCCGCAGCCGGGAACTCTGCCGTTCCTCGACGGACGCTCTAAATATTTAATTCGAAGAAAGTCCGCAGAGAGTAGATCAGTCCTCGGAGCAAAGCGCAGAGAGGTTGCGAGGCTCCCCAAGTCCCTTGCTCAATTCTTTAACGCAAATCAAGGACATACTAGAGCTTTCTTGTACCTCGCCGTACACAGATTCCGTTGCTTCTACGCGCAGCTGCGCATTCCAGGCCTGTATTATGTGGTCGTAGCAGAACAGATATCCGGTGAAGCAGTGACCTGTCCATCAGATGGTCTCGTGACACAAACGCACGTGGACAGCGAATCCGGATTTAGACGGAAATTGGCGATTCATTATTAAATCGAATTATATGAAACTAATTGCAAGTTAAAAGACAATACCGTGTTAATTGCGGCTACGCGGCTGCAAGGGAATCTGGTTAATTAAGTCCATTCCAGTTTTAATTAAGCAGACACGCCCTTCAATTAAGGGCTAGCGTGTGTGTTAATACAGAGCGCATTATGTGCAGTAATGTAAGCCCGAATCACGGACGGCGTCTGGGATAAAGTCCATGACGTACCGATTTCCGATGAATTGCGCTCACTGTTGCATTTCACATTTAGAAGGTCACTGCAATGAAATGCGGCAGATTTCCACTGTTATTCTAATGAAGATATTAACGGTTCATTCATGCGAACGGTTCTAACAAATACGCTGTAATGTAAAACATCGTTGACATTGTGCAAAAACCGTGTGGGCTTGCTCGCTGCGGAAAATCAAAACTATTGGTTGTCACAAGGTACGCGTTTCAATTTTTACAAAACGAGTGTTTTTCCGTTGGACCTTGATACGATGATATTTCCTCACTTTGTAGTCTAATTTACTTCAGTGGTGGTACACAGAAACCTGCATTTAGGGCTGTCGCATCATATTTTGTTCTTTGACGACTCTGAGAAGTTGTATCAAAGAATCTAAGAGCAGACTGAAAACCAAAGATTATAATGTAACGCGTTACCACGATAAAATTTAAATTATCTGTTCATACATTCACAGCAGTCGCTATTAGAACTTAGATGGAACTTCAGTTCAATCAGTGGTTTCCGCTATATTTTAATCGTCTTGTAACTAATCTGTGTAGGTTTAATAAGACTAGCGAAAGGTGCGGCCAACAAGAAAATAGTAATTTTAAGCATATGAGACTGACCACAAGCGTTCGAAATGCTGGGTTCTTTCCGTATTTTACTATACCAATACGACCACGGGTTTAACAACAACTACAACAGCTAAAATTATATGATTGAATAAAATTACATGACGCAGGAAATGTGTTTCAAGTGGAATTTCAAACATACTACGGTAATATACATTGTCGATTCATTTCATTTTTTTTCATTTTATTATCTTCCTGTATATCATTTACATGATGTAGGAATTGTCACAACAAAGTTATCATATTAGTACAAGTACTAAAGACATAATAATTGAATATCACTTTCAAGGCATTTTTTAAAAGTACAAATTTAGACATATAAATTGAAATTTTTGGCAATAAATTTACACACAATCAAAGTACTCATCTACGTCATAGAAAGTTTTGCTTAAAAGGTAATTTTTAAGCTCAGTCTTAAATTTTACTTCATCCATGATTGCCTTCATGTACATTGGCAGAGCATTGTAGAGTTTTATTCCAAAATAACTTACATGCTTTTGGGTTTGTGTTGTCCTTACCCTTTCTACATACAATTCGCAATAGTAGTTAGTTACTTGTTCCATGGATAAAAAAAAATGGTTCAAATGGCTCTGAGCACTATGGGACTTAACATCTGAGGTCATCAGTCCCCTAGAACTTATAACTACTTAAACCTAACTAACCTAAGGATATCACAAACATCCATGTCCGAGGCAGGATTCGAACCTGCGACCGTAGCGGCCGCGACGTTCCAGACTGTAGCGCCTAGAACCGCTCGGCCACACCGGCCGGCTCCATGGATCATATTCAGGATTAACCACGTATCAACTGAACAAACATAGTACTGTGTTATATATAATGAACAAATGAAGAATGCAATTACAATTAATAATATGTCCAGTCACCCGAACCGTCGGTAATTGCTTGGTATCTCCGAGGCATGCTTAAAACCAACTTTTTCGCGTATTCACATGTAAGAGGCATCCAAATGCGTCGAATCTGCGTTGACTGTTGTTTCAAACTGAAGATCTTTTTTCCTTGCAACTTCTTTTTCGGTGTAAGACGATACATATTCAATAGGATTCGCGTCAGGCGACTGTGAGGCTCAGTACTGTATCTGCACACCTGTCTCCTTTTTCCAGTCGCGCAAAGCAAGCTGCGGTGCTTCGGATCATTGTCCTCCTGCAGCATCCAATCTTCATTTTGGTCAATGAACCAACATTTAACAGTCAGCATCAAATATGTTTGATAAACGCGATGCGTAAGCTGCACTCGTGTCTCTCCTTGTGTATCTCAGTCAAGAGTTCAAAGTAAACCAATGCTTTATAGACAATGTCATGAGGGACGAAGGTTCCCTCTGTTGGGTTGTGAAAGAACTAAACGATATCTTTAACCATATGTGTGTAATGTCGACCACACTCTTGGTCAACAGACTATGACTGCAGGCTGATAATTTACAGGTGTTTCCAGTGAAAAAGACTATTTCTATTTGAGAATTCCTCTGCGGTACAGGAGGAGTTGTTACGGAGAAAGATCTTTATCTACATTTGAAAACACATCTACTATCGGACCGACATTTTATTACCATGGGTAGATTGTGAAAGAGCTGCATATTTCGCCCCTTTCAGTGCCGAAGTTAGATTCACTAAGGGGCAACGCAGATCATTTTCCCTTCCACCGTTATACTTCCGAATATCTCTCTCACTCGCAAACTTATATGCATTATTAATATCAAGCTTCGTAAGTGAATAAATGTACTGCGAATTCGTGGTTAATATTTCCAGCTGCTTAAAGAGATGCCTGCAAGGTGTGTGTGTGTGTGTGTGTGTGTGTGTGTGTGGGCAAATGCAGTCAGAGCGCTACGCGAGGCATTCGTAATTTTTTTTAAAGGCTATCATTATCGAAAAACTTCAACAAACGCTTCAGCAGAGGAATCAAATACAAATAACAGACTTTATCGTATGAAATACGAAAATTTAGCTCCATAAATTTTAGCTTATCCGATCGCAGGTTCCCTACACGAAACAAATATGATATGTTTACAAATTAAGAAACGTTTAGTTTCACGTCGTAGCTCTTTGAGGCATCTCTGTTGTTTACCGCTGTTTTGGGCAATTCATTACGTGACTCAGTCGTACCAACTTGTAGTTGCCAGCTTTTGTAGCTTTACAACCTTGCTTAGCTCTTAAACATTTCACTGTGATTCCAATCCGTGCGTACACGAATAATGAACAGGCTACAGGAGATTCTTCATGTCGGCATACCTAATAAACAAACGAGGCGGAGCAGGTTACAGGTTAAAGACGCGAGAGGGGGGGGGGGGGGGGGGGGGTGGAGATACGCAGCACCTCGCGCGTAATCTGCTTGATGTACGGCATCTGGCAACAATACTGACGGCCGGAAAGCCGACTCTGGTGACGGCGCGGGTTATCGCCCTTTCCCTCGCAGTTAATTACCGAGCTCATTCCACTTCATCGATGCTTCCCAACCACTTTACTACTGCAAATCTCTGAAGACTTTTATTACAGTTCGATGAAGTAAATTACCTGCTACAGTGCAACCAGCTCGGATTCCAAGAACGCTACATTTACGTGTATACTCTACAATTTAGGTTAAAATCAACAGTAGAGATCGCAATAATATTTGTTTATTTACCGGCTTCGGTTTATGTTGAAGCCATCTTCAGAATTTTTGGTCCCTTATGGCTGGTGCCTCCTCGGTTTTCTCGTGATGCCACGATCGTACACGATTGACAGCGTACGATCGTGGCATCGCGAGAAAACTGAGGAGCCTCCAGCACCAGCCATAGTGGGTCAAAACTTCTGAAGATGGCTTTAACATAAGTCAAAACCGGTAAGTAAACAAATATTATTGCGATTTCGATTTTATTACGTCGACAACGTTGTCTAAATTTATACTCTGCAAGCTCTGCACACTGAATGGCCGCGGTGGAGGTACTTTGTACCAACATTATGTTGGTACTTAATTACTAAAGGATATAAAATAGATATCTGAGTCCGTGATCAATGCAGTCCTTTTATTGTAAACTTCCCTATGGCTCGCAATACTGATTTACAATGAAGCATGTACATAAACGCATTTCGACTAAAGTCGTATCATAAATCTATGACTGAAGACACTAAACAAATACATATTTTACCATACATATATTTTCTTTCTCTACTCACAGCTTTCTACAGATGGCTTCGTACGTGACGCACCAATGTAAATTAAAAGTACCATCCAGACGGAAACTCATAATAAAACAAACTATAAGGCCATAAAAACAGCCTCAGTGTGTTTTATATTCTCTTCCGAATACCTCTTCTACGAAGTTTACAGCGTTTTATGTTTGAGATTTTAATTTCTCCGACTAACACAACCGTAGGCAAAAAAGCTAATTTTACGCTGCAACGATAAAAGACTACGGGAAAATGTAACGAAATATATTTAAAAGGTACACATGCAAATAACTATAACTCTTTAATGGCGCTATTATAATTTGGATTTACCTCTGCTGCTTGTGTAATGTACGTACTGCGCCGACAAGTACGAGCAATCGACTTTCTATCGGCCACAAGAGACACTAATTTCACTTCAAAGATCCACTATATACTAAATTACTCCGCTAAAGTCAAAACAGATGTTTCATCAATGATAATGGTATGATCCCGGATATTTTTTACAGCATCAGTTTTTTTTTTCATTTGACCTACGAACTGCTTGGTAAGTACACAGACAGATTTTTATTCTGCCCAGAGAATTACAATTATAAATTTGCCACACGCTTCGCACTACTATGTGGTGGTGAACTGATTAGCTTCAATCTCAAACCAATATACGCTGGATCTTAGGTGGAATCTAACATTTTCTGATGCACACCACCCTAAACTCAAGAAGAGGTAAACGAACGAAAGAAAGCAAGAAAAAACGGTTGTGACAGCAATGGCGTAGTCAGTGATGAAGGAGACGGAAGCTGGTTCCACTTTTGCCACTTTCTAAATCAACAGAACGAAGTACCTTCTATTATGAATTTGTAGGAGAGTTATAAAACGAATTTATGTGGTCTAGTTCCCAGATTTGTACTGTGAACTACGAGAAGGGGCAGAATAAGATCGCCAGAAGAGAAGAGGATTAGGATGAAGGAGAAAAAGGACATGATAAACGCTCATAAATATATGTCGCGGGTTATTCAATATTCATGAGCAAGTCCTACGGTCATAAAAATAAAAAGTAATGTAGGGCAAAATGTGATATCCAATCTTCTGCAGTTATACTATAATAACTTAAAGGTAATGGAGGTGATGCTCGACATTTCCATCCTAACTATGTACCCTCGACATATCATATAATTATCAACATTCTACGATACACTGAATGGTGTAACGACCTGGAAGGGGGACCTAATATTGTAAATCGTATCCATTCCCTGCTAGGAAAAATAAACTGCAAATTTGATCATGTTTCGTGAACGTTTTTGGTGTAGACTTTTTGTGAGATATGTAATAGTGGGAATCCGTTTCTTAGTGGTACATTACACACACTTTAGAAAATTGCCACTGTTCCTCTTTGAAGAGACTCACGTCGCAATCATTAGATAACCTGTTTGATGCGCACATCGACACGGTTTGATTTCCTTTACTGCGGGTTCGCTCGGAAGTAAAAAGTTCTTTGAAGGGAAGCAGCAGGGGAATCCAGTAAATCCTTAGCGAGAGCGCGAGGGTGTAGAAGCAGGCCAGGGTGTTTAAATTTTCATCGTGCCACTGGGTTCCCTCATGGGACAGCAGACTTTATTTACTGCCTACTCCTTAGCACTGTGCTGTCTAAGACTGTAAAATTATAAGACATCTTACTGGTGGGTTAGATCAAGAATTAAGTCCTACGATAGTTCACGTAACCAGTAATGACGCTGATAGATGTGTTCTCTCTCTGCACTTGCTGGTTCATGCAAATATCATGCTTCTGACGAACGAGCAAGACCTTCAGAGTCCCAATGGAGCACTCTAAAAACGATTCTGATGCCAATATATGTATCAAAGTCTCTCATATTTTGTTCGCATAGTCTTTACACGAAATTTATGACAAAAGCAAGTACAAAAGTGATAAATCTATGTTTAATGCTGGTCTGTTTGCTTTCCAAACAGCATTTAGCGAAAATAAAGATGTCTCATTTCAAACGATTTTCATACACGATGCCTCACCATTTCGGTAAAGTCGCTTACGCTATTGTTCAAAAGTTAAGCGGCATTACGAATGTAGAAAATAAACGGTGGAGTTGTGTGTCATCACTAAAAACGTCCTCCATGAGTTCCCTAAAAGTCAGAACTATGCAGCCTGTATAGAAAAGGAGTGCTTCCTGTTACAGTAGCCAAAGACAAGTAGCAGTTCGTCAGCCCAGTTATAGTTCAGTCGTATTTTCTAAGGCACAATCGTCGGACGCCATGAAACAGACAAACAACAATCTCAGGAGTTTTGTGAATGTGCCACTATGGACCTACACGCATTCATTACATATGTAATTAGTCTGTGACTGCTCTCGTAAATTAGCTTGAGCGCTTCGCTACATTGATAGAATGTGAACTACTGACTCACGTGACGAAGAAGGCGTAGTTGCGGTGTACACTATTTAAACAGAATAAATAGAAGATGGTACTGGGCTCGCCTGTAGAAGGAAGACAGCACGAACAAAAAATAAATGAATTTAACTTTGCAATTTCCCTGACGAAGTTAATATTGAAATTTTTTTCGGTCACTATCGTAAAAACGCATTTGAATATTAGGGACTGTGAAACTATTAAGTAAATAGCGATTGTCTCAGCGAGGCGCCAGGGCTAGTAACAAACTAAAAATCAAGTGACAGCGTACAGCACTCCATAAAAAATCACAGGAAGCTGCTCACAAGCAAACGGCGAGACACATGGTTACCAATACCTTTCTAATGTGTGACTCCAAGTGTAAAAGTCGCAAGTAAGAGTTCAAGTGTTAAATGACTTGTGCACAACTGCCTGGAGAGATCACAACGGCGTCAGGACTTGCTGTTTTCCGTGCGGTTCTAGGCGCTACAGTCTGGAACCGAGCGACCGCTACGGTCGCAGGTTCGAATCCTGCCTCGGGCATGGATGTGTGTGATGTCCTTAGGTTAGTTAGGTTAAATTAGTTCTACGTTCTAGGCGACTGATGACCTCAGAAGTTAAGTCGAATAGTGCTCAGAGCCATTTGAACCATTTTTTGAACTTGCTTTTCCCGGAGGTTCCGACAACTCGGTCTGTATGCCAGACGTCCGGCCGTGTCGGCACACTCACAGCACTGTACAAAGCACACTGCTCACGAAAAGCAAGGTTCCGAGATCGAGCCCCGGTCCGGCACACAGTTTTAATCTGCGGGGAATTTTCAAAACAGCGCACTTTCCGCCATAAATCACTTCTGTTTTAATCGATGACTACGGTCACAATACTGTGGCGCTAGGGAGGGTATCTGGCCACATATACTCATATATAGAACAACAAATGGTTCAAATGGCTCTGAGCACTATGCGACTTAACTTCTGAGGTCATCAGTCACCTAGAACTTAGAACTAATTAAACCTAACTAACCTAAGGACATCACACACATCCATGCACGAGGCAGGATTCGAACCTGCGACCGTAGCGGTCGCTCGGTTCCAGACTATAGCGCCTAGAACCGCACGGCCACTCCGGCCGGCATAGAACAACAACACGCCGCCTAAAAACTGCAGTAATATGACCTAGAAATGTTTTTGCGAAGCTGAAAAAATTCAAGAGATGAAATCTATTAAGAAGCAAACTATCAATATGACGAGTATGTCTCTGTAGAGGTAGGCAATACTGAAACAGCTGTTATGAAACAATGTGGACTTCTCGATCAAATTCAGCATAAAAAATCAAAGAGACGAGTTGAAATACCATGATAAAGCTATCGTGGAGATAATTACGGTGCCAAACGAGAAACAAATAATCAGTATCTAGAAAAACGATAAGCATGATAAAAAGTATTCGCAATGGGATATGACGACTACTTCACTGTTATCGTTGCAAACAAATGCGAGCATCTATCACTAATGAGTTTACGAAATTATGTAACGCTGTACGACGAAATATGCTTTGGAGAGATCAGCCTAATTCGCAAAGAGAATCGTGCATTCCTTTTTTTCCTTGCAAGCTGAATAATTTTTCTTCATCTGGAGTCACATTATGAAATAATATCTGCAAGTTATGTATAAGACGGTTGTGAGTACAGTGTACGGAGTAGCAATTGAATAACAGTATGTAAATCTCCTACTACACTCAAGCCCGCCAGAAATTCATATCTCATATCCAACGAGCCTCAGAGTATTTAAAAATAGATAGTATCGTCTTTAAATATGTTCATAAGATGTTTTTGGATGTACTGGTGCGGAAAGGATAGTTCTCTTAGAGTTGATGAGCGATCAGGAAGAACGTTAAGATTGTGAACGCGAGAGTCACTTCGGTTAGCGAACGCTGGGTACACGTCCCGCAGACCAGACCTCCCGTATGGGATGCCTAAACATCAGGCGCCAGCCGGCGCCAGCATACCGCTACGACACTACTTCGCCCATCTCATTTGACAGACAAAAACAAAACGCACCGGAATATCTAACGAGACTTCCCAGTTGAACGAATGCTGACGAAGGGTAAAAACAAAGTCTCCGACACTAAACAAATATAACTAGAAATGACAAATTGTAACGGAAGTGCCAGATTTGACCTGATGTGAGTACCCACTAGACGCTACATCGAACACGCAGAAAAAAATGACCAAAAGATATGGGACATTAAGTCCTAAGATAGCCATCTGTGTGTTGACGTAACAAGAAGTCTCAATGAGTTTACCACACATTCTTTAGCCTTCCTTGTCGCGCGAACATACCTAGTTGCTGTCGGAGTTACATACACGGAACACAAGCTACTGCAACGTGTGCACGTTGTCGAGGGGTTTGGAATCTGCCGATGCTTTTTAATGTCCATAAAGTCAGAAATCTAAGGGATTAAGGACAGGTTAACAGCGATGCCACGCTACTGGACCGCCTCGAATAATCTATCCCCCAGTAAACTTTCGTGTTAAGTACCGTCGTAGAAATGGGGGTCGTGACCCACCTACATCTGCATATACCTGGATACTCTGCAAATCACACTTAAGTGCCTGGCAGAGGGTTTATAGAACCACCTTCACAATTTTCTATTATCTACATCTTTCCGTGCGAGCTCTGATTTCCCTTCTTTTATTATGGTGATAGTCTCTCCCTATGCAGGTCGGCGTCAACAAAATATTTTCGCATTCAGAGGAGAAATCGATGTATGATTCCGCCTCAACGAAAAACGCCTTTGTTTTAATGATGTCCATCCCAAATCCTGTATCTTTTCAGTGACACTCTCTCCCATATTTCGCGATAATACAAAACATGCTGCCCTTCATTGGACTTTTTCTATGTACTCCGTTAATCCTATCTGGTAAGGATCCCACACCGCGCAGCAGTATTCAAAAAGAGGACGGACAAGCGTAGTGTAGGCAGTCTCCTTAATAGCTCTGCTACGTTTCCTAAGTGTCCTGCCAATAAAACGCAGACTTTGGTTAGCCTTCCCCACAACATTTTCTGTGTGTTCCTTCCAATTTAAGTTGTTCGTAATTGTAGTTCCTAGGTATTTAGTTGAATTTACTGCCTTTAGATTTGTCTGATTTATTGTGTAACCGAAGTTTAACGGATTCCTTTTAGCACTCAGGCGGATGACCTCACACTTTTCGTTATTTAGCGTCAATTGCCAATTTTCGCCCCATATAGATACCTTTTCTAAATCGTTTTGCAACTTGTTTTTGATCTTCTGATCACTTTACTATTCGATAAACGACAGCGTCATCTGAAAACAACCTAAGACGGCTGCTTAGATTGTCTCCCAAATCGTTTATACAGATAAAGAACAGCAAAGGGCCTTTAACACTACCTTGGGGAACGCCAGAAATCACTTGTTTTACTCGATGACTTTCCGTCAATTACTACGAACTGTGACCTCTCTGACTGGAAATCACGAAGCCAGTCACATAACTGAGACGATATTCCATAAGCACGCAATTTCACTACAAGCCGCTTGTGTGTTACAGCATCAAAAGCCTTGCCTAAATCCAGATACACGGAATCAGTTTGAAATATCTTGTCAATAGCACTCAACAATTCGGTGCGAGTGAAGTGTTAGCTGTGTTTCACAAGAACGATGTTTTCTAAATTCGTGTTGACTTTGTGTCAATAGACCGTTTCCTTCGAGGTAATTCGTAATGTTCGAACACAATATATATTCCAAAATCCTGCTGCATATCGACGTTAATAATATGGGTCTATCACTTTGTGGATTACTCCTACTGTCTTTCTTGAATATTGGTGTGACCTGTGCAACTTTCCAGTCTTTGGGTACGAATCTATCGTCGAGCGAACGGTTGTATATGATTGTTAAGTATAGAGCCACTGTATCAGCATACTCTGGAAGGAACCTAACTAGTATACAATCTGGACCGGAAGACTTGCTTTCGTTAAGTGATTAAAGTTGCTTCACTACTCCGAGGATTGCTACTTCTACGTTACGCATGTTGGCAGCTGTGTTTGATTCGAATTCTGGAATATTTACTTCGTCTGCTTTGGTGAAGGAATTTCGGAGGGCTGTGTTTAGAAACTCTGCTTTGGCAGCACTGTCTGCGATGGTATCTCCATTGCTATCGCGCAAAGAAGGCACTGATTGTGTCTTTCCGCTAACATACTTGACATACGATTAGAATCTCTTTGGATTTTCTGACAGGTTTCGAGACAAAGTTTCGTTGAGTAAACTATCATAAGCATCTCGCATTGAAGTCCGCGGTAAATTTCTAGCTTCTGTAAAAGACCGGCAATCTTGGAGATTTTGCGTCCGTTTAAATTTGGCATATTTTTTTGTTTTTTCTGCAACAGTGTTCTGACCCGTTTTGTGTATCAAGGACGATCAGCTCCATCGTTTGTTGATTTACTTGCTATCAATCTCTCAATTGCTGCCGATACTATTTCTTTGAATTGAAGCCACGTCAGGTCTACATTTGCATTGTTAATTTGGAAGGAGTGGAGACTGTCTCTCAGGAAGGCGTCAAGAGTGGAGACTGTCTCTCAGGAAGGCGTCAAATGAATTTTTATGTGCTTTTTTGAATAGGTATATTTTTCGTTTACTTTTGGAAGACTTGGAGGTTACAATATTCAGGCTCGCTACGACAACCCTGTGTTCACTAATCACTGTATCCGTTCTGATGATCGTTATTAGCTCGGAATTATTTGTTGCTAAGAGGCCAAGTGTGTTGTCACAACAGTTTACTACTCGTATGGGCTCGTGAACTAACTGCTCGAAATAATTTTCAGGGAATGCGCTTAGCACAATTTCGGATGATGTTTTATGCGTATCTCCAGAATTAAACATGTATTTTCGTCAACATATCGAGGCTAAATTAAAGTCACCACCAACTATAACTATATAAGTCGGGTGCGTGTTTAGAATCAAACATAAGTTTTCTTTGAACGACCCGTCGTGCACAAACCACATGCATCGTTTGACTGCATCCATACAGTCAGAGGACTAAGTTTAGTGAGAAACGCAGCACAGAAATGAGCAATGAATGTCAACATGAAGAGAGGCTACGCCCTGCACCACTGACCTTTCTCAACACAAATAAAGTGACACGTAGCTCAACAAATACTGTTTCTGAACATACGTCCATGGGAACATTTTGATGATGATGATGATAATCTTCGAAAGCACCAATGTCTACTACAATGTGACGTGGTTAGAACAGCGAGCGAATTTTATGCAAGGATGCTGCGGCGAAAACATCGGTACGAATGTACCTAGTAGCCCGATGCTCATTCAGCAGCTCTTACGTGCGCACCAGTACCTGGTGAACTCTGAAGAAACAAATGTCCGTGACCGGCGGCACGAAGTTTTGACTAAAAGCGTTGTAAGTATTCAGTAGTCAATTACACGTCTCATCAATGGACTTAGGTACAGTGATGTTAGTTGGGGTTCAGAGACAAAACAGCGAGGTCATTAGTCCCTCGGTCAAGAGAAAGCTCATCTGGAGTTAGTGGAGTCAGCCACAAATTTTATCGAATTATGAAAATGTGTAGGAGTGGTAAAATCATTGCAAAATTGATACCACAGATGAGAAATAATTTACATAGAGGCAAAGAAAAAGAAACTTTGTGTGTTCGGCCGATACGCAGATCAGAGACAAGCCGAAGGCTCCCTCTCGGAGAAACATCACTCGCATCTTACCACTACCCCGCCCGCTCCCCTTCCTGCCACCATCAGCCTAAGAGCTCAGGCATTTATGGACAGGCAGTAATACAATAAAGTGCTCGAAATAATCAGGTCAGTAGGTATGTGAGGCCAGGCGAGTGTCGTCGTCGCGGCTCTGCGTGCGACGAGAGCCTTCCCTCTCACAGCCGTGCCACCACCAATCCTCAACAGTCACAATGTAAATTTGGTTGGGGTTGGGTTGGGTTGTTTGGGGGAGGAGACCAGACATCAAGGTCATCGGTCTCATCGGATTAGGGAAGGATGGGGAAGGATGTCGGCCGTGCCCTTTCAAAGGAACCATCCCGGCATTTGCCTGGAGCGATTTAGCAAAATCACGGAAAACCTAAATCAGGATGGCCGGACGCGTACTTTTGGTTTTATCCATTAAAAATGGTTGGCTAAACCTCCAAATCTGTGACTGAAAAACAATGGGTTTTTTGTAAAATAAATTCTTCTTCTATCAGTCATCGTTTTTGTTTCTATTTTTCCACTACTCGTTTCGGGATACGATTCTCATTTTCACGTGCTCTTTCTTTTTGCTTTTATGTCGTTTATTCGTGATGTTTTCGATGTGTGACGTGCTACATTGTTCTGCTGCCTTTAGATTTTCTATTAGTCGACTTGGAACGAACTCGCACGGATTAAACATCACACACAATTTTCGGTGCACAGTACTTAACCAAATGCGGCAGTATTGTTCAGTAATTACGCTTCTTTTAAAGTGGATAATGTCAATGTTTACAATCGTTTCTTATTGTAATTTTAATGTTTAACCTCTTCAGTCCGTGGCTACACGTATGTGAACTTCGAGTTTACACTTCTTAAACTTAATAAACGTTTTTTACCAACTCAAGACCTGTAAGACACGTTGGTGTAGATTACGTAGTTTCGGTCTGGGCTTCTAGACTGCACCACACTCCGTTTGCAGTACCACTTACGATGTTTCAAAGATACGACTCAGCAGAACGGCTGCCCACAGCATGCGTTCTACGGGTATTTCGAAATAATATATTATTCCATACCTTAGATTTACTTTATTTGCTACTTTTAACGCGCGTTTTTACTAGCATTATCTCTTATGTTGACTGTAATAGATGTCGAAATTCCTCAAAGCTTCAGTGTATTTCCTGTAAAGTGCTAATAGTACCTTTTCTTATTTTGAGTGAGGAAATCTTCACAATTATAGTATGCTTTGGCAATATGTAACTTGAATGTTGGGAAACAGACTGTTGTAACGTCAACCATTAACTTATGTTATTATTTTCAGTTATCATAGATGAAGAAATACTTAGCTTGCTGGAGGAGAGTGATTTAAGCCTGTAAGCGTCTTGTAACCCATGGTCAAGCCCTCAAAAAATATATTTCGAATACCAGAACAAAACGAAAATGGCCAGATAGACTGTTTAACCATTTTACTGATTTAACTACTGCTAACTGTTAGATTACGTACAAAAGATCTTTTGAAGGAGTACCAAAATGTAACAGATTGTCCCTAATAAATTTTAGACCGAATTCGGCTAATGAGCTGATGAAGTTTTCTCATATAGGAGGTCTTCACAGCTCTTCAGAGAAATATCTGTGGATAAACAGGTGAGCTCTGACAGTTCTGGATCGGGTGATTACAAACCCAAGAGAAGAAATGTTGTCCCCCAGCCAAGTGACCTAAAACGATATGACCAGGTTGAGCACCTTAACAATACGTAAATGTCACTATGAAGGGTGCAGATCCGTGCGCAAGAAGTGTAATATATGTTTGTGTGTACTTAGAAACTACTGCTTTTTAAAATTCTATGACCAAAAACCCTAACATGCATATACTTTTTTTTCCTTCTACTGGCTAAGAGCGAGTACAAATATGTGTACCTTAAATATTGTAGAAAATAAGAAAAGTAAAAACTACAATGTAATTCAGAATGTAACTATGTGTAACGACAAAAAGCAAATGGTGAAAATATTTTTCCACACTTATTTTTTATCATTGGGCCTGAAGGGGTTAACGCCCTTGCGACAGCACGTAATTACACACACACACACTGCTCGCTTCTTCCTGCCAAGGAGAGTAGAGAACACGTCTATTATACCTTGTTGAAGGAATCGCCTTAGCATTCGCCTGGAATGAGGCAGAGAGCCTATAAAGGAAACTGAAATCAGAACGCTGGAAACGGCTCTAATGTGTAATTGTTACAAGATATCGATCGATATCCCGAAAGTTACTGATATGAGCTGAAAACTGACACTTAAAAGCAGTACCAACTTTCAAGTGACGTCACATCATTAACATGAAGGTTTTAAAATTCATCCAACATGGCCCAGGTTTTTTGAAATATCAACAAATAGTTTGTTTTCTAGTAGGACGAAATACAACAGGAACTGAACTACACTGTGGAAACTGATAATCCAGAGTTACTAACAGGAATGAAAATCGATAATTCTTCCCTATTTTAAAAGAACATCCAATGTAAAATGGACCTTTTATCTCAGCAGTACAACATACACTAGTAGCTACGTATATTAGTGAGAGTACAGGGGCGAGATTTAAGCTGTAAAGAGAATTAATTTTTGAGAAAATTAGAAATAAATACTTTTAACTGTCAATAGATACACTGGTGATCGATGCAAACGTGATTTCGGTGATAATCTTAGCCCGTATGGTATAGCTCGAAACTACAGCGTCTCGGTAGGAGCTGGGACAGATAATACCAGAGGAACAATGATCCGATAGTACATCTACACTGTTCTCAGAAGAAATTCCACGTTGCTGTACCACGCTCACAAGATTCAAAATGTTTCAATGGAGTAAGTTTTGTTCGATCTTACGATGCTCCCTTATCAGATTGGGCCTCCTTCAAGGGTAATTGGTGAGGCTGTTGTATCGCATAAAAATTATTGGAGGGATACCCATGCATGTTATGTCAGTACATGCTTAAGCTTATCACTGCAGTTCACGCCATACAGCGAGACCAACCGTGAAGTAAATGAAGTTCATCAAGGAGCTTGATGTCAACAAAGAAGAAATGGAAAGACTGCGAAACGTGTTCCCTACAGCAAAAATATGCTAAGCAAATTCCAAACTGGTCCATATACCTACGTAAATAGCAATGCTGGAGGTGGGGCCACTTGGATTTAATAGTCAGGTATTCCATCCAAATGATTAAACCACAAGTCAGAGTATTAAGGCAAGAGAACAGCTGTAGTAGTCCGACAATCTCGACATGTCAAATACTGGCTACTTTCATCACCACAAATTAAGTATTACACGCATAGTACTCGAGTATCGAAAACAGTCACTGGCAAATGGTCCGTTGATCAATGTCTGCTCAGGTCGCTCCTTGTATTAAAAGCATCCGTCCAACAGCGCTAAGTTTTAGGAATCTGTTTACATCACCTACTGCTGATGGAAATTTCCAAAGGTTATTGGTTCAAATGGCTCTGAGCACTATGGGACTTAACATCTGAGGTCATCAGTCCCCTAGAACTTAGAACTACTTAAACCTAACTAACCTGAGGACAGTCCGCAGCTCGTGGTCGTGCGGTAGCGTTCTCGCTTCCCGCGCCCGGGTTGGATTCCCGGCGGGGTCAGGGATTTTCTCTGCCTCGTGATGACTGGGTGTTGTGTGATCCATTCATACCTGCGACCATAGCGGTCGCGCGGTTCCAGACTGTAGCGCCTAGAACCGCTCGGCCACCCCGGCCGGCTCCAAAGGTTATTGTTCCATGTTGTCACTAATGAGTGTAAGCTGTTTCATCTGGACGTCCAGCAAGTTCATCCTGCGTATTGCTTTTACATTACCTTATGACTCCCATTAGTTCACGCAACATGTACTTAGAATAACGAAGAATCTGAAGACGGATAACTGATCAGCGTAGGAAAAATACTTCACTGTGTTCTGAAAATCCAGCTTACGCTTCCACATGGCGACAAGGAGCGCTTATGGGACTATTCGCACAACAGGCGGTAACTCTAGATTCACAGACATGGAGCTTCTTTTAATGAACAGTTCTCAACATAAGAGAGTGACTAGGTAACTCCGTAATGTCACATTAAACATCCGAAAGTTCGAAGATGGATAACTGATACCAGTTGACTGTTTCCTGGCACTGGAAGGGACTGTGAACGCAGAAATACTTTCTGTGATGATTTTTGTATTTTTTATTTTATTTTATTTTTACTTTTAAGTTTAGGGCCCCGCAACTGGCTGAGTGAACCAGTCCACACGTCGTAGGTTGTAATATGCGTATCACTTTCAAAAGAACGTTACCAACTAAAGCACTATGGCGTGCAAACCAAGTTTCAGGTTCATGACTTATGTACTACAACTAGGTATATCATACAGTTCTATGCCTCAAAGTCACATAAAACGTAAAAACTTCGGTTAATCAAATCCAGCAATGTAAACTAAATCACTGATTTGATTCTGTAAGATAATTAACACAAATAAAATCTTGAAATTCAGCAATATCTTGATACTATTTGGCAAATGGAGGGCTCAGATCTCCGGAGAAAATTCTGAGAAAGTGTTGTACATGATGAGGCGAATATGAATTTCGGCAGAGCCGCTTGGGCATTTGGAAACATCACTAGTTAAAATTCAAGGGGAAGACATAGAAAAAATACAAAGCCGAGCTGTTATAATTACTATAGGGTAGTTCGGTCTACGCAAGAATGTCACCGAGATGTACAGGGTTCTCATATGATGATGATTAGAAGAAAACGAGACATTCTTTTTCGAAACGTTGTTAGGAATGTTTAGACAGTTAATATTACAGGCAGAAGGTGAGACGATTCAACTGTCTCCATCATATGATTCACCTAAGAAGCATTATATGTGAGAAACCAGATCGCGTGTAGAGGTATACAGCTAGCCATTTTTATCTTGAGCTCCTTTCGCCAGTTACGCGTAGTGCTGAGTAGCCGTCGTAGTATAATCGTAGCTGTAAGTGATGATTTTCCTCTCATTTTAGCTTTACTAAAGAAGAAAATCGGTATGACAACAGACGGAAGTCTCATACATTTGTCCATTAAATCGATCTACAAGAAGGATATACCATCTCAGTTTCAAGCCGGCCGCTGGTGGCCGAGCGGTTCTGGCGCTACAGTCTGGAACCGCGCGACCGCTACGGTCGCAGGTTCGAATCCTGCCTCGGGCATGGATGTGTGTGTTGTCCTTAGGTTAGTTAGGTTTAAGTAGTGCTAAGTTCTAGGGGACTTATGACCTCAGCAGTTGAGTCCCATAGTGCTCAGAGCCATTTTTTTCTCAGTTTCATCCATAACATTGCTGCTGAAAGCAACGAAAGAACAATGACCAGATAAACTACCCGGGATACAGTATAAAAAAGATGACGACTGAGTTCTGACGCAATATTCCTAACAGATCAGCGGCCACAGAGCATTGAACTCTGCAAGCCGTCCATACTCAGATTATTGGTTGGCACAGTTCATGTCGCGCACGAATGTCTTGTTAATAACATTTTTTTGTTTAAATGGAGACAGACGAAAGTCGTCTTACATACACAGTCATTTCTTTTCCTACAATGAAGATCTACAGATTTATCAAAAGAATGTTAACTGGTATTTTTGCAACTTTTTCCAAATCTTTCACAGAATGACAGAAAGCGGAGCGTTCTGTCGCTGGATCACTGAACGTACATAATAAACAAGGGCCACGAGAACACTTCGAGGCCTCAGAACTGCATTGTGTGATTCTATTTTTTGGAATCAGCTCGCCACCCCAAAGTTGTTTCATTCAACATCAACGTACTTTTGACACCAAAGCTCTACTGCTTTAAGCGTGTTCCGAAGTGCACCTGGTTAAAAGTAATCTGAATGTGTGTGTCAAATTCTGCTACTTTTTACAAGTTCTCAATTCAGAATTTTTCGACTCACAAACTGTAATGCAGTTTGACATTTGTCCATGTTTTGACGTAAATGTTATATTAATATAACGATAATTAACGTAGTTTTCCAAAATTTATACTGGAATTGAAACAGTGACGTATGTTGTACGAGGGTGAGTCAAATGAAAACCTTAAATTTATAATAACAAATCGAAATTTCGCGCCGTTACCCTGTAAGTTAGTAAGCGTGCTACAAACAGCGTGCAGAATGGCCTGTAGGTGGCAGCGTAGTGCAGATGCACACATATCGTTGCAGTATCAGTATAAAGATGGCCGCCCCACTTGCGACTTGCACCAGGGAAGAACAGCGTTCTGTTATTCGTTTTTTGCGTAGTAGCGGTGTAAAACCTATTGAAATTCATCGACGAATGAAGGTTCAGTACGGTGATGCATGTTTGTCACAGCAGCAAGTCTACGAATGGAGTAGGAAGTTCGCAAATGGTGTGACTGAAGTGGAAGATGCTCCTCGTCCAGGTCAGGCACAACGAGTTGTGACTCCACAGAACATTGCAGCAAAAAAATGGTTCAAATGGCTCTGAGCACTATGGGACTTAACATCTGTGGTCATCAGTCCCCTAAACTACTTAAACCTAATTAACCTAAGGACATCACACACATCCATGCCCAAGGCAGGATTCGAACCTGCGACCGTAGCGGTCACGCGGTTCCAGACTGAAGCGCCGAGAACCGCACGGCCACACCGGCCGGCGACATTGCAGCAGTTGAAGCCATAGTGAAGGAAAACCGCCGACTGACACTGAATGACACTGCAGCATGTTTACAGATTAGTCATGGGTCAGCACACCACATTGGTTGCGCGGACTACCAAAGGATTTTTTTCTAAAGGAATTTATGCACTTTGTAAGCGCTGGACGACCTGCATTGAACGTGAGGGAGATTACGTTGAAAAGTGCTACAGCTTTGTACCACTTCTGCACAATAAATAATATTTGAAAAAATATTTAAGGTTTCCGCGTGACTCACCCTCGTACATTCTGGTCTAAAAGAGTTAAAGATAAAAAAAACTTTATTGACGGAAATAATACACTGAATTTATTTTTGATGTACAATGTTACGCAAATTTAATTTTACAATATATTTGATAGAAATAACAATTTTTGTATTTTCTGTTGCCTCCCACAGCGTTTGGAACGGCTTTAGGTCAACAAAATATTTACTTGACCAGCTCTTCACATTTTCGAAATAATTTTCGTGATAGCACAATATTTGCCCACATGACACTCATTTTCTCAAAACTGTCCCATCACCTACACTTTCCGTTTAGCACTATACGAGACGTCACGCCAGCCGAATTTTCGGAATCGTTCTGTCACGACGCACGAAAGCAACATACATTTAGAGTACAGATTTTTTCGGATCTATATTGTTTGAGTAAAGGATCTTAAAGTTTACTGTTTGTCACTGTTTCACAGCGAATTTTCTCCTGCACTAGATGTACACTGAGGTGACAAAAGTCATGAGATGGCGATAGTATCGCATACACAAGGTATAAAAGTGCAGTACATTGGCGGAGCTGTCATCCGTACTCAGGTGATTCACGTGAAAAGGTTTCCGACGTGACTATGGGTGTGCCGGCCGCTGTGACCGAGTGTTCTAGGCGCTTCAGTCTGGAATCGCGGGACTGCTAAGGTCGCAGGTTCGAATCCTGCCTCGGGCATGGATGTGTGTGATGTCCTTAGGTTAATTAGGCTTAAGTAGTTATAAGTTCCAGGGGACTGATGACCTCAGATGTTAAGTCCCATAGTCCTCAGAGCCATTTGAACCATTTGACTACGGGTGACTATGGCCGAACGATGGGAATTAACGGACTTTAAACGCGGAATGGCAGTTGGAGCTAGAAGCATGGGAAATCGTTAGGGAATTCAACATTCTGAAATCCATAGTATCAACAGTGTGCGGAGAATACCAAATTTCAGGCATTATTTCTCACCACGGACAACGCAGTGGCCGACGGCCTTCACTTTAAACGGCTGAGAGCAGCGGTGTTTGCGTAGAGTTGTCTGTGCCAACAGACAAGCAACACTGCGTGAGAAATCAATGCAGAGCGTACGACGAACGTATTAGTTAGGACAGTGCGGCGGAATTTGGCGTTAACGGGCCCTGACACCAACACACGACTGCCACTGGTAACAGCACGATATCACCAGCAGCGCCTCTCCTGGAGACCAAAAATGGTTCAAATGGCTCTGAGCACTATGGGACTCAACTGCTGTGGTCATAAGTCCCCTAGAACTTAGAACTACTTAAACCTACCTAAACTAAGGACAGCACACAACACCCAGCCATCACGAGGCAGAGAAAATCCCTGACCCCGCCGGGAATCGAACCCGGGAACCCGGGCGTGGGAAGCGAGAACGCTACCGCACGACCACGAGATGACGATTTTCCTGGAGACCATGTACAGCCATTCGTGGACTTCATGCTCCCAAACAATGAGGGAATTTTTAAGGATGACAATGCGCCATGTCACCGGGTCACAATAGTGCTCAATTAGTCTGAAGAATATTCTGGACAATTCGAGCGAATGATTTGGCCACCCAGATCGCCCGAAATGAATCTCCTCAGACATTCATGGGACGTAATCAAAAGGTAAGGGCGATCACGAAATCATGCGCCGGCAACACTTTCACAATTAAGACGGCTACAGAGACAGAGCGGCTCAATATTTCTACAGGGGACTTCCAAAGACTTGTTGAGTCCATGCCACGTCGAGTTGCTGGACTACTCCGGGCAAAAGGAGGTCCGACACCATGACTTTTGGCATCACGCTGTAAAGGTCTTCTAAAAATCTTGATACCGGCAGAGATACGGATTGTTTACGTTTCACGCATGAGAAACTTTAGCTTTTCGTATCACAGATCTGTAACAGCAAAAGCAGCTGTTCGAAGTAATCTCTAAAATATCTGTACACGAAAGACAGCTACTAAGTTAAAGCACTCCGTCTTCAGGCCACAAGTGGCCCAACGGGACCATCCGACCGCCGTGTCATCCTCACTGAGGATGCGGATAGGAGGGGCGTGTGGTCATCACACCGCTCTCCCAGTCGTTATGATGATTTTCTTTGACCGGAGCCGCTACTGTTCGGTCAAGTAGCTCCTCAATTGGCACCACGAGGCTGAGTGTACCCCTAAAAATGCCAACAGCGAGTGGCGGCCGGATGGTCACCCATCCAAGTGCCGGCCACGCCCGACAGCGCTTAACAGCGGTGATCTGACGGGAACCGGTGTACCCACTGCGGCAAGGCCGTTGCCCAGCTACTAAGTTAGCCAGACAATAAGTATACGAGAGACTAAAAGACGCTGAGGTGTGGTGCTAAAAAAGAATGCTGCAGATTTGTTGGATCGATCAGATAACAAATAATGAGGTACCGAATCGAACTGGGGATAACACAAATTTATTGTAAAAGTTGACTGAAAGAAGGGATCAGTTAGCAGAACACGCCCTAAGGCATCAAGTAATCGACTATTTGATAATGGAAGGAAGTGTGGTGGGTAAAAAGTGTAGAGGGAGACCAAGGCTAGAAAGGTTGAAATCGATTAGGGTTGCCATAGTCATGCAGATGTGAAGAAGCTTGCACAGGATAGACTAGCGTAGAGAACTGCTTCAGACGACAGTCTCCGGAACGAGGACCACAAAAACAATTTATTTAGAACAAAATTGTTTCTGAAATTTTATTCACTAGGTTCCCAAGATTTAGTACATTATTAATTACTCTTGCACTAAATACGCCGAAATACAAAAAATTTGCGTTTCACTTACATGACTGAAAATACGAGGGACGTTCAGTTAGTAATGCAAAACATTTTTCTGACAGCAGGTTGGTTTTATTCAGGATTCCAATGCACAATATTATTCTCCACTCTTTTGGCTACTAAACATTATTTTTCAACATTATCTCAGTTCAATTCAACGCGACGGTCTTAGACCACCTTGTATTGTATTGTATTCTATTGTATGTTAACCTGGGGCCTGGAAACGACGGAGAGGCTCCGTTCCCGCCGCAACCGCAGTGGTCCACAACCCCACGACGACTCTCCGCCGCCCCACACCGAACACTTTTTCAGGATTATTGTGCGGTTCATCAAACCTGAATCTACATAAAATCACAGTGACAGATGCAATATTCATAACGAAATACTGATTTGAACAAATTTATCGTAATTTACGCTACATGGACAATATAGTAGGCCTCAAAATAATTTAAGAACAGTCAGTGTGAGACTAGATTGAATGACTGAAACGATCACGATTATGAAAATATTAACTATCCATAAATTTCGTTGTGCGTCTTTTCAGTCAATTAATCTATACACTTTGTCCAGTCAGAGTTCCGGAACAACTTTCATTCATTTTCAATTTCGTACATAACGGTGTATCACTACTCGTTCACTCTCGTTTATCATTAACTGTGATATACAGAGGGAAAATACTTCACACGATCGTTTTTTTTTTCATGTAAAAAGTCTACCACCCGTATATTCCATTGAATGATGGCTATCCGTTGTTCTGCACGCCGATGGTACTGGTCGTCAACGGGATAAGGAAGTGAGGGACATCAGGGTATAACGTCCATTAACGACGAGGCCAGTAACAGAGCTCAAAAGCAGAGACAGGAAGGGAAAGAAATCAGCCGTATCCTTTTCAAAGGAATCAGTCCTGCATTTGCCTTTAGCCATTTAATGTAAGCAAGGAAAATCAAAATCTGTATGGCGGCAGGAGATTTGAATTGTCATCCTCCAGTATGCGAATAGTTTACACTATGTGATCAAAAAGTATCCGTACATCCCCAAAAACATACGTTTTTCACATTAGGTACATTGTGCTGCCATCTACTGCCATGTATCAGAGACCTCAGCAGCCGGCCGGTGTGGCCGTGCGGTTAAAGGCGCTTCAGTCTGAAACCGCGTGACCGCTACGGTCGCAGGTTCGAATCCTGCCTCGGGCATGGATGTGTGTGATGTCCTTAGGTTAGTTAGGTTTAATTAGTTCTAAGTTCTAGGCGACTAATGACCTCAGAAGTTAAGTCGCATAGTGCTCAGAGCCATTTGAACCATTTGAGACCTCAGCAGTCATTAGATAGACATCGTGAGACAGCAGAATGGGGTCCTCCGCGGAACTCACGGACTTCGAACATGGTCAGGTGATTGGGTGTCAGTTGTGTCATACGTCTGTACGCGAGATTTCCACATTCCTAAACATCCCTAAGTCCACTGTTTCCGATGTGATAGTGAAGTGGAAACGTGAAGGGACACGTACAGCACAAAAACGTACAGGCCGACCTCGTCTGTTGGCTGACAGAGACCGCCGACAGTTGAAGAGGGTCGTAATGTGTAATAGGCAGACATCTATACAGACCATCAAAAAGGAATTTCAAACTGCATCAGGATACACTGCAAGTACTATGACAGTTGGGCGGGAGGCGAGAAAACTTTTTCATGGTCATAAGCCACACATCACACCGGAAATGCCAAACGACGCCCCGCTTGGTGTAAGGAGGGTAAACATTGGACGATTGAACAGTGGAAAAACGTTGTGTTGAGTGACTAATCACGGTAGACAATGTGACGATACGCTGGCAGGGTGTGGGTATGGCGAATGCCCGGTGAACGTCATCTACCATCGTGTGTAGAGTCAATAGTAAAATTCAGAGGCGGTGGTGTTATGGTGTGGTCGTGTTTTTCATGGAGCGGACTTGCACGCCTTGTTCTTTTGCGAGGCACTATGACAGCCCAGGCCTACATTGATGTTTTAAGCATTGTCTTGCATCCCAATATTGAAGAGCAATTCGGGGATGGCGATTGCATCTTTCAACATGATCGAGCACCTGTTCGTAATGCATGGACTGTGGCAGTGTGGTTACACGACAATAACGTCCCTGTAATGGACTGGCCTGCACAGAGTCCTGACATGAATCCTACACAACACCTTTGGGATGGCATCTCGTGGTCGTGCGGTAGCGTTCTTGCTTCCCACGCCCGGGTTCCCGGGTTCGATTCCCGGCGGGGTCAGGGATTTTCTCTGCCTCGTGATGGCTGGGTGTTGTGTGCTGTCCTTAGGTTAGTTAGGTTTAAGTAGTTCTAAGTTCTAGGGGACTTATGACCACAGCAGTTGAGTCCCATAGTGCTCAGAGCCATTTGAACCATTTGAACCTTTGGGATGTTTTGAAACGCCGACTTCGTGCCAGGCCTCACCGACCGACACTGATACCTCTCCTCAGTGTAGCACTCCGGGAAGAATGGGCTGCCATTCCCCAAGAAACCTTCCAGCACCTGATTGAACGTATGCCTGCGAGAGTGGAAGCTGTCTTCAAGGCTAAGTGTGGGCGAACACCATACTGAATTGCAGCATTACCGATGGAGGGCGCCACGAACTTGTAAACCATTTTTAGCCAGGCGTCCAGATGCGTTTTGATCACATGGTGTATCTTCCTGCTGCGCCAATCCGCTCGGTCGACGAGTATTGCGGCAGACGCAGCTATAACAAGCAGCCACACGGTCTCTGCTCTAGTTCTTGTAATTAAAAACCATGACAATCATTCTGAGACTACACTGTTCCCGCACTATCTCCTTTCGCTGTCTTAGGTTCATACTTTACTTCTACAGACGTAAACTGTCCAGTCACATTAATGTGACCGCTTGTCAAAAGCCTGAATAACCACCCTTCGCAGCGGGTAACGCTGCGGGCCGTGCACGATGACGGTCGATGAGGTTCTGGAAGGCACCGAGAGGTGCCGTCGCCAGCTACACTAGGTTTCACTGCTGAGAAAGCATGGCGCGAATAGCCCGATCGAGGTGGTCCTACAGCTTCTCGACTCGATTACAATACGGCGCTTTTGGTGGCCAGTGTCGTTCGGTAAACTCATCCTGGTGCTCTTCAAACCACGCACGCACAGTGCGAGCTGCGCGACACATTGCATAGCCCTGCTGGTAGTTGCCATCGTGCCGAGGAAAACGAAACTGCATGTAGGAGTGTGCGTGTTTCCTAAGGATAGGTGCATACTTTAAGCGGTCCATTATGCCTTCCAGAACGACGAGATCATTCAGGGAATGCCACGAAAAAATTCTGCAGGCCATAGCGCTCCCTCCTCAGGTGTGGACCCTTCGACGATTGTTGCGCGGTGTTTGCTTTAATACGTTTCACGCCGTACACTCCAACGACCATCTGTCCGATGGAGCATAAAACGTGATTCATATGAAACGGCCACCTGTCGCCACTCAATGGACACCCAGTTGCGGTATTGGAGTGCAAATTCCAGCCTTTGTCAAATGGTTCAAATGGCTCTGAGCACCATGGGACTTAACATCTGTGGTCATCAGTCCCCTAGAACTTAGAACTACTTAAACCTAACTAACCTAAGGACATCACACACATCCATGCCCGAGGCAGGATTCGAACCTGCGACCGTAACAGTCGCGCGGTTCCGGACTGAGCGCCTAGAACCGCATGACCACCGCGGCCGGTCCAGCCTTTGTCGCCGACGAACGTAGGCGGAGGTCACACTAATGTGACTGGACCATGTATTTGCCTCGTACTATACACATAGTCTCTATCGCAATTACTTGTTCAAAATTTTTTGCATAATGTCTTATCTGTTCCATACCTTCCTGTTTCCTACCGTATTTTGCTGTATTTTGAACGACTCATCAGCTTAGACTTCGACAGTGTGTCCAGATCGTCTTCGACTTCTGTTAACTGAAAACAGCACTTACGTCAATTCAGAAACTGTATCATTTAGTGCTGTGAAGATATGATAATTAGCATTTCTGCAAATTTTAAGAGTGACACACCACGAAAAACGAATTTTTTCGTTTCGTTAACACTATTTTAAAAAATTTAAAAACTGAATAAGTCTCCAATGTGTCAAAGGTGCAAATACAATACGCTACATCAAATAGAAGCACCAGCTCCGATTACATCACGGTTGGCCAGCCGTACGGTTCTGGCGCTGCAGTCCGGAACCGCGGGACTGCTACGGTCGCAGGTTCGAATCCTGCCTCGGGCATGGGTGTGTGTGATGTCCTTAGGTTAGTTAGGTTGAAGTAGTTCTAAGTTCTAGGGGACTTATGACCTAAGATGTTGAGTCCCATAGTGCTCAGAGCCATTTGAACCATTTGAACATCACGGTTGTTTTGTCATGGACAGTAAGACGACCGACCGACAATGACAAAATTAAGACGTATCGCTGACTTTTTGTCAGGATACCTGGTTGTGGCGCCTTGTTAGCATTTGCCTGCAGTGCTTTTGTGGAAGCGATGAGAAACCTAAGTAACGATGGCGCGACTGGGGTCTCAACTTAGCTCCCCGACTTGCCATCTCACTTGCAAACTCGTGTTCCTTCTTTCCCCTAGAGACCTAGATCGGTAACAGAAACACAGCCAACGCGACATAAATTCTGGAAATATCAACTAGTGCATTACTGATAAAGGTGAAAACAATATCATTTTTATATTTTGTTCTCACAGAAAAAAAAGCTCCTGTAATCCAGCAACCCAAAATTCTACGATACTTGCACAACAATTTAGCACAAAAGTCAAAATAAAAAGAATACTGTAGCGCTGAAAGCTAATTCTTTTCGATGTGTGGTCGACTAATGGCCACACACACTGGTTACGGTGACATGGGAAGATTTGAAAGCACAGTAACTGGCGTGTGACAGGACAGTCTGCACTGGATATATTTTCAATGTGCATATATTAACATATTTTACGGGCGCTTTACATATTCGCATATAGATTATTTATTTAGCCCGCCAAGCCGTTGCGCAGTACACACTTTCCTTCGACTGGTAATGAAATATACGGCATATCCAGTTCGATCTACTGCTTTAAAATGTTCATTGCGTTTGATTCGAGCATGCACTTCCACAGTGACGAACGATACAGTCTCCCTTAACTTGAGTTTCACATTCAGATCAGTCCATAATCTAAAATGAAAACTAAACGGTATAATTGAGTTATTTGCCTGACACATATCTAACGTTCACAACCGTGTACTGCTTGCAATAAGTTATCAACAAAATTTTAAAATACAAACTTGTGTCGACAAGAGCAGAAACTACAAAGTCCTTAAAATTAAATGGCACTGGAACAAAGTTTGGAAACTGGTATGACGTCGAACTACAAACATAAGATCATAAAATGTGTAAACCACTTTCTCTTTACAACCCTGATGGACTATTACGATAATCATGTACTCGTATATTATTTGTTTCTAGTTTTCAAGACTTACCACCTTCAGTTCGCTAAAATTGGCAAATGGGTAATTATTCCTTCGTTAAAGACACTGGTGTTACGCTATTAGCAATACTGAACAATGTACAAAATTTCCGAAGTTTCCATTTTGACGAATATCAACAACTTGTCACCCTGACAATATTCGCATCTTTTTTTTCGGGAAAATGAATTCTATAACCGGTATACAACACACATCAAAGATACTGCAGAGTTGTCGTATGGTGCGAAAAGTGGCAATTGACCCTGAATAATGAAAAGTGTGAAGTTATTCACATGAGTACTAAAAGCAATCCGCTACATTTCGATTACGCCATAAGTCACACAAATCTGACGGCTGTAAATTCAACTTAATACTTGGGGATTACAATTACAAATAACCTAAATTGGAATTATCACTTAGATAATGTTGTGCGTAGAGCAAACCAAAGACTGCGATTCATTGGCAGAACACTTAGAAGGTGCAACAGGTCTACTAAAGAGACTACTTACACCACGCTTGTCCGCCCATTCTGGAGTATTGCTGTGCGGAGTGGGATTCGCATCACGTGGGACTGACGGATGACATCGAAAAAGTTCAAAGAAGGGCAGTTCGTTTTGTATTATCGCGAAATAGGGGAGATAGTGCCACAGACATGATACGTGAACTGGAGTGGCAATCGTTCAAACACAGACGTTTTTCGTTGCCACGGGATCTTCTCATGAAACTTCAATCACCAGTTTCCTCCTCCGATTGCGAAAACATTCTGTTGGCACCCACCTACATACGGAGAAATGATTATATAAGAGAAATCAGGCTCGCACAGAAAAATTTAAATGTTCGTTTTTCCCGCACGCCGTTCGAGAGTGGAACGGTAGAGATACAGCTTGAAAGTAGTTCATTGAACCCCCTGCCAGGCACTTTATTGTGAACAGGAGAGTAATCACGTAGACGTAGATGTAAGTTTTGTATATGAGTGATTGTGTTAGAATATTGGACACCACATGGAGCAAATTTAATATTACATTCGTGATCAAATCACATTCATCAACAACTGACGCCTACATTTGTACCTCAAAGGAACAGCCGTGACATGCAACTAAATGACAAATGGTTTGCTTGTGCGATTCGAGCACCAAATGTTCGGGTTATTAATGAGCTAATGGCAAAGAAAACCGCCTTCACGACAACGTGACACACAAAGGACTTAAAATGCACCTTAAGGCGCCTATGTAACAAAAACTCACAAAATATGGAGCAGAATAATTTTGATATCTTCGTAGATATCATAGCTGTGTGCCGAACCGGTACTCGAACGTACAGCCTTCCGTGAAGCCGGGTAGCTTATTTTGTAGAGAATTTCCGTTCGAGTCCTGAAACGGTACACAGTTTTGATATGGTAAGAAATTTCAAACAGCGCACACTCTGCTGTAGATTGAAACTTCGTTTCGGAATTTTGACGTTTTTCTTTGATGGTCAATTTATCCGAAACTACATTTCCTGACGGTTGCACGAACAGTTCCTTGAGCACTTGATGGGATAACTTAGACAGAAAACAACAACTGGCGTCTGTATTGGGTTTGCTGATCGCTAAATGTCGAAGAAGAAAGATGTTAGTAACTATTAAACGGCCAACTGAATAAGTCAAAATTTTATCTTTGACTCATGGATTACTATTATCTATCACATGAAATGACATACTAAATAGTGTAATATATGCAAAATGGAAAGGTATCTTCTTTTGTCGGAATTCTGCACAAGTTCTTTGGTTCCTGTCATTCGAACAGCTGCGGAATAACAAGTTTTTCTGGTTCACGTATACTGCAGAGTATGATACATGGTGTGCTTCTCGAGATTTTAACACAAATTACTGAGGTAGTACTTTTAGTTTGCGAAGTGGACAGTTACGAACTCCAACAGCTACACAAAAAATTGTTTTCCGCATTAAATTTTCAAACGTGCTGGGAGCTTGTATTGGATGCGTGTATGCGGTGAGCGACATTTAAGAAGGGTTACAGGAACCGGGCTCTGCCGATTGCAACTGACGGATATCTCCATTTCGCTCTTTCAAGCTCGTGTTATTAACGGAGTAAAATCCGCCCTTGTGTGTAATATTTTTCGTTCGACAGGGATGTGTCCGCAACAGAACGCGCGGCAGACTGGGAGCGGCTGCACAGACAGTCGGAACAATGCCTGTTCTTTATATATAACTATAATAAAGCCCACGCAATCAGAGCCGTCAGGAAAAGAACTCTCTTCAAAATCTAATTGCGGCTTACATAAGGCAAAAACTGCGCGTTGCACGTTGTCGGAAACGGAATGTCGAAAAGGATACGAATAGAACGTTTTTCTTGTACATCTTCCCTCCAAAAATAATATGTTCTTTGCTATACCAAAAGTGGAAACATAATTACTGGCAACTTCTGTGTAAAAAGTGTCGTGAAAATGAGATCTGACCTTCGTAAAAAAAGAAGTCACTCTGCAAGAGCTGCAATTGGCACTCGACAGATGTCCCGAAGTAAAATGTGCCATTTTACTTTCACAAAGTTGGGTCTGAGCTCAGGGACGATTACACATAATTGAGCGATGACCAAGGACGAGCTCGACATGCCAGAACAGAACGATTTGAAGACAGTATTGCTGAGGAATTTCCATCTGACTCCGCGATTACTTAACGATACAAGTGTGCAGAGTAGTATCCGGAATCAAAGCATGTAGACTTCCCGTGTGTCATAATGAAACTTAATCGCGCCCGCTTACGCATGCGCGCGCGCGCGCTTGTGTGTGTGTGTGTGTGTGTGTGTGTGTGTGTGTTTTCCCCTCGCTTATGGATATACGTCCCAACCTCGAGACGATACACGCTCATTCGGGAAAGGCTCTATTCAAATTCCCATCACGCCACAATTCCGAGACAGTTACATGGACTAGGCTACCACAGACTCGTTCTCAATGTCTCTCATAACTATAATGCAGTCATACATTACATCCTAAAAACAGAAAAATATGTAATAATCCCGATACTCAATGCGATAGATGAAAGCAACACTTTTTTTCATTTATTGGCTTTTGGGAAGTGCCCGTACAGCAGTCTCCATAGTGGAATGTCAATTATGACGAATCGAACGTTGGAACACCGTAAAAGGCAGTCCCCGAGTGGAGAAAATCTCCGACCCGGGCGTGAATCGAACCCCGGCCTCCGACCGCGGTGGCCGAGCGGTTCTAGGCGCTTCAGTCCGGAACCGCGCGACTGCTACGGTCGCAGGTTCGAATCCTGCCTCGGGCATGGATGAGTGTGATGTCCTTAGGTTAGTTAGGTTAAAGTAGTTCTAAGTTCTAGTGGCTGATGACCTCAGATGTCAAGTCCCATAGTGCTCAGAGCCATTTGAACCCGGGCCCCGTCGGTTAGCGACAAGTGGCGACAATATGGATTAGAAATGAATGTGTCTTCGTTATCAGTGTTGCTCCCTTGACGGGTGCCTAACATTATCTTCAACCACTGAACTTCATTGGCGCCGACGAATGTAAAAAGCTTGAATCTCGTCCTTTCCGCTGTGTTTTTCCAGAAAGATTCAGCCGATGAGGTCTTCGTTGTCTCACCAGCTGTAAACACTAAACTGTGAACACAGCTTGACAAGAAGTCACTATCATATTACTCACATGTAGATCAGGATTGAGAGTTTAGCCACTGTGCGGACGAGCACTGTCGTAGAACGCTCATTTGCCTTGAAAAGTAAACATCCAAGCGACGAAGCCTCTGTTATTTAGTAAATCCATGAAGGAACTGCTTATGCAGCTTCTTGAGTTTCAAAAATTCTTGATAGTGTCGTAGCAACATTCCTTACACTTTGGCGAAGATAATCGTCCACTATTAATCGCAGTTGCGCGCTGACAATGCTGCTAATACCGATCCATACGGTAGTAAATGGTAAGATTACCTATAGTGTTGGTAGCATTGGTAGGAAACGAAATACAGGGTGTTACAAAAAGGTACGGCCAAACTTTCAGGAAACATTCCTCACACACAAAGAAAGAAAATATGTTATGTGGACATGTGTCCGGAAACGCTTACTTTCCATGTTAGAGCTCATTTTATTACTTCTCTTCAAATCACATTAATCATGGAATGGAAACACGCAGCAACAGAACGTACCAGCGTGACTTCAAACACTTTGTTACAGGAAATGTTCAAAATGTCCTCCGTTAGCGAGGATACATGCATCCATCCTCCGTCGCATGGAATCCCTGATGCGCTGATGCAGCCCTGGAGAATGGCGTATTGTATCACAGCCGTCCACAATACGAGCACGAAGAGTCTCTACATTTGGTACCGGGGTTGCGTAGACAAGAGCTTTCAAATGCCCCCATAAATGGAAGTCAAGAGGGTTGAGGTCAGGTCCGCCTCTACCAATCCATCGGTCACCGAATCTGTTGTTGAGATGCGTACGAACACTTCTACTGAAATGTGAAGGAGCTCCATCGTGCATGAACGACATGTTGTGTCGTACTTGTAAAGGCACATGTTCTAGCAGCACAGGTAGAGTATCCCGTATGAAATCATGATAACGTGATCCACTGAGCGTACATACTGCGAAACTAAAATGAGCTCTAACATGGAAATTAAGCGTTTCCGGACACATGTCCACATAACATCTTTTCTTTATTTGTGTGTGAGGAATGTTTCCTGAAAGTTTGGCCGTACCTTTTTGTAACACCCTGTATAAACGAATGTGTAAGAGAGAAACTGGGAGCCGACTATTTCTCTTCGTTTTTTAGTTTGTCTGGTTGTTTGTTTTACATATAATTAGAACCGAGCATCATTCAGTGTTACTCCATTGTGTATTTTATATCCTTACAGATGATAAATTGCATTTTATAAGTAATAAAAATTAGTTGAACACGTAACTTTTGCGCTTTTATGTAACCACAGCAATTCCTTATGATGCAAGCATAGTTTACATGCACAAATATATTGTTTTGGAAATTCGCTTTCTTGCTCTGTATGATAAATCTGTATTGTTTTCTCTATTCTCACTACCACATCCCTTTGTTTCACGTAAAAAAAAACAATAAAGTTTCCAAATAAAACGTGAATTAAAGATTGACAAGTTCAGTTTTGCTGTAACTACTGGTTATTTTTAAGTAACAGACAGGAGGATAACTGTGTATTGCAAAAATGTTCCATAGGTTACACGACTCTTTTGTGTATCCTTGGTCAGTTTCTGGACTGTTTACCATTACCGGTTTTTGGGAGAATCTAGTAAGACACTGATCGCATACATAAAGATAGCGATCGTTATGAGGTACCGCCTGATAGATATGCAACACACCTAACATACAGGTAACGCGGGCACGACCTAAACTGACCAGAGCTACTAGGAAAACTACAGTAGTCCCCGCTTATTTTCGGTAGTCTACTGTAGTTTTACAGCTCTACGTGTAACTAAAGGCTTCAGGGACTAGCCAGAGCCGTGCCGCGGTAAACACTCGTCAGAGGGCGGCAACACCTGATCTAATGCTACGGCTGCTACACTTCGCGTGGGTGCAAGCTTCGGCTGCTGTCTGGAGCCCGAGTATCTCTGACCCGTTCTCCATGTCGATACGCGGACTAGGCGAGGAAGCCGAATAAGCTTCGGATACAAAGTACAAGATTTAGAAGCACTGCTGGTGTCGCTAATTACACCTGCTGCGTTGCAATCAGTTTTAAACTCTTAATAAGCCACATGTTGTATATTAATCTTTAGCCTGAATGGACGTGATAACTGCTAACATCCCGACACATCACACTTATGCGCATTTTGTGGGTTATAAATCATACACAGCCGACTGTAGAAAATAAGAGCAGTTATGGAAAAGTCCTTTGGACGTGAGTGACTTGCGGTTTAACATAGATGAGAGGACTTTGCAGCCTGACAGTAAATTCCAGCTTCTTTGAACTAGCCATGAGAAATATTAAGTCTCCCTCGTGATAGTGAGACGTTTCTGGAACAAGCGAGCGCAAGTTACGATAGAATGTCTTAACTGGGGCTAGCTGACTGGTGTACTGTGTAGACGAAAATGATCATCTGTCTGACCAATACTGTCTCAAGATCTGTTGCCCAACCGAATCTTTTTTACTACTCTTGAGTGATGGTCCATATTAGCGGAACATTAAATCTGTCACCACACTACGGATACTAGGACCATACTTTTGCTTCCTGGGTACCATAACGTGTGAAAATCTCAGGGATATTGGTATTAAAAAGCGGATGACGATCGCAGTAATTGTGTCTCAGACCCGGAAACCACGTCTCACATGATACGGCCACATCATGAAGATTAGTGAGCAGTGGATAGCAAAGAGAATCTTCCTGTGCGATCCAGAAAGAACTCAGCGCCTTTGATTCATCAAGAAACGACGGCTTCACAAGACTAAAGAGAACGATAGGAAACACGAATTGTGGTTGCAAGATCACATACCCATTTTTCATTGTTCACTTACGGACTATCGACCTGTAATTACCACAATGCCCGCATCTCGTGGTCGTGCGGTAGCGTTCTCGCTTCCCACGCCCGGGTTCCCGGGTTCGATTCCCGGCGGGGCCAGGGATTTTCTCTGCCTCGTGATGGCTGGGTGTTGTGTGCTGTCCTTAGGTTAGTTAGGTTTAAGTAGTTCTAAGTTCTAGGGGACTTATGACCACAGCAGTTGAGTCCCATAGTGCTCAGAGCCATTTGAACCATTTTAATTACCACAATGTGGCGGCATGAACAACTGTCATCTACGTTTTATTCGTTTATTTTACTGTTTGTTTTATCATAGCGGGTTATGCCAATGATGGGGAATCGCTCGTTTGTAATTTGGCGGTTTTTGTTATGATGTGGCCGGATGTGATTCCTGTCGATTTTCGTTCACTTTTCTTAAGGGAGAAAGGTCTTGTACACGGGATCACTAATCGTGTAAACTTTGTTCCGCATCTATTAGAAATTCTTAAAGGTTTGTATGCTGTTTTTCTGAGGTAGAGAGGGAGAAGTAGCCCGGCATTTGTCTAGATGAGTGTGTACAAGAGTCTGAACGCCGTAGACAGAGCGGCCGATGTACCAAGCCAATTGCAGTTAATCCGGTGCGCCGTTCCGATTCGGGCTCACTGTCTTGCAAGCAAGCGCACAGCGGGTTGTGGCAACGCTGTACTATATGAGCAGGGAGAAATAGCTAACTAACTTCCTAACAGCATGTGTCTTCCAGGAGTAGCTGCTTAAACGACAGCATGCTTTGTAACACGCCTGCATTTGAACGGAGAACTTTGTGATCTTTGATCAAAAACACGGTCGATGGACATCTGGCAGGCAACACGTATGTTTAATGGTCTTCTCAATAGTCGAAATCGGAAAGCACCTGTTGCGTAAAGGAAAGTCTGAATTAGAAAACTTGGTAGCACGGCGAGTGTGTATGTGTGCAATAAAGGACGCGTTTGACGCACGCAGTGTGTGTCACTCACAAGGTATGTGTGGCACGTTCACGCGAAGGTCGCAGCATCTACGTCACATTCATTGCCTACGTTGCGACAAGGCGGTACTGTGATTCACACACCATAAGGAGGCAGTTAATTGGACTCTGCATAAGCGTGACCATGCGTAACGACATATCCAAATGGTGCGCCGCATTTATTACTTACGCGTTTCATACGGTGCCGGCACTGTAATGGATTTTACCAACGAGTTTTTTTTTCCTTAAGTAATGTTTCTCAGTCTGATGGAGAAGCAGAAATACTGTTTCGTACTATACAGTGCTCTGTAAGATGATTGATAGAATTAGCGTGACAGACACTAGAAATCACGCAGGAGCAACATGGAAGCTCGTGGAAAAGGCATTTATCCAGCAGTGCCAGAGAAATGGCAGATGATGGTGATTGTGTGAATATTTATCACGCGTAGAACCTATAGTAACTTCCCGTACATTAGATTTTACAACTCTTGTAGCACTCCTTCAAAACTGGACATTATCCGACAACCAACTCCCGCATTTCCAGAATAAGTTTTCAAACTGCAACTGAGTGTTGGCTGATTTGTATGTGCCTGGAGGATTAAAACTCAGCGCCGGAGACAGACTCGAAACTGGGACTTTTACCTTTCGCGGGCAAGTGCTCTACTAACTGAACTATCCAAGCAAGTCTAACGGCCGGCCCCCACAGCTTTACTTCTGCCAGTTCCTCCCACACTTCACGCAACTTCTCCTGTACATCTCATGGGTCTAGCACTCCTGAAAGAGAAGGGTGGTAGAACACTTGCCCGCGAAAAGCAAAGGTCCCTGGTGCAAATCCTGCTCCGGCACATAGTTTTAATCTGCCAGGAAGTTTCATCTCCCACATCTTTCCGGGTTTCATGTCTCTTGCAGTTCTCTGCATGATTAGTACACTGACCTTATATTAGCAGTTACTGTGTTACATACGGGGAATACCTCAGTATCGATAGTTAAACAGAAATGATCTTCTTTCGCAAGGAATTCATAAGATTCTGAAAGGTTAGTTGTTTTAGAACTAAAATGCTGAACACCAAATATCGTAGTTCGCTTCTTGTTTAATTTCCAATTGGAGAGGAGATTAAAGTGTAAGTTCTAATTGATGCGACGAACGTCATATTCGAAGTTCTAGCTCAGTTAAATAAGAATAGGTAAAGATATTGGCAGAGAGGTATTTCAGTGAAGTATCCTCACATTCTCTTAAAGTGACGAAAAACGCAAGAAAGTTAAATCTGGAAAGTATAATGGGGATTCGAACCTCTGCTCCTGCTTCGTGTTGGAAACGAGGTGAGCAAAAAACTGTACAAAGATTTAATAAAATCTTCTCGGGCTTCCAGCCGCATCAGGTGGTTAAAATACCACTCCTCGGCCACTGTCAAGTGGTAAATGACTGCCGTGTCACCCAGGGCCGGCCGTTACATAGCCGCCCTGCTGGCTGTGACGTCACTGGTGCTATCTTCCTTGCCAAATACGGTAAAGCCTGCAGCGCGGCGATATAACGGAGAGGCCACGGCGACAGAGCAGTCATTTACCATTTGACAATGGCCGAGGAGAGCTCGCTCGAAAGCTTGTGGGGTTTTAACCACCTGACCCACCTGCAACCTGATTTTATTAATTCATATCGTCGCGAAATAATGCATTCATATACACGGATCTGATAAGGTTACCAGAAGAAATAAGTTGCAGCCACCAATACACAACGCTCCTCCTCTTTATCAACGATGGTGCAATTTCAGAATGCCTACGGTGTGTTTAATGGACTAAGAATGAAACCACAAATAATTGCTAATAATAGTAAAATACTTACTCAAAGCGAAAGTTTCCTCACGCCGTTTTGTCATTTGACAAATTTACGATGGCACATAGAAGAAGCAACCACAAAACAACCAAAGAGACCAACGTCACCTAAGCATGCGCATAAAGATTGCGTTTTGAGAAAAGAAAAGAGCACTTTTAATTTCAGGATGTAAACATTCACAGTGTAGTTCAGTAGTGCTTATCACAAAGTTATTATTACGAATTCAGGTAAAACAGGGAAACCTGTTAGCTGTTCTTATAATGAATTTATTGAAAGACTTCTTGTAATACGGTGATACGTTTACTGCCAGCGGAGTGTAGCGGACATTCGAATTTAGGCACATTCCATCTCAAGAAGAATGTCCTGTTGAGTGTTTGCCCGCGCGATAGGAATGAAGTCGACTGCAAAGAATTCCTAACGCTGTTGTCGTGTATAAAAACTTCATAAA
Organism: Schistocerca nitens; assembly: GCF_023898315.1. NCBI lineage: Eukaryota > Metazoa > Arthropoda > Insecta > Orthoptera > Acrididae > Schistocerca > Schistocerca nitens. The sequence goes on from NC_064616.1 coordinate 272,265,995, forward strand.
CTGCAGAGAAAGCGCTCTTAAACTGAATATAAGACAAGAAACATTGCTTTATAATACTGCCCATTTGCTGCGGTCTACGTCACATTGCGGTAACGGACAAATTATAGCGGTGTAGAAAAAGCCGGATCAGGATTCGATCCCAACTCTGTATGATCAAGAGTTATCCAGACGTTCACCAAGGGCCGTTTCGAAGCTTGTTGCTGTCGGTATCTCCCACCGGTCCATTTTAAAACGCAGTGAAAAGAACAATGAAGGCTTTGCTATTAAATCATCAGTGCATGGCATATTTGAGATTCGAAAGCAAGAATGAGACACGATAAACTATCAACTACCGTATCTTCCATACGTAATGGTGCATTGATAAATAAAAGACGATGTAATAGCTTGGCAACACGTTAAGAATACGAAACCTTCAAAAATAAATCAGAAATGATCAGCGTTGTATCTCTGTTACCACTTACCCACCGTGTTGTGTACACACGAGTACCAGGGCGTGCTGCTAAGTAATTTCTCCGAATTTTTATGTCAAAATTCTACAAGCTTTTTAAATAAAACTAACATTATTAACATTCTACATGTTTATTCCGTATGTCTACATATTTGCAGTCTTCTGGCGCTCAAGGGCTCCGAATTGCAGCGTGTACCATGGCGGTGTGTAACATAACTACGGTGGTGCGTGAGGAACAGCGAGCAGTAATCGAGTTTCGAATTCGAAGAGTGCGTCCACACATAAATCACCCTCTCCTCTAGCATGACAAAGCCGGGCCACACACGAGTGCTGCGACGTCTACAACATCCCGGTCATGCTCCAACCAGTCCCGACTTGACCTTATCCGATTTCCATGTTTCCAGAACTTAAAAAACACACTCGAGAACTTCGCTTTGATAGTGACGAAGCAATGCAAGCAGGGGTAAGGTCGTGGCTCCGTCAACGAAGTAAAACATTTTACGGTAACGGTATCCACAAACTGGTCTCTCGTTGCGAGAAATGTGTCTGTCGCCAAGGTGACTGTGTTAAGAAACACAAATGTCGACACGAGGAATAAAGATGTAGAATGATCATATCGTTTGTTTTTTTTAAAAAAAAAAAAAGCTTTAAGAGTTTACGCATAAAAATTCGAAAGCATTCGTTTCCAGTACGCCGTCGTACATGTATTCTGCTAAGTGCTGAGTGATATTCAATTATCTGTTATGAGATGGCGCACCCTTTGCGGCAGTGTGCCAACTACGTGGCCGTGGGTGCGCCATTAATATTGAAAATCCGCGCTGCCGCCACACTATAAGCGACGCAGTTATAACAAAGTTCTTCGTAGCGCCCTCGTACTGCCGTTCACACCCCAAAGGTCTACAGGATTGGAACTGTTCCAGCACATCCAAGATTATTGAGTAGGGGATATTTAAGGACCCTACAAAAATGCTATGTACTTTTGGCGACTGGAAGGAATTAGAAACATACCCTGGCTGAAACGAAATGTTTAGAGCGCTTGTGGGGATGCAGATGAGGTTTGTATGATGATGAGCGTCAGAAGTTTCGGGGCGCCGTTTTGAAATGTAGTTAGCAGATGGCAACAGCTGACTGTGAAGTCTAGAGTGCTATATAATGGATACTGCCGAAAACTTGTTGACACCTCGTGAAATCCCCTACGTCAGTTCGCAAACGAAATGTTTCCTGCCTTTTCAGTGTCCCGTGTCCTCTGAAACCATTCTAACGGCTGTGAATAACATCGTGTTTCTGAAGAATTTTGCTCGGAGGGAGTCTCATTTTTGTTAAAGGTCTTTACTGTTTATTGCTGACACTGTAGTAGCTATAGCGAATACGGTATGAAAGTCAACGGCGTTTTCCGTTAATACCTCTAATACTGAACACCGAGCACAATTTGTTGTTTTATTTGGGTTTTAATGATTGCTTATGATCCTTAAATCAAATACCCCATATATATAACGAGATAGCGAGCGATGTTGGGCTGGTTCTCCATATGCAAATTCGTACAAATGTATGGCGGTTTCCATGGTCCATCTGCTGGAAAACTGATTAATGCTACTGATGCTTCTTTCAAGCAAAGAGCAATAGTTTGCTTTCATGGCAACATTGCGGTGGCGTGTATTCGAAAATAAGTTATACGAGACGAAATTAATAAGGCTACACTTCATTCAAGGTTTCTTACCCCATTTTCCTCTCTCGTTCAAAATTTCGCTGCGATGAGCATGATTTGCGCTACGTTAAATGTAACTAAAATAGATAATAGATAATATAGGCTCAGTTACATTTCTGTGTGTCCCACTGGGTACTTGAATGTCCTTGGCTTAAAATAGGAGGAAGTTGTTCTCCGTGGCATTGACGGTAGCGGAAACACAAGATTGCACTACACGTAGACATGGCGCATAAAGAGGTGTAACACAACCCATGCCCACATCAAAATTCAAATCACCGTCTATTTGGCCTGTATCGACTTGAAAGCCTCGCACTACATCCAGTATGAGGCGTATTTTTCAAAATAGGTCTTATGACTCCTCACCTTAGCTTCATATGAGCTAGCATAAAAAATGTAGCGATACATAATGCACTGGTGACATGTGAAATTGTCAATTACCCGTGCCTGTCTTACATGCCATTTCAATAATCCCTATATGAACTATTCGTTGTTCCGCTATGTTGGTGTAAACGAATGAAGCGATACGAAGGAATATTACTTCTTCTTACGAGCAAAAGAAATGTGTGACTGTACTGGCAAAGTGCGAATTGAAATCACATGTGCATTTGACGTCTTCAGGCACACACGGAAATTGAATATTACGTGAAATGATGTGGAGCGCATCTTGGGACAAACGCAGACACTGTAATTAACACAAACAGGAAAATAGTTTTACTTCTGCTGTCATAGATTGGAGATACAGAAACTCGAAACTTCAAAAATGGAAATTCTAAAGAACAATAAAAAATGCAAGTACTTTCGTTAATCGTAAGGATTAGGATGCGAAGCCCGTAGTGTAGAACTAAGATGTTGATTGCATAATCTGAACGACTGCAGTTTAAATTCCAGTTCTCGTACCAATACAATAATAAGGGCGAAAATACTACAGTGAGGTGTCAAAAATCATGGGATAGCTAAATGCAAATATACAGATGGCGGCAGTCTCGCATGCACATTGTATAAAAGAACAGTGCACTGACGGAACTGTCAGTCATGTGGAAAAGTTCCCGACGTGATTCTGGCCGCACGACGGGAGTTAACACACTTCGAACGCGGCATTGTAGTTAAGAACCACACGCATGGAACATTCAATTTCTGAAATCGTTAGGGATTTGAATATTCCTAGATCCACAGTATCAGGAGTGTGCCGAGATTACATTTCAGGTATTACCTTCTGACGATGGACACCGCAGTGGCCGACGGCCTTCACTTAACGAGCCGGCCGTTGTGGCCGAGAGGTTCTAGGCGCTTCAGTCTGGAACCGCGCTACCGCTATATCGCAAGTTGGAACCCTGCCTCGGGCACGGATGTGTGTGATGTCCTTAGGTTAGTTAGGTTTCAGTAGTTTTAAGTTCTAGAGGACTGATGACCTCAGATGTTAAGTCCCATAGTGCTCAGAGCGATTTGAACCATTTTCACTTAACGACCGCGACCAGCAGCGTTTGCGTACAGTTGCCAGTGCTAACAGACAAGAAACACTGCGTGAAATAGCCGCAGAACACAATGTGTGACCAATGATGAACGTATCAGTTACGACAGTGCTACGAAATCTGGCGTTAACGACGACGACCGTTGCGAGTGCCTTTGCTAATAACACGGCATCGCCTGCAGTGCCTCTCCTGGGCTCGTGACCACAGCCGTTGAACCCTAGACGACGGGAAAACCGTGACCTCCTCAAATGAGTCCCGATTTCACTTGGTAAGAGCTGATGGTAGGGTTCGAGTGTGGTGCAGACCCCTCGAAGCCATGGACTCAAGTTGTCAACAAAGCACTGTGCAACCTGGTGGTGGCTCCATAATGGTGTGTGGAATGGACTGGGTCCTCTGATCCAACTGAACCGAGAACTGACTGAAAATTGGTATGTTCGGACTTCATTTTCCCAAACAACGATGGAATTTTTACGGACGACAATGCGCCATGCATGCGGTCCACAACTGTTCGCGATTGATTTGAGGACTATTTTGGACAATTCGAGCGAATGATTTCGTTACCCAGATCGCCCGACACGGATCACAGCGAACATTTATGGGACATAATCGTGATGTCAGTTCGTGCACAAAATCCTGCACCAGCAACACTTTCGCAATTATGGTCGGCGAAAGAGGCAGCATAGCTCAATATTTCTGCATGGGACTTCCAGTGACTTGTTGAATACATGCCACGTCAAGCTGCTGCACTACGCCGGGCGAAAGGAGGTCCCACACGATAATACAAGATATCCTATGACTTTTGTCACCTCAGTATGTAACGGTTACTGCAACAAGGTCACGGCTGATTTCTTTCGCCCTTGCGAACTACTTAATTACAGCCATGAGAAGTTTTTAAAAAATTTTATTAATGTTTCACACTTTTTCGTCACTATTATATGCATCGAAATTCAGATAAATGGGTGTTATTAAAATGAGTACCATCCAGTATCGGTTTACAGACAGAATCATCTCATAGCTAACGCGATCAGAACTTTTTTCTAGAACAAGTGGTGCAATCTACCAACGACTGACTTAAAATTACCTCTTGCGGTATTTCGCCTAACAGTTTGTATGATTTAAGATTATTTTTCCAATGTTTTCAAGTACAGGTTTTCCATTGCAAGAAAGTCTCTGAAAGTCCTTAAAATGAGAAACAGAAGATCAACATTATTCGAAAAATACACGCTACACCCTGTTTTCGGAAAGCTATAACACCGGTACACCTGTAATGACAATTTCCGAAGAAGGTTAGATACAAAAACACATTCATTGTCACTGTTACTTTAACTGGAGCGGTTTCAAGTCTAACAGAATTTCATTTGGGTAATACACACTGCAATATTAGAATGTGTTAGTCTATTTCTTCGATTTGAATAACAGAGCTGCTTAAGGTCAGAAAGTTGGATAACATATGCCCAAGAGCTTCTCAGTATTACTCGGGCGAATAACAAAGCAATTTCCATCATTTTCGAGAGAGTAACGCTACCGTCTATCAAGGAAGTTTGGAACCTACTGACCTGTATATATGGAAGAGGCTTTTCTGTGTGTTACAATAAAAGGAAGTACTGACCAAGAAACATGAAATTTGAATTTTCTGGTTTAACTCTTTACTTGTGGCACGTGACGTACGTACAGAATAAATGGCAAGCTTTAATAGCACTGGATATATTCTCCATTTCCGATTACACAGATATATGCTCCCAAACGCATTTAGGAACCCACCACTGAAAAAAAGAAAGAACCATAAATAACGCTCTGCAGAAACACGCACATGAACAGATATAACGTAAATAACGGGAGTCAGGGTAATCGTCAACAAAACAGTGTGCAGATGACTGCAAAAAAAGCAGCTCTTGGACGCTTGTCAAGAACTTTCACTACGAAAGAGAGAGTGCATGTCAGCTGAGAAGAAATGAAAGGAATAAGGAAAATGCTCCGTAATTTGGAAATAAGTGCTTCCCTTATTTTGTGTTTTGTGGTACTGAAGGGGGAACGACGTGCTTGCAGAGTGTGATTGGCATTTCTGCTATCGGCCGTTTCTCTAGCGTATTGTTCGTTTAGAGGTTTAGTTGGTTGGTTGGTTGGTTGTTTCGGGGAAGGAGACCAGACAGCGAGGTCATCGATCTCATCGGGTTAGGGAAGGGCGGGGAAGGAAGTCGGCCGTGTCCTTTGAAAGGAACCATCCCGGCAGTTGCCTGGAGCGATTTAGGGAAATCACGACAAACCTAAATCAGGACGGCCGGACGCGGGATTGAACCGTCGTCCTCCCGATTGCGAGTCCAGGAGGTTTAGTCTAACAGCTTATAGTAACTAATGAAGTTTATTATCAGTGACAGAACTCTCGCTCGCTGAGATATTTTCAGTTTGTTTCGCAGTTATGTCGTCACGGATATGGGAATGGAGCTATTCATATGCTTCCGAGAGCAAGGTAGTTTGTTGACAACAACTGCAAGGTCCAGGGCAGTTAGTAAACGCGGACATACAGTCACTGTGGAGATAAATCGTGGGCAGCCTGTGGCCTTCACACGTCAAGAATGCTCGAACACCACTGCGCAAATATCACTATGGTCTTCTGCAATGCTACCTCTAGATCAGTTTTACACCTTCGACCGTCATGCGATGTCAGATTCCTTAGCAATCACTAGTATTGATCACAAAATCGAATTGTCCTTCGCCGCGCGGGATTAGCCGAGCGGTCTAGGGCGCTGCAGTCATGGACTGTGCGGCTGGTCCCGGTGGAGATTCGAGTCCTCCCTTGGGCATGGGTGTACGTGTTTGTCCTTAGGATAATTTAGGTTAAGTAGTGTGTAAGCTTAGGGACTGATGACCTTAGCAGTTAAGTCCCATAAGATTTCACACACATTTGAACATTTTTGAACGAACTGTCCTTCACTAAAATCTTCATAAAATTATTCTATTTTAACGAAGTCATAGGAATATCAGCACCTGGCAATCTGATCAAAAGTATATGGACACCTATTAGGACATTAATATGGAGTAAGGCCACCCTTCACCTTTATATCCGCACGGGACACATGCAACGAGGTGTGAAGTCCGTGGAGGAATGCCAGCCCATTCTTCCTCAATAGCCGAAAGCAGAGAATGTAGCGATGTAGGACGCTCTGGGGTCTGAAAAGACGTCGACGATGTAACTCATCCCAACGGTGTTCCACTGGGTTCAGTTCGGGACTCTGGGCAGTCCAGTCCATATCGCGAATGTGGTTGTCCACAAGCCATTGCATCATTGATGCTGCTTTATGATAGGGTACACTGTCATGCTGACACAACCATCGTCTCCGAACTGTTCTTCTGCTATACGCAGTACACAATGCTGTAAAATGTCTTCACATCCAAAGGCATTTTCAGTCCAAAACCGCGCGACCGCTACGGTCGCAGGTTCGAATTCTGCCTCGGGCATGAATGTGTGTGATGCCTTAGGTTAGTTAGGTTTAAGTAGTTCTAAGTTCTAGGAGACTGATGACCTCAGATGTTAAGCCCCATAGTGCTCAGAGCCATTTGAACCATTTGAACCTCGGAATTCAGTGTATTCTTAATCTCAATAAGGGGACCGTCCACTTCCGAAGCTGACAGTCCGCAGCTGTGTGAACATGGATCCTGTCGGTTTGGAACACAGCACTACCACTGGGAAAGCTTGTGGTCTAGCGGCTAGCGTTGTTGCCTCTGGATCACATGGTTCCGGGTTCGATTCCCGACCGGGTTGGGGATTTTCTTTGCCCGGGGACTGGGTGTTTGCATTGTCATCAACATTATCATCATCATCATCATCATGGCTGGATTTGATTGTGTAAAAAATTGGACTATGTCAAAAATGGGACTTCGTACGGGCGCTGACGACCGCGCAGTTGAGCTCCCCACAAGCCAAACATCGTCATCATCCGAAGCTGAGTGGTTAGCGCGGCTGATTGCCATGCGGGGAACTAGGGCTCGATTCCCGGTAATGCCAGGGAAGTTTAGTTGGTGGGAGGACTGGAACGAGGTGCACTCAGTAACGTGATGCCAACTAAGGAGGCCGGCCGCTGTGGCCGAGCGGTTGTAGGCGCTTCAGTCCGGAACCGTGCGACTGCTACGGTCGCAGGTTCGAATCCTGTCTCCGGCATGGATGTGTGTGATGTCCTTAGGTTACTTAGGTTTATGTAGTAACGAGTTCTAGGGGACTGATGACCTCAGATGTTAAGTCCCACAGTGCTCAGAGCCATTTGAACCAACTAAGGAGCTACTTGACACAGTAGTAGCCATTTCAAGGTCAAGAAACCCGACATCAACCGGGAGAGCGCTGTGCGGACCACAAGTCCCACCATATAGCCCAATGGCGCCACTGTCAGAGGATGACAGTCGGGGTACACTGGTTCGTCCAGGGCCAAAATGCGGGCACCACATCGTAACAACGACAACACCATGATACCGTAAGACCATCTGCTCCGTACCTCATTGTCGGCACTACAAGCGATGGCAGGTATCGTTCCCCAAGTATTCGTCAAATCCAAACTCTTCAATCCAATTGCCACAGGATGCAGCGTGATTCGTGACTCATATCACGAGTTTCCAGTCGTCAACTGTGGTGTCACCTGAAGCGTCGCTTGACATTGACTGAGAAATGTGTGGCACTGAGGAGCTGCTCGATCACTGTCCCCTTCTTATTAATTCGCTGCGTACAGTAATTGTGCTAACTAGACCGCAGGTGCCACCTTGGAACTCGCGAGTCGTTCCTTCCGATGATTTCATGACCTCCCTCCGCAATGCTTGGCGCTCCCTGTCCGTCAGTACATTAAGTCTGCCTGGGATTGGTTTAGCTGTGGTCGTTCCTTCGCGATTCCACTTCACACTCACAACAGTCGAAACTAGGCAGCTTTAGAAGGCTTGAAATGCCCTTGCTGGATTTGTTACTCTGGTGATATCACATGACTAGCCCGCGTTCTAAATCACAGAGTTCTCCCGACGGACTGATTCCGGTGTTACTGCTTCCCTACTGACAACACAATACTCCCTTCTTCCTTTTGCATTGGTGATCCGTCCTCGTGACATCTAGTGCTCAATTCCGCATTATAGGTGTGTCAGGATACTTGTGATCAGGTTGTGTAAATCAAGCAAAGTGAGTTATTAATACAATTTTGAGGCCTCAAAACGGGCTATATTTAATGAAGTCGTATGGTAATGTTTACGTTACACACGTTTCCAAGGACGTTATCGGCGCCTTCGGGCGCAATGATTGGTCGTTAATAATCTACGGTACCTCAATAGTGTTGGAAAGCTCTAAGGCTAACTTGTTTGTGAAATTAAATGCCGAGATCTGGAAGTTCCCGTTGTGTGACGACGTATATACAAGTTCAGGGTTGCTGCTAGTATAATACTTTTTTATTCGATGGACAAGGCGTGATGCTGTAAGCCAGGTGTACACAGTACAAACACGCTACTTTGAACCTGTCGAAGAGAAGACTTAACTGTTTATTACGTAATTACAAGTTGCCAATAAAACAGATTTTTGTGGAAATGAAATCAGACCCAACCCTTTCATTCTTTTACGCTCATGGTTACATTATAAACTTCACTACAGCTTCTTTCTGACAGCTTTTGCACAGGTATTAAATTCATTTTATGCAAGGGCAAGCCGTGCCTCAAATATTATTTGACCTGAACAACATGTCAGAATATAACTTAAATGAAAACAACGGCACCAAAATATTAATGGTGTACTTTCAGGTGTTCATCAGAATTATTAACTCAATTTTCATGCACAGTGGAATTACCCATAAAAACGAAAGCAACAACTCGGCTGAACAACCGGAAGCACAACATTAATGAATCACGCAGAGAAAATCTGAGAGATCAAATGGCACCAAAATAGTGCTCAAACATAATCGCTAACTGAACTCGAGAGCAGGTAGTCACCCACACGAGTGCTTAGAATGGTGAGAATCGTGGGGATTTGCGCTGTGTGTGTCCTTTGTGGTGCTCCCGTACCAGAAACTCAGTTGTGGGCGAGGGCGAGGGCACGCGCGAACGCTGAACACATCCCGCGTTATCGCCGTTTCCAGCCGTTAACCCCACAGCCATCTCCTCTGACAGCTCCAAATGGCTTTCATGGTATATGAACAGGCCATAAGCGCTGTTCGCCGCTCTTCCACTAGCACGGCCTCTTTTTTCTGTCCAATATCTTTCGTTCATGCTTTTCCCGGAAGCAAAATGAAAGAGGTTTGTGCACATCATCGAGTACGTTCAGCCAATTGGAATCTCTCCTACGTTTCGTTTACATTATTTGAAATGTCAAACAGGCCTGCACCAAATACTCCGTAATTTCTACGAAATGCTTACTTCCACAAAGGAACCGTAGGTTCGTTAAATAAATTAAACCTCAGCAAGGGTTTAAGAACGTGCATAACTTCGATATGCGCTAAAACATAAAAGGAGGACGCACCACAGTTGAATTATCAGAATGGCAGGCCAGGGTGGTCGCGCGGTTCTAGGCGCTACAGTCTGGAACCGCGCGACCGCTACGGTCGCAGGTTCGAATCCTGCTTCGGGCATGGATATGTGTGATGTCCTTACGTTAGTTAGGTTTCAGTAGTTCTAAGTGCTAGGGGACTGATGACCTCAGAGCCATTTGAACCATTTTTTTAATTATCAGAATGGGAAGGAAATCGGTAGATGTGATCTACACATACGGGCAAACAAATGATTACAATTTCAGAAAAATTGGATGATGTATTCAAGAGAAACACCTTCAAAAAATGGTTCAAATGGCTCTGAGCACTATGGGACTCAACTGCTGTGGTCATCAGTCCCCTAGAACTTAGAACTACTGAAACCTAACTAACCTAAGGACATCACACACATCCATGCCCGAGGCAGGATTCGAGCCTGCGACCGTAGCAGTCGCACGGTTCCGGACTGCGCGCCTAGAACCGCGAGACCACCGCGGCCGGCGAAACACCTTCACAAACTGAACTAAGTCAAGAGTTCTTGAATGACCTCCTGAGGGATATCGTGCCAAATTCTGTCCAACTGGCGCTTTAGATCGTCAAAAGCCCGAGCCAGCTGGAAGGTCCTGCTCAAATGCACTAAACGTTTTCATATGGGGAGAGATCCAGCGACCCTGTTGGTCAAGGTAAGGTTTGGCAAGAACGAAGAAAAGCAGCAGAAACTCTTGCCGCTTGCAGGCGGGCATTACCTTCCTGGAATCTAAACCCAAGATGTCGTGCCATGAAGGGCAACAAAAGAGGAGAAGAATATCGTCAACGGTTTGCTGTAAGGGTGCCGCTGATGACAACCAAAGGGGTCTTGCTATGAAAAGAAATGACACCCCAGACCATCAATCACTCTCGGCTGTCGGGCCGTATGGCGGGCGACAGCCAGCCTGCTCGTCATCAGGGCTCAGTTTGAAGTGAGACTCATCACTGAAGACAATTCTACTCCAGCCCATGACATTCCAGGCCCTGAGTGACAAATCCGACAGGGACATATCAACCCTTCTAAATGTGCCCAAGTCTCGACTGTTGGTGACGTGATTGTGAAGTGGAAATGTGAAGGAACAACCACAGCAGGACCTCTTCGATTATCATCCGTTACAGTACAGCGGTAGGTCGACGATATTCCATTCCTCTTTTAGTTGCTCTTCATGAGAAGCCATCCTGGGTTTCCATTTTAGCAAGGTAATACCCGCCCGCACGCGGCAAAAGGTTCTACTGCTTTTCTTCGTGCTTGTCAAACCCTACCTTGGCCAACAAGGTCGCCAGATCTCTCCCTGACTGAAAATGTTTGGTGCATTATAAGCCTGGTCCTCCAGCTAGTTCGGGATTGGACGATCTAAAGCACCAACTGGACAGAATTTGGCACGATATCTCTCAGGAGGACATCCAACAAATCTTGTCAATCAATGACAACACGAATAATTGCTTGCACAAGGGCCACAGGGTGACCAACGTGTTATTGATTGGCTCACTTTTTATGATTTAGAGGCCTAGTAGGGGTGCGATATGGTGCTCGAACGTACGTCAAAACCGGGACAGTTGGCGTGTACCCCTGTGACCATGACTAACTTATAAGACAGGAGTGTTCGTAAGACACTGATGAGGATATAGAGCAAAGGACACCACTTGGTAACCGAGAATGTTGAAATACACATCCTCCTTCACGTTCACGGAAGCCTGAATGAGTGGGCTCCACTCATAGTACGAGAAACACTCCCAAAACATCACAGAACTGCCTCTGGCCATAACTACAGCGCCCACATACTGTGGGTTAAAGCCTCTTTGGGCCGCCGGTGCACTAGATCCATTGTTTCATTTGAAAAACGAAAAATCACGACTCGTCGGACCACACTACACAGGTCCAGTTGGCTACTGTACAGTTTCTATGTTGTTTGGCCAAGGTCAACTGAAGACGTTCCGCTGCGTGTACCGCGGAGAGCATGCGAGGTACTAGACTCCGAATGTCCACTGCATCCAGATCCCTTCGCAATGTTCAAACGGAAACTGGTTGAGATGGACTGACAGCAGCCAGTTCTTGTCAGGTCCGCTACCTATTGTCATTGGCAAGGCGTGACAGCCATCTCCAGTCCGTCGGACAGTCACCGTTGACACATCAACAAATCGGCAATTTCATTCACGGCGTGATCATGGGCACGTCCGAACACGAAAGTTTCTTTGTGCCATTCCGATACGTGGAACCATTTCACTGTGCGGATTCCATACGCTCGACTTGCGTATGAACACCATCTCACTGTCATGACTTAGATCAGCGTTGGCGAGACAGATAATCTCCTAGTACCACTGATACACGATACACGGTGCTCCAAAGAGAGCAGCGCGTTATTTTAAGAGGAAATATACTTAAAATTGGTCAAAAATGTTGAAATTTTCTGTCACCAGATAGCTGTGTAACATGTTAGAAATATTGTCTCTAATTTTCAGAGTTTAATTCGTGTTACAAACGATCTAAAAGCCATCTCGTTTCAACCAATGCGCACTGTCACGCCCCCTTTTATACACGACTCTGTCCTTGTTTGCGATATTTTATTATTTGCTGCCATCAGAGGAAACATCTGTAGAGTTTAGAAGGTTGAAGTCCACTTATGAGCGTTTAATTACGATTTATTAAAGAAATGGACACATCATGGAATACAAAACACAAACGAAAGCTTTAATATTCTCATTTAGACGAGACGCCAAAAGACAACATTTTGCTTATCCGCTGTTGTTAAAATTTCCTCGGGCGACTCTTGTCTGGAGTTCAGTGATGGAAACACTGGAAGAATCAGGACCCTTACATGACTAGGATTTGATACAAGTCGCTTCACTGAAAACCTACTGAAGAAGTTTGATGATGTGCGTACTCGTATGTCTGAGATGTCAGTTAAGGATACTGCGAAAAATGAACGCCAGATAGCTACATAAAGACCAAATGCATGGGTATGGGCAACATTCAGACACTTATTTTTGGCATCAGTGCTAGTAAAATGTTTTTCCTGCATTTCCCGCAGCTTTGATTTTTCAGCGTATAAGGAATATTATCTGATTAACCATCACGGATAAAAAGGTGAAATTTGCTACAGACTTTATAAGTACTATAACACAACTTCCTGTGGTACACAATTTTTTAAAGTAAATTAATGTCGGATTTATTTAAATTTTTGAGAAATGAAAACTGCTATATATTATACAAATGAATTTAAATAATTGTTGAGAGTATTTTAAGACTGATATAAAAATCTGGTGTACAGATTTGTTCACCTAGTTACTAAGAATAACCTACCATATTTTGAAAGTGATAAGCACACTAACCTTTGAGAAAATGTTTCTCGTGGGGTGTGTTCCGAAAGTATTCGGCAACGTTCTGATCAAATAACTTGAAAAAATTTTTAAAAAATCCAGATGACAGCCAATAACATAATGACAACATGTGCAAAATTTAGTTCAATTAGCTCTCAAACAACAGAAGTTACATTAGCTTATATGTACCCGTGTATTTTCTGCTGTGTCCTCCCTTACGGTGGTAACTAATACAGAGTGTATCAAAAAGAATCAACCGATTTGGCACGACTGTATTTCTGAAACTAATAAATATATACAATAAATTTTGTTTTTCGATGAACGGGAAACAAAAAAAAATTTTTTTTGTACCTTTTTCATAGGTGTTCAATATGCTCCCCTTTAGATGCACGGACCGCTACGGTCGCAGGTTCGAATCCTGCCTAGGGCATGGATGTGTGTGCTGTCCTTAGGTTAGTTAGGTTTAAGTAGTTCTAGGTTCTAGGGGACTGATGATCTCAGATGTTAAGTCCCACAGTGCTCAGAGCCATTAGATGCACGGCATATATCAGTGCGGTATTCAAATTGTTCCACTGCACTGCAGCGAGCATGTCTTGAGTTACAGCTTCCACACGATGTCTCAGTTCATTCATTGTCGTTGGTAACGGAGGCACATAAACAGTCTTTTATAGACCCCCACAAGAAACAATCACATAGTTAGGTCCGGTGAACTTAGAGACCAGTAATGTAAGGCTAAATCATTTGGTCCAGTGCGACCGATTCATCGATCAGTAATCCTTCGATTTAAAAATTCCGACACTTCCAGATGCCAGTGTGGCGGTGTCCCATCATGTTGGTAAATTAAATCGTTCGAATCAGTCGTCAGATGTGGGAAAAGGAAGTTCTCAAGCACATCGAGATATGTGCTTCCTGTAACAGTGTTCTCGGCAAAGAACAATGGACCATACACCTTTTCCCGTGAAACTGCACAAAACAATTAAATTTTGGAGAGACCCTCTCATGTTGTACAACTTCATGTGGTTGTTCCGTACCTCATATTCTCACATGATGACGGTTCGCCTTAACATTTAAATGAAATGTTGTCACGTCAATAAACACTAAGTGTGGAAGAAAACTTTCCTCCTAGATCTTGCCAAGAATGTAATTACGGAACTCCATAGTTGTAGTTTGTCACCTTCACGAAGGGCTTTTAGTACCTGAATTTTGTATGGATTCATGTGTAAACGTCAACGCAACGCACGCCAGGACACCGGGAGCATGTTGAGCTGTCGAGCTGCACGGCGAACGGATTTCTGCGGAGTCCTTGTGAAATTATGGCGGATGTGTTCGACGTCTGTGTCGGACACTCGGGGACAGCCCGGCGATTTGTCTTTACACAAACAACCTGTTTCTCGGAACAGTTCATGCCATTGTCTCGTGCTCTGTGCTGTAGGAGGATCAGCACTGTGCCTAGTACAAAAGACACGCTGAACAGTTATTACTGGGCAGCACTGCGTAAAACATAGAACACGAGACTCTTTCCGATGTCCCGACACCTTTTTTACTAGAACTGAAGTGGGCTCACAATGCTGCTACCCAGCGAGTACCATGTAAAACTCGAGAATTTGCTCTTTCCAACAGTACGTTGTTCACGCACATATCTCAAATAACATAATAGTTATGATTTTTTTAATCGGATTATTCTTTTTGATACACCCCGTATTTTGTCCACTGTCCTTATTCACATAGTTAAACGTGACTTCGATTAAGTTGGACTTCTGCTAGCTGTCAAATTATACAGATTCCAGTATTTGTTTGACACTGGCTTGAAGTCTGCGGTAGCACTGAAATATTGGTCGCAGCAAGCGAAAGGCTACTGAATGTTAATTGTGCGTGTGTCGTTAAAAATTCCAAAGCAACGAGACAAAAAACCGATGAAAAAAATACTAGTGTAAGCAGACTCTGTTGACGTTCGAGTTCCGCTAATAGCACTCAAGAAAGCGACAGAGACGCAGGTGGAAGGCCGACGAGTGGAGCCAGCTGAGGAGATCCACAAGTGGCCGCACCAACACCTGCGGACTGCTACCCGCATTCCGCTCAGCCGCTGCTCACGAGATAATCCACCAATGAATCACTGCCAGTTTCTGCACCTACTGATAAAGGGTAAATACTGACTAATTCAAAGAAAGTTGTTCCATTTCTGGTAGGAAAAACACCTCCCAAGGGTTTCGTGTAGAACGGACAAAAAATGGTTCAAATGGCTCTAAGCACTATGGGACTTAACATCTGAGGTCATCAGTCCCCTAGAACTTAGAACTACTTAAACCTAACTAACCTAAGGACACCACACGCGTCCATGCCCGAAGCAGGATTCGAACCTCCGACCGTAGCGGTCGCGCGGATCCAAACTGCAGCGCCTAGAACCGTTCGGCCACCACGGCCGGCTAGAACGGACTCACGGATCAATTCTTCTTCCTCAGATATACAAACAGGCAAAGAAAAAATCTGAAAGACTTTCTTCGCCGAGCTTTTGAACTCATTTCGCACCTAAGAAAAAACCTTCCTTCGCCAATTTCATGACGGGTGAGGAATGCCTTCGATTGTATGACGATAAGAGGCTGGAAGACGATGGTATGGATGTGTAAGCTTGAAACAAATGCAAATCAATTCTCCAAAAACTTCATGCTTAGCACGAATTAAGGCTGTCCCGAACTTAAATGCTGGTTTAAAGACCACAGTGGTATTCCGTTGTCTTCATCAGCATCTACGTATTAGAGTGTGAGGCAGAGAGTACTTTTGGTAATCCTATCTTTTCCCCCCTTCCCTTTTCCATTCGCGAATGGTGTGCCGATAAAGTGACTGGTTGCAGCGTTTCTTCGAGTAATGAAAAATAATTTTAAAATCCGGGCACAATGTCACACTTAAGGGCCGACGGTTATGGTGGCACTTTTACTACAACTGTTCTCTGTAATTGATCACATATTCACTTTATTATGGTTACCGGTCACGGTGTTAGTCATCTTCGAGACAACTGCAGCAAATATAAAAGAAAATCTGGATCACAACAAACTAAAATACATATTTGTATAGCCTCCGTGAGTAATTGAAGTACAATGTGCAAACATACCAATTTTCCCATTGTTTAATACAGAATGTATCTTGTTGCACGTTCTTCTTTACAGTATGTACACGTCACTATTTAAAAATGCTGCAGAGGAATGGTACTGGCAACTTAATATTGTCATACGTGGACGAGGTAGGTGGCGTGCTTCATAATGTATGCTATACTGAAAAAAAAACAATTGTTTAAAATACACATATGAGTTCACATTAAAAATTGACCTGACTATTCATTTCTGTTTTACAACTACTAACATAATAAGAGTAAAACAGTGGCAAATATGAATCCTAACTTTTCCTTATCTGCAGCACTTTTAAACTGTGACATGTGCATTCTGTACATAAAAACTTACGACAAGATACATTTTGTATTGAGCACTAAGAAAAATTGGTGTTATTATATATGTCAACCTGTTACGCAAAAAAATAAGTTACGCTAACAAAGTGTATGCGATTGTGAGCAAAGAGTGAAGTTCTGCGTTTGAGCCGAAGTGAAACGTGGACAATGATCAGTCAAGCATATGAAGACAACGCACTTTCAAGAAGCCGTGTTTTCGAGTGGCACAAAAGATTTCTTGAAGGCACAGATTCAGTGCAAGGCGATCCCAGAGTTCGTCGCCCGTCTACAGCATATACCGATTCAAACGTGTACGGCAGTTATTGCAAGAAGACTGTCACGTAACTGTGCGTTCGATATCAGAAGAACTTAACTTGAATCGTGCTGTGTGTCGTAATATTTCACGCGAAGAAACTTAATCAAAAACCCGTCCGTCATTCACTAACAGATGAACAGAAAGAGGAAAGACGAAGAATTTCTGCTGAACAGCTGATTAGAGTCAGACGTTACCCCGCATTCCTGTCAAAGATTATTGCTGGGGATGAAAGTTAGTGCTGTATGATAATCACACGAAGCGTCAAAGAGTTGTAAAGCCGAATCCTGAATCACTAGCCTCGAAAAAATGTCAAACGACAACCTTCAAGAACAAAGACAATGTTGACTGCAGTCTTTGATAGTAAAGGATTGGTTCACCACGAGTATGTTCTGCCACGTCTAACAGTGAACCGAACTCTTTACATCGAAGTCTTCAAACGTTTGCGACAAGAAATTCGACCTTGCCGCCCTGATTTGTGGCATTCTCAGGACTGGTTCTTACTGCATGACACCATACTGCCTCATCTGTTAACGAGTATCCGGCCAGACATTCTGTTCTAACCATCCCAGATCGGCCATATACGCCCGACTTTCGCCTTACGATTTTTTATTTCTGCGAGCGAAAAGGCGACTGAAAGGAAAGCTTCATCAAGATATCGCAGACATCCAACGGACTGAGACAAATCAGTTTACAAGCATCGCAGTTTAAAATTTCCCTGCTTGCTTCAAAGACCTCTAGAAACGTTGGCAACTGTGTATCGACAGCCAAGTGTACTACTTCGATACGAGCTACGAACATTACTTATTTAAAAAAATAAATAAAAAAATAAAAAAGGCTGTGCTGGAACTTTTCTGACAAAGGGAGCAGTTAGGGCAGCTTAAACGCGTAATTCGCTGATCTTGCTGGACTGTACTTAAGGAACGAATGTATCCATTAAAAAAAACGTTGAGTGACGTGCACTGTCTTAAAACGGGGACTACGTCGCAAAAGCAAATCACATACCTTCGGTACTCTATTGTTGTGAGAACAAAATACTGTCAGATTCCAGTGAGAGAGGGAATCAAGAGTCACAAACGAGGGCAGGAATTTCATATGACATCAGCGAGTGTAGTAACGGTAAGATAGATCAGACAAGTGGGAAACAAATGGAGAGACAAGCAACAACGGCAGAGGCGTGGCCGAAGCCCGCGGCGAGCCACCATTACGCACTTTCGCCACCGTGTCGGAGGATAGGTGAAAGTCCTAACAGGCAACGCCCTCGCAGCAGCTCACTTCTCCTCTCAGCGCCTGATAAACCACGTGTGTACTGTGCTGTTCAAGATATGTTAACTAATTGCGTGACAAGGTTAACACTCGGAGCACATTCGCAGACGCAACTAACGTCTATGTTCTCTTTCTACGGCTACTGGTCGATAAGCAAATCAGTTACTGCGTTAGGCACAGATGCCTGTATAAGAGTGCTTGGAAATTTGTTTGATTACGATGGTACTGTTCCCTTCATACACCCAGTTTTGCAGTGCGTCACATTTTTGTTGTGTCCTCCGAAAGGTACGAAACACAGCCACACATAGAAGAGCACCTGGCTGCCTAGTACTCAGGTACGACAGAGTTAACACGTCAGAGGACTCAACAAGGCAAGGTATATTTTCAGCTTTCACCATACGTTTCTCAAATACGAAGGTCGCTCAATAAGTAATGGTTCAAATGGCTCTGAGCTCTATGGGACTTAACATCTGAGGTCATCAGTCCCCTAGAACTAACTAACCTAAGGACGTCACACACATCCATGCCCGAGGCAGGAATCGAACCTGTGACCGTAGCGGTCGCTCGGTTCCAGACTGAAGCGCCTAGAACCGCTCGGCCACACCGGCCGGCAATAAGTAATGCTCCACTTTTTTTTTAAGGCCATTAATATACATAGACAAACGTCCTTGTTAGTGCTTCACATTTGATGTTTGTTCTGTGCGCCAGTGAAGTTTCGAACCGTTCTGGCGGATGGCAGAGGTTTAGTACAGCGTCAGAATGGCGTCTACATACGATTCAAGTTACAAGCAGCGTGCTGTTATTGAATTATTGTTTGCAACAAAAGAAAACGGGGTTCAAAAATGGTTCAAATGGCTCTGAGCACTATGGGACTTAACTTCAGAGGTCATCAGTCCTCTAGAAATTGGAACTACTTAAACCTAACTAACCTAAGGACATCACACACATCCATGTCCGAGGCAGGATTCGAACCTGCAACGGAAGCTGTCGCGCGGTTCCAGACTGTAGCGCCTAGAACCGCTCGGCCACTCCGGCCGGCTATTCTTACAAGCGAAACTCCCAATCGCACTGCCCTCAGATTTAGTGATAAGATGTCCCAGGGGATAACCTGTAAATAACTGAACACAGATCAAGCATGCGGACAGAAAGAAGGTGTAGTGAACTGTGAAAAAAGAAGCAAAATAGAAACAGTGAACGGTCCGAGTTCGGATGTGTGACACCGAGTAAAACAGAATATCCACGGCATCGTGGTTATGTGGTCATTGTGTTGGACTGCGAAGGGGGAAAGCTCTGCTCAAATCTCCCTCCTGCCTCGTTTTTTTTCACAAAATTATGAAATATCCTTCCGGTCATTGACGTGTCTGTTCGCTGTATTCACATTTATGTCTGTGTCGTAGAGTAACGTCCGTTTGCAACAGAGGTGTAAGGAACAGACCTCCAGATGTACAAACCTCCTATTTGTTCTACACAAGTAACACATGTTATGACTCTTGCGTTCAGTTTAGGAAGTTTTGACTCTTGAATTCCTTTGTTTTAACTTAGTTTACATCCGTTTATTTGTTGTTTTCATTTCTGTGAGAAGCTTATCCGGCATCTCGCCTAATCTCACTACTGATCACATTTACTTGTGACGGTAGTATATTCTTACATGACTCATATTGCATAACTAATGTGTAATATGACAATTGCTAAGACTGCAGAAGCAGAACAGACACGTCAGTGACCGAACAGACAGCTCATAATTTTATAGAAAAAAAAGGGGGGACGGGAGAGATTTCAACTCAAATCTCCCGCTTTGCAGTGACCGGACAACCACGACGTCGTGGGTGTTCCAATCCGCTCGACACTGCACATCTTGAGCTTGGACTGTTTGTTTCTATTTTGCTTCTTTTTTCTCAGCTCAGTACACATTCTTCCTGTTTTCATGCTTGATCTGTGTTGAGTTGATGACGGGCTATCCACTGGGCCAATTTACCACTAAATCTGTGGGGGAGGGGGGGGGGGGGCGGGGGGAATGCGATGTGAGTTTCCCTTGTTAGAACGCTTTCGCAAATGGGACAGAAGGCTTTTGCAAAAGGGAGGGTGGGAGGGGGGGGATGTCCAGATGTTACTTGAAGAGAAGGGGCAGTACTTCCAGCTCTAAGACGTCGCTAGTGTGACGCTTGCTGTTCACACTGCAGTACATTCGTAGCAGTCGAGATAGCATGTTGAATCCGATGGAAGGCCTATCAATCATGTTTGGCATAAGGAAGCTATGCTTCTCAACAATGCAAGCTTCGGACACCACCGAACCGTATAATAGGAATACAACTGTGGGGCAGGTTCAATTGGACCTCGCTACACACTTTACAACAAACATTAAACAACACTACTGTCGTGCAAGGACCCAAATAATACTATGAATGGACATAGAAATGTTCATTACCACAGCGTTAAATATGCCAGCACATTTTAAAAAATGGAGGAACTATCAATGGCCAAGTGGAATTCCTTATTCGAAAATATCGGGATGCAGTTGCTGTAGCTCGCACAGCCCCAGGAACAAATCTAACTTGGGTGCGATCACACACAACTCGATTCACAAGGGGGTAATCATATACTCCACTGGCTAGTAATGGACATCTGGTTTTGAAGATATACCGTGAAGTTGCTTCCGGCAAATAATTTTGCCTGAGAGGAAAAGCGAATAGGGTTAGGAAAATTACAGATATTATAGGCGCGAAGTACAACGTGTAACCCATGACCTCGCTGAGATACCTCGGACGTAAATGGAAACGAGCGCGTTTCACTTGTACAAACAAGGCTGTGTGACGTCACGACGCCAGCGCGGAACTCTACTCCCGTTGTCGGGCTGATACGAGAAGCTAGCACTCACGAGTAACATTATAAGTATACCGACGTATTGTACTACTATGCTAACTCTATATCAGTGCTGTCCTTTTTGTACATGCCCAGAGGGATGGAGAGGAAGAAGCATTGAACTTTCAGTGTAATAGACTTTAATTCCCTGAACTCAAGGAGAAGATGCAAGGAATTATATTTTATTTTACTAAATTATCCTTCATTTCCAGAATGAAATTTTCACTCTGCAGCGGAGTGTGCGCAGATTTGAAACTTCCTGGCAGATTAAAACTGTGTGTCGGACCGGGACTCGAACTCGGGACCTTTGCTTTCGCGGGCAAGTGCTCTACCAACTGAGCCACCCAAGCACGACTCACGCCCCGTCCTCACAATTTTACGAGATACTGGCGGAAGTACAATTGTGAGGACAGGGTGTGAGTCGTATTTAGGTACCTCAATTGGTATAGCACTTGCCCGCGAAAGGCAAAGGTCCCGAGTTCGAGTCTCGGTCCGGCACACAGTTTTATCCTTCACTTGATCAACTCTACCTTTTGGGCAGTAAAGAATCGCAAATCAGAAAGTTACAATTGGATTACAGCTATTTAGACTACATAACGCATGTCCGTCAACTATTGCCTTGTTGCGTCATTCTGAGCTACACCAATTACTATTACGCCTCAGTTTTTACGATCTACGAAAAAACATTGTCACTGGAGAGAAAGGGGTTATAGACTGAAAGATGAAGAAGAAGAAGGGGGGTGGGAGGGGCGAGGGAGAGAGAGAGAGAGAGAGAGAGAGAGAGAGAGAGAGAGAGAAAGGGTGGGAGGGGGAGGTTCAAATGGCTCTGAGCACTATGGGACTCAACATCTTACGTCATAAGTCCCCTAGAACTTAGAACTACTTAAACCTAACTAACCTAAGGACATCACACACACCCATGCCCGAGGCAGGATTCGAACCTGCGACCGTAGCAGTCCCGCGGTTCCGGACTGCAGCGCCAGAACCGCTAGACCACCACGGCCGGCGGAGGGGGAGGGAGGGGCGAGGGGAGAGAGAGAGAGAGAGAGAGAGAGAGAGAGAAAGGTTAGAGGGACCCCCCCTTGGGCGAAACGATAAAATACCTGACGGCTTACCAGAGAGAACATCATCATCGTTGATAAAGAACGTCCGTCCTCAGAGACCAAAAACAGGAAAAGTTAACGTAATATTGGTAAACTGCAGGAGTATCCAGGGCAAGGTTCCTGAATTAGTATCGCTTATTGAAGGAAATAGTGCGCATATAGTATTAGGAACGGAAAGTTGGTTAAAACCGGAAGTGAACAGTAACGAAATCCTAGACACAGAATGGAATATATACCGCAAGGATAGGATAAACGCCAATGGTGGAGGAGTATTTATAGCAGTAAAGAATTCAATAATATCCAGTGAAGTTATTAGCGAATGCGAATGTGAAATAATCTGGGTTAAGTTAAGTATCAAAGGTGGGTCAGATATGATAGTCGGATGCTTCTATAGACCACCTGCATCAGCAACCGTAGTAGTTGAGCGCCTCAGAGAGAACCTGCAGAACGTCGTGAAGAAGTTTCGTGATCATACTATTGTAATAGGGGGAGACTTCAATCTACCAGGTATAGAATGGGATAGTCACACAATCAGAACTGGAGCCAGGGACAGAGACTCTTGTGACATTATCCTGACTGCCTTGTCCGAGAATTACTTCGAGCAGATAGTTAGAGAACCAACTCGTGAAGCTAACGATTTAGACCTCATAGCAACAAATAGACCGGAACTTTTCGACTCCGTGAATGTAGAAGAGGGTATCAGTGATCATAAGTCAGTGGTTGCAACAATGACTACAAGTGTAATAAGAAATGCCAAGAAAGGAAGGAAAATATATTTGCTTAACAAGAGTGATAGGGCACAAATCGCAGAATATCTGTGTGACCACCATCAAACGTTCATTTCTGAGGAAGAGGATGTGGAACAAAAATGGAAAAAATTCAGAAACATCGTCCAGTACGCCTTAGATAAGTTCGAACCGACTAAGGTCCAAGGCGAGGGGAAAGATCCACCGTGGTATAACAATCATGTACGAAAGGTACTACGGAAACAAAGAAAGCTTCATCATAGGTTTAAGAGTAGTCGAATCATAGCTGATAAGGAAAAGCTGAACGAAGCGAAAAAGAGCGTAAAGAGAGCAATGAGAGAAGCATTCAACGAATTCGAACATAAAACATTGGCAAACAATCTAAACAAGAACCCTAAAAAGTTTTGGTCATATGTAAAATCGGTAAGCGGATCTAAATCCCCTATTCAGTCACTCGTTGACCACGATGGCACCGAAACAGAGGACGACCGAAGAAAGGCAGAAATACTGAATTCAGTGTTCCGAAACTGTTTCACTGCGGAAAATCGTAACACGGTCCCTGACTTCAGCCGTCGCACGGACGCCAAAATGGAAAATATTGAAATAAACGATATCGGAATTGAAAAACAACTGCTATCACTTAGTAGCGGAAAAGCATCCGGACCAGACGAGATACCCGTAAGATTCTACAGTGATTATGCTAAAGAACTTGCCCCCTTTCTATCAGCAATTTATCGTAGATCTCTGGAAGAACGTAAAGTACCTAGCGACTGGAAGAAAGCGCAGGTCGTTCCCATTTTCAAGAAGGGTCATAAATCAGATGCGAATAATTATAGGCCTATTTCGCTTACGTCAATCTGTTGTAGAATAATGGAACATGTTTTATGTTCTCGTATTATGACGTTCTTAGATAATACAAATCTCCTTCATCATAACCAACATGGATTCCGCAAACAGAGATCATGTGAAACTCAGCTCGCCCTATTTGTCCAAGAAATTCACAGTGCCGTAGACACTGGCGAGCAGATTGATGCCGTATTCCTGGACTTCAGGAAGGCATTTGATACGGTTCCGCACTTACGTTTAGTGAAAAAAATACGAGCTTACGGAATATCGGACCAGGTTTGTGATTGGATTCAGGATTTCCTAGAAGAAAGAACACAACATGTCATTCTTAACGGTTCAAAATCTGCAGATGTAGAGGTAATTTCGGGAGTACCGCAAGGAAGCGTGATAGGACCTTTATTGTTTACAATATACATAAATGACTTAGTTGACAACATCGGTAGCTCCGTGAGGCTATTTGCAGATGACACGGTTGTCTACAAGAAAGTAGCAACATCAGAAGACTCGTACGTACTCCAGGAAGACCTGCAGAGGATTAATGAATGGTGCGACAGCTGGCAGCTTTCCCTAAACGTAGATAAATGTAATATAATGCGCATACATAGGGGCAGAAATCCATTCCAGTACGATTATGCCATAGGTGGTAAATCATTGGAAGCGGTAACGACCGTAAAATACTTAGGAGTTACTATCCGGAGCGATCTGAAGTGGAATGATCACATAAAACAAATAGTGGGAAAAGCAGGCGCCAGGTTGAGATTCATAGGAAGAATTCTAAGAAAATGTGACTCATCGACGAAAGAAGTAGCTTACAAAACGCTTGTTCGTCCGATTCTTGAGTATTGCTCATCAGTATGGGACCCTTACCAGGTTGGATTAATAGAAGAGATAGACATGATCCAGCGAAAAGCAGCGCGATTCGTCATGGGGACATTTAGTCAGCGCGAGAGCGTTACGGAGATGCTGAACAAGCTCCAGTGGCGGACACTTCAAGAAAGGCGTTACGCAATACGGAGAGGTTTATTATCGAAATTACGAGAGAGCACATTCCGGGAAGAGATGGGCAACATATTACTACCGCCCACATATATCTCGCGTAATGAACACAACGAAAAGATCCGAGAAATTAGAGCAAATACGGAGACTTACAAGCAGTCGTTCTTCCCACGCACAATTCGTGAATGGAACAGGGAAGGGGGGATCAGATAGTGGTACAATAAGTACCCTCCGCCACACACCGTAAGGTGGCTCGCGGAGTATAGATGTAGATGTAGATGTAGATGTAGAGAGAGAGAGAGAGAGGTGGGGGGAGGGGAGGGGGAGGGGGGAGCTGGTTCAGATTTTGTGACCTTTCGTTAAATCACTCGAAGCGAAAGACGGTACAGTTCTTTCTATGGGTCATGAAAGATTCATTCCCTACAGCTTGTCATATCTTAGCGTCAAACGCCATCAATAAGACAGCCATCAAAGAAAGGAACCCGAGACGGAGACAATTGGCTTAGACCTGCAGCGCACCAGGTGTTGCATAATTGTGTCTGGGGAAACGGGCTTTGGCTTTGAAAAGGCTAAAAAGTTGCAATGTGTCGTTTACTTAGCAGTTTTATCGTCTGTGATAACTGTTTCAATTTATAGACATGGTCGATTAGACTTGTACCTAAACATGTTACTCGAAATCACCTACATCACTAACCGGACGTGCGACTGATTTTTCATCGAGATTATACGCTCGGCCGCTCAAAGCAGTTATCCGCTGATTCTGTGGCGCTTTAATCGCAGGGTTACCACTGCGAACGTTAATTGCCGTGACCGTCTCGTGCCTCCACATCAAAATGGCTACACCAGAGAGTGACTTATATCTATAATTAGTGCTATTGCCTAAGGCCGTCGACCGTGCTACATCTTTCAATGGAAGACATGACGCCAGTAGCACTCCCAGAATAAATGTACAGGACTGAGTAGACAACAGGTGGATTATATCGGTATCTCTGAGGGCCACTATCTCAAATCAGTAGCCAGTCTGATTTGTTTGTGCCTAGCACCTTCGGAAGCAATGATCTCAGATCATCGAAGCGGATTATGCGGCTGCTGTAACCTGAAGCGGCACCACAAAGGAAAGGCGAAGTCCAATTGCTTCGTCTGATTGCTACGACTGAAAGTAAGATTAGGAAACTTTGCTGCGATGCTACTGGCACACGGCTACGCTCATAGAAATCAGAATGGAGTACACAGACAATGGAGCACAGTGGATAGATGGATATTCGTTTGGCAATAAATTCCAAAACCAAGCGAATGCCTCTGAAAAATTTCATAGAAAGTACAAATGATGTCCATATTAGCGCTGGGGCTGTGGAAACAACACAATGGCAAATTTTGGAAACCGTGCGATACGAAAAAATCAACTAATCTTTCAAATATTCTATATTTACATCTACTTCCTGATCTGAATGACACTTAGCCCCTGTTTACGTTAAAGGTCTTCCTGCACAGGACGCTCGGATCAATACAGCGAATGCTGGGGATTATAACTGTCCAGCTTCTACAACAATATCAGAGACTATAATATTCTAGAGGATGAAACATCGAGAAAGTGCAGGACCGAGACTCGAACTCGGGATTTCGGCAAACAGTTTTAATCCGTCAGGAAGTTTCATATCAGCGCACACTCCGCTGCAAAGTGAAAATCTCATTCTGGAAACATCCCCCAGGCTGTGGCTAAGCCATGTCTCCGCAATATTCTTTCTTTCAGGAGTGCTAGTTCTGCAAGGTTCGCAGGAGAGCTTCTGTTAAGTTTGGAAGGTAGGAGACGAGGTACTGGCAGAAGTAAAGCTGCGAGGACGGGGCGTGAGTCGTGCTTGGGTAGCTCAGATGGTAGAGCACTTGCCCGCGAAAGGCAAAGGTCCCGAGTTCGAGTCTCCGTCCGGCACACAGTTTTAATCTGCCAGGAAGTTTCATATCAGCGCACAATCCGCTGCAGAGTAAAAATCTCATTATCAAGAGAGTGGTTCCACAATATTGGCGAGTAGTGTACACTGATGCGACAGAAGTCATGGGATAGCGATATGCACACATAGACCTACAGATGGCGGTAGTATCGCGTATACAAGTTATAAAAGGGCAGTGCATTGGCGGAGCTGTCATTTCTACTCTTGCAATTTATTTGAAAAGGTTTCCGGCGTGTTTATGGCCACACGACGGGAATTAATCGGCACTGTACGCGGAACGATATTTGGAGATAGACTTATGGAATATTCCATTTCCGAAATCGTCATGGAATTCAATGTTCAGAGATTCACAGCGTCAAGAGTGAGTCGAAATTACCGCATCTCAGGAATTACCTCTCACCACGGATAACGCAGTAGCCGACAGTATTCACTTTACGACCCAGGGCTGCGGCGTTTGCGTAGCGTTGTCAGTGCTAACAGACGAGCAACACTGCGGAAAATAACCGAAGAAAACAATGTTGGATGTACGACCAACTTATCCGTTAGGACAGTGCGGCGAAATCTGGCGTTAATGGGTTATGGCAGCAGACGACCGACGCGAGTGCCTTTGCTAACAATACGAAATCGCCAGCAGCACCTCTACTGGCTTCGTGGCCACATCTGTTGGATCCTAGACGACTGGAAAACCATGGCTTGGACAGACGAGTCCCGATTTCAGTTGGTAAGAGCTGATGGTAGGGTTCGAGGGTGGCGCAGACCACACGAAGCCACGGACCCAAGTCGTCAACAAGGCACAGTGCAATTGGTGGTGGCTCCATAATGGTTATGGCTGGGTTTACATGGAATGGACTGCGTCCTCTGGTCCAAACGAAGCGATCATTAACAAGTAAATGGTTATGTTGGGCTACGTGGAGACCTTACAACCATAGGTGGAAGGACACTACTAGCTAGGGCATAGCCACCTATGGTAAACTAACATATACAAACAAGCGACAAACGTCGACAAGCCCCTGCATATCAGCAACACTGCCTGGTAACTAATTACCAGCTGCTATTAGAGCCGACCAACTGGCCACAGCAGGGACACCGCCGATCACGCCCACTGACGCACAAACAAACCGCCAACATTACCTTACACGGTGCATCCGATATATGACCTATCGGACACAAAAACGATAATAAACCTAACTGTTGCAGGTTGCTGACGCTGAACGATAGCTCTACAGCGGCACCAAGCACCAGCCTACGAGCAACACAACCGCACAACGTCATGCATGATACCCACTACAAACAAAGCCTACCCTTGCACGACCTATCGCAGGCAGCAAGACATCCGCTACTGCTCTTACCACCCGACCTAACTCTCGCAGAGGTTTTTTTTCCCATGGCTCTTGCCTTGGCACTTTTTTTCCTCTGCCCTTCAAACCGCTACCCTTCGTTCGACTTCGACCCAATCTATCTCCAGATGAGTGCGTATTAATGGTTAACCTTAACCAGACGTACGCAAAGATCGCAGTACCCACATCCTGCGACACCTCACTTTAGTGAATACTAACCCTTATGCAGAGATGGCAGTAGACCTATTGAGTTGGCCATCATTCCGGTGTGGGCGTGGAGGGGCTCCACCTCTTTTTTGTTTAAAAAAAAAAAACCTGGAGACCATTTGCAGCCATTCATGAACTTCATATTACGTCTCCTTGTCGTCAAATATGGGGCGTCTAGGAATACTGTCTCCTCGGTTCGCTGGACAAACAATCAAATAGTCGTATTAATGAGTTTTATTTCAAAAAGAACAATGACAATAACACAGATGTGTCGCAAGCAAAGGGCGACATACAAAATAATGAATCTTCTTCAGTATAAACAATAGAGAGGGCAAGCGAAATAACTAGTCTTGAAGCTCTATTGAACTGGGGCGTCGCCAGTCGGTCGCGGCGGTTATGTGCTCTTCACATAGGGGCCGCTGCTGTCGCGTTGTCGTCCTGGAGAGGAGTCGGTCAGCGTGCGATGGGCTGACGTCTTCTCTATCGTTCCCGACTGGCGTGCCGGCGCTTGACTTCACGCCGTAACACTTCACGTTCCCAAAAACCGATGGAATTTTTATGGATGACAATGCGCCATGTGGGCCGGACCACAAATGTTGATTCAGGTATGTCTCTTTCGTTGGTGTAGGACTATCTCCTGATAACCATAATCCTTTACTATAACATTCGACCATTTGTTAATTATCCACTGGTATTTTACGTCCACAGTTGTTTACAAATTTCCGTCTGGTTGCGTCAATATTGTTTTTAATCGATCCTCACTTCTCTCTTCGCGCTATTTAAAAATACACATTGATGTCAGCGATCTCATAACATTTACATATTTATCGACTAAATCGTTCTCAACAATGCTGGATGGAGGGTTCAACTTCTTTTTTCAACCCCCTTCGCCGCGGAATTACTCATCATGGGCTGCAGAGATCAGTTGGAAGACGTAGCTATATTTCCTACGCGCCACTGAAATCCGCCTCGGGGTACCGGAATGCGATTTTCCTACCTCGTCATCTATGATACGGCACAAAAAAAAACTTAATTGTAGGTACGAGTACAAAGAACTGGTTAGCCGACGTGGTAGAGCTTCCTTGCCTCGCTGACGTGCCTATCAAGCCTTAAGTAGTCGCCACTTCAGGCAGTCGTAATGGCAGTAGCAAGCATCATCGTCATATAAATTCCTAGCGGTTGTACCGAAGGGGCTGCAGCAAATGACGGCGATAACCTACGCCAAGAATGGAACTACTATTGCTGTTCACATCTTCAACTTTTTTAGTCCTGTCTTCCTCAGTTGCGTGTAATATTACGGTATATTGATAGTTTTTACTTTTTGGACCGTCTGATGGTTCAAATGGCTCTGAGCACTATGGGACTCAACTTCTGAGGTCATCAGTCCCCTAGAATTTAGAACTACTTAAACCTAACTAACCTAAGGACATCACACATATCCATGCCCGAGGCAGGATTCGAACCTGCGACCGTAGCGGTCGCGCGGTTCCAGACTGTAGCGCCTAGAACCGCTCGGCCACCCAGGCAGGCGGGATCGTCTGATTACAACTGAATGAAACACAATTTTCGTGCCATACGCGTTTCGCCTTTATTCTCTGCAAGGGATCTTCACTGGCCTGGAAATTGTACATGTTTTTAGGTACATTGCCCCAAAATGTAAACTAAATAGTAAAAATATATACATATTCCAGGCCACTGAAGATGCCTTGCAGAGAATAAAGGCGAAACTCGTATGGCACGAAAATTGTGTTTCATTCTGTTGTAATCAGACGATCCAAAAAGTAAAAATTATCAATATACCGTAATAATACAAGTGCTGTGTTAATAGTGTCCTGCAAGTGGAGCAACAAAATACGAATTCGTCTAGTCACTATGCAAGCTACGAGAGGACATCTGAATGGTATTCGGAACAGCATGCCGACTTACCGCATTCTTCCTATCCAGTTTTATTTTCCATGTCATACATGTTCACCTGCGGCAGCCAATTTATGTCAGCGCTCTCATGAAAAGTGAGCGAAAGTAACCTTTCTGCTTCCACCGAACCAATAACAGCGTATGCGGTTCAAATGGTTCAAATGGCTCTGAGCACTATGGGACTCAACTGCTGAGGTTATTAGTCCCCTAGAACTTAGAACTAGTTAAACCTAACTAACCTAAGGACATCACAAACATCCATGCCCGAGGCAGGATTCGAACCTGCGACCGTAGCGGTCTTGCGGTTCCAGACTGCAGCGCCTTTAACCGCACGGCCACTTCGGCCGGCACAGCGTATGCGGATAAAATACAATCAACTTGTGTAGAATGTGCACAATAATGCTTTTCATCTATGATAATTTTTATGTTGTTTCACATTATTCCTTATGATACGCTGAGAGAGGAACGAGTTCAGCTGGTACCGAGTGCTGCTTATTGCTATAAACATGTATGTACACTTCATATTGCTATAAAGTACGCATACCACATGTCTGTCTCACTTCGGGTACAGACAAGTGCTATATTTGAGAAGTAATGAGTTTTAAGAATCGAAGAAAGCAATTGAATACAAGACTAGCTACGATACAGCATCTGATCACGGCTCTTGATTTCCTGACCACAGGTACAAATACTCGGACGTATGTATAAAACAATTTCACAACAGCTACAGCAAGCCTATTGACACTACATGGTATGTTGACTGTTCCTTCGGAGGACAGAGATAGGTATTTGCAAGGACGGCGCTATGATATACTCGGAACTGCAAGCAGCAACAGTAGCTCGCAGTTACCTGGAAGCCTGAAGCGCAAAAATGCATTTACACTCCTTCTCAGAATTGAGATGATATCCTGATAACGTTCATCAGCTACCACCTCTACTGTTACCGTTAAGGCCTCCATCGAGAATGGATAGTGTAATTATGTCAACACTTTATCTTCAGTTTTTCCCTCGCTCATTAACAATACGCAGTTTGATAGTATCCTGTACAAACTTATATAAAATCCACATAGAGGTAAAATGTCATACAGTTTAACGTATGGCATTTGTCTGATTGTCAAGCAGTTTGGGTTTAAACAACTGTCTTCATCTGATGCAAAGAAAATGTGTAAGTTTGTCTGCTATTTAAAATGTTCACAGAGGAAAACAACGTGGCTTTTACTAACAGCAATGCATTGTTAGTGTAAAGTACCGTCTGCCTTGCTGATCCGCACGTTGGCGCAAAAGTGATGGAAATAATTTAACTCATAAATATTTTCTGTTGCAAATATATTCAACACCATATATGAAGCCTAAAACGTGTTACAGCAACTACATACTTTTCGTGTCCTCTACTTTATTACTCTCCCCTTTCCGCGAGAAAAATATTGTTAGCGTACTTGTTGAAAGAAAGTGAATGAATGGAATTGGTGCTCAAGAGCCCCTTGACGAAGACGTCACCAGAGAAGGAGCACAAGTTCTGGCTGTACTAGGATGGGAAATGTCGTTCTTAAACAATCCATTCTGGCATCTACCTTATGCGATTTATGGTAACCATGGAAAGCCTAAAGCAGTATGACCGGACGAGGACTAGAAACACGTACCTCCTGAATGCAGCTACAATATCTAAAGCACTGCGCCCCTCACATTCCAAGCTCCCACTCGGTACCGGTAAAGGAATAATTCCGCCATCCCGTGAACAAATTTCAAGGAAGGAAGGAAGAAGGAAGATTGATGTTTAACGCCCCATCGTCAACGTGGTCATTAGAGATGGGAGCACAAGCTCGAATTAAGGAAGGGTGGGAAGGGTGGTGAAGGAAATCGTCCATGCCCTTTCACAGGAATCATCCCGGAATTATCCTTAAATGATTTACAGGAAACCCTACCACGAAGTAGGGGAGAGAGAATCACGGATATGATATACGAGCTGGGGTGGTAATCATTAACACAAAAGTATTTCTCGATGCGGCGAGATCTTTTCACGAAATTTCCATCACGAACTTTCTCCTCCGAATGTGAAAATATCTTGCTGCCACCCATCTACACAGGGAGAAATGATCATCGTAATAAAATAAGAGAAATCTGAGCTCGCTCGCACAGAGAGATTTAAGTGTTCGCTTTTCCCGTGCGCTGTTCGAGAGTGAAACGGTAGAGTAATAGTGTGAAAGTGGTTCGATGAACTCACTGACAGGAAATAAAGTGTGAATTGCAGAATAGTCATGTACATGTGGGAATGATTTTGAATTTTTTTTAAATAGCTATTCGAGCATTCGCCTCAGATAATTTTGGGAAACAACGGCCAATGCACATGAGGAGGCACGGATCAGGATCACGAGTCCAAGAGTCTTACACATAGTGACCCTTCCTTACGGTGGCTTACTTAAAATACTTCCTACGAAGGCCGCTACGGTTCCTTTATTTCCTTTTCTACCCTATCATGGTCCATTCTGAACTTGTCCTTTATCTCTAATGATCTAGACGTCGTTGGGATGTTACGCTAAAATTTTCCTTCTTTCGGCTGGTCGCTATAGAATAAACGAATTCCATATGACACTGACAATACATATCCGTTTTAATGACAACATACCCAAAGAACATACAATAAAATCTGCCTTGATGGTTAGAGTATTATGACAACTAAGAGCCGAATCAGCCACAATAGTTTTGCCTGCAGTCTCTCAGTCTCTATGTGAATACCTACACGCTTCCTTCAAACAAATTTTCCTTTACACTTATTAAAAGGTAAAACTGGAGTAAATGGTCTATAGTTTCAAGGTGGTAATGATATATCTCTCTCCCGACCACTTCCACGCACCACATCGGTACTGCGTCACAGCACCCATGCGCAAAAAGAAATAAATATGAAAATATTACTGCTCTGCACAATAAAGTTCACCACTTGTTTTGGGCCTCCCGTTGAATCGTACTATGTAAAAAATTTCAACCAAAAAAAGCATTTTCACAAATATGATAAAGTTCAAAACTCAAAGAGCAAACAGCTGGCCAGCCGATGTGGCCGAGCGGTTCTAGGCGCTTCACTCTGGACCCGCGCGACCGCTACGGTCGCAGGTTCGAATCCTGCCTCGGGCATGGATGTGTATGATGTCCTTAGGTTAGTTAGGTTTAAGTAGTTCTAAGTTCTAGGGGCCTGATGACGTCAGATGTTAAGTCCCATTGTGCTCAGGGCCATTTGAACCATTTTGAGCAAACTGCTTTTTCGAGGAGCAAACGTGTTTCTCCTATTTGCATTATATTCTTCAAATCAATAAATATCCTGTACTACACCCATTCTGAAGAATTATGTGTTCTTCCTCAGTGTTCAAGCAATCTGCATACCAAATCTTATCGAAATCGATTCTGTGGTTTAGTCGTAAAAACGTAACACGCAAGGTTAATTTCGCATTTACAATATCTGTAGTTTCAGCAGATATTGTGTCGTATAATGGTATAATTTTGCAGGTACATTCAATGGTATATGTGGATATTGCCTCGACACTGCGTTGCGAAGAGATTTTGTAGTTAAAAAGTAATAAAATAACACGTCATATCTAATGCTCAAGTTTAACTCTTTCTTTCATCATTTTGTGGGGCTGTCAGCGATAAAAAGTTGCGTAAAGGTTTGAAATCGTGTGTAAAGTTTGTTGGAAGTTACTAAGCGCTCTCATTCTTAAATAAAGTGTGGGTATTTGCGCTTTACCAGTTACGCTGCGCCACCAAATTACACGGTTTCTAACTGAAACACTGGTCTTATTGTGTTAAACTTTTAACATAAGATTATATTTCTTAACGAGATTATGACCGAATTTTAAACTTTTAAATCCGGTCAATAATTGTGCGAAACTTGAAAATAAAATTTCTGTTGCTCCTGGAAGCCGTTAAATAGGCAACCTGCAAACTGGCCCTGAATTCCGAGACAGTCGCTTAGTATTATTCAGGTTTGTCTGACACTGTCTGAAAAGCTTATAGCCCGCATCTCGTGGTCGTGCGGTAGCGTTCTCGCTTCCCACGCCCGGGTTCCCGGGTTCGATTCCCGGCGGGGTCAGGTATTTTCTCTGCCTCGTGATGGCTGGGTGTTGTGTGATGTCCTTAGGTTAGTTAGGTTTAAGTAGTTCTAAGTTCTAGGGGAGTGATGACCATAGATGTTAAGTCCCATAGTGCTCGGAGCCATTTTTTTTTTTTTTTTTTTTTTTTTTGAAAATCTTATAAGGGTGTTGCAGGGAACGTTGTAGCGACAGAAAATCGATACGTTGCGACGTTTCCGAGAAAATTTTCACTGAAGTTAGCAAATCAGGCATTTGCGCGCGCCAATTCGAACAGCCCGCCAAAGACAGTGACGCCAAACATGTTCTTCGTTTGGTTTCCTAAAACCGAACAACAGAGCGATACAAATATTGGCAATGGGACGGTAGTAAGAAACCCGAGCCAAAGGCTGAACTGTCTCGTGCACTATCATCTACGCTATGACAAGAACTGACACGAATTGTTATCTCGCGGGCCGCTTGACACACGACGGTGACAGTAAAATTATCACACGATCTTCTGTTCGTTACATTTATCCAAAGATTCTCATTTAAGTTTCCTGGGCATCTCTGTGAGATTTTAGTATTGGCTACACTGACTTACTACGATTCTAGCAGCACGTCTCTAAAAGGTTCCTATGTCTGTGACCCAGTAGGCTTTCCCGGCGTAATAAGTCCCTCGGGTTTGCTGCCGGATACTAAAATCAGCTCGATTCAATATTTCGGCGATCCAACTGTTCGCCATCTTCAGGAACACGCTGCCTCTGCTGCTGAGTCCCGCTGAGAAGTGAACCGTTCTCAGTGCGACTCTGCAGCAGAAGCAGCGTTTTCCTGAAGATGGCGAACAGTTGAGTCGCCGAAATATTGAATTGATTTGATTTTAGTATCCGGCAGCAAACCCGAAGTGACTTTCATGGCTCCTATGTCTGCTGTCATTGTAACAGTAGACTAGAATTAGTCTCTCAAGCGACTTTATAGATGCACTGAGCTTTCCCACAACTCTTCCAACAATTCTAAATTTTACATTCCCTTTCGGTACTACTAATTTTACGTGTTCGCCCCGTTTCATATTTCTTCTTAGCACAGTATTACCTTTTAGTATTTAAATCACGTGCGCCAGATGATTACGACTAATCTTGGAACCTGATACTGTCGGGTTCTTTCAATTTCTCGTGGGCACTACCTTGTATAACCTTGTCGACAAGCATATTATTCAAAGCGCAAAGGCGCCAGGCATGTCGTATGGAACAGATATCACATGGGAGAAACTTAAGATCGGCGCTCTGAGCCGGCCGGTGTGGCCGAGAGGTTCTAGGGGCTTCAGTCTGGAACCGTGCGACTGCTACGGTCGCAGGTTCGAATCCCGCCTCGGGCATGGATGTGTCTGATGTCTTTAGGTTAGTTAGGTTTAAGTAGTTCTAAGTTCTAGGGGACTCACGACCTCAAATGTTAAGTCCCATAGTGCTCAGAGCCATTTGAACCATTTTATCGGCGCTCTGAAAAGAATAGAAGAATTGAAGACGATGTTCATTAAACGTATAGTTGGAGTGGAAGAAACAGCGCCATCCCGACGTACATATGAACTCGTGAAAGAGAATAATTTTGTAGAGGACATCAAATTACAACACTGCCTACCTTCCACACTACCATATCGGGAAGTCTTAACTTCATTGGACCGGATGATTGAGGGGATAAGACGCATATCTCTACAACACACCAGCCATGCAGCCAGAGAATGGAGGAACCAGAGACATGTGAAACAGCAAGACCCCCCAGATAGGGTCTTCCCGGCCAATGCCATACGATCATTTCCTTTCACTCGCAATACATGTTTTATCGTTAACTATGTACCAACAACAAATTACACGAACGAAGTGTAAGTGTGTGTTATGCGGAAAAAGATCTAAAAAATACCACATTATAACGTGTACGAAGAGAATGAAAATTATGATAGATTGTAGCAAATACTAAGAACTTGTAATATGTATAAACGTGTATATTAACGCTCAGTCTGGGCGCACTTTTCTCGTTAATAAATAATACAGTAAAAATATCTTGCATTTACATACGTTTAAAGAGAGCTGTGATTCATTACACAAAGTGTAACTTTGCCTGGGCAGTCGCAGGTCTGTTAAGATACTCCGTAGGATCGTAAACTAATTTTGGGCGACTATGTGGTAAAATCTACGAAGACGGAATCTACATGTTCAACTGCATCAACTGTTAGCATGATCTCATGTATGAATAAAACGAGCTGTATTTCACGCCAATGAATTTTCTTGAATGCGTGCTGATACTGGGAGAGAATTTTCTTTTCCTCGTTAGATTTTAAAATATCCTCTACGATACTGCGACGGATGGTTACGATCTTGGTCAATAATTACGTGCATCCGTTCTTGGAACCTTTTTATAAATATGAGTGACTTGCACTCCCTTCCAGTCACGCAGGACTATTCGCTGCTAGAGACGGACTGTAAATTTGGATTGGTCGTGAAGGAAGGGATGAAGACGACCGTATCCCTTTCAAAAGAACCATCCCAGCACTCGTCTTCAATGATTTAGGAAAACCTAAATCTAGATTTCCAGAGGTGATCTGAATCCCGCTCCTCTTGACTTAAGAGTTCAGTGTCTTGCTCATTTCGTCACCACGCTTGGTGAATCGGTCCAACTACCCCTGCGGGTGCGATACTTTTGCGCAGAGAATTCCATCAGTCCATCAGCACTCTATAAAATCTGTATTTACAGAGTGTACTGTATTCAACTGGTATCTGAAAATGATTAACAGTCATTGTGACATATATGGAAAGACCTTGTTTTCTGCTCTGGGCGCTCTGTGCACCTGCGGAAGTTTTCCTTTTTCTTTTTTTCCCTTCTTTTTCTTTTTTTTCCCCTTCGATACGGCCTTCCCGATTTAGCCGTCAACTTGTTTTCTCGACAGTGTAACGAATACGCCTCGTCCTTTCATTCCGATGTGGCTCATATGTTCTGTATGCTAATGAGTATCATGTCGAAGTTACGTTAAAGGCGCGCAAGGGCAATGCCAGCTCCACTTCGTGGGAATAACATGGAGTTGCGGCGCTTTTCATCATTGTTTCTGAAATGGGCTAATCGGATACAGTGCCGTGTTCAGTTTGTACGACATGGTTTTGTGTGAGCATGCGCGAATATATGCAGGGTGTCTCTCTTAAGAGTCGTCTGGCACATTTTCTTTGATATTTCGGCAGATACTTACAACTTGATTTTTGCTGGAGTCAGCCCTTACACATAGTGCTCATCACGGCATTCATGCGACGTCCGATATGAGACGTTGTTTCCCTCCAGCAACAAAAAACTTTTGTAAAGCGGTATACTACGTGCCCATTCGACAGAGCAGTCCCAAGGGCGATATTCGTTTTATCGGTATGTATTAACAGGGACATAGGAAGAATAATCGGTACTCCAGAAGTGATTCTAGTGCCACCCTTCTCCGTGCTGACTCCTATCGCCATGCAGAAGCGCTAGTCAGTCACTGCTGCAGTACTGGTTACTCTTCCTGTTTTATTGCCCCTGTTAATAAATACTGGTAGTCACAACAGACTAATTTGGAACCACTCTATCGAAATGGGCATGTTAAATTCGGCTTAAAAATGATTTGTTTGCAATGGGAAACAAAGCGACGTTTTCCTTTGGCAGTGGACATTTCGTGAAACACGCGATGACCTGTATTTGTTTGGGCTGACTTCTGCTACTCATTGCAAAAACGAAATTGCGAATATCCCCCGAAATAACAGAGAAAACGCTCCTGTCGACTCTTGAGGAGAGACACCCAGTATACAGGTTGAACCAGAACTCCGTCGACAAACTTTAAGGTGGTAATATGGACAAAAACATACCTTAGAAGGTATAAGCACGTGTTCAGTAGAAGGGGTGTGTTTCACAGTAGCGGAGACGAACAAGTGCTCACAGCTCCCAAGGTATGCACTTCAGAGCCCATGTTTACGAGACATATGCTTATTTTGCTTATTCTGGTCGATGCTACCACCTTCGAAAGTTTGTATACGATCCCATAATGCTCCAAACGTTCTCAATTGGGGAGAGATCAGGCGACCTTGATGGCCAATGTAGGGTTTGGCAAGCACGAAGACAAGCAATAGATACTCTCGCCGTGTGTGGGCGGGCGGTATCTTGCTGAAATGTAAACGCAGGATCGCTTGCATGAAGTGCAACAAAACGTGGCGTAGAACATATTCGACGGGCCGCTGTGCTGTAACGGCTGTGCTGTAACGGCGCCGCGGATGACAACCAAATAGACCCTGCTATGAAATGAAATGGTACCCCAGATCGTCACTCCTGGTTCTCGGACCGTATGGCGGGAGACAGTGAAACTTTCAAAATCAGGCATGACGTTTTAATTTACTACTTCTTTACTAATTACTCGCCTAGTAACACATTTTTCAGACAGTATCTACATATATTACTAAATGTACATGCCAAATTATATCATCGTACGACACATAGTTCAGTAGATATCACGTCGTAAACACTGAGATGCGTGAAAACTTGCTTTTCCTTAAAATGGAGCGCAAATTACGTACCCAATTTACATTCATCCTGTGTTTCATAATGAGAGTACTTAGCGACTTCCAACAAACTTGAGGCGTCATTTCAAACCTTTTCTAAACTCTTTCTCGCTTACATGCTTAACGTCAAATATTTAACACATTAACTCACTTGTAACGTAACCAGACTTCTGAAGCTGTTTTATAAATCTGAGTTCTGTTCTTAAGAAATCGAGGGTCTATTGGTAAACTATGGTGGCTTATTTGTTAATGAGGGAACGTGTATACTGTCCATGAAATGAAGAAAGTAAAATACGACCCTTTAACTATGAAACTTATTCATTCATTCTCAAGTGTAACGTAATGTTGTTGGAAACCGAATGATTACTTGGCTGATAGCGCGTTTAACTCTTTCTTGCAGTCAGTGAACCCACTTGCAAAGTTCTCGAAGAATTCCTAAATGCTCCGCAGATTTGTTTCTACGAATGTCGGATTAATAACTTGGTGCTATTCCTGCCTAGTTATCGATTAGCTTCAGGCTGGAATAAAAAGTCAATTTTTAATTAGTATCTCAAATCTTGACAGCTCACCTGCCTGCTACAAGAAATAGCAATTTTACCACGGCACATGGCTGAGGGAAGCAATCGACCGCGGCTTTGTTGAAGTAATCATCGCACGATTTACGCAAAGTGTTGAGAATCCAAGCGATTATGGTTGGGCGGTGTTTTAATTC
Organism: Schistocerca nitens; assembly: GCF_023898315.1. NCBI lineage: Eukaryota > Metazoa > Arthropoda > Insecta > Orthoptera > Acrididae > Schistocerca > Schistocerca nitens. Next base: position 272,305,736 of record NC_064616.1, read on the forward strand.
CAAACTTCCAAACACGAGTCGAACACCTAACCATTGCACCATCTGACATGGTTATAAGTGAAAAAAGCTAAGAAGTTATAAATAAGTATAATCGCAGACTTACGAAATTATGAATTCGAACACGTCTTGTGGCAGGCGAGAGGAGTGGAAACAGGTTTGTTGAACAGCGAGGGAGTCGCTCACTGAAGGCACTTGGCAGAAGTATACGGGCGTCGCAGTGGTATAGCGGTCGCCTCTGTTCTTCGCCTGCTTCCCGCAAGCTGTACAATGCAATAATATTGTTCGTAGTCGGAGTCATTACACACTTTTCAAACTTCCCGTTCAGTGAAACATAACAAGTTGGCGTTTTACGATAGAAATCATGCAGCCTATTAAACGAAGAAAAACGTTCGAAAGCAGCTGATACAACTGCAAACTTAAAAATCGCGAGAAGAAATCATTCCACCGGACTATATTTTTAAAATGTAATTTATGACACAAAAAATGAGCTGAAAAGTTCCAGTTACCAGCAAAACATTACAGATCTCTCTGCAGCTCAGCAGAGCTAATGCACTAGGTTCTTTGCAAAATTACTGCAGGCCCTACTTAGAAATTCCATCGATACAAGGCCACCACACACCATTTGGGTAGATAGGCACTCAGTCCTGCACAACTGTTGCTTTACTAATTTTTTGAATCAACAGAAAACCGCGATTAGTTCACGGTGGGCTACAACCACAGCTGCTCTATTTAGGCTACTTCTTCCTACTGTAGATGTCTCGGAATACGTTTTAATGCTATTATACTGAAAGTGTCTTGCATCAACATAGAGATACGTATCATTCGTCTTTCTACAAGACTCTAACAATTTTTACTAAAAACCAGGTCGTAGTCTAAATCATCAAATCCTTCCGAAGCAAGTCTAGAAGAAAAACAAGACTTTTGCTAATATCGTGATATACTCGTAAATGTATTCAACTAACTCCAGTAATACATTACTTTCGTCATTCCTGTCAAATGTACTGAACACTTCGACTGAATGTGTATTTCCGTACTTTTTTTTTTTGTTTTCTTCTGTCCGATAACTCTATCCCGAGTAAGTCTCTTCATAAGCACTGAAACCTACATCCACTTGAATCTGCTTGCTGTATTCATCACTTGGTCTCCTCCTATAAGTTTCATCGCCCACATTCCTCTACGTTACCAAACCGACGATTCCTTGATGCCTCAGGACGTCTCCCATCAACTGGTCCCTTCTTTTAGTCAACTTGTCTTATAAATTTATTTGTTCCCCACTTCCGAGTATGTACCTCCTCATTAGTTATTTGATCTACCTATCCAATCTTCAGCATTCTTCGGTAGCATCACATTTCAAAAGCTTCTGTTCTCTCACTTACGGAAGGCTACTCCGAGAGCATGTTCATATTGATAGTCGTTACCACCCTCTAGCAGATTCTTCGCAACAAATGTCATGAAAAAAACAAACTTACAGCCGCAGAGATACATACTTAGGACTGTTTCCACACAGACGGTCTCAACAGAGTATCACAGGCTGAGCTCCAATGGAAAGAGGACAAATTCTAAAGGTTTGGTTCCCTGCGTCACAAAGAAACAGTGCAAGGAGGTGAAATGGGGCACTGTTTTCCTCTTATGTCATGTTAAGATCGTGCTGGAGCAGTGTTAATGACACTGGACATGCATTTGGGAAAGTGAGCTACGAATTCCAAAATCACTTCAAGTGTTTACCAGTACGATACATATGACAGAGTCACACCAGTGAGAGACTGGAGTCTTAACTTTTCTTCCTACCCGCGTCGCTGGAGGAACACAATGGCGGTCACATACTAGACTCTTATTTCGAAGCAACACAGGTGTAATACCAAAGTGGCCATTTTCATGTATCACTTAACTTTCCTATGGTTACACGTAATAACTTTAGGCTTCTCCCTCATTCTTCTATTGTTTAGGTAGTTCTTTGTCTGAAAAGATTTCGATAGTGATGAGATGTTAAATTCTAACACCACCCCTCGATAGCGAGGCTTGATTGAATGAAATGCGAAAGAAATAGGAGGATAGTAATAGAATGGTAATATTGTTCCATGTCATGTAAATGAAAACATGTGATCTTTCCAAACGTTTCAGTCTCTTTATCTAAACTATATTCAATTAGAATAACATTGTTTCTTTCAGTTTTTGTACTAAACTCATTTCGGGATCAGAGATCTTGGAAAATAAATACTTAGACTGGAAGCAACCTTGTTCTTGTAGCACCGCTTGCGGGCGACTGGTATCCACTGTTGCGTAGCCGGCTGGTTCGAGTGTCGCAATATCGCCATAGCTTGGCTCAACGGTAGTGGAGAACGCAAGAAGAATGTTTCTGGCCGCTGTCGTTCAAGAACTAGTCCTCCACTTTAGACAATGGCTCCCAATGACATTAACCTATAGCTTTATTGATTTAAAAAAAGGATAAAGCATGCATCATAGATAAAGGAGAACGACACGAAATTTTTCACAGCCACGATCACAGCGCGAAGTGATGCTACAAGAACGCATATCACCCCGGAGCACTTCCCGGAAAAAAATTATTACGATCGTTTTCTTACTGATAAATGGACAGACGTAAAACTGCCATGTCGGTTTTCCTCAAGCAGTAAACAACTGGAAGTGAGGAAGTACGTGTGAAAATCACTATGGCTACACCAACATAGTGCCCTAGCAAGCTAGCCCAACGGCAAACGAGGAAGATAAGTTAGAATTAAATGTCTCATCGACGTCACCAGTGATGGACCAGAAGCTAAGAATAGGTAAGGATGGTGAATCGAATCGGCCCTGGTCTAGGTGAAATAATTACTTCAGTATTCGCCTAAACCTGGCACTACAGGTAACATACTCAATTTTAGCAGCAAAATGTTTCAACACAACTTATTCGCTCTACCTTGTCGATAGCGTTATTTTATGATTAGAACACTTCTCACAAATTTACTTCGATTTAATATTGTGACATTCTGTGGTGAGACAGAACGAGTCAAAGCCTCCACTTAAAGTTAATAAGTAGTTAAATAAGTATCCACAGATATATTTTAATTTGCAGATGGCTCTGAGCACTACGGGACTTAACATCTGAGGTCATCAGTTCTCTAGAACTTAGAACTACTTAAACCTAACTAACCTAAGGACATCAACACATCCATGCCCGAGGCAGGATTCGAACCTGCGACCGTAGTAGTCGCGCGGTTCCGGACTGAAGCGCCTACAACCGCTCGGCCACCGCGGCCGGCTTTTAATTTGCAACTGGGTAGTGATGGCAGCCTCTGTACTAGGCAGTTGTGACGTCATGCAGTCGATGTGGGAATAGAGCGACGAGCATGCTATTCTGTATCTGCAGCCATGTGGACAAAATCTATTGTATAGGCTAGTAACATTGTGTTTTAGTAAATGTGTTCAGTTAAAGTCGAACTTTTGTTAAATCTATCACGGTAAACACGGTCGATCCACATTAATGTGACCACCACCTATGTTCGATGTCAATATGCAATAACCACTCACAGATGGCAGTTGGCAGCACTAATGGTGGGGTTGGGGGGGGGGGAGGAGAAGCGGGTGTATATAAAGCGTGTCGTGGGACGGGGGGGGGGGGGGGGCGAAATACAGTGCAGCCGTTGTACCGAGGAAACGGAACAATTTATCTGACGTCCAAAAGGGCATGATCATTGACTTTAGGGCCAAGGGTAGCAGCATTTTCGAAACGGCTATGTTTGTAAACTGTCTGCCGTCGTAGTTAAAGTATACCGTGCATAGACTATATGGCGCTATTCAATTGTGGCCTCGTAACTATAAGCACCACGGGACATAAATGACAGGGGCGAATGATGGCTGCGGAGATGCGTACGGCCGAATAGACGTGTGCAACTGTTGAGCAAATGACACCTACAGTGTCTCCTCAAAAACCGTTCTGCAAACTTGTTGTGTATGGTCTCCGCCAATAGGCGCCTGGTTCAAGCAACCATGCTGACTGGTGTTCATTGACGACGAAGGCTAGAATTTGCACGTCAGTACGGCAGGTGGACGTCCACTGACTAGCGGCAAGTGGCTTTTACAGATGAATCACGTTTTATGCTCCGTCGGATAAATGGTCGTTGTCGTGTACAGGATGAAACGTCTGAAGGCAAACAAGAAGGGAGCCTTATGGTCTGGGGAATGTTTTTGTGGGATTCCCGAGGTGATCTCGTCATTCTGGAAAGCACAATGGATCAACAAAGTATGTATCTATCCTTGGGGACCACGTCGACACCCATATACAGCTTGTTTTTTCTCGGCACGATGGGATCTACCAGCAGGGCAATGCATCGTTTCACACAGCTCGCAGTGTACGTGCGTGGTTCGAAGAGCATCAGGATGAGTTAAGCGTACTCTCTCGGCCACCAAACACCCCGAATTTACACCCGGGCTGTTCGCGCCATTGATCCTCAACCGAGTCGGCATGGCTCCAGATCCCTGCCTGTGCCTTCCACAACCTCGCTGACTCTTCACTGCACTTCTCCCAGCAGTCCTCACACCAAAACGTGGTTATTCAGGGTTTTGGCAGGTGGACTGCACTAAGGTAAAACTGGCATTTATCCGAAGCTTTGTTTTAACTTCAAGTTGCAGGCGGTATGCCTTCCTTCGACATTTGAACTGATTTACCAAGCCAGTTATGAGTGCGGGGGACCGGGGGGGGGGGGGAGTGAGGGGGACGACGACTGGGGGTGGGGCAAAAGAGACCTATAATTTAACCTGGATTCCGAACCACGGTGTAACTCGCCATTGTTAATATGAACAAACATTGTCAGTGGGGATAGAAGTGACAAAAGATAAGAATCCTAGCACTGACCGGGTATCGAACCTGAAACTTGGGAACTTCGTCTGGCACTTTACCGACAAAAACTGCACTAGAACATCATAATGGATTGTCACCACGTACCGCATAATTCCTGCATGTCACTTACTGGCCCATCTATACTCCACAAGTGACGTACCTGTATGTGGCGGTGTGTACGTCTTACTGATATCACTAGCATTTCCTCCACCTGTCCTGTTCCATTTGCGAATGGTGAGCGGGGAAAAAAGACTGTCGGCAAGTTAACATACGGGGTCATGAGTTCTTTGCTTTTCCTAACTTTCTCATTACATGAAATGTATGTGGGTGGAAGCAATGCATTGCCAGCCATTTCTTGGATAGTCCGCATATCTCTCATTTAGTAGCATTTGCCATTGGAGTTCAATGACCATCTCCGTAACGCTTTTGCTATTAGCGTGCAAACCTAAACGTCCAGCTCTCTGTTGGATCTTTTCTATCTGTACTACTTTTTATATATGACAAAAGTCCTAGAATGACGAACAATACCCAAGAATACGTCGACTCAATATTTGGTAAGCTACATCTCTCCTGAAAGAATTGCATTTCATAGGATTCTTACAGTGCAACTCAGACTGCCATCTGCTATTCCTGTAACTAGCTTTATGTGGTCGTTCCACTTTAGGCTGCTTCGGACGGGAACTCCTGGGTAAAGAATCTTCTGCCTATTTATGCAAAGAGCGTACATTTGATTTCAACCCGAAAGTTGGTCTGATCATCACAGTGCTTTACTAAGTGCGATCCTATGTTCGTTCTCCGACCTTTGAACTGACTTACTCGGCTAGTTATAGAGGGACTTACATTTCAATGCGAAAGTCGAACCATGGCATGATCCGACATTTTTCCGATTGAGAAACACTGTCAGAGATGAAAGAAGTGGTAAGTGACACAGAAAAATGGTAGGAATGACTGAGGCTAATACACTGCGTTGAATGTTAAAAAAATCCTTGTATCACGCGACGGTGCTTTGTAAGTCTTCCTGCTTTTCGCCAGTTTTCTTGCGTGGATAGAGATGGGCAAACTTTTAAAAATATCGACATTGATTGCATCGATATTTCAAAGTGCAATGACGTTATCGAGAAGAAAATATCGATATTTTGATGTAACTCTAGGGAAGCAGCCTACTCACGCCGTAGTAAATTCACATCAGTCTTTCCATTGTGTGCCAGCCAGTCCGCTGTAACTAGCTCTGACGTCATAAATGTTGCGCAATACTTTAAAAATCAAGTAAATAACCTAAAATGTTTCTAGCATGTCAGGAGTAATACTAAATTAATATGTGTTGAATATCAGTTCAACAACTTTAACCAATTTCGAAATTTGGACGTTTTTCTGTAAAAATCATTGGCGCAACAGAAAAGAGCTAGAGACCTAAAAATTTATAATTAGATTCCTTTTTCATAAATATTTAATAGAAACAGTCTTCTGGATCTCACAAATTAAGCTTTTAGTTGAAATTCATGATTTTCTGGTTTTTGTCTTAAAACTTAAGGAAGCAAGATAGATTAAGTAGGCTAATAAATAAGGCTAGGATGTTTATATTTAAGTAGAATGGAGATCCGCTATAACCATAAAGATGTGAGAAGTTTCAGTTGAATAACTATAAAACTATAGCGATAGCGTATATCCGAAGGGCCAGTTCAGAGCTCGTCTACTGCGTGCAGTGTAATTAAATTAATTCTCTCGCCCAAAATATTTAACTTAGCCACGTCAAACTTTTATTATGACTACTTACCTGTGTGTTGAATGCACATTTAAATTGAGAACTTCATCGGCCATCAGCAAAAGAAGCTATGATTTATTCAATAACTTAATGTGGTGCATTACTAGCCCAGCGGCTAGTCGGGAGAGCCGATTTGATCAGGCGTTCCCTTAGCCGTCCGCACCGCGGCTTTATATATACGAACGCTGCGCGAGTAAAGAAGGCCCCAGTTCCCTCCAAATGCTGAATAGCACACCATCTGTGTCGGAAGTCGCGTCGCGTCGGTATCATTGCTATAAACAGCCTCGGATGCCGTAGTAAGTTACTCGGGATACGCGTAACCATGTAATCATTTTCGAGTGAAGTGTTAATTCTGGGATGACTTTAATTATCGATCTTCAGTTTGCGTATGTCGTATTTTCACGTGCCGCCGCGGGACAAACATTCTACCATTATTTAGCGTGGCGTTTGATGAACATTATCATCAAATTATGGCGAGCATTCATTTAAATATTTAATTTGGACAGTTATAGTGGCATCAGCGCATTAGACTCTGAACTGCTCTGTTAGTTAGATTGTGTGGATCCTTTTTTTTTTATCTGTGACTTTCAGAATATAGAGAAAGTTTTTTTTTTCACGATCGCTTTTGATTATAAATCCCAGACAATCTCCTAATTCCTCAGAGCTATAAGCTGTAGCTATAAGTGTATTACTCAGATGAAGTGGGCACTAGGAATTCTAATTACAGGCTTCATGTTTTGCTAATCACTTTCTGGTTGCCAATATTGTAGTTAGAGAGCCAGTGTTGAGAACGGCAAACAACAGCATAAATAATAGGAACATTTTAAACAACATAATTCCATCCGCCACCCCACATATGGTGCATCGGCCGCGAAGTGTTTTCTCATTCAATCACTTATTTAACAACATTTAAAATTCCTACCAGCCGCCCCACAATTGGTGTCTCGGCCGGGAAATCAACTGAGTAAAAGTGAAAGTGATTTTTAAATATTCGGATTCGCGAGTGAAATGCGACACGCAGCTGAGTAATAGAACAGTGAAGCAGTCATCCGCTGGAGCCGCGCCTGCAGTTGCAGTTGCGGGCCACGCAAGCACACAACAGCCGTCGGAGTGCCCTCTGCAATTCAACGAGCTGCGTCGCATCAGCAATCCTGGTACGCCACGCCGGCAATGCCATAAGTCGTGCAGAAGGAACTAAGTTAAGTGAAAAGCTGTTAAAAATTTTACTAACCTGCACTAAAAGACTGTCGGCGATGGAACCGCCAAAAGACACTGAGGTTAAACTTAAATCAGAACGTATGTCTGTTGAGGGAACTGTAAATCCAGATAACGGTTAAAGTGCAAATATGCATCAAAGTAGTAATCTTAAAGTGAAATATGAAGTATTGTCTCCTGACAGTAGTGTAACAAGGGGCAATGATTCAATAATAGAGACCCCTGTAGTAAAGCAGAAATCAGAAATTGTTAATTTATTGGATGATAGTTTCTCTGATGAATTAAAAATGAAACAGTCATCAGAGATGGTAGAGTTTAAGAAGAAGTTAGATATGACTGATCAATCAGAAGTTTCATTTAGTTTTGATGATTCTGGTGTTGGAGCTAGTTTTTCGTCACCTGAGTGTGAAAAGAAACCAGCTAGTGAGCAACCCAAAGATACTGGGGCTATTGATTTAAATGTTATATTACAAGCAATAGCTGCCAGTAATGCAAAAATGACAGCTGAATTAAAGTCAAAAATAACTGAGGTCAAAAGCAATAATGCTGAATTAAAGTCTGAAATAACTGAGGTCAAAAGCAGTAATGCTGAATTAAAGTATGAGATTGTGGCCAGCCAAACTAATTTTAATAAACGGTTTGAGGCAATGGACAATAAATTAGAATCCAATAAGCTGAATTAGAAAATTCTTTCAAGGCTAGTTGCAATAAGTTGAAAGAGGATCTGGACAGTTTGAATTATAAAATTGATTACAACCATGAGGATATTAAGAAAAAGGTTGCTCAACAATTTTCTGAAATGTATAAAACAGTAAAATCCGAAGTTGCTGAGGTTCGCAGAGACTTCCAAATGGAAGATGCGAAGCCGGAGCACAAGTTAACAGAAAAGATTGAGGCGGAATCTGAACTGTGCTCAGATAGATTTAAAGATGTTAAGTAAACATATGTCAAGCAGAAGTAAATGCAATCAAAACTGATACTACTCATATTGTGCAAAGAGTAGATAATGTTGAAATGAGAGTAGAAAATATCAGTACAAACATTGCTAACATTGAGAGTAAAGTAGCTTCAGTAACTTCTGGTAATGGTAGTATGCAACAAGTTGTAGCTGCAAACGCCGCTTTTATCGGGTGTCGGCAGTTCTTGCGGTTCGATCCAGATAAAAATATCCACCCGCTAGATTTCTGGAACGATTTTGAAGATGTGATTCCACCAACTTGGTCTGAACGAGAGAAAATCTCATTTATTAGAAGCCATTTAGCAGGTGACGCCATGCGTTGGTCAGCTGATGTTATGTTGAAGTGTAAAACATTAGCGGAGTTTAAAACAGCTTTCATTAATGAGTATTGGTCTAGCAATAAGCAAAATGAAGTGTTGAGAGAATTTTGGAGTGGAAAACGCTTCAATGCAGGCAAGGAATCCATTAAAGAGTTTGCTAGGTCATGGATCTCACGTTTGTCACATTTGGCCGAAAAGCTAAAACCTGAAATGATAATACTAGGTCTTGAAGCCAAACTGCCATGGTATTGGCAAACCAGAATTATATCTGCCCCTAGAGAGAATCTGGATCGTTTCATTGAGTATCTGGAACGTGTAGAACGTGTTGCTGCCAATGAAGAGCAAGCACGTAATAACAGAAATGCTAATAACACTAGTAGTAATTTTAAGAACGAGCAGAATGGCAATATAAACATCAGAACAGTAGGTGTTCGTCATCCTAAGAGAGGTAGGAATTGGAGAAATAATTATCAGAACCAACAATGGCATCCAAGTGATGATAATTTTGTTCCAAACAAAATTATGCATGTAAACAACAGTACGAAAAGCAATGCTATGCCAGTTAACTATAATGAAAATAAAGGAAACAGTAGTAGGCCGAGGCAGGAAAAAGTAGTTCCCGTCTATGAGGACACTGGCGCTCACCAGGCGGTTACTTTTCCTAAGCCAGTAGTTACGGGAATTGGTAAGACAGATCAGAATACTCAGACTGAACATGTGGATGAAGAGTCGGTAGCATCTAAGAATACAGCAGAAGTATTAGATCACTCACAGTATTTGACAGATACCGTGTTAGAGACGCTTTCTAAGTGGGAAGAGAAAGAGAAGGCGCAGCAGTGTAACGATAGGGAGGAGCTACAAAATACTGAATTGTCAGGTGAAGAAGCAGAAGAAATTCATGCTTATATTTACGATGAGGATGATGTGCTCTTATCTAAGTGCCTGTGCAGGATGTTGATACTGTACTAATAGATTTAGGACAGGAGGTAAGTGAGAATGTAGAGGGTAGCCTGTTGGGGGTCGATGAACCCAGTAGCTGTGACCAGTTGTCACTTGAGAAGGAAACCGACGATAATGGTGAAAGTGGTTTAGCTGTAACTAGTATTATGCCCGGTCTGGAGGCGCAGAATCGCTCAGACTACAGTAATTTGGGTCATGCTCAGCAAACTAAATGTAATGAAGTCGTGCGGTGTTTCGATTTGAAATTAATAGACCGACTGGAAAAGGCAGCTGAAAATGTAATTAAGGAAACCCCTACACTGACCTAAATGTAATGAAGACAGATGTCGATCACTTTAGTTGGAGACAAATAAAAAAGGAACTATTGGATGAATTTGAGGAACCACCTGTACAAATTAGAATAAGCCACCCTATAATAATAGTGAATATGTTGGGTATCAATGTACGTTGTCTCTTAGACAGTGGAAGTGAGGTGAGTGCGATATCTCAGTCCTTCTTTGATGCATTACCTGGTAAAGACAAGCTTACAGTAATGAGGGTATCAGGACTAAGAATAATTGGTGCTACTGGCAAGGTGTCAAAAACGGTAAAGCAAGAAGCTTTGCTGCCCTTTAACATTAATGGTAATTTAATTGATCATCCATGTTTAATTATAAACAATCTCAGTATTGAGGTTTTAATTGGCATAGATTTCTTGTCAAAATATTAGGGTGTTGTTGACTTTGAAAGAAGCCAGTTAAAAATGGTCTTGCCGATAACCGGAGTAATTACGGTACCTTTTATTGATAAACATGTAGTAACTAATGATGACAATTGGGAGCTGCCTATACGTGTTCTGAAAAATGGGAGGTATTGGGACGAAGGTGTTAATCTTAGTAAAAATAAGCTGAACACAGAAGAAGAAGAAGCAATTATTTTAGACAAAATAGAAGCTAAATTGCAGGAAATCGATAAAATTTCAGCTAATCAAAAGGAAGAACTGAGACAGGTTTTAAAAAGGCATCATAAGGTATTTTCAGATCGACGTGGCGTGGTCAAAGGTTATGCATGAATGCTGTATGGAGGAGGTTGTTCTGTAACCTCTACATAGTGTGGCAGCTGTGCAGTCCCAGCTGTGTGAGATCTTCTCTCCATTTCAGGTCTCTCATTCTTCATCTTTTCTGTCCACCTAAAATTTCGACCTCTTCTTTCCAACACATTAAAATTTCCGTTATGGTTATCAAACCAATAATAAGAAACTAATGAATGCTGTAGGGAAGAGGTTGTTCTGTAACCTCCACACAGTGTGGCAGCTGTGCAGTCCCAGCTGTGTGAGATCTTCTTTCCTTTTCAGGTCTCACTCATTCTTCATCTTTCCTGTCCACAAAAATTTCGACCCCTTCTTTCTAATATGAAAAATTTCTGAAACCAATGAATGCTGTAGGGAGGAGGTTGTTCTATAACCTCTACACAGTGTGGCAGCTGTGCAGTCCCAGCTGTGTGAGATCTTCTTTCCATTTCAGGTCTCACTCATTCTTCATCTTTTCCTATCCACAAAAATTTCGGCGCTTACTCTCAAATACTAAAATTTTCCGTCATGGCTATCAAGCCATGAGTTCTGGAACCATTCTAACCACCGATTAGTGAAGAAAAATACCTAATGTGACAAACCTAACAGTGACGTAAAACAATAGAGAAGTATGACGTAATTAAGATACAAATGTATTTGAGTAACAAGTATGTATAGAACCCTGGTAATATAGTAAGTACAAAGTTGTTGTTTTATTGGAAATGGTCCCACAATAATATTTTAAAAAGATGTACAAATTCGTGTTCAAGCAGGCTCTGAAGTGGCAGTGAAACCTAGTGTACGCATTAGAGCTAACTAAATAAGTGTAACAGAGATTGCTTAGTGTTATGAAAAATATGCAGATAAGTTGTAAAAATGAACTCACCTTGTGAAGCAAGGAATGGCAGTGTAATAGAATTGAACAGTGTTTGTGGTTGACGTGAAGGACACGTCCCTGAAGTATTTATAAGGTTGGAGCTGGCCGTTATTTGGTGTAGTGTGTGACAGGACACACCTACATATATTGAGGTTATGAGTTGGAGGCGTGAATGCGACCATAGGTACCCTTATGTTAGATGAGACAGAGCAACTCATGGTGTCCTATAGGTTTAAGGAATTCAGCATTACGCTCGTCCATAATTACTTGATGCACTTTATTGGTAGGTCGAGAGAGACTACCTGTGGTTTCAGCGTCCAATCTAGTGGAAATGGATTGCCACGTGAGCAAACTGATCAGCTGCAATACACTATGGATATGAAATAAATGTGCTATCCTGTGCTTTAAATTTTAATGGAATGAGTATTACTTAAGTTCATACACTAGCAAAGTACGTAAGTACATAATGGCAGATGTGAAACATTATTTATAGCTCAGCATAAATACACTTCGATGAAGTAAATACATAATTGCAGATGTGGAAATGACACAACAGCAGAGGACCAATAAGTGGATTTAGTAGTCAACTAACGTAGTGTGTTTTGAACACTCAGAATTGTACTATTACCAAAAGTTACTCACATGTACAAAGAAGCTGAGAAAACAACCACTAATCAAATATACTCATACTATCTCTAAGAATAAGGTAATCAAAGATGAGTCAGCTAAGTGAATAAAATACAAATGTATCAGGAATGTACCGAGCATTGGTTCAGTGTTCCGGCCCAGAAATGATAAATTGAAATTAAACAAGATTCACGATTGTATGCCTTGAGCATAAATTTTCTCTAGTAAGTGACTAACGGCGTTTTGAGCCATTTGTTTGCCGATTTTATGACAGTCAAGTAACCACGAGAGTAAAATTGAAAAAGTTCTGGTAACTTTGTTCCAGAAAAATATTGAAGGATAAAATGTATATATCCCCATTTCATTGTGACCCACCCTTAGATGTTAAGTGAACAGAGTCTGAGGCACTCTTTTTGTTTGTTCTACAGGACAAACCAGATAATGGCAGCCTGGTAGCTGCCTGAAAGCGTGGAGTGACTTGGACACAACTCACAGTGACCCCTCCCCTTTCCCCATGTAATTTAGAGTGAACGTGAAGGACGCACACCATAGCAACTTCCCCTCCTCTACCCTTGTGAATGGAAGTGTAGAACGCCAGCCAAAGCGGCTACAACCACGTGTGTAAAAATTATTTGTGAAATTTTCTTTCAGGTTTAGAAAAGACTGCTAAGAGATAATCATCTGTTTATGTATCATGTTATTTTATTTGAATTTGTGTATGTAAAAATGTATTTAATGGATTTAAGATTTTCATAATTTTACATATTTTTATGTGTTTGTTTGTCTAAGGCAATATGTATGCCAAAGTGTTTCATTGACTTTGCTTAAATTTTGAGTAATAATGTTGCTTAAGAGGCAGTGAACATGCCCGCAATTTAATTAATTAATGTAGGTAATCAGTTTTCTTTTAATGTTTCTACATGTTTACATTTCAATTTTAAATTTTCATAGGAAGTTAAGCTGTACTCTTGCTTCCCTTTTTGTGATTAAATTTTTTCTTTCGTTCATTAACATTCAAAAACAAAAAAATTTAAGTAGAAGGTGATGTAGGGAAGCAGCCTACTCACGCCGTAGTAAATTCACATCAGTCTTTCCATTGTGTGCCAGCCAGTCCGCTGTAACTAGCTCTGACGTCATAAATGTTGCGCAATACTTTAAAAATCAAGTAAATAACCTAAAATGTTTCTAGCATGTCAGGAGTATACTAAATTAATATGTGTTGAATATCAGTTCAACAACTTTAACCAATTTCGAAATTTGGACGTTTTTCTGTAAAAATCATTGGCGCAACAGAAAAGAGCTAGAGACCTAAAAATTTATAATTAGATTCCTTTTTCATAAATATTTAATAGAAACAGTCTTCTGGATCTCACAAATTAAGCTTTTAGTTGAAATTCATGATTTTCTGGTTTTTGTCTTAAAACTTAAGGAAGCAAGATAGATTAAGTAGGCTAATAAATAAGGCTAGGATGTTTATATTTAAGTAGAATGGAGATCCGCTATAACCATAAAGATGTGAGAAGTTTCAGTTGAATAACTATAAAACTATAGCGATAGCGTATCTCCAAAGGGCCAGTTCAGAGCTCGTCTACTGCGTGCAGTGTAATTAAATTAATTCTCTCGCCCAAAATATTTAACTTAGCCACGTCAAACTTTTATTATGACTACTTACCTGTGTGTTGAATGCACATTTAAATTGAGAGCTTCATCGGCCATCAGCAAAAAGAGCTATGATTTATTCAATAACTTAATGTGGTGCATTACTAGCCCAGCGGCTAGTCGGGAGAGCCGATTTGATCAGGCGTTCCCTCAGCCGTCCGCACCGCGGCTTTATATATAAGAACGCTGCGCGAGGAAGGAAGGCCCCAGTTCTCTCCAGATGCTGAATAGCACACCATCTGTGTCGGAAGTCGCGTCGCGTCGGTATCATTGCTATAAACAGCCTCGGATGCCGTAGTAAGTTACTCGGGATACGCGTAACCATGTAATCATTTTCGAGTGAAGTGTTAATTCTGGGATGACTTTAATTATCGATCTTCAGTTTGCGTATGTCGTATTTTCACGTGCCGCCGCGGGACAAACACTCTACCATTATTTAGCGTGGCGTTTGATGAACATTATCATCAAATTATGGCGAGCATTCATTTAAATATTTAATTTGGACAGTTATAGTGGCATCAGCGCATTAGACTCTGAACTGCTCTGTTAGTTAGATTGTGTGGATCCTTTTTTTTTATCTGTGACTTTCAGAATATAGAGAAAGTTTTTTTTTTTTCACGATCGTTTTTGATTATAAATCCCAGACAATCTCCTAATTCCTCAGAGCTATAAGCTGTAGCTATAAGTGTATTACTCAGATGAAGTGGGCACTAGGAATTCTAATTACAGGCTTCACGTTTTGCTAATCACTTTCTGGTTGCCAATATTGTAGTTAGAGAGCCAGTGTTGAGAACGGCAAACAACAGCATAAATAATAGGAACATTTTAAACAACATAATTCCACCCGCCACCCCATATATGGTGCATCGGCCGGGAAGTGTTTTCTCATTCAATCATTTATTTAACAACATTTAAAATTCCTACCAGCCGCCCCACATAACGTTAGTCTTTGCCCATCCCCAAGCGAGAGAAGTCTCGGTAGTCTCATATGTGTTCTGCGCATGAAATATTCTATTTACCATAAATATTTCAGACAACAAGTGCCCATTTTCCATTAAATAGCAGTGCAGATATATATGTGACTTTCGTGTCGAGTCTACGTTACTTTTACAGCGCGTCTATCTTTTCTTGACCTCCGCCTCGCGGTAAGGAGAGTGCACGTTTTGTCTCATGACCGGGTGCAGGGAGTGGTAATTCCCACCATTCTCAAACAGTGCTGCCACCAAACGTGTTCGTTTTGCACCTCGCAGCTATCATTTGCAGTGATAGAAATGACACACGTAAGTAAAAACCTTTCACGAATATGCAGGAGAGATGCATTCCTGTTCAGATCTGGTGCTCATTTGTAGTACTGTATATAAAATTAAATTAAGCCCTTTGAAGACATTTTACTATTAGGCTGCAATGATCGGTGGTAGCTGGAATGGGTAAGAAATCTGCCGAGGGGAATTATAGAGCCTATGACTCAAGAAAAGATAGTAAAACTTATCTATAATATTATAAAAAACGTCGATATTTTGGGATATTGATGTTTTTGCCCATCCCTAGGCATAGGAAATTTTCCTATGTACAATAGCGTCATCCACCACAGGTATACACTGTTAAATGTAGCGCTCATATAAAATTCCCTTGTGGTTTTCCCGAAAATAGGTTTCGTGATTGTCGCAATGTTGTTACTCGATTAAAACTCTAGGACTGCATTCTCAGCGTGATACGTAGCGTATCTTGCTATTGTAAACATAACCTAGTTTTTATTCCTGATTTTCTTTAGAATCTTTTTTAATCCTAGAAGCGTACACCCGTGTCACTCGGACCCTGGAGCTTTTTCTTTGTTACTGCGTATGCGCCACTGCATATACACAGCCCGCAACCACCAATGAAAATTCAGCACTGAGTCAAATCTAATAGAGGTCGGGCGCTCGAAGTCGCGAGACATTGTTGTTTCATTAATTTCACAGAAATATCTTTGAAGGGTCACTGTGATCCTGGAGTACACATTGTGTAATTGGTCTGTCGTTGCGTGTGAAGCTCATTTACGTAAAAATAGCACGTAGGAATGACATTTTACAAACGGAAAATACTATGCGGGAAGCATAGTTAGGACAATTCAATTGTGCAAGTCACGCCAATGACTTTCGTGATGTGATTGATTCTGAAGGTGATACTCTCGCAGTAGTTATGGACAAAGGCGAATCTGACCAGTCCACCGAATCTTCAGACAAAGATGACGAAAATACAGTCGTTCATAGCAAGAGTGGTTATTGTTGGAACAGAGCTGTCCTAATAGTTCAGGCCTGCAAGCTGCCGATAAAATTGTAGTCCACATTCCAAGAGTGTGGGAATAATGAATGAACGGATTTATGGGTAACTGAGAACACCTCAAAATATTTGTGTAATATGTGCAAATCATTAAATGACTAGCATATGCATCTAATCAAACTGCAACTTCTTCACTGAAAAGTTTCCATGACAGTTTTAACTTACAGTCTCGAATTTTGGATTCATTGATATTAATATTGATTGATAAAGTACATGAAACAGGCGAAAAAAATGAGTCTAGTGCATTAAGAGTCCAATTACATTATAAAATTTTCTATTTTCAATCAATTTCTCCACCAGATAATTTAGAGTCACTGTACCCTGGCGTCCCGTACTAGGGTTAAGACACAGGTAGTGGCTGAAAAGGCTTTGTTGGGGGCTCGAGCTTTATATCGCGGCTCTGAAACGGAGAAGCTGACTGTGTAGGAATGCTGTTGCATCAACAGGAACTTCGCTGGTATTAAGTTGCACACCATTTTAATCCATGCACACAATCACTACAAAATGCAAAAGTATAAGAGCGAAGCACTTGAAAATGGGAAAAAATGCCCGAAAAGCGCCTAACACAATTAAAACAGTAACTACGAAGTTGCTGGCAATGAAAAGGTGGAAGAGTAATATTGGGTAAGCATATTTTTGGAACGGCTTTTGTTTCCGCAAATAATCCTGCGTCATGGACCGATTTTCAGGTCAACTGGAATCAGATATTGGCGGGGATTCACCTCCAAGGCGGAGGCCCTTTAATCCTTGAGTAGTCGCGCGGGGAACATATGTCATCCAGTGATTTTCTTTTTGTATTGTTGTCGCCCGTACGGGTTTTCCACAGATATTAATTTGTATATCTTCGAGTTCCACTTAACAGTCAGTATTCCACCACTGTTGTTTGAATGTGGTTGTTGTTAGGGAGTGTAAAAATAAGTTTATGACAGTTGTCACCCACGTGATCAGTGGCGTTACCATTTCCGTTTTTATTTCGATTGGTAAGTTATTTACTTTACAGAGTATTGCATGGGAACGTATAAAGGCCCAAAGAAAAAAGAGATGTCAAGCACCACAGGTACCTAATGAGATCAAGAGGCGTAGACTTCCACTGCGTGGAATGGTGGAGACTGTAAACAGGCTGCAAAAGGAAAGAAGGGGAAAAAGAGGAAGGTGTTACGAGTGTGGAAGAGCACGGGACAAATCAACAACGAAGTGGTATGCTAGGCGTAATAAGTGAATATGCCCTGACCATTTAAGGAAAGTTTGTGTCAATTGTTTGGAGAGTGCGGACTGAAATAACACAAGTGTCAAAAAGTAATTATGGAAACATTAGTTTAACTGTTATATTACTTAGGCTAATATAAAAGTATTGCAGTGTAAGGTTCCCAAGCTACACTTATTATTCATTTTTACTGCAATATAAGTTCCCTTTTGTTTGTTTGCTTTTTTTTTACAATAATTTATACGTGGATATTATACTACATACACATCGTTCACTGACTGAATTCGACATCAATATGGCTGTATATATCCTATTTTGTTTCATAGTTGTTAAATTAACATCTGAAAACAATGATCGATGACAGCTGTCACCCACGCGACCTATGATGTGGCAGAAATTCGCCGATTACTGCAGGGTTAAAAAGGAGCGATCGTCGGGAATGTGAACTGGAGCCACATATTGGTAGGGATTCATCTCCAGGGCGGTGGCCCTTTAAAAAGGAGCGATGGTCGGGAGTGTGCGAGGAAAATGGCGAGATAAGGAAATGGCACGCGGGGCAACCGGTTTGGGAAAACGGAAAGACGCGTAGCGAGCGCGGAGATGGCACTAATTCCCACGACGCTGGGCGACTAACCTGGAAAGCGGCGTGGCGCGGCAGTTGTGCTCAACAAGTTAGACGAGCTGGCAACGCCGCGCGCCCCGCCAGCTGTCACGCCGCCAGGTGCTGCCACTGCGCCGGCCAATGAGCTCTCGCCCGTTACTCAACCACCAAACAATGCCTCCACGCCTTCAAATACAGGTAAATACGGCCGTGGCGGCGCCGACTTGGCCGGATCTGCCTCTTTTTCCCGTCCGCAAAAAAGGAAAGCCCGAAGACGGGCAGCTGGTCCTAAGTGAGCAGAAACAAATAGCACACGGCAGCGTACTCACACCCACGCTTTTTTACGAGTCAGTGCTGCACGGCAATAGGACTACCTTCCTCTCCCAATTCGTCCAGGAACGGACTAAAGAAAAAATATACTGTCCTATGCTCTTTAAATCAACATACCCCTGTTTTTGTTCAACTTGCATCCCAATATCCGTCGCTATCGGTTTCTCTCCCCCCATTCTTCCTCATCGTATTCTATTTCTCTTTTTCTCACCTGTCATCTGTCGTTCGCACTGTATGTCCACACGAGGCGAGCCGCCGTTCTTCTATATGTGACGCTTTCTTGAGTCTGGCTCATTTTCCAAATCGTTGTATCTGTTACGTAGCCTGGCCGAGATATTCTACACATTCTTCTCAGAAAAGAATGTTCAAATGTGTGTGTGAAATCTTATGGGACTTAACTGCAAAGGTCATCAGTCCCTAAGCTTAGACACTACTTAACCTAAATTATCCTAAGGACAAACACCCATGCCCGAGGGAGGACTCGAACCTCCGCCGGGACCAGCCGCACAGTCCATGACTGCAGCGCCTAAGACCTCTCGGATAATCCCACTCGGCATTTTTCTCAGATAGTAGACTTCTATAACTCTCAATTTGTTTTCATTTTTCCCGTAAGCTCCCGCCGTTCGCATCCATAGGACGTTACGGGCTCTACAATATTTCTATAAACTATCTCATTACTTTCCAGCTTCTCTTACAAGAGGCGTCCCTCGAATAGAACAGAAATTTGTATTTAAGCATTTGTACACAAATCTGTCTCACATACCTAACCACGCCTTCGACGGTATGTGATTGGTGCTCTTGGTTTTTACACAATAGCGTTTGCAATCTTGGAGGAGGGGGGAAGGGGTTACCATGCCAGTTCGGAAGTAGTTGACATGTGTAGTATAAGTGTTTTGGTACTGTCATACATATGCAGCAAAAATGAACGAAATCATAAATGTTTGGAACGGTTTAAATGTGGCATCCAAGTTAAGATATATGCAAGAAGGATTATAGATTCTATAAGGGCTCTCTGCAGTAACTTCGACACTAAATTAGGAAACAGAATTTTCGTAATAGAAATGCATTCCATTGTTTATAAACAGCTGTCTCTCGAGTGTATAGAGGCATATCGATGGTAATGAAAAACCTCGTGACTCCATCTGCCTGTGAAAACTGTTAATTCCAGTAATTAGTAACTCCATTATCAAAGAAAGATCTGAAAGTGCATGGAATTTCTTAACCTGACAAAAACTAGGTTTTTGCTACATAGTTACACATGCAACAATGTTATCTCTATCACGTTATATATTTTTCAAGAAACCGTTTTTGCTTCTCCCGTACAAAAACGGAGTTACGATGTTTTCACTGCCTAACATTATTCAATATTCCTGGTAAGCGGCTGGGTGCAATACTCCCGCAAATGTTACTGAGTTCAAGAATGCGATTCATGTGGCATTTGATAGTTTTGAGAACTGTCCATATATTGCTTTCGCCAAATGTATTGTGGGTCTGCGTATTGTTTCAAGCATTTTGTTGAGGTACCTCATGTACATTTCTGAAGTTCAATAAAGGGCAAACTAAGAGTAACACAATCGAATGCTTTCACCATCCTAATCACAATGGCACGTAAAGCTTCTAACTACAAGTGGAGAACCGAATTCCCGTACGAGCCGGGAGACTTCCCTTGTTAGAATACCAAAACAGCGGGTTTAACAGCTTATAGACTGCGGCTTTCCCGTGGACTACACGTCGCTGTATCTCCCAATCACTTGTTCCATCTTCTGATAGGATGCTACCCAAATATTTAAATTTTTTACATGACTTGATATGCTGGCCTTCTGCTACTAAGTTTCCTCCGTTTTCTTCGCTGCACAGGTATTCTGTGTTTTGAAATTTTATTTTCAATCCCCATTTACTCTATTTTGCTAATAATTTTTGCAGCATAAAGCAGATATCATCCCCTTCACTGGCCACCGCTACATGTTCGTCTGCTAAGAACACGGTGCACAACTACTGATCATTTGTTAGCTGAATTCTTACTCCTGCACATTTCCTACTCCACAATCTAAGGCTTTTTGGATGTATATTGCTAGCAATGTAGGAGATAAGCAGCATGTCTGTTTTAATCTTTTGTAATTTTGAAAGGCGGTGATGAAATTTTACTCCCCACTTTGATTACACAGTCTGCAAACTTGTAGAGATTGGATATACTTCTAACATCTCTCCCTTTAAGCTCACTCACGGTCAGGACTTGAAACAGTTTATCAGAAGCACTGTGTCATACACGTTCTCGGGATCTATGAACACTAAATGACTACTCAGATTCCTAAAGTATCTCTGCCATTAGATGTCTCAAAGTAAAAATGACGTCATTACACGATTGTCCCTTCAAGAATCCACTTTGGTCTTTTTTTCTGTGTAACATGCATGCATTAAACAATTTACTCAAAAATGTCCATAACATATTCGGTCCATATTCACTAATTTTTATTGGTATGTTTCCTGGTCCAGGAGATTATCCATTTCTTTCACAGATCATCCAACTTCTGCTGCAGTTACTGGGTATATACTTCCCATAGATAATTTTTTCTCGAAATCCAGTTCTATTCAAATTCTTCTCGGTATACATTTCAAACAGATAATTCTTTTCTTAAAACGATTTTCCCATTTTCTAATGCCAATAACTCTTATATCCATCCATTCCTTCACCTCTCATCTTAAACTGTTCACCGTTTTCTATGCTTCTGCTACCTTTGTACGCCCACAGAACTATCTCCTCACATCTATTTTCCACATCTCATTTTTTTCTGTTAATAATTTCTTTTTTAAACTCCCTGTTAATTTTCACACTCTTCTTTCTATCCTCTGTGCATTTCGTCCGCAGCCAACTATCTTAAAGAAAGACATATTTATCTGCATCATCAGCTGCTGATTATGTATATAGACGTCTTTCATTAAACGTATTACGGCTGTAGAGCACCACGTTGCAAAAATATTTCACAATATTGTTGAATATGGCGAAATTCAGAGCGCAGTTGGGGGGACAGGAACTGCGCACCTCAGAGAAGGTCGAAGAAAGGTCTGCTAATCTCGCTGCCCGAATTCCGCACCTTGCACTTCCGGTAGACGAGCGCATACACATATTGAGCAGGCGAGTCCCCTGCGCTTTGAAGAACGACCAACGCCAGGGTTTTCACTCTCATTTGAACTCTGTTCGATTCGACTCACCCAAACATTTCCATTTTTTTGTGAGTAACTTGAGAAGATTACAGACAGACTATTACACTCAGCTAAATATGGTGGTTTCATACAAAAAACTAATGAAATCCGCAGAAAGACAAGCATTTACCCAGAACAAAAGTGTGCAATCTCAAAATGGTAAAATTGACAGATTACTTTTCTTAAAGTATGTTTCGTGCAAAGCTTCAGCATTATCGCTAGTTTCCGAATAAAAACTGAAGCTCGTTTCGTGCTTTCTTTTCTTTAAAAGTTTTTCCATGTGCTAGCTACGCTATTTATAATTATAATTTACTTTTTTTTAGTTTTCCAATAAAAACATGACAGCACTCTTTAGCTTAAAATTGTTACACTCGCAGAATATGGCTTACTGACCTGTGACGAGGAGTGGGCACAAGTACATCAAATGTCAGTCGAAAGAGTTTCGAGACTGGATAAATAAAAAAATAGAGAAATGTTAAGATGTTGATTTAATACTTCCGTTTGCCCTACATCGTCCCCCCCCCCCCCCCCCGACTTAAGTACAACGCACAGAACGTTCATACTACCATACGAAACTGTCATTTAAGTCCCTCTTCGGAATGTTGTTCAGCTCGTGCTTCAGTTTGACTTCCCGTCAAAAGTGTTGATCCCTCATGTGAATTTCTGCGCTGTGTCTTTTAGTGGCAGTTTCGTACTGATAACACTAAGTCTCGTAACCCGTACTGCTTTTTTTCTAAAATAGAAATGTCCTCGTTTTGCATTTCAGTCAAGTCGCGCCAGGTGTCTACGCGTTGTTGTTTTTGGTCACGCCGGCCGATGTGGCCGAGCGGTTCTAGGCGCTTCAGTCCGGAACCGCGCCACCGCTACGGTCGCAGGTTCGAATTCTGCCTCGGGCTTGGGTGTGTGTGATGTCCTTAGGTTAGTTAGGTTTAATAGTTCTAAGTTCTAGAGGACTGATGACCTCAGAAGTTAAGTCCCATACTGCTTAGAGCTATTTGAACCATTTTTTTTTTTTTTTTTTTTTTGGTAGAGAATACAATTTAACTTGAACGTGTTTCTCTTTTAGATTTTGTTTTGTTACTTTTAAGACATGTTAGCGTATCTGTTTTCGCTTTTCAAACACCACTAGAAAACAAAATTCAGATAAAAAAACGCGCATCTACTGATCATGTTTAAACTGCATTGTTACGTGTATGGAGCACGTAAAAAATCTCTCTCCTGCACCTCTGATCATGACATCTTCCATCAGATCACGCAGAACACGGTAGAATAAGAAAGCAGCATTGCCGTATAGTTAACGTAACATATGGTGTCACATAAATGGAAAGGAGAAAAAAAAGGAAATATTACATACAATCCTGGAGCATGTGTTGTCCTTCTAAAGAGCTGTGCAGTCGGTGACAGAATTCGCGAGACCTCTCACCTTAACGTTATGCTCAACTGCACAGCTCTGCTGTCTGTTAACGCAGCATAACATGCAAGGAGACGAAGATGCGTGAAGTTGAAAAACCATCCGAACAGTGCCAGACTGTTTTATATAACATGGGAGAATACTGCTGCTGATTAATTTATCTCTAATATTTATCTGCTGTGTTCAACAAATTCCCGAAAAAAAACTCTATTTAGTGTGCACTGTACCAATACAAATGAATTACAACTAATCATGGTAACGTTACGAAAAAAGTCTTTTTTACTAAAACAGGGTACCCCAAATGGTCACGAATTAGCAGGGTAATACGCACTTGCGCTCACCTGTCCCAGTGATGACTAAGACAGATAATTCGCAAGGTAAATGGCGAATTAAGCTGCAGTTTCTGTTGAAATGAACTTTCTGGACTCAAAAACAGATATTTGCTACCTCTATGTCACCCTTTAATTGAGAATAATTCAGAATATTTCTTCTACATGACAATAAAATGTCGGGTGTTTTTACCGTGATTATAATGATACCATCCAGGAAGTAACTTGCCGGTCACAAAGTTGCCAAATGTATTCTACAATGTTGTCAGGTCTCCGTTACACCAGCGACGGTCGAAATAAGTTTGCTGAGGCGATGTGTTTCTTCAGCTGGTTGGCACTGTGGGAAGACTGTCCTTCATAGACGCAGTCTCCCGGCTGTCCCTGCACTGACTGGGAGCAGAAATACTTAGTATAGCCCAATGAATTTTATTCATATTTCTGTAACTATGATTTGGGTCTAAAGCGTAGTTACGAATAATATCCAGATGCACTGGCTACAACTCGAATGTCATAACTAAACAGCAGGGAAAATTATTTGGGATGTTCTCTTCTTCAGCAGCTGTCTTAGTTATTTTTGTTTTTCAGCCTTAAGAAAATTGCAAACTAAAAGACTTATTCGCGGGAACCGATTCGCTTTTTTTTAGCATCACCAAACGCTATTAACGTTATCAGCTTTGATTCCGTTGGGAAGCAGTTGTCCTAGCGACGGTATTTAATTTCAAATGGTACATGATACAGCGATCAGTTGCGAATAATATTTATTACATATCCAGATTTCGGCCACTGTGTGACCATCTTCGGTGCAATAAATGTATGTTAAAACATTATAAACCACTTGTAGCTGCAGACGTCTTTCACATAAATAGTCTAGTTGGGAATACGTGCAGATATAAGATGTTTTAATGTTTTAATTTACATTTAATGCACTGAAGATGGCCACATAGTGACCGAGATCTGGATACGCAATAAACATTATTTGCGACTGATTGTTGTACCCTAAACTACTTGTTATTAACATTGTACGTAAATAACATTCACATTTTAATATTACATACTTCAAAATAGCTTTCCTTATGCTTGCATTGGCACCACCCTAATACATAATAACTCAAATGAAAAGACAACATAATTCTGTTTGTGGTTGTTCGCGTTTGGTAATCAAATTTCATACGCTGCGGATTACAAAGTTTCAATTCACAAAAACAAACCGTTTAAGGGAATTTTTCATAATGACAGAATTATAGAACTCAAACGATGTGTAGATAATTAGTCAAGAGAATCATTGCAGTGCAAGTTCGATTGAATGTGAAATAAGGGACAAAATTTTCATTCATTCTATAAAAACCAAACAGGTGAAAAGCATCTTCTACTCATAACGATTACAATATAACTGTTGCTGACGCTTTGCCTATAACAGCGAAAAGAGCCTGATGAATGAGCTTCTCAGTTTTCAGACCGCTTAAGACAGACAGGAACCAAGGAAACTAAAAGAGGAGGTTAACCTAAGTGAGCGCGGGACCGGATTTCTATGCAGTATTACGCAGTTGGCGCATTTTGCTCGTACTTTCTTTCCGGGTTCTTTCAGACTAACGACCGGTCTAGACCAGGTGTAGTCAACCTCTTTTACCTACCGCCACCTTGTGTATGTCAGTTAGTATTAAAATTTTCTAACCACCCACTGGTTCCACACTAATAGTGGTTTATAAAGTAGTGAAGCAACTTTATTTTATGAAATTTATACGGCATTGTTACAATAAGGTATAAGCATATAATAATAATTACTTACCAAATACTTAATGTCAAAATTTTATTGAAACTTAAATTTTTTTCTCTTAATCCATACCGCCTACCGTCTATACTACCACAGCTCTACACTATCGTTTAATTGTTAAATCCGACTGCTGCTTTAAATATTACGGCTCTTGTGACCGGATCTGACTCAGTGGACAACGATAGCTATGATTTCATTTCATCATATAGACTACTGGAAAGGCTTAATAAAGCTTTTATGGTAGATCCTGCACACATCAACTTGTTTCCTGATACAAATGCTCATCAGCTCTTGGTTAAGTAAAAAATTGAGTTTCACATAAATACGGTAAAATCAGGCCAACTCATTCTTTACATCACGATGAAATAACATGAAGAAGTTCAGCACTGGTAAGGCAACGACTTTATATAAAATTATGTTCATGAAATAAATTACACATTTCGAGCTGAAACCTAAATAATTTCTTCCGTATATTTCAATTTTCAAGTCGATCTTGCACAGCTAAAACCGTCAAATACGTGTAACTAAGGATCTTTTACGGTCGTTTTAAACACTTTGGTATCTAAAGGTCGCAGTGGGAAGACTCCCCCACCTGATACTATCGTCACCCTAGTCCGGGTGCGATGCAATTCCCAACAAGCACCATACAATTTCATCGAAAGGCTCAGCAATGATATAGTTTCGGGAACAGTCAAAATGAGATAATGAAGAAGTACACAAATCACAGGAAATGAAACATGTCAGTTTCCACTGACAGCAATTGATTATTTGTAAATGAATGAAAGTACTCGAGTGATTCTGTTTCAAACAGGCAGTCCGGCTTTTAGGGCAAGGTGTCTCGCCAAACACAACTTCGAGTCCGGTTTTTCTATTTTTTCGACCTGGTAACCCTAGGTGCAGCAGCGTCATTAATGTCAAGAAGTTTTCGAATTCAAATTCTCAGCAGCGCGGTTAGAGGCGCCACGCCACGAAATGCGCGGCCACTCCCGCCGGAGGTTTGAGTCATCCCTCGGGCATGGGTGTGTGTGTTGTCCTTAGTGTAAGTAAGTTTTAGTAGTGTGTAAGTCTGCGGACCGATGACCTCAGCAGTTTGGTCCTTTAGCAGTTCACGCGCACACATTTTCAAATGCACCAACGCATGGTGCGATTCATTCACGGGGAAACACAAGAGTTCGGCATCGTCGTGTCACCAAATACATCAGCATCTACGTAAAGCTTACGTTTGACGAACAGCAAGATTCTTTCAATTTCAAACTTTCACTATATTTCCCAAATTCAACACTGATTTCATTATAAGTATGGATAAAACAGACTGTATTATATCTCTGGTAAGAGAATGTTATTATTTTAACATGAGAAAAAAAATAGAAGTAGCTGTCGGCCAAATGAAACAAAGTTTCCGACCTTATGTAAAAATGGAGCCGTTTTTATACACTACTGAATCGTGGGATGGGCAAAGTTATCCCGGCTTATACGATGGCCTGGTTGTCGCTGATATCAGATTACCTACCTGTTCATTAAAAGTAATTCCGCCGAAGAGTGCGCCGTTCTGTCAACCCTGCTATGCACACTATTACTGCCAGGTGAAAAATAACATTCACCCATTACCGAAGTGCCCCGTTCTCATCGCACAGCAAGTAGAAATGACAAGTATAAGCGACGCAATTAATAAAATACACGCCTGGATCAATAATCAATTGCGGGCTCTAGCGGTCGAGAAAATGCTTTGATGTGCTTGGTTTCCCGAGAAATTATCGCCAGAAGTATTAAGGCAGCGTTAACGAGGTTGCTTTCCCTAATTATTTTCAACACTAAACTACGTCACTGTGGCACATACGCCTTCCCACGTTGCTCGTGGGGTTCTGACTTTCTATGTGCTGAATGCTTTTATCGTATGTATCACCCTGTGGCATGCACAAATTGAAAGCCTAGAATTTATGTCTTTCTAACAAGGTCGTGAAAGACTTGTGATGATAAAGTCTATTTTAATAAGATTTTAAATGCTTATTTCTTATCCCAACTGATGCACAATTGTCGAAGTCACACACATCCGCCGGAAAAAAAGCTTGGCTTTGAATACGGGCCACAAAATTTCGAAACTGTCCTCGTAGCAGCAGCGCTACCGACTTTCTTGTTTTAATGCTGCGCACGCTAACTGATGGAGTAGCGTCAAAAGGTTGACTGTCATTTTCGCGAAAATTACTGAGTGTGGGCACTTAATACAAAATAAGTGTCCATTTATTTTCGTCCTTCTTTCGCCATGTGAATTTTCGACTGTGCCAGCGACCTATGTCGAATTCCCCTTGTAAGATACAGTTTAGGGAAACTGCTGCTGTAACTGCACCCCTGCGAATGGAACATGGCGTTCGTTCAGTATTTCCACAGAAGAAACATGGCTCCGCCAATGCCTACGGATCCCAAATTTCGGTCTTGAGAAACTAATACGCTATCGAAATTAATCACGGCGTCCTGCGTCCCTCAGGACTGCTACGATGATACTAGACTTGTTAAAGTTAAGATTAAAGCGCTTTGATACTGAGGAAACTAACATGTTTCATTTCACGTGAATTGTGGATTTTTTATTATCTTTTTTTTAACGCTCTTCCTGAAGGTATATCATTGCTGAGCTTTTCGAAGAAACTTTAGGATGCTAGTTGGGGATAGTGACGCACTGGGACTAGAGTGGCGATAGCACCGCTTGGGAAATCGCACCACGACATCGAGTTACCAAAGTATTTAAAACGACTCGAAGAGATCTTCAGTTATGCGTATTTGGCGTTTGTTAGCTGTGTATGGGCAATTTGAAAATGGAAATACTTACACAAGAAATGGTTTAGGTTTCATCTCGAAATGTTTCAATTACTTCAGCAACTTCATTTCATCTAAATCCGTTGCCTTCCCAATGCTTAACTTTATCATGTTATTCCACAGTGATGTAAAGAGTAAGTTGTCTAGTCTTCATGACTATTTGTCCTGGTTTTACTTAATTTATGTGCACTTCAACTTTTTGGTTAAGCATGAACCGATGAGCAAATATATCAGGAGCCAAGTTAATGGCGCATTTCACTTTTATTGACAATGCATCACCAACAGTTATATTGTAGTCTTTAAGAGGAGACGACACTTTTCGTCTCTTTTGTTTTTATATAACGTCAGTTTTGCTTATGAATGACATATTCTACACATTACTGAAGGCAATTTTCTTTCCTTGTTTCACAGTGTCATCACAACTGCATCTCCTTTCGTAATATGAGAAGCAAGAGTCAAACTTGCACAGCAATAATTCACTTAATAATTATCTTCGCGGCTTTTGAGTCCTATTTTTCAGTCATAACGAAAAACTCCCTTTCACAGTTTGCTTTTGTGATCTGAAAGTATATGTTATTCGGGGCTAATGAAATCTGATTATAAACGGCAAACATCCACAAACAGTTTTGTGTTGTCTTTTCATTTTTGTTATTATGTATTGGAGGTTGTGCCAATGCAAGCATTCATACAAAAATGTGTTCTGAAGTATATAGTATTAAAATGAAAGTTATTTACTCATACTGTTATAGCGTCTGCTGATGCAAAAAAAAAAGGGGGAATCGCTTCCAGTGGATAAGTTTTTTAGTTTGCCGTATGATTAAGGCATAATAGCAAAAATAACCACGACAGCTGTTGAAAAAGAGAACCGCCCAAATAATTTTCCCTTCGCCTTTATTTATGGTGTTCGAGATCCAGTATATGTAAGGACGCTGTAGCCCGCATCTCGTGGTCGTGCGGTAGCGTTCTCGCTTCCCACGCCCGGGTTCCCGGGTTCGATTCCCGGCGGGGTCAGGGATTTTCTCTGCCTCGTGATGGCTGGGTGGTTTGTGCTGTCCTTAGGTTAGTTAGGTTTAAGTAGTTCTAAGTTCTAGGGGACTTATGACCACAGCAGTTGAGTCCCATAGTGCTCAGAGCCATTTGAACCATTTTTTAAGGACGCTGTAGACCTAAATTATAATTACAGGAATGCGAATAAGACTCATTGGCCTGTACTAGTTATTTCTGCTCCCAGTCGATGCCGTGGCAGCCGGAGATGGCCAAATGGTTCAAATGGCTCTGAGCACTATGGGACTTACCATCTATGGTCATCAGTCCCCTAGAACTTAGAACTACTTAAACCTAACTAACCTAAGGACAGCACACAACACCCAGTCATCACGAGGCAGAGAAAATCCCTGACCCCGCCGGGAATCGAACCCGGGAACCCGGGCGTGCGAAGCGAGAACGCTACCGCACGACCACGAGCTGCGGACCGGAGATGGCCAGCCAGCTAAAGAAATACATCGACTGAGCAAACTTATTCGGCCTCTCTCTAGTCTAACTGAGAATTGGCAACATTGTAGAATACGCTTGGCGATTTACTTCCTGTATTGTATCAGACATTCACTCGACATTTTCTTGTCATTTAGATTAAATATTCCTAATTACTCTCACTTAAGGGATTTTTTAGTTCAGAAAGCTCGTTTCAACAGAAACGGCAGCTTTCCATTTATGTTACGATTTCTCTGCCGTAGCCATCATTGGGACAACAACGGAGCGCTGTTTGGCGCAGTAGTATGATAGCTTAACGGGAAAGTGTTCACCCTTCAGGCGTTTAGTTCTAATCTCGCTGGAGACAAGATTTTTACTTCCTCTGTGAAAGGACCAATAGCACACAGATCGACAGTCAGAAAAAGAAATCCTGAGATAACTTCACCCCCATAAAATTTGTCGCTCCCTTGATTCCGGACTCTGTAGATCTGAAGGTGAATAACTTGCTGAATTGCACACTTGTTAGTGCCTGGTTTTACTGTGTCTGTCAAATGCATTCACTTAATTGTGGCACTGAATAATTTGTTCACTGGATCTACCCCTACCGCTACTTTTGCATACTTCCGTGGTAGTCCTGCAACGCTATTTCAGTATGACAGTGGACTGAACGCAGACACAGACTGTTTCGAAGCAGAAAGTGCCTATCATCCTGCTAATTCGGACTATTTGGGGTAGCTTGTTTTAGCTAAAAACACTTTTTTCGTAACGTCATCATGATAAGTGTGATTCACTTGTGTTAGTGCAGTGCATACTAAACAGCTTTTTTCAGGAGTTTATTGAACACGGCAAATAAACATAAGAGATAAAGTAAACAGCAGCAATATAGTCTCCCACATAATCAAAAACAGTCTCACAATGTTCAGACAGTTTTTCGACGTCACGCCCGTAAACAGTCCGGTGTAGCACCTCCTCTCCTAGCATGATGGGCTGTGTTAGCGACAGTAAGGCTGTGCAGTTCAGCACACAGCATAACGATAACGCTAGCAGTCTCGCGATTTCTGTCGCCGACTGTACCTTCAAATCCTTCCGCTCGGCAGAATTTCTGCAACACTCAAATACTTATGAGGTAGGAACATGGTAGATAAATGACAGCAAGTGGTACTCAGTGCTATAAGAATGAGGTTTATTTTAGAACCTGAAGCCTTCCTGGTATCAGTTCCATATTATTTGTAGAATTTTAATGTGTGCATGGTC
Source organism: Schistocerca nitens (assembly GCF_023898315.1). Taxonomy (NCBI): domain Eukaryota; kingdom Metazoa; phylum Arthropoda; class Insecta; order Orthoptera; family Acrididae; genus Schistocerca; species Schistocerca nitens. The sequence goes on from NC_064616.1 coordinate 272,336,694, forward strand.
TCGCCCACCATTTCATCACGTTATTTGCCAAGTTCAAGAAAATACATCTGTCTTTCATAACGCGGGAACTGAACAGTGTAAAAGACCAGATGGAACATAAAGCTGCTCGTAAGTGTAGTTCAAAAAATGGTTCAAATGGCTCTGAGCACTATGCGACTTAACTTCTGAGGTCATCAGTCGCCTAGAACTTAGAACTAATTGAACCTAACTAACCTAAGGACATCACACACATCCATGCCCGAGGCAGGATTCGAACCTGCGACCGTAGCGGTCGCTCGGCTCCAGACTGTAGCGCCTAGAACCGCACGGCCACTCCGGCCGGCTTAGTTAGGTTTAAGTAGTTCTAAGTTCTAGGGGACTGATGACCTCAGAAGTTAAGTCCCATAGTGCTCAGAGCCATTTGAACCATTTTGTTAGAGGTTGCGAAAAATAACCATTGCTATTGATTCTGGAGTTGGTACGCTGTTGTGAAGAAATGTGTTTCTCAAGATTCCGTATTCGAAAGCCATACAACTTTTTTTGTGTTTCTAAGACTCGAAGATAGTGAAAATGTGTCGGTCACCTCTACATATGCTGTCTTCAAGTTGGATGAAAAGGAGGAGGACAGTTTAACATACTGTTTGCATACCGAAAACATCAGCGGCCCGGCTCTATCTGAACTGCTCGAGGGTGCAAGGCACTGCCCTGGTGTGTTTGGAAGAACCATCCAGGCACTTTGGAGGATTTAGAAAAACCACAGAAAACTTGTCATCGGGGTCTAGGGAGAATTATATCCCGCTCCTCTCGAATGCGAATCTGTGGTATTAAAATCGGCAACATCTTGCATACTAAAGTATTTGAGTTTTGTAGATTGAATTCATTTTAGGTTAGGCTTCACCGTGGTTGTTATTGATATCGAATGAAACAACAAATTTTCTGTTACCAGTGACTGGTAACAGCAGTCTTGTTGTCGCATTCGAGCTCAAATTCAGTTTGCACTCTACAGTTGGAATGTAATCCAAATAATGATTATGATAAAAATAACTGCACATGTTAACAATGAGACATAAAGGAAAGTTCTACCCGTTGCTGTTATAGCCTTCATACTGCTAAATGCTCTCAATCGGGTTATCACATGAGTGATAAGGTAATCGTCGCTCACAATAGCTGCTTGCTATCTGCATTTAACACCCTTTTTCCCCGTTAACAGTCGATCATATTCTTAGTAGAGCCTCTACAATCACACTGAACCACGATGTATGTTTACGGTGCTGATTACGATCTTTAACAACACGTCCCTCAATCTATATGGAGCAGTCAAATGAAAACGAGAGACGGACAGAAAAAAGTACGTGAACTGTTTATTATTTAAAAAGTAATCACCCTAATTGTTAATGCGTTTATTCTACTGTCAGACGAGACGGTCACAGTGCCTCCAGGGAAAAATGTTTGTCACTGCCTATGGAATCATATCTTTCTTTAGGCCTCCAAAAACATGGAAATCGCAAGGGGAGCGAGAGGAATTGTATGGAGGGTGTGTGAACGCTTCCCAGCGAAACTTCTTCTGCGTACTAAAAATAACCTCGGCAACATGTGGAGCCAGGAAGAAAGAAATTCTTGGCGGTCGATTTGCTTCAGACGAAGAGGTGCATGTCTGTGTACACTCATGCTACCGTGGGCCACTGCAAATTTTTTTTTTGTGGAGACATTGGCCATCTTGTCTGACGGTGAGATACATGTATTAACAGTTATGGCGATTACTTTTGAAATAATGAACAGTTGACTTACTTTTTCCATCTGTCTCGTGTCAATATGACTGCCTCATGTAAATCAGACATATACAGTTATAAGAGTCGAGGGGCAAGAAAGGGAAGCAGTGGTTGGGAAGGGAGTGACACATGGTTGTAGCCTATCCCCGATGTTATTCAAGCTGTATATTGAGCAAGCAGTAACGGAAACAAAAGAAAAATTCAGAGCAGGAATTAAAATCTATGGAGAAGAAATAAAAACTTCCGAGGTTCGCCGATGACATTATAATTCTGTCAGAGGCATCAAAGGACCTGGAAAAGCAGTTGAACGGAATCGACAGTGTCTTGAAAGGAGGGTATAAGATGAACATCAACAAAAGCAAAACGAGGATAATGGAATGTAGTCGAATTACATCAGGTGATCCTGAGGGAATTAGATTAGGAAATGAGACACTTGAAGTTGTAAATGAGTTTTGCTATTTGGGGAGCAAACTAACTAATGATGGTCGAAGTAGAGAGGATATAAAAAGTAGACTGCCAATTGCATGGAAAGCGTTTCTGAAGAAGAGAAATTTGTTAACATTGAGTGTAGATTTAAGTGTCAGGAAGTTGTTTCTGAAAGTATCTGCATGGAGTGTAGCCATGTATGGAAGTGAAACGTGGACGATAAATAGTTTAGACAAGAAGAGAATAGAAGCTTGCGAAATGTGGTGCTATAGAGGAATGGTTAAGATTAGATGGGTAGATCACATAATTAACGAGGAGGTACTGAACAGAACTGGGGAGAAGAGAAATTTGTGGCACAGCTTGACTAGAAGAAGGGATCGGTTGGTAGGACGTGTTCTGAGGCATCAAGGGATCACCAATTTACTATTGGAGGGCAGCGTGGAGGGTAAAAATCGTAGAGGGAGACCAAGAGATGAATACATTAAGCAGATTCAGAAGGATGGAGGTTGCAGTATGTACTGGGAGATGAAGAAGATTGCACAGGATAGAATAGCATGGAGAGCTGCATCAAACCAGTCTCTGGACCTAAGACCACAACAACAAACAACAAGTCGTCGCAAGAGTAATGGTCAATATTCAGGAATATGTCGGGGACGAACATTCGAAGTAAAATTTCTAATAAATAAGGGCTCTAAAATTCATATCTTAAGAGCTGTGAGCATTTGTTCAGTAGAAGGGATGTGTTTCACAGCAGCGAAGGTGAACAAGTCATCATAGCTCTTAAGGTTTGCATTTTAGAGCCGATGTTTACTGTGGCTTTTTGCTTCGAATGATCGTTCCTGTCATATGCATGGTTATGGAACACGCCTCCTGGGACACCCTGTACAGAATGAGGGTTCCATAAAGAGATATGGATGACAAACAATTAACCCCAGTGCTCATCATATCGTCAATCTACACGGTGCGGACACGATGGATTTATTATTAATAATAAAAATAATAATGGAGCATTTGTTTACGTACCACAGCCATCTTAATACACTGATGTACAAAACGTAAGGACAAAAGTGAGTTTTGCAACATTTGTCAGTGCTAAGTTACATAGGTCGCTGAAACGTACCATACGGTGCATATAAAGAATTGCTACAGTATAGAACAGAAGATAACTCAAAGAAATACGCAATGAGACAAATACAAATTACACTTTTATTCAAAGATAAGAATGATACTGAAGAAACGGCGATTCATGATGGTCTCCTGGACTTGCAAAAGGCGGTACACGGTTCTTAATAGGGTACGTGATCACCAAAAGCTGCAAAGTGTTCCTACTCTTGACAGAACTTTGGTAAGGAGCTCTTGTGGAAGGACATTTCATTTCATTAAAATGGTTCAAATGGCTCTACGCACTATGGGGCTTAACACCCGAGGTCATCAGTCCCCTAGACTTAGAACTACTTAAACTTAAGTAACCTAAGGCTCCGTGAAGAATGGGCTGCCATACCCCAAGAAACCTTCCAGCACCTGATTGAACGAATGCCTTCGAGAGTGGAAGCTGTCATCAAGACTAATGGTGGGCCAACACCATATTGAATTCCAGCATTACCGATGGAGGGCGGCACGAACTTGTAAGTCATTTTCAGCCAGGTGTCCGGATACTTTTGACCACATAGTGTATGTTACTTGGCAGTGACACGTCATGCGAAAGTTACTTTCATCCCTAAGTTTGGCACAGCAGTCTAGTATGGGTGTCTCAGCCACCATATCTTTAAACACGATCAGTTAAAGTTATATTTAGTCGTTTCAGTCGACTTCCACATCTTTTCTCTCGTAATTCTCTCTCTCATTCTCTATCTCTATCTCTATGAGGAATATTTACGGGGTACCTACGATTTACAAATGCCCTAAGGGCTGGAGCTGTGGTCTAATTGTTTTATTTCAAGACAAAAACGGGGAGATAAGGCATGAAATAAAATGTCACGTAGTTAGTGTCTCCCGTCGGGTATACCGGTCGCCTGGTGAAAGTGTTTTGAGTTGTCACCACTTCGGCGACTTGCGTGTCGATGGGGATGAAATGATGATGAAGACAACACAACATCCAGTCCCATCCCAGCCGGGAACCGAACGCGGGCCCATTTGCATGGCATTCCGCCGCGATAACCACTATATTTTTGCATTTCGTTCGTTATTGTTCGTTGTGTTTGGTCGCAAGCGGACGTAACATGACAGCCGTTGAAGTTCGTTGTTGACCCCTTCACTTAGTTTTTTTTGTTACAGAAACCAGCCAGCTCTATAACCGAACACGCGGAGCTACCGTGCCGGCAACCACTCAGCTATCGAGGCGGACAGGTAAGATATACAAACGATGGAACTATCAGTTTCCTCTCTGTAGTCCACAAGATGTTCACTAAAATTAACACCAACCGCATAGAAAAATAGATTATAATCAGAAAAAAGGACAAGTTGGGTTTAGAAGAGGGTGAAGCACAATGGATCATTTGCAAGTAGTGAATGAAATTACAGACTCGAGCAGTGAGCATAAACTACCACTTTGTATCGGATATATACATTCTGAGGAAACGTTTGACTCAATGGCGACAAAATCTGATGTAAAGCTCTAGAATATCGGGCCTTAACCTACGTTAGTATACTGAAAAATACACACTGAGGAGCTAACATTTCGAACACTGCCCGCCCGAGATTGAATGCCGGGTGATGAGAACGCGGGCACGCGACGCTTAAGGGAAGTATACAAGTCGAGCACAGACGAACGGTAAGTCACTCGGGTGAATACAAGGGCCGAAACGGGGAAATACTCCGACATACGCGACTGTGGCAAAGGGCAGGTTGTTATGGTCCGGCGCTGCAGGCTAGAATGTATTGGACGACGATGCCCCATCGTCGGTAAAGCAGATGCCAGACTGAGATTCATAGGAAGAAACCTAAGGAAATGCAATCCGAAAAGAAAGGAAGTAGGTTACAGTACGCTTGTTCGCCCACTGCTTGAATACTGCTCAGCAGTGTGGGATCCGTACCAGGTAGGGTTGATAGAAGAGATAGAGAAGATCAAAATGGTTCAAATGGCTCTGAGCACTATGGGACTTAACTTCTGAGGTCATCAGTCCCCTAGAACTTAGAACTACTTAAACCGAACTAACCTAAGGACATCACACACATCCATGCCCGAGGCAGGATTCGAACCTGCGGCCGTAGCGGTTGCGCGGTTCCAGACTGTAGCGCCTAGAACCGCTCGGCCACTCCGGCCGGCGGCAGCATACACACAATGACAGTACACAAAAGAGTGAATAGTAAAATATATTACTCAACTTTGATAACGCTCGTGACGGCAAATGTAGAATGCAGATTTAGCCCATCTGTCCTGCAGTTCCATGAACACAAACTAAATAATGTTCTCTGAACTAAAGTCGTAAGAATACTAATCTTCTGTCTCAATGTACTAAAAAATGGCTCTAAGCACTATGGGACTTAACATCTCAGGTCATCAGTTCCCTAGACTTAGAACTACTTAAACCGAACTAACCTAAGGACATCACACACATCCATGCCCGAGGCAAGATTCAAACTTGCGAACGCAGCAGCAGCACGGTTCCGGACTGAAGCGCCTAGAACCGCTCGGCCACCGCGGCCGGCTCTCAATGTACTATTCGAAGAGCAGTTTCTGAAAGTACTCAGTTTAAATCATTACACAAGCGGCCACTGCCCATACACGATAATTGTATTCACTGTTCTGTTTCACCGAGCGAGGTGGCTCAGTGGTTAGCATTCGGGATAACGACGGTTCAAACCCGAGTCCGGTCATCCAGATTTAGGTTTCTCGTGATTTCCTTAAATTGCTCCCAGAAAATGTCGGAATGGTTCCTTTGAAACGGCAAGGCCGATTTCCTTCCGCATCCATGACGCAATCCGAGCTTGTGCTGCGTCTCTAATGACCTCGATGTCGACAGGACGTTATACCCAATATTCCTTCCTTCCACTTTTGTTTCTACGGAAGACTACCCATTGTCTGTCAGCCACTGTTCCTACCTCACTCGGCGATTTGAAGGCTTATGGTCATGCCGAAAGTTCTACAGGAACTTCCTGGCAGATCAAAACTGGTTCGCAGGAGAGCTTCTGTAAAGTTTGGAAGGTAGGAGACGAGGTACTGGCAGAAGTAAAGCTGTGAGGACGGAGCGTGAGTCGTGCTTGGGTAGCTCAGTTGGTAGAGCACTTGCCCGGGAAAGGCAAATGTCCCGAGATCGAGTCTCGGTTCGGCACACAGTTTTAATCTGCCAGGAAGTTTCATATCAGCGCACACTCCGCTGTAGAGTGAAAATTTCATTCTACAGGAACTCCCTAGGAAGACTCGGACTGACTTACAACTTGGCCGGCCGGTGTGGCCGTGCGGTTAAAGGCGCTTCAGTCTGGAACCGCGTGACCGCTACGGTCGCAGGTTCGAATCCTGCTTCGGGCGTGGATGTGTGTGATGTCCTTAGGTTAGTTAGGTTTAATTAGTTCTAAGTTCTAGGCGACTGATGACCTCAGAAGTTAAGTCGCATAGTGCTCAGAGCCATTTTGAACCACTTACAACTTGCAACTGACACCTTCTGCTCGTGAACGGTTACTTATGCGCGCGACATCCTTCTTGGTGGCGCTGCCACTCCAGGGGGCGTGATCTCGCGGGCAGCGAGGTCATGGGTTACGCATAGCAATGTTCCTGCTGCAGACGGACGTCCGAGGTACTTCTGGTACCAACTAGGTCTACTGATATAATTTCGTTACATCGATATTATTCCCAAAAAGGTCGATATATATCGGCTATACGTTCCCCCGATACATCGATATCAAAACAGCGATATCGAGTACCACAAACAACCGGCCCATAATTTACGAGAGCTGGACCTCCAGAAGCCTGCCAAGGACTTGTCGAATTCATGCCACGCAGAATCGCTGCTGTATTGCATTCCAAGGGAGAACTAACACGCTAATAATCGTTCGTTATCATGTTTTGGCTCCCTAGTGTAAACGTCGATTCGAAAGCTTCGATCAGACTTTAATCAAGATAGTGAAAATTCATGTATTGAAAAATGAGCCTAGCAAAGAGTGGCAAAATCACTAAAAATAACATCACCAGGCTTAAAGGGTGTTCTCAGGTCCTCAGACTGGGTAAACGGAGGAGAAATACTTAAAGAGCTAATAGAAGAACTTAATAATGGACGTTTGAAAATGAATTATAAAATGATTAATACGATGTAATTTTAAAAAAGTAACAATGAAGACATCGAAACCTACTCGAATTCGGGAGAACGACTAAATCATGCAACGGAAAACAGTTACTGGATGAAAAGTAGAACAAATAAGCAGAGACGCGATAATGGTCTTTAAAATGGAGACTGGCAATGGCAAGGAAAGCGTTTCTGAAGAAGAGAAATTTGTTAACATCAAGTATTGATTTAAGTGTCAGGAAGTCGTTTCTGAAAGTATTTGTATGGAATGTAGTCATGTATGGAAGTGAAACATGGACGATCAATAGTTTGGACAAGAAGAGAATAGAAGCTTTCGAAATGTGATGCTACAGAAGAATGCTTAAGATTAGATGGGTAGATCACATAACTAATGAGGAGGTATTGAATAGAATTGGAGAGAAGAAAAATTCGTGGCACAACTTGACTAGAACAATGGATCGGTTGGTAGGGCATATTCTGAGGCATCAAGGGATCACCAATATAGTATTTGGAGGGTAGCGTGGAGGGTAAAAATCGTAGATGGAGACCAAGAAATGAATACCGTACACTAAACAGATTCAGAAGGATGTAGGTTGCAGTAGGTACTGGGAGATGAAGGAGCTTGCACGGGATAGAGTAGCATGGAGAGCTGCATCAAACCAGTCTCTGGACTGAAGACCACAACAACAACAACAACAGTTTTGAAAAATAAGCTTCTGATGTGTCTAATGGAAAGTTTTAAGTTCGTCCGTACTGCCAGTTTCGTGGAACGGCGGTTAGACAGAAGCCATTCAAAAATTGTGAGTACCGCAGAGGACAACCGAGAGATATGTGTTGGAAATTGCTAAGACAGATACAAAACTCAACATAAGGGTCTGGGAACAGACTTCAGTGGAAGACGTAATTGTGGCTGTAACGAAAATGTAATGGTGGTGGGGCGGGCGAGCTACCAGACGAATGGACGGTAGATGGACCGAGAAAATGATCTGCTCGTTTCTAAGAAAGAAAAATAGACCGAGAAGATGTAGTACTTGAAAGCAGGTAGTTTTACATCTACATCTACATACATACTCCGCAATCCACCATACGGTGCGTGGCGGACGGTACCTCGTACAACTGGCATCTCTCCCTGTTCCACTCCCAAACCAAACCTACCAGTAACAAATCTAGCAGCCCGCCTCTGAATTGCTTCTATGTCCTCCCTCAATCCAACCTGATAGGGATCCCAAACGCTCGAGCAGTACTCAAGAATAGGTCGTATTAGTGTTTTATAAGCGGTCTCCTTTACAGATGAACCAAATCTTCCTAAAATTCTACCAATGAACCGAAGACGACCATCCGCCTTCCCCACAACTGCCATTACATGCTTGTCCCACTTCATATCGCTCTGCAATGTTACGCCCAAATATTTAATCGACGTGACTGTGTCAAGCGCTACACTACTAATGGAGTATTCAAACATTACAGGATTCTTTTTCCTATTCATCTGCATTAATTTACATTCATCTATATTTAGAGTTATCTGCCATTCTTTACACCAATCACAAATCCTGTCCAAGTCATCTTGTGTCCTCCTACAGTCACTCAACGACGACACCTTCCCGTACACCACAGCATTATCAGCAAACAGCCGCACATTGCTATCCACCCTATCCAAAAGCTCATTTATGTAGATAGAAAACAACAGCGGACCTACCACACTTCCCTGGGGCACTCCAGATGATACCCTCACCTCCGATGAACACTCACCATCGAGGACAACATACTGGGTTCTATTACTTAAGAAGTCTTCGAGCCACTCACATACTTGGGAACCAATCCCATATGCTCGTACCTTAGTTAGGAGTCTGAGATGGCAGTATCTAACAGGTAGGGGCAATATGGGTGCGTACGGGCAAAGATCTTAATGTGATTCACAACCCTGTGCAAAATAAGGAATTTTGTTTAACGTCACGACGACGCTGAGGTCATTAGCAACGCAGCACAGGCTCGGTTAGGGCATGATTCATACCGGAAATGGGTCGTGTCCTTTCTAAAGGATCCATCCCGGCATTCGTCTTAACCGATTTTAAGAAGACTGTAGAAAATCAAACTACAAAACTAAATTTGTAGTACCGGTTGGGAATTTGAACACAGATTCAACTGGGCGTGAGTGTCTTCAGCACTGTACCAACCTCATTCGGTAGCCACAACCGAGGCAAAACTCGAACTCAGCTTAGCGAAGCTGTGAAGCTATCCCTAGACCGGTATCGAATTACGTTATGCAAACGCAGCCATGAGATGGTACAATATCTTACAGTTCTAACTTGAAATCAATATTGTGGTTCCACTCGGAAATTATATATGGTCTCTGACATCTCACAACTACAGGAATGCATCTACTGTGGTGACACCAGGTTTCGTACTAGTAAGGATACTAGCGGTATCCCTTGTCGTCCTTAAAGAGTGGACACTGATGTTAAGACTGTTGCTACAGCAAGGCCACGGTCCATTCCTTTCGAGATGTTTCACTAAACGTGAGCTGTTGCATCTGACGGCCTTGTTGTAGCCACGACATTAAACCTTTACGACAGAAACAAGGACAGCCGATGAAGGCACTTGCAAGCGAGTCTCAGAAACTTCACACGTATCTGGGCAAGTTAAGAGTGTTAGGGATTTGTGGGAGAAAGGCAACTGCCTGTCGCTCCTCTACTTGCATTCGTTCCTTACATGGAAAAAGAGGCAACCGAGGTGTGCTGTTTGTTAAACGAGGTATAGAAGAAAATTTCCAACAATTATACCGGAAACTAACTTCCCGATTCCTCTTTGTCTGTAAATGACAACAAAGGTAACGGGACAGCGCTTGCTGTGTGCACGGTTGCCGCCGAGATAAAGCAAAAACATGTTTCATTATCCCTGTCAGACCAAGCTTCACTCCAGTTTTCTAGAGTATGGCTGCGAAAACAACACACAATGTCAGTTATAAATCAGTTTGAATGTGGTATTTTTTCTGTTCTGTACGAACTCCATTGCACATTCTGTGAAGTAGTTAAGAAATTACGTGCTCAACTATGCGGTTTTTGCCGTTTTGAGGCATTCGTACAAATACTATAATTTTTTCACTGCAGCCGACATAATTGTGTTGAGAGATTCAGCAACTATATAGACAGTTACGATAATTCTTATTTATTGCCCCGTCTCAGTTACGTATTTTGAATTAGATTACATGTTTCGATCACTCTGTATCATTTTCAGATCTAAGTAGTTGCGTCAGCAACCCGTCTTGTGCACTGAGAACCACATATCACAGCATCACTCTGATAATTATGCGGTTCTGAGTCGGCAAGACGGGTTGCTGGCGCACCTACTTAGATCTGAAGGTGATTCAGAGTGATCGAAACATGTAATCTAACTAATAATATGCAACTGAGATGGAACAATAAATGAGAATTATCTTTCTCCTGAGGAAACTGCATGAAATATAACTCTCGGCGAATACAAGGGGATAAAATCCTCATTTACCTGCACATTGTCACTTCGCGGCTGAGTGACATTCTGCAGCACGCGATGGTAACGTAATTTGGCTTGGCTCATTTCAAGGCAAATAAGGTGCATTGACAGCGCGCCATGGGGTGATTTTTCATAGGCGGACGGGGATTTAAATACCACTCATTCCGACTCAGAGTCCAGTGTCAGAAGCCAGAACAGTCTCCTTCAGTTATTACTATGGAAGAGCAAGCACTGATTCCACCGGATCTGTGTGTTCTTTTTAGAGCAAATGATGGGCGAAATTAAACGAATTAGACATATTACACGAAACCCGAATATGTAGGGCGGAGCTCAGGTATGAGGCAAACTCCTTGCTCAAAAATGGTTCAAAGCACTATGGGACTTAACATCTGAGGTCCATCAGTCCTCTATACTTAGAACTACTTAAACCTAACTAACCTAAGCACATCACACACAGCCATGCCCGAGGCAGGATTTGAACTTGCGACCGTAGCACCAGTGCGGTTCCGGACTGAAGCGCCTACAACCGCTCGGCCACATCGACCGGCAAACTCCTTGCAAATTCCAGTATAGTTGTTGATGAATGAGAACGTAAAACCGCATACACCACGGAAATGGAATCGTTGCCCAGGAAGTCTTTCTCATACATCATCGCTGACACCTTGAGATGCGCGAGGACTGGAATCGAATGACATGCAAGGCTTTCAGTTGAGGATGTAGGAAAAAATACAGTTACCGATGCTTCTTTCTGACACACTCTCAGTCCCTCGCAATATTTCACTCGCAAGACACCACGGACAACTGCGCCTTCAAGGGCTAGTATAATGGCAGAAACACATCCCGAGCAAAGAGGTTCAAAGTAACGAGGTATGTTGGGCTGGAATAAAACGTCAAAGTGGATGGGTAAGACCCATACGCGTGCGCCACTAGCCAAACCCAAATGTACATTACATTTGTTTTATCTCCGAAACCATTCGGGATACAACGTACGTCGATATGAAGTTCTTTGCTTGACATGACCGTGTCTGTCATATCCCTGAATATTGACCATTCCTCCTGGGACACCCTGTACATTGGGTACATGTTCTGTTTCCAAGGAAAGTCAAACAGCCTATTTGCGATGGTTATCATTTTGTGCATAACGTTTGTACCCTTAAATGATGTGAAAAATTACGACGTTCTTCCAGGAAATTACCCTAGATATATTGTCATTACGCTTCTTCTAATCATTACATCGCTTAATTTTATCTTGAGATTTCTTGCAAGGTCCCCTCCCAGCAGGCAGTATGCAGCTTTGTGACGTGCTGGTGACAATTTGAGACTTCTAGACCATCCTCCGAGTTCATGGTGCGCTGCATTATATTTCTCTCCCATAATCCATCTGCACTCACCGCTTACAACGAACAACACATCATCTGGAAATGCTATCAGTCCACTTATGTCACTGCTGCTATACGCAAAAGCGCCAAAGAAACTGGTATACGCACGCGTATTCAAAAACAGAGATACGTAAACTGGCAAAAGACAGCGCTGCGACCGGCAACACCTACATAGGACAACAAGTGTCTGGAGCAGTTGTTAGATCGGTTACTGCTGCTACAATGGCACGTTATCAAGATTTAAGTGAATTTGAACGTGGTGTTATAGTCGGCGCATGAGCGATAGGACACAGCATCTCCGAGGTAGTGATGACGTGGGGATTTTCCCGTACAAACATTTCACGAGTGTCACGTCAATATCAGGACACCAGTAAAACAGCAAATCACCGACATCACTGCGGCCGGATAATGATCCTGCAGACCAACGACGACTGAAGAGGATCGTTCAACGTGACAGAAGTGCAGCCCTTTCGCAAATTGCAGCAGATTTCAATGCTGGGCCATCAACAAGTGTCAGCGTGCGACCCATTCAACGAAACATCGTCGATATGGGCTTTCGGAGCCGAAGACCCACTCGTGTACCCTTGACTCCACGACACAAAGCTTTACGCCTCGCCAGGGCCCGTCAACACCGACATTGGACTGTCGATGACTGGAAATATGTTGCCTGGCCTGACGAGTCTCGTTTCAAATTGTATCAAGCGGATGGACGTGTAAAGGTATGGAGACAACCTCATGAATCCATGGAACCTGCATGTCAACAGCGGACTGTTCAAGCTGGTGGAGACTCAGTAATGGTGTGGAGCATTTGCAATTGGAGTGATGTGGGACCCCTGATACGTCTACATACGACTCTGACTGGTGATATGCACGTAAGCATCCTGTCTGATCACATGCATCCATTCACGTCGATTGTGCATTCCGACGGACTTCGGAAATTCCAAGAGGACAATGCGACAAATCCAGAATTGCTACAGAGTGGCTCCAGGAACGCTCTTCTGAGTTTAAACACTTCCGCTGGCCACCAAACTCCCGACACATGAAGATTATTGAGCATATCTGACATGCCTTGCAACGTGCTTTTCAGAAAAAATCTCCATCAGTCGTAATCTTACAGATTTATGGACAGCCCTGAAGGATTCATGGTGTCATTTCCTTCCAGCATTACTTCAGACATTAGTCGAGTTCATGCCACGTCGTGTTGCTGCACTTCTGCGTGCTCTCGAGGGCCCTAAACGATACTAGGCAGGTGTACCAGTTTCTTTGGCTCTCCAGTGTATAAATTCTGCAGTATGGGTTCTTATGTGATATCCCAAAGCTCTGGACCACATGCTGACCCTAGCGGGCAGCCTTTTGTTATTGCCCTTTTGATTTCCTTTGCCGGCCAGGGTGGCCGAGCGGTTCTAGGCGCTACAGTCTGGAACCGCGCTACCGCTACGGTCGCAGGTTCGAATCCTGCATCGGGCATGGATGTGTGTGATGTCCTTAGAGAACTACATCGAAGTTCTAGGGGACTGATGATCTCAGAAGTTAAGTCCCATAGTGCTCAGAGCCATTATATGAAGACCTCAGACGGATGCATTATTTATTTTATACCTTTTCAGTAGTGTTGGGGAGTTTAAAAAGAATCCAACAGATATTGTATTCCGGTTAGTGACCGTGAATGAGACGTGAATCTAAGACTTCACGCCAAAAGGAAGGAGAATTAATTACAGTCCGTGAAGTCGGTTACATTTGCAGGTATGATTATAGCCAGCAGTTTCTACTACGAAAAAAGTATTCTTCTTACCGATTAGCTTATTTAAGGTAGACCAGTAACTGTCGAACAGTATGGATATCATCTGGAGCAACCGACCGCAGAAATACATAATGCGAGGACTAGAATGAAATAAGGCACCGTAACGCATCTGTCCAGTAAGGAGAAAACTGAGGGGTTACAAGTAGGACTAGTTGGATCATCCACCCTGTTCACGTTCCGGCTTCCACCTATTCCGAAATCTAAACAAATTTGTGGCTGGCAAATTTTTTGAGTGCAGTAAAGTGGGAAGGCTGACGTAGATTTATCTTTGACGACCTGCCAGAATAACACTTCAAATGTGAGATTAATTTGGTACAAACCTTTCGTCAACGTGCACAGTCTGAAAAGAGAACTATATCGAAAACAGGCACGTTTTTAGAGTAAAAACACTGATAGGTCGGGATGTTTCAAAACTGCCCTAGTAATGCTATTAATAGTTGGGTAAAATAGCAGAAAAATGCTGTGACGCAGAAGGAAAAGACTGAAAAAGCTATGTTCGCAACAGGATAAACTTTTGTTCACTTGCGCTCGTTACAAAACGGACACACGAAAGGATAAGATCTATAATGAATATAAAATCTTATTCTATAGTTAAATATGCGACAATGAGTATACCGCTGACTCGTCAGAATGAGGCCCATATTGCCGTCAAACGCTAAGAATACATCCCCATATCACCTTTTAGGAAGAAAGGTTACTCTCAAGGTATGTAATAAAAACGCTCACTGCGTGCACTCACTTATTCGATTCAAATCACGTAACAAAAAGTGACTGGTCACTATGAACAGTTTTTGTAAGCTTGCAATTTATTCTGGGGAGACATTTTTTTCTGAAACGATATGTCTGTTTGTTAAATACACGCCTTAGACATAACGCAAAGCCATCGGTTGCAACAGATACTGACACAGGAGAGTCGAAAATCCGTCTGACACTCAGACTTCATATTTTAAAACCTGAGGACGGAAATAATCTTACTTCTTAATGCGATTCGGTTTCTTTATCCGTAAAGTATTGCTACTGCATCGTCTCAAACACGTGACACCAAGAAGCTAACGGAAGGATCCGACAGATCGCAGCCACTGTGGCGACGTGACATGTTTCCCCTACTGTCAGTCGCTCCGCCTGCAGCGATCGTTGAAGGGGTAAACTGCGACATAAAACATTTTTATGTTTTACCGATAACACTACAAAGCCAGAGATGGCATGCGATTCTCCAATACGCCAGCGGCATATCCAAAACGATGCACGTATACTAAAAATAAAGTGTATGTATCTTAAAAGATGCGCTTCACTGTACGCTGTTGTCAGTTTCGGTCTCGATACAAAACTAGAAAAATTTGCTTAGCCAAGGACAATATTAACGATGGAACGTGTGGTGATACAAAGCAAGGATTTGAAGATTATTTTTTTAAGAACAATCTGATGAGTACCACTGACCTGAGCAAAGGAATTTAAACGCACTGTAGAATGTAAACGGATCTAATGCGTCATCGACAAACGGTGGTCCTCGTTTTTATCTGAACCACTACGAGAGCCTGAAATGCAGGAAAAAATATTTTTTGTATGTCACGTCAGTGATCCTAATCCTCGGGTATGCTTCCAACTGCAATAAACTCCTCCAATTTTCTAAAAGTGCGTTGCTTTCTGTACATTACCTACAAGAGCAAGTTAGAAAGATATCACACTACCACAGAGATGGCGCTCTTATCAACGAAAGTTCGTGTCTGTTATGTTGCTATACAGGGTATTTCACAGTGACTATTAGAGACTTCTACTGACTGTAGAGGGCACTTAGTAGATAAAGCTTGGATATGGAGAACATGTCTTTACTGCACTGTTTAGATGCAAAATACGTTTGAATATCGAATAATTTTGATGTCTCCCGTTTATCCGGCACGCACACTGCAGAGATTTTGAGCGCTGACCTGTGTTCTCGACAGGAGCTGCCCCATTTGGTGACAATGCTACCCGTTGCACAATATCATCTGCGAAGTATGCTTTCATGCATGCGATCCACAAAGCCTGGTGTGTGGTCAATAATTTCTTCTGCCGCCAGAACGCAAGTGAGGAGATCCTCTTCCGATTCTAAGGGAGTCTGGTATATGAACTGTTAAATCTAACGACCGTGGTGGCCAAGTAGTTGTTCCACCTCTACCAACTCACTTTTCATCGTATGTTTGGTTGAGATGTTCACGGAAGCCACGTGGAAAACGTGCGGGTGCGTCATTATGTAACCAAATTTGCTGACAGAGTGACTACTGCACATCCTCAAGTAACTCCACCAGTATCGCTTACGTGGCAAATCTTTCACCAGCACCTCTTGCATGAATATCAAGTATCTGGGCCCCGTTAGCCGGTCCGAAAAGACATCCGGCTCAATACGACGACCATGAATGATACCAGCCCACACTCCGATACTGAACAGTTTCTGAAATCCACTTTAATGGCGGCATCAGGATTTTCATCTCAAATGTCGCTGTTTCGACAATTCAAACAGCCTCCTTGGTGAAATAAGTTCCATCCGCAAAAAGAACATTGCTTGAAAATTCGGGTATGTCGACACAGTGATGTAGAAAAATCGTACAGAAACGGACATGTAACGGAAAATCCGCCGGGTTCAATGTACACACGTTCTGTGGTGGTGGTGCTGATCATGCAGAACACAGCAGACGCTCGCATGGGGGACGCCCATGTCATGGGCAACGTTTCGAGTACTCGCCGTCGGGTTCTCTTCTTACGAAGGACGTCCTCTTTAAAGTCAAGACTGCGGTGCGCCTCTGGAGCACCACCGTCAACCTCTCTAGTTCCAAACGTATCGGTTTCTCGCAGTCGTTTTCGCACACAGACGAAAAGTGGTATGTGATGGACTCAAGCGACCCGGAAAATGTTTTCGATACATGCGTTGTGCAGCTGTATCTGGCAGCGCGGGGTAGCCGCGCGTTCTCAGGCGCCTTGCCACGGTTCGCGCGGCTCCTCCCGTCGGAGGTTCGAGTCCTCCCTCGGGCACGGGTGTGTGTAAGTTAGTTTAAGTGAGATTAAGTAGTGTGTAAGCCTAGGGACCGATGACCTCAGCAGTTTGGTCCCATGGGAAATTACCACCATTACCATTACGAGCTGTATCATTACGTACAGCTTCATCATATATTATAAGTAGCTCTGCATGCTGTTCAAACGTGTATTCTGCCACCCTGCACTGTCTCGGGCATCCTTACTGGCCAACGACGGGCTCACATGCGAGCAAAACGCTTTAGCAGTGATTGTAAACAGAGCGTACTTTACGTCGGGGACTGACAACGGCGCCCTTTTCTCAGTTCCTGTGAGTACCGAGCAGCGAGAGATTTGTAAGTGATCCGATCTTCAAACTTACGAGGTGTGGCTAGAAAAAAACCGGACTAGTACTGGTGAAACAATAAAACGAATGCAATAAGGCTGAAAGTCGCGTGGCCTGTCACGTGACTCTCGCTCCGCCTACTGCTCGAGTTTCATCTGCCTCCTGCACTCAGTCTGCCCGTGGCGTCTGTTTTAAGTAGTTGACGTTTTGTCTGTGCGTCGGAAAATGTTGAGTGTACAGAAAGAACAGCGTGTTAACATCAAATTTTGTTTCAAACTAGGAAAATCTGCAAGTGAAACGTTTGTAATGTTACAACAAGTGTACGGCGATGATTGTTTATCGCGAACACAAGTGTTTGAGTGGTTTAAACTATTTAAAGATGGCCGCGAAGACACCAGTGATGACACTCGCACTGGCAGACCATTGTCAGCAAAAACTGATGCAAACATTGAAAAAATCGGTAAACTTGTTCGACAAGATCGCCGTTTAACAATCAGAGCAGTGTCTGTGTTAACAGGAGTTGATAAGGAAAGTGTTAGGCAGATTCTTCATGAAAGTTTCAACATGAACAAAGTGTGTTCAAAAATGGTTCCAAAGTGTCTCACAATTGAACAGAAGCAACGCCGAAGAATGATTTGTTCTGACATCCTGGAAAACATTGAAAGTGATCCCACCTTCTTACAAAATGTTATTACTTGCGATGAATCGTGGTTTTTTACTTACGATCCCGAAACTAAACGCCAATCGATGCATTGGAAAACTCCTGGTTCTCCACGACAAAAAAAAGCACGAATGTCAAAATCGAAATTCAAGGCAATGATGATTGTTTTTTTTTGACATCAAAGGGATTGTGCACATTGATTGGGTACCAGAGGGACAAACAGTGAATCAGCATTAGTACATTAGCGTCCTGGCTACCATACGTGAGCGAGTACGGAGAAAACGGAACGATTTGTGGCGAAAAAAGTCATGGATCCTTCACCAAGACAATGCCCCAGCTCACAGTGCGTTGTCAGTGAAGGCGTTTTTGGCAAAACACAACATTCCCATCTTAGATCATCCACCCTACTCACCTGATTTGGCCCCCTGTGACTTTTTTCTTTTCCCTAAAGTCAAGTCAGCTTTGAAAGGAACTAGATTTGAGACTGTTGAAGCAGTAAAAGAAAAAGCGACGGAAGTAATGTATGGACTTACCGAAAATGATCTGCAGCATTGCTATGAACAGTGGAAAATTCGTATGGAGCGGTGTAGAGACCGAGGAGGAGAGTACTTTGAAGGAGATAACATGAAATTGTAAATAATTGTAAATAAATGTTTTTTTCCAGCATCAGTCCGGTTTTTTTCTAGCCGCACCTCGTATGTTACATCCAAACGGTACAGAACTTTATTACGTCCTTCCTACATTCCTTAGAACCCAGAAATAGGAGTACTAGATAAACTTATGGAAAGTAACGTTAATAATCATACTACCATATTCATCAGTAAAGTAATTTCGATCAAGCTTCTTCCTCAACGTATAAAAGTAAACATCGTTAACGTAACATCCAGGGAGCTGATGTCGGTAATCATAGCCGTCATATTTACCCGAACGAAACTTTTTATACCGGTGATGTGAAAACTGTACTTGTGAAATAGGTGTTCAGTGTAACATACATGAATGTAGTCGAGCAAAAGCAGTTATATAGAAGTACTTTTTCCAACATACCCAACTCCTTCCTAATTTCTTCATTTTTACTTCACTGTCGTACATCACTTTCCTGGTCTATATGCATACCATACCTTGATTTTTCGGATTTTCGCTATACTAAAATCCTGCACACCGCTCTGTGACGAGTTGCTGTTCCTTCTGCAAATTACACGACATTTTCATCAATATTTCTGGAGCTACCAGTCTCACTTTTCTCTTGTGTTCCGACAAAAGACGACAGGACTGTAATGAAAGAGAGGAAAAGGGCGGAGTGGGGGGGGGGGGGGGGAGAGGCAGCTGGTGGGTAGTATAAACCAAAGACAAGAAAGCTGGTAAGTACCACGTCTCCTGAAGTGGCAATAAATCCCGCTCCGGCCACGCCTTTTGTATACTCTAGCGCACTATATATCTTTCCGTAATTACTGTCCGCCGATGGGAAGAAGATTTCTGAGTGTCCCCCCATGCAATAAATCAGAGAGACATTAATTAAGCACTAGAGATGTGATGGATACAAATACATCGGGCATAGTTCTTCAAATCAAATGGTTCAAATGGCTCTGAGCACTATGCGACTTAACTTCTGAGGTCATTAGTCGCCTAGAACTTAGAACTAATTAAACCTAACTAACCTAAGGACATCACACACATCCATGCCCGAGGCAGGATTCGAACCTGCGACCGTAGCGGTCACGCGGTTCTAGACTGAAGCGCCTTTAACCGCACGGCCACACCGGCCGGCCATAGTTCTTCATATCGGGGTATGTCGTGAAGATGTTTAAAAGCTATGCGCTACTAAATTTCACAATTAGAAAATAATGTATTTTTCACGTATTGATGCAGCAGTTTTGTCACCGTTGAACGACATATTGCCAAAATTAGCGCTGCTTTTCTGAGTAGCGGTCATAGTCTTATACTTCTCTAATTTACTAACGTGTTTCAAATCCAACTACTAAACAGCACACGATTCAACTATGCTACTAGAAGTTTAAACTTCCTTCCCTTTCCCAGGATGAAACTTATTTTAACGACTCCATTAACATTTTAAAAGTAATCCAGTCAAGTGGTTACAAAGAGTTCGAAATTTTTATGAGAGAATTTTCAATTTCGATTCGTCCTTGATATACATACTGATGCTTTCTTATGCATCTGTATGTTACATCGAGAAATAAATTTCCTTTCTTTCTTTTTTTAACCATTCCACTACTGCATGCAGGTAATTTTATTTTCGTTGGTCCACAATAGCAGGTCTCTACGGCAATGAATCTGAACTGCATGAAAATCTCTCAAGAACACAACGCAGGACTCTATGTAGACAAAGGGCACTCTCCTTAAAATCCGTATCTGTGTCTGTGTCCAAAAAATTGGGAATGGGGACCGCGCCGGACTGTCTCCAAATATCATTTAATATTTACGTTTACTATAATGGAAGCATAGTGGTCTTGGTCAGCTTAGTTCTGACATGAAGCAGCACATTAAAGCCCACTACATGAAGAAATACGGTTTATACCACTTTGTGATAGGCTACTCACCATAATCATTCGTTCATCGTACAACTTATACGGGATGCCACAGTCAACACTCACCTGAAACAAAGGAAGAGGAGAGTTTTTATTTGCGAAGACTACACTGCTAAAAGAAAAACAGTAAAGAACGATAACAGAAAATGGTTTTATCCATAATTGTAACAGTGATTACTCTCTTACTGGTACATATGCCATAAATAAGCTCAGGATAGCGTAATCAACTGAAAAGCATATTTCACGGACTGGTAAGCTTGGTACATTGAGCGAGCGGTTACAAGGGGCGACTGCCTACTACTTATATAGTTTCAAATCAAGCTTTCAGGTATTTTTCCACGTGCGTCTTAGCGAAATATGAGGTGGTCCTTCGATTTTGCTCCGTTAGTTACTCTTTCAACAATACTCTGCCGATTCCTGGCTTCATGCCATAGAGGCCGCGCGGGGTATCGCATCGCTCCCTCCGTCGGAGGTGTGAGTCCTCCCTCGGACATGGGTGTGTGTTTTGACCTTAGCGTAAGTTAGTTTAACTTAGACTAATTAGTGTGTAAGCCTAGGGTCCGATGACCTCAGCAGTTTGGTCCCATACCGTCTTACCAAAAATTTCCAATTTTTCGTGCTATAGCTGTGACGACTCAATGCCGACGGAACGTTAAACACAAATTAAAAACAAAAGTGTAGTATTGTTGAACTACTTTCTCCACTCTGAACCAAAATACCACTATGAAAAATAATTCCACTAACTATAGAAAATAAAAACGTATTACCGTGCACTGCAAAAAAATTACAAATAACAGTAGGGATTTTTACCATTGTGTTTCCTGATCTGTGTAAATAACACAAAAGAGCGGTACCGTCAATTATGCAACTATGTCGGTCTTTACACGAGTGATTTATGAGGACTGAGATATAAAAGCCACATTTAACTGCAAGATGCGGGCTTTTCAGATGTTTGTTCTTTCTGGCATCGTCTTAAACACGGACGTACTGCAGAGTAGCATGAGACACTGATCAATTCAATTTACTCAAGCGAACAACTGATGTGTTCCGAAAAATTGAGTACATAAATTCTCTGTGTTCAAAGACGAAAGAATATGATTTTCAGCTTTTGAAATACTATAGTCAATCTAATTCTCATGCTGGTGTTATGACGAAGATCCTTCAGTTAACATACACTGAAGCGCCAAAGAAACTGGTATAGACATACGTATTCAAATACAGAGATATGTAAACAGGCAGAATACGGCGCCGCGGTTGGCAACGCCTAGTCTGGAGCAGTTGTTGGATCGGCTACTGCTACTACAAAGGCAGGTTATCAGGATTTACGTGAGTTTGAACGTGGTGTTATAGTCGGCGAACGAACGATGGGATACAGCATCTAGGAGATAGCGATGAAGAGAGGATTTTCCCGTACGACCATTCCACGAATGTACCGTGAATATCAGGAATCAAAACATCAAATCTTCGACATCGGTGTCGCTGGAAAAAGATCCTGCAAGAACGGACCATCGACGACGACGAATCGTTCAACGTGACAGAAGAGTAACCCTTCCGCAGATTTCAATGCTGAGCCTTCAACAAGTGTCAGCGTGCGAACCATTCAACGAAACATCATCGATGTGGGCTTTCGGAGCCGAAAGCCCACTCGTGTATCCTTGATGACTGCACGGCACAAAGCTTTACGCCTCGCCTGGGCCGCACGGGGTAGCCGTGCGATCTAGGCTGCTTGCCACGGTTCGCGCGGCTCTCCCCGTCGGATGTTCGAGTCCTCCCTCGGGCGTGTGTGTGTGTGTGTGTGTGTGTGTGTGTGTGTGTGTGTGTGTTGTCCTTCGCGTAAATTAGTTTAAATTGGATTAAGTAGTGTGTAAGCCTAGGGGCCGATGACCTCAGCAGTTTGGTCCCACAGTCCTTACCACAAATTTCCAAATTTGCCTCGCCTGGGATCGTCAACATCGATATTGGACGGTTGATGACTGGAAACATGTTGCCTGGTCGGACGAGTCTCGTTTCAAATTGTATCGAGAGGATGGACGTGTATGGGTATGGAGACAACCTCATGGATCGATGGACCCTGCATGTCAGCAGAGGATTGTTCAAGCTGGTGGAGGATCTGTAATGGTGTGGGGCGTGCGCAGTTGGAGTGATATGGGACCCCTGGTACGTCGAGATACGACTCTGACAGGTGACATGTACGTAAGCATCCTGTCTGACCACCTGCATCCATTCATGTCCTTTGTGCACTCCGTCGGACTTGGGCACTTCCAACAGAACAATGCGACACCTCACACGTCCAGAATTGCTATAGCGAGGCTCCAGGAACACTCTTCTGATTTTAAACACTACCGCTGGCCACCAAACCCGCCAGACATGAACATTATTGAGCATATCTGAGATGCCTTGCAACGTGCTGTTCTGAAGAAATTTGTCGTACTCTTACAGATTTATGGACAGCCCTACAGGATTCATGGTGTCAGTTCCCTCCAGCATTACTTTAGACATTAGTAGAGTCCATGCCACGTCGTGTTCCAGCACTTCTTTGTGCTCGCGGGGGCCCTTCACGATATTAGGTCGGTGTACCAGTTTCTTTGGCTCTTCATTTATTTATACTAATAATGACAACGACCCTCTCAGGCACGTTCTGATTGAATTGGAAAATATTGTGAAGAGTTGACGGAATTTATTATTTAAAAGTAGAGTGATGCGAACCAGCATTGGCGGGAATTTACATGCCTTCTTCTTCTGCTAATTTTCCTATCCTTGCGTGGTATGGATGTTATAGATGGGCATTCGTTCTTCGGTCGCAGGTTCGAATCCTACCTCGGGCATGGATGTGTGTGATGTCCTTAGGTTAGTTAGGTTTACGTAGTTCTAAGCTCTAGGGGACTGATGACCACAGATGTTGAGTCCCATAGTGCTCAGAGCCATTTGAACCATTCGTTATTAACGGCATTTGTCATGTGGAGGGGCATGTGATCAGCACACCGCACTTCTGGCCGCTTTGCAGATTTTCCAGACCGTGGACTTTCATTTGGGAAGAACAATACCCAAATCCTTTCCCGGCCATCCTTTTTTAGATTTCTCTTAGGGTAAATACATAAATCCCTAAGTTGCTCCATTGAAAAGAGCACAGTCGACTTCCTTCCCAGTATCCCAGCTTGTCGTTTGTCTCCAATTACTTGGTCGTTGACGGAAGATGAAACAACTCTGGTATCTCTACATTTCTTTATACACCCACAATACTTATTTCAGGGTAAATATAATCTACAGTAGTTGCCAGCCTCCTTAATCGACGGGGTACAGTGCAGCCTCGTAAAGCGAGGTTTATGGATTCAAGTCCCTTAACTGTTACCACTTGTGGTCTACAGTCTGGAGGCTAGTTTGATGCAACTCTCCGCCCAGTCTATCCTGTGCAAGCCTCTTCTACTGCAGTCTACATCCATCTGAACCAAACCTCTTTAATGTATTCATCCGTTGGTCTCTCCCTACAAATCTTGGCCTCTACACTTCCCTTCATTACCAAATTGATGATTCCTTCATGCTTCAGGATTTGTCCTATCAACCGATCATGTGCTGTGCAACAAATTCCCTTTTTCTCAATTCAATTCAATGTCTCCTCATTAGTTACTCAATCTACCCGTCTTTTCATCAGCATTAAACAATGGAAGCTCCAGGTTGGGATATCAGCAATATTAGGAAAAGGATAGATTGCTGCTCACTGTAAACGTGAGACGTTGAGTTGCAGACATGCACAACGGAAAGACTATTACACTTTCAACTTTCGGCCAAAGCCTTCTTCAGAAAACAAAACACACACACATTCACACAAGAAAGGACACCTCACGCACATATGACTGCCACCTCCTGCAGCTCGGGTCGGAATGTTGCCGGAGATGGGAGTGTGTGAGGCGTGATTGCTTGTGTGTGTGTGTCTTCTTCTCTAAAGAAGGCTTTGACCAAAAGCTAAATGTTTAACAGTCTTTTCATTGTGCCTCCCTGTAGCTCAACTTATCATCAGCATTTTTCTGTAGCACCATATTTCAAAATCTTCTATCTTCTTCTTATCTGATTTGCTTACCGTTCACGTTTCATGCTCGAACTGAAGGTGGCCTCAGACAGCAGAGTATTTTACTAGGATACACTCCAGACAAACAGTTCTGAGAAGACTTCCTAATACTCAAACGTATATGTTCCTCTTTTTCTGAAATAGCTTTTCTTGCTGTTATCAATTCTCATTTTATACCCTCTATACTTCATTCATAATCATTATTTTGCAGTTCATATAGCAAAAGTTATCAATTACTTGTAATGCCTCATTTCATGCTTTAATTCTCTCAGTATTAACTGATTTTCAAAAAAATGGTTCAAATGGCTCTGAGCACTATGGGACTTAACTTCTGAGGTCATCAGTCTCCTGTAACTTAGAAGTACTTAAACCTAACAACCTAAGGACATCACACACATCCATGCCCGAGGCAGGATTCGAACCTGCGACCGTAGCGGAGGCGCGGTTCCAGACTGTAGCGCCTAGAACCGCTCAGCCAATCAGGCCGGCAACTGATTTTCATTCGACTACAATCCATAACATGGGTTTACTTTCGTTGATGTTCATCTTGTATCTCGTTTTAGGACACTATGATTCCATTCAACTGCTCTTCAATGTCCTTTGTCCTCTCTGACAGAATTATGATGTCATCGGCAAACTTCTTCCCCATGAACTTTAATTCTCTTTCCAAATGTCTCCGCTGTTTGGTCCCCTCCCCCAAATCAACCAACCAACCAACCAACCAACCAAATTTCTCCTGGTTTCCTCTAACGCTTATTCCATGTACAGCTTCTTACCACCTAAGAAAGACACAGTACTGATTTCCGTACTTTAATTGCCCTGACAGATGGGCACTAACACAGAAATACGTCAGTTGTCACCATACAAATAGGATGAGACGTAGACGCATTTTAATGTCAAAACAGCAGAACTTCACTGAAAGTTCTGAAAGAGTACTGAACCTCGATAGCAATTTCATCTCAAAACTAAATTACAGAGAAAGCAAACATTAAAGATTGATTTAATAAGATTTTAATTTTCACTAGCAGATGGGTACTCGAATTCAGTCAACTAACGGAAATACCGTTGGAGAAGCATCTTTACAATGATTGATAAAACGAGCAAGCGTGCGCCCGACTTTTTATGTTTATTATCTTTTGTTTTGCTTTTCATTCCGTCAGCTTCGACATCAGCGAAGACGAAGCACTGGCACCGTTGCAGAAAAGGTTGATGGATTGAAATAGCAGTGGCTCAGTTAAGATATCGACCTATCTATTCACCTGAAATAGACTATGCCAACATTATGACGACCGGACGGAGATTGCAGACCTGCTTCTTGCGAATACGAGTCTAGCGTCTTTTTTACTTTTTTCCTTCAAAACACTGCCAGAGGCGAAAGAAGCTTTAAGTGTTAGAGACAATCCTAGGACCGAGTAGAGGTCGGACCCCTGAGCTGTGGATTCGTAGTCTGCCACTTTCAACACGCGATGTCCAGTATTACGCTTCACTGGTCTAAAATGAGCAATAAAAAACAATTAACGCGATCAGAAATTGAACAATTTTGTTTTAACGCGACAAAACACGTTTGGAGGTGCGACAATAAGAGTGCTCGTTCTAAGTACCATTTAACTGGGTGAGCACAGACGCAAGTTTCACCTGCACAGTACACACGAAATTACCAGTTCGCTTGACTGTCTGCGCTGCAGCTGCGCCTGAACCCACGGACTGCATATACTCAGATTAACATTAAATGTACGCTGCGCGTGAGAGAAACAGCACTGAATGGGAGGGAAGGGACGGTTTTGTATTTTAGTTCCACGGGTCATTGGTGATTTACATTGTCATAATCATTACAATGGCTAAATGGAATGGGGCCGGAATTACAAAAGGTAATACATGCTTGAAATGCCAAATTATTACTATTGTATAAACGGCCGCCGCTGCAGCCTGGAGAGCGCGCTCGCGCACTGCGGCGCAAATGCGTTCCGAAACTCACTCACGGCCATTTAACGATGCAGGTGCCGCTGCAGCGGATCTCCCTAGTCATTCTGGTCCAGATTATCGCTTTCTGTTACCTAATTATTACTTTTACAACTAAAAAATCTAGAAAAAAATTACTCCAGACACCCATGCTCTTATAAACAAACAGACTGGATTTCAATTGCTAATTAATTCAATTTAACGGTCTTCTCAAGTCTTCACGTTCACAGATTTTCAGAGATGATCATTTCCCTCTCTTGAGCCCCCCCCCCCCCCACCCCGGCCAAATGAGAATGTCCCGAAAATTCCCGCAGTGGTGAGTCGAATTCGTGAGGACCAAGTTCAAAACCCCGTCCAGACATATAGATTTAGGTTTCCCTTAATCGCTTACGGAAAATACTTCGATATAAATTCGATGAATGCGAATAACTTGGCTTCAGCTGTGTTAGGTATAGATGTACTACCTATTGGTAACATGAAATTCTGCGGAAAATCCAGGTTCGAGTCCCGGCCCGGCACAAATTTTCATATGTCACTAGTAGGTAGTACATCTGAACCTAACACAGCTGAATCCAAGTTATTCGCATTCAGCGAATTTATTTCGAAATTATTTCGGAAGGCTGTCTACCGTCAAGAACGTCTGTTCACCCAGACATACAAGCAAGCTTACGGAAAATAACGGGATGGTTCCTTTGGAAAGTACAGGACCTATTTCCTTCTCTATACTGCCCAAATTAGAAATTGTACGTGGTCTCTGATGATCTAGTCGTCGGTGGGACATTAAATCCCTATCTTCCTTTTTCCGACAAACGCACCGCCACCGTTCCGCGCCTGCTTCTGAATGTGGATCTCGATTATGAACAGTTTATCGTATCATTTACCTACAGTAATAATTACGTTAAACCTCTTTCCTCCACTGCTTCACCTCTTTTCTTCCTTTTGCATTTAAGGAGACCAAACATCTCACATCAACATGTCTCCTATTCAGAACGGAATCAGTGTACCTCTTCTGTCTGCGTCTAGTGTACATTCCATGTGCAAGTGTCAGAAAGGCCAACGGCCTTGCCGCAGTCGTAACACCGGTTCCCGTCAGATTCAAAAATGGTTCAAATGGCTCTGAGCACTATGGGACTTAACTGCTGTGGTCATCGTCCGCAGCTCGTGGTCGTGCGGTAGCGTTCTCGCTTCCCACGCCCGGGTTGCCGGGTTCGATTCCCAGCGGGTTCAGGGATTTTCTCTGCCTCGTGATGACTGGGTGTTGTGTGATGTCCTTAGGTTAGTTAGATTTAAGTAGTTCTAAGTTCTAGGGGACTTATGACCATAGATGTTAAGTCCCATAGTGCTCAGAGCCATTTTTTTTTGCTGTGGTCATCACTCCCCTAGAACCTAACCTAAGGACATCACACACATCCATGCCCGAGGCAGGATTCGAACCTGCGACCGTAGCGGTCGCGCGGTTCCAGACTGTAGCGCCTAGAACCGCTCAACTACTCCGGCCGGCTCACCGAAGTTAAGCGCTGTCGGGCTGGGCTAGCACTTGGATGGGTGACCATACAGTCTGCCGAGCGCTATTGGCAAGCGGGGCACACTCAGCCTTTGTGAGGCAAACTGAGGAGCTACTTGATTGAGAAGTAGCGGCTCCGGTCTCGGAAACTGACATACGGCCGGGAGAGCGGTGTGCTGACCACATGCCCCTCCAATCCACATCCAGTGACGCCTATGGGCTGAGGATGACGCGGCGGCCGGCCAGTGCCATTGGGCCTTTATGGCACGTTCTGGAGGAGTTTAGTTTTAGGTGTAAGAAAGTGTTCTAAATGCTTGTGTAGCGTCTATCTGAGATGGCACTTGGGTATCAGCCAACTATTCACCTAGTGAGATATGGGAACCAGCTAAAAGCCACATCACGGCTGGCTGGCATACCGCCCCTCGTCGTTAATCCAGCGAGTATACTCGAATCTGGCCGGCCGCGGTGGTCTAGCGGTTCTAGGCGCTCAGTCCGGAACCGCGCGACTGCTACGGTCGCAGGTTCGAATCCTGCCTCGGGCATGGATGTGTGTGATGTCCTTAGGTTAGTTAGGTTTAAGTAGTTCTAAGTTCTAGGGGACTGATGACCACAGATGTTAAGTCCCATAGTGCTCAGAGCCATACTCGAATCTGAGCCGGCGGGCCACCCCGTCCCGGCAACGGGCGTTTTAACGCGCACGGCCATCCAGGCAGGCGCCTAGAAGTAAATAACGCTACCCCACACAGAAATGGTGGTTAGGCCGCCTTCTTCATTTCTCGAGCACTGGTATACAAGCGTCATATACGTAACGCATCGCGGTATGGTGTTCCATCAAATGTCACAAGCGATCTGCGTATTTCTATGACTAAATTATCGGATATTATGCATTCCACGGCACTGATATTTTATTTAAAGCTAATCGTTTCACATAATTAAACTACTGTATTTATTTTGTCGTTCCTGCACAGTATTAGTACTGCAGAATTTTCTATGTTATTTAACATTAAGTTTAAGTCAGGCAAAACTTAGTATAGTTAAGAAACAGTAAATGAAATGTCAAGTACCTCCTTTATTCAAATCCAATTACTTTAGGTTGCCTCATAACCGTTAGTGTTACGTGTGCAGAAGAACGCAAGACTAACACCTCCTTAAAGAACAACACAGGTGCTAACACCCTCCTTTCTGCCCTTATTATATCAGTTTATGATTTCTTAGATTCATTGCACGAAAGAAAAAAAAATGTTTCAAATGGCTTTGAGCACTATGGAACTTAACATCTGTAGTCATCAGTCCCCTAGAACTTAGAACTACTTAAACCTAACTAACCTAAAGACATCACACACATCCATCCCCGAGGCGGGTTTCGACCTGCGACCGTAGCAGTCGCGCGGCTCCAGACTGAAGCGCCTAGAACCACTCGGCCACATAGGCCGGCGCACGAAAGAAAATTATTTAAATAGCTGTTGAACAGATAGGTAATATACAGGAAGTATCACAATGACTGGCATAACGTTCAAATGGTTCAAATGGCTCTGAGCACTATGGGACGCAACTGCTGTGGTCATAAGTCCCATAGAACTTAGAACTACTTAAACCTAACTAACCTAAGGACAGCACACAACACCCAGCCATCACGAGGCAGAGAAAATCCCTGACCCCGCCGGGAATCGAACCCGGGAACCCGGGCGTGGGAAGCGAGAACGCTACCGCACGACCACGAGATGCGGGCGCTGGCGTAAACGCATTCAGCTGAAAGTACACAATACTACAGTCAAGAAAGTCCGGTAGGCCGACCGTGGTGGTCTCGCGGTTCTAGGCGCTCAGTCAGGAACCGCGCGACTGCTACGGTCGCAGGTTCGAATCCTGCCTCGGGCATGGATGTGTGTGGTGTCCTTAGGTTAGTTAGGTTTAAGTAGTTCTAAGTTCTAAGGTACTGATGACCTCAGATGTTAAGTCCCATAGTGCTCAGAGCGATTTTTTTTGGTGGATTCGAACTTTTAAAATTGTTGCCAGTTCTACGAGCATTTCTATGAAGCATAAAATACGTAAAAATAACGAGCTTTTCCGTGAAGCGTAAAATACGTACAAGTAGAACAAAAATCTTGATTAACAATCATTTATATCAGATCAGCAATTAACGATTTACATTTGCAATTAAAACTGAATATCTGTGTGTAATATGTAATTAAAATAAGAAGATGTGCATTTTTCGTAAAAATAGCATTGAGGTATGCGTTAATCAGCTCATATTTGATAAATTTTATACTTAGAAGACCTAGGTATTCGAGCTGAACGGAAAGAAAAATGAAAAAAAAAAAGCCGAAAGAGACTCGATCCAGCGAGTAAAAGTCTATAACGCTAACTACGTTTTCGTCATATTTTTGTATTTTACGACTCACGGAAATGTTCGTAGAACATGAACTTTTGTTTAAAAATCCGAATTCCCCATGAATCAAGCCTAGACACCTCCCCCCCCCCTCCCCCACCGACAAGACAGGTGAGCACATTACCACAGAGTCACGCTCCTTATCGAAGGATCGACCTTAATTTTACGCATGAGTATTGAAGTCGTCAGAAAACTTCTTAGTCGATTTTCTCGAGAATTTTTGAGAGTTCCATAGAACTGCTTTGGTGAATTGGTATTTGAGTTCCGAACTTCACGTACCATAAATACAAGAAATTACAAAAATCAGAATGTCATGTGGTCATCTTGTCAGCGGAGATCATTTTCAAAGGAGTCAAATTGTTCAGCTAGCTTGCAATTGCTTCTTTCCATTTTTTTTTCTCCGTGTAACAATTTCTCATGTCCAGTCTTCCAAGGTTAGGGCTAGAGGATTTTTTTTTATGTTGGGATGGGGGTGGGGTGGGGGTGGGGGGTGATGACTATGTTATAGGAACCGTCGCAGCAGTCACCTGATGGTTTAGGCATGCAATAAAACGTACATCAAGCTTTGAAGAAGGATTCTCCCGGTTGTGATTCCATCCTCACAATCTCTGCTTTATCTGGTTCGATATCCAAGAGCTAAAAGGATAAAAATTTGCAATGTAAAATTACTTGTTTAGCACACAAGATTGTTGTACGGAATATTCAGGAAAACTGTAAAGCAATTCAAGTTATAACGCTCGATAACTTCTCACATAATTTTAAATCATCAGGTTTTGAAGACGGTAATAAGTATGCAACCTGTTCCTAACATACAGAGCCACAAACAATAAAGTAAGAAGAAAGGAATTCCAAGCATTCGCCCGATGCACAAACGTGCAACGAAGGCCGTATAACCAGCACGGCATTGTTACCGACAAAAGTTATCAATAAACGTTTTTTCAGCTTTTAGCACGAACAGAGGTAGTAATTCAAATCCCGGATAAACACATTATTCGCAAGTACACAGATTTACATCTGATTAATTTAGTGACTCTTTCAGAGACTAGCGAACAAATAAAGCATTACGCGGGTAACCGGTCGGCCGAGACAATAGAGACTGTATAAATAGCCGAGGCGGACGTAAAAATGAGCGCGCGTATCACTTCTTTGTTACGGCACGGAGCCGATGCGATGCCGCGGCTTTACAATCGTCACGCTACAAAACAAGCGGATTAATTGCAGAGTATGTGAGAGTAATCCTGGCGCAGTATATTCAGGGCTCAGCCACTCAGGGGAGATACCGCGCGGACCAGTATCATCGGATACGGGCTTTACTCGCTCATCAATGACCCTACTAATATTAATGATTGCTTCGCACACAGCCACAGTAATTGCTCTGAAAATGGAATTCCTATTTAAGGCCAAACCCAAAACACATAATTTACCGTTTATTACTTCGTTAATACGTGTTACGGCCCGGTATTAACAGTTAAACCCAATACTTAAAACGTCGCTGTGCGTATTGGTAGAGCCGTACGGCCCCGTTTCTTATCGAAAGCGACTGACTTCCGTGGCAATGTCGTTATTTCCGGCCATTCCTGCCAGTTACAGAACCGCTGCACCAGAATGCACGTCGAAAGTTTTTTTGATACTGAATGCGAGAAGCCTTATGATTGAGTAACACTGTGGGTTCGGAAGAACACCCACACCGCACTGTATAACAGGTTAGGACAGAAGCCATAGCTTTACCTTGAGCGGAAGGGGACGGCAAAGACCATCGTTTACAATGGGCTGTAATCGGCTGAGAAAGGATTCGGACAAACTCTTTCCACGTATTGATTTTTAATAGGTTAAATGTGCTTCGAATCAAAACCAAAGTCCTGTGGGTTTACCTACATACGGGAGAAATGAGAACATTTTAGGAGCTGGCAGTAAGACTGTTTCAGATGAAAAATTGTGATTAATGTTCGATGTATTCCCCTTGAAGGCCACAGCACTTCGTCCAACGTTTTTCCGGTTTGTTCACATCATCTGCTGGATGGGATTCTGAAATGTCTGCAAAATATACACGTCATGTCTTCAGGATCTTTAGCGAATTGACGCATGGTGCAGGGAATGGCAACTGAATCTCAATGTAGACAAGTGTAATGTGCTGCGAATACATAGAAATATAGATCCCTTATCAATTAGCTACAAAATAGCAGGTCAGCAACTGGCAGCAGTTAATTCCATAAATTATCTGGGAGTATGCATTAGCAGTGATTTAAAATGGAATGATGATATAAAGTTGATCGTTGGTAAAGCAGATGCCACACTGAGATTCATTGGAAGAATCCTAAGGAAATGCAATCCGAAAACAAAGGAAGCAGATTACAGTACGCTTGTTCACCCACTGCTTGAATACTGCTCAGCAGTGTGGGATCCGTATCAGATAGGGTTGATAGAAAGGATAGGGAAGATCCAACGGAGAGCAGCGCGCTTCGTTACAGTATCATTTAGTAATCGCGAAAGCGTTACGGAGATTATAGATAAACTCCAGTGGAAGACTCTGCACGAGAGACGTTCAGTAGCTCGGTACGGGCTTTTGTTGAAGTTTCGAGAACATAGCTTCACAGAAGAGTCAAGCAGTATATTGCTCCCTCCTACGTATATCTCGCGAAGAGACCATGAGGATAAAATCAGAGAGATTAAAGCCCACACAGAAGCATACCGACAATCCTTCTTTCTACGAACAATACGAGACTGGAATAGAAGGGAGAACCGATAGAGGTACTCAAGGTACCCTCCGCCACACACCGTCAGGTGGCCTGCGGAGTATGGATGCAGATGTAGATCACTGGGCTCGATACGTTTTCTGTAGATGAGGAAGTATGTGAAAGTGAGCATTTTTCTGTCAGTGCGAGATAAATAATAATAATAATAATCAGTTTTGCATTCCAGAGAGAAATGGCCAAAACCTTCCCGATTTCGACCTTTTTGTGTAGAGTTACCTGTTTATAAGCTCTAATTTTTATTACTGTTTCGTTTCTGACGTACCGACGCTCCTCCGCAGTAAAAAATTTGGGCACAAAATCAGTTTGGCTGTTTCAAAATAGGTCTGGCACTCCTCAGAAAATTATTGTCTAATTTGCTTTTGGTCAGAACAGAACAATAATAGGAGCCACATTCTACAAAGCTTTATCATAGTTAATTCTTCATTTAAAATTTACTCTACTGATTTTTCTGTTAAGGCAATGGCGTCAACGGTTCCGTAATTGTTTAAATGACATTCGTCGAAAACCCCATTACACTCTTTCTCGGTGCTTTAATCCAGTGGTTCTCAAAGCGGAAAGGAACCCACTGAGCGGTCACAATATTTTGGGCTGCTTCAGGACGACTGAGCCGTGTGTGACACAAGTCCTACGTAACAAATCCAAATATCCTCCTCGCTTTGCGTTTTTACCGCTGGTTGGCGCTGACAACTGCTGAGAACTTTCGAAACAACGAATGGCATCCACTGCCGATGTGATATACTGCTTTGCTCTTAAAACCAAAATATGTTGCCTATGCTAACTCAGTTGGATCTGTAGTACTGTACGTAATGCACATTTCACATTACAGTCAGACTTCAGAAACATCATGATTTATTAATGTTCTCTCTAAGCTCATTCAACAGGTAGGTTCAAATTTGTTATGCAGGCCTGATAGGCTACTGGGTGTACAGTAATGTATTATTTAAATTTATTAAGACATGCAAATGTGAATGTTTTTTGTCAGGGATTGCCAAATGTTAATTATTATAGGTTATAATCGTAAGAATATGGAGATATATTTTTATATGGAATTTTTTATATGGAATTTAGTTGTTAACGATCCTTATCCTAAGAAGAAATGCAGACAACATGACCTTGAATATCTGAAATACGGAAGTATACCAACGCCTGCAAATCAGCTGCTACCTATGTGTCAAATATGTGAAATAGTCTTCTCTAATGAGTGCATGAAGCTTTCCAGAGTAAGTGAACATATGGGAATGACACATCCTGACACGGTGAACATATACGTAAGTTTCTTTAAGTCCACCCGAAATAAATCTGAGAAGCGACCCACTCTCTCAAACTTTTCTCTCTATGGTTCACAACACAGTACTGATAAGTTTCCTTGCAGCATACAACATTTCATTGACTGGATGTTGTGTGATGTCCTTAGGTTAGTTAGGTTAAAGTAGTTCTAAGTTCTAGGGGACTGATGACCATAGATGTTAAGTCCCATAGTGCTCAGAGCCATACAACATTTCATTGTTAACATATAAGTCCGGAAACCACATACAATACGTGAGGGTCTCATACTGCCAGCTGTGAACTGTTTTACATAATTTTATGAAATTTATTCGCAATTACGGAATCTTAACTGCATTGGGTACGAAGATGTTACCTGTTGGAGACGCAAGAAAATTTATGCCGGACCGGGAACCGAACCAGGTACAAATTTTCTTGTATCGCCAATAGGTAACATCTTCAGACCTAATGCAGCTAATGTCAGAAAGATTCCGTAACTGCGAATAAATTTCATAAATTCAGTACAGCTGCAAGCTCATCACCAATTTCTGTTTCTTCAGATATCGTTAACAACATGTTTTACGTCAGTCAACACACGACATTATGACTATTCCACTGAATAACAGTTCTGCGCAAAGGCGAATAGACAAAATGGCTGACGACAGATTTTGCATTACAACTTGAAGAGTCAACTTTACCGGGGAATGAGTATTAGCTTTTAGCATATGTGCGCTTTATAAAGAAGGAAAAGCTTGGATCAGGAGTTATTATTTGCAAGGCTACTAGACATATACGCTAAACGAGAATGAATATGTGGTGTTGCTAAGCACTTCTTCAGGGAGAATGAAATCCCACTTAGGAACATACTTTCTTGTGCAACCGACGTAGTATGTCGCTACAATGTATTTATTGCCTACTTGAAGAAAGCTATCTCAGATGTGTTTACAAGGTGCAACAAGTCCTCTAAGCAAAACGCAGAAGTGTACAATGGTTATTAAGCCGGTGAGGAACGCTGATAACATTAATCACTTAAGCGACACCCTCATCTTGCGGCGTATTATGCCATGGGAACATGCGTTATCACCTATAGAAGGAACGCACCGTCGACAGCAACAGGATACGACAGGATAATAGGTTGGAGGTTCTCGTCCCTGCACGCCAGAGTCGTAGGCCATTGCTGACTGTAGTACATTTCAGTAACCAGTATGTGATATTTACTTTACGACAATTACAAGTATCATGTACTATTATAATTAGACTTTCCTGCCTGCCATATAAGGTTCGTTTTAATAAATGTTCTACGCTTAATCTCAAAAGCACATAGGGGCAATTTACACCTGGCTAGTGATGACAGTATACTCGTCTTCATATTTACTGTGTAAGCCTGCTTACGGTGTGTGGCGGAGGGCATTTCTGGTGCCACTACCTCCTCCTCCCGCTATTTTCCTGTTCGGGAAGGATAATTGTCGGTTGAGTTCGCATGGCCTCTAATTTCTCTTAGTTTTCGCGTCGTGATCATTTTGCGAGACTTATGTGGGAGGAAGTAATCTGCTTCACGACTGGCGTAGTTCGAGGCTGTACTCAAGTACTATCAGGTCTGAAACTTCCTGGCATATGAAAACTGTGTGCCGGACCGAGACTCGAACTCGGGACCTTTGCCTTTCGAGGGCAAATCTCGGTCCGGCACACAGTTTTAATCTGCCAGGAAGTTTCATATCAGCGCACACTCCGCTGCAGAGTGAATATTTCATTCTGGAAACTATCAGGTCTATTTGAGCAATGTGCAGGCGTTGCAGTTTCACGCCTGATGAAACTTTTCGACAGGAGTGAGATATTCTGTTTCCAAGGAGGAAGCGACGCTCTCTCTCAAATTAATGCAACGAAAAACCAAATCTAAATTATTATAGAAAATGTACACATGGATTAATAAATACCCGATACGAAATCTTATGCATGCTGTTTTGTTTGCAATGTTTGTGGATAAAGGCTACAATAACGGAATATAAGGACTTTAGATAAATTTACTCCAGGATCACCTTATTTGTGGTTCTATTTTGTTACATAATTCTTAGATTCGCGAGATGTTACGTTTCTTGTTTCAGAACGTAGTGAAAATAAGTGAGTCATTCTACGCAATATTTCGTCAAAACACAACAGCTGGCCAAATACCTACTAAACTGGTTTAAGCTCGCTCTAATTGACGACAAATACCATTACATTCAGTGAGTTGTATTAATTGTCAGCGGCCGGGCTGCATATTATTTTTATTTTTGCCCGACCCTCCTCCGTATTTCTATATTTTATTTTATTTCTTACACGAAAGAGGAAGGCTGCGTGAAATACAGAAAGCAGGAGCATGCACGGTGGTATATCTTGAGGGTCGTGCCGATGAAGGCGGGGTGCTCTTCCGCAGATCAGTCATAACTCGTAGCGTCAGGAGCACTGGCTTGGCCATAACTAATTAGACGGCAGCCAAAACAAAAGTAGAGCCAGAGGGCATTTTTTGGAGATGTGTGGCCGAGGCAGCGGCGCCAGCGGTTGCTCTGCGCTCCTTGTCTTCACTATGCACCATCTGCTGGCCGCCACACGCTGCCCAACAAGTCATGCCGCCGCCGCACTATTGTCTCACACCCTCCAGTCTTTTGTTATTAGGCAAATTTTCTTCAGAAACGAATCTGCCACATACAGAGCTACCTCAGTCTGTCGATGAGAACGACCCCGGCATTTACCTGGACCTGTTCCAGAAAAAAGCGATCAAAACGAAAATCGGGGACACTTCAACTGCATTCCATTCCAGATACACAAGTGCGTCACCGCCACTATATTTCTTTCCCGAATCAACTGTCGGTTACGACGGTTTATCTTAAAGTCAGGAACGACAAAGGCGGCTTTAAACACAGTGCTACTAAAACTACGTCTGCAGTATAAGCAGGCGTTAAACACAATACAAACTAAATTTATGAGTCTAACTCGCCGATGTTTTCTTTTTGTGTAAATGACAACTGAAACTCGAAAGAAAGCCGTCGGGAAAAAAAAAAAAAAAAACTACTTCGGGAGCATGGATGAGATGCGATCTCACCCGAATTTCTTCGTTTCCTTGACTCAACTGCAGTTACTGTTAGCGAATGGCATAGTCTTAGGATACATTTGATGTAGCTTACTTTTATTTTGCAAATTACAAGAGCTGAGTGTTTGTGCCAATACTAGAAATGGACACTGCTGTATTCAAAAACACTGGAAGCCCTGTTCGTAAGCAATCAGAATTTAAAAACGAACAATAATAATTAGGGGCTACGATAAACACGCTGTTATTAAAACAGCTGATCACAGTCGCTACATCAGTAATTCATTTTTATCTCTAAGCTAGAGCCCTCACATACCTACGTTTCAGTAAATCGATATTCCCAACTATGTAGTTTTCACCTAGGACATAACATTAACATGAAGCTTTAAACAAAATTTCCCCTTGCAAAAAGCACGCAGTCTCATGTCAGGGTTTGTTCAATTCTTTAGTCATTTGGACAGTAATTTTCGAAACTATTTGCGGCAGCTTTCGAAAACTGTTTCTCGTCAGACTATACATATTCGCCAACTCTGCTTGATCTCAAATAAAAAGTCTCTACACGAAAGAGTACATGCGCTGTAATGTATTAAGCATAAAGAAATGGAAGGACCCATCACTGTTTGACTACATAATAAGATTTCAATCACTAGAACCAGTCATAACTGTAAAATATCTCGGAATATGCGACCACATAAAAGCTGCAGTAAGAAAATCAGAAAACCTGCAGAATCGGAAGTATCCTCAGGAAATGAAATTCATTCAAAACGCCAGTGGCTTACAAACATGTTGTTCCACTGATTATTGAGTACTTTTCGTAGGTTACTGGGTACTGGTTATAGGAGGCATTAAGAAGACTGAAAGAAGGGTTTGTTTAGTCAGCGCTGGGGCACGTCAGTAAGATGTCTAACCAATTACGTCCGCAGCTCGTGGTCGTGCGGTAGCGTTCTCGCTTCCCGCGCCCGGGTTCGATTCCCGGCGGGGTCAGGGATTTTCTCTGCCTCGTGACGATTGGGTGTTGTGTGATGTCCTTAGGTTAGTTAGGTTTAAGTAGTTCTAAATTCTAGGGGACTGATGACCATAGATGTTAGGTCCCATAGTGCTCAGAGCCATTTGAACCATTTTCTAACCAATTACGTTTAGCGGGCATTACAGCACATTGCAAAGCATCCCAGATGTGCTCAATAATGTTCATGTCTGGGGACTTTGGTGTCCAGCGGAAGTGTTTAAGCTCAGACGAGTGTTCCTGGGGCTACTCTGCATAAATTCTGGACATGTGGGGTGTCGCATTGTCCTGCTGGAATTGTCCAAGTCCGTCGGAAAGCACAATTCACATGAATGGATGCAGGTGATCAGACAGGATGCTCACCTACGTGTCACCTGTGGGAGTCGTATTTAGACGTGTCAGGAGTCCCATATCACTTCAACTGCACACGCCTCACACTATTACTGAGCTTCCACCAGCCTGAACAGTCCCCTGATGAATTCAAGAGATTGTCTCCATACCCGTACACGTCTATCCACTCGATACATTTGAAAGAGAGACTCGTCCGACCAGGTACATGTTTCCAGTCATCAACAGTCCAATGCCGGTGTTGACGGGCCCAGGCGAGGCGTAAAGCTTTGTGTCATTCAGGCATCAAAGGTACACGAGTGGGCCTTCGGCTCCGAAAGCTCATATCTGTGATGTTTCTTTGAATGTTTCGTACGCTGACACTTGTTGACGGCACATTATTGAAATCTGTAGCAATTTACGGAAGGGTTGCACTTCTGTCACGTCGTCACGTTGTTCCTGTTCTTACATGATCTTTTTCCGGCCGCAGCGATGTCGGAGATTTGATGTTTTACCTAATTCTTGATATTCACGGTGCACTCGTGAAATGGTCGTACGGAAAAATCCCCATTTTCATCGCTGCCTCGGAGATGGTGAGTCACATCGTTCGTGCGCCAACTATAGCACCATGTTCAAACCCACTTAAATCTTGATAACGTGCCATCCTAGCAACAGTAACCGAGCTAACAACTGCACCAGACACTTGTTGTCTTATATAGGCTTTGCCGACCGCAGCGCCGTATTCTGCCTGTTTACACATCTTTGTATTTGAATATACCTGCCTATACCAGTTTCTTTGGCGCTTCAGTGTATGTAAATGTAGATGGAGAATGAAATAAACGTGGATTTCTCAGTATGTTAAAGAAGGCTTATCGTATAAACAGTGGAAGTACGGGCGTAACGATTTCTAGCACAGGACCAGGCGAGGTGAGTGGTTTGTTAGCTGCGCATCGTAGTGCTTCCGAGACATATTCGCGGCGCAGCCCCGGCGCGTGGGGAGGCTAGCGGAGCGGAGTGGCTTGGGGAGCCGAACTGCTCCGTGCTCCGGTATTGATGTGAGCGCTGTAGCGCCGTGACCTCAGACGCCACACAGTCACACGCCCACAGCGCGTCTGCCAAGCCTCCAGCCTCACTTCCGACGTCTCTGTGCCCCAGTCGTCTCCGTCTACATACAGTGGCGGAGTGACCATCGACCTAATACTGTCGACTTTCTTTTTCGTTCCATTCGTATCTCTCACCTTATTTTCATGACGCCTATGCGAGATATACAGTGGTGGCAGCATAATCACAAATCTTCCTCGAACAAAGGTTCTCTAAATTTACCGCACACGATATCGTGTGTACCTGTATTTCTTCTAAAGATTACCCTGTAAGTCCCTCGAGCACCTCTGTCACACTTATCTAGCGGCACATATGGATGCTCGAATTTCCCTACTGTGCTTAGAGAGTATGGATTGTAATTAATAATTAGTTAGTTAATATACTGTGTCAAATTCCACGATATGATTTTTGCAAAAATCCTTATCAAACAATAGTCCGAATTCATTAACAACTGAACCTCCCAGATCGATCGTCTCGAAGTTTCCCACAACGAGAGTCGAGGTTGATGTGAACACTCTGCAGAATGACCGAATTATCCTTCACACCAGTATGAGCAAATCCAGCACCTCCTCTAAACGTAAGGCGATACTCAGCTGGTGAAACGTATTGCACACGGGAAGTCGGCGTATATAAACTGCCGATAAACTACTCTCATTCATTTCGCTTTGTTCGAATTTAATCGAGTTTCTGTTGCTGTTTCTTAAGCTACTTACCATGGTAGGTCAATCTCGACTAGCTATGTGTGACCTACTTCGCAATATGCAGTGTGAGCATCTTCATGAAAGTGAGGCTGTCGGCTTGTCTTAGGTGTAATAACACTTGATCGCACCGAACGCGATGAAGCACTGCATAGACACTGGAATCGAATTCGGGAGAATATTGGTTCAAATCTGTGTGCGGCTGTAGCACCACATTTCAAAAGTTTCTAGACTCTGATTGTCTGAAGTGTTTATCGTCCGTGTTTCACTTGCATACAAGGCTGCCCTTCAGACAAACACCTTCAGAACAGACTTCCTAACACTTGAACCCAGTTACTTTACTACCCGAATAGCAAAACCCATCCACTACTTTAAGTGTGACGTTTTCTAATCTAATTCCGTCAGCATCGCCTGATTTAATTCTACCATTCCCATTCTTTTGCTTTTCTTAATGTTTATTTTGTATCTTCCTTTCAAGACACTGTCCATTCAACTGCTCTTCCAAGTCCTTTGCTGTCTCTGACAGGTTTTAATGTCATCGACAAACCTCAAAATTTTTATTTCTGTTCCCTGAACTTTAATTCGTTCTTTTGTTTCCTTTACCGCTTGCTCAAGGTACAAGTTGAACAACATCGGAGGTAGGTTACAACCCTGTCTCACTCCCTTCCCAACAACTGCTTCCCTTTCATGCCCGCCCGTTCAGAACCGCGCTGCTGCTACGGTCGCAGGTTCGAATCCTGCCTCGGGCATGGAGGTGTGTGATGTCCTTAGGTTAGTTAGATTTAATTAGTTCTAAGTCTAGGGGACTGATGACCTCAGACCATAGTGCTTAGAGCCATTTTTCTTTCACGCCCCTCAACTCTTTTAACTGCCGAATGGTTTCTGTACAAGTTTCGCTCCTATACTTTACTCCTGCTAACTTCAGAAAAACAAAGAGTGTATTCCAGTCGACATTGTCAAAAGCTTTCCCCAAATCTACAAAAGCTATAAACCTAGGTTTGCCTTTCCTTACCCGATCTTGTGAGTTAAGTCGGAGGATCAGTACTGGCTCGCGTGTTGCTACATTCCTCCAGAATCCAAACTGATCTTCCCTGAGATCGGCTTCTACCAGATTTCCATTTTTCCGTAAATAGTAACACCAATTATTGGTGTTAGTATTTTGCAACCGTGACATGTTGGACTAATAATTCAATAATTTTCACACGTGATAGCACCTGTTTTCTTTCGAATTTGAATTATTACATTCTTCCTGAAGTCTGACGGTATTTCACTTGGTAGGTAAGAACGGTATTATTGCTGTATATAGTCACAGCTTCGATTAAGGGGTTTGGCGGTCAGTGTGCTTGAGTAAACAACGAAGTCGGGATTGCTTCGGCCCTACTTAGAACCCCATCACGTGTGAGATAGTAGTAAATTGCTCACTGGGAGATATTTCCTTATCCTTTATGTATTTCCCATAGAACTAGAAATAAAATTACCAAAGTGTAAACTGGAAAGAAGAGAACTAGTGAGAGGGAGTTAGAGTGGGGAAGAGGAAGGAAATCACAACACGCCAAAAATTTGTATAATGAAGATTTCCGCTCTTCGCGTCGACATATAGCGAACAACCGTGGAAAGGAAAAAGAGGGCAGGTTATGAGAAATACCATTCGCTACAGAGAGTTGATTAACTGGAGACTTTTATTTCCAAATGTAAAACACAATTTCGTGCTGTATTCATCATCAGTATTTTCTATGGAAGCTTTGTGTGACATTATTCGGCAACATGTCTATGTACGTTGAACTGAAATTAAGGTACGAGGGATTTAACTGCCATTTGATAGCTTCGCTAAGTTGGTAAATGTGATTTCCACTGGTCGACTGTTTGAACAACTAAATTCGGCTTTGCAGCGCTTTAAAGGCGAAATGTTATGTTTCGGAACAAATTAAAATCATCCTTTTTAATGACCTATCTCACTCTGCTGTCACATTACGAGCGGGAAGCGAACAGCGTGTGTCGGTATCCTTGCTCAGTGTTTACGGAACCGTTAAAAAGCGAAGAGTTGGCGCGCCGTTCTCGAGTCAGCTGTAAATTTGAGCGGCATGTTATTACGTGTTGCACGGGACGGAGCTCGAGGTGTCCTCGTCGCGGCAGGGATTATGCAGGATTGCATGGGGTGGCGAGGTCCCCGGTCGGCCAACCGGCGGGCCGCGTTGCCACGTCTCAGCATTTCACACCGCTCGCTGCTCTATGGCTGCAGCTGTTCTCCGCCTGCGTAGAACGTGCGGCACCAAAATTTCCT
The DNA here is from genome assembly GCF_023898315.1 of Schistocerca nitens. Classification (NCBI taxonomy): domain Eukaryota; kingdom Metazoa; phylum Arthropoda; class Insecta; order Orthoptera; family Acrididae; genus Schistocerca; species Schistocerca nitens. Next base: position 272,379,690 of record NC_064616.1, read on the forward strand.
GCTCACCTCACGGCACCGTCCTGCCGCCCTTGTTCCTGAAGTCGCATTTCTCACGATACGCGGAGTCAGCGTGCGCGGTTCAAACAGAGAGAATAGGCAACCTTCCCGCAAAGGCACGACGTCCACTGGTGTTCTACATCTACATACATACTCTTGAAATCCACAGCGAAATGAATGACAGAGGGTACTTACCGTTAGTAGCACATGGGAAGAATTCTTACTGGTCTAATCGCGTATGGCCGTCGGAAGAATGACTGCTTAAAAGCAATTAACTGAGGAATATTGTAAACTGGGACGCCCACGTGGTTTATAACCAGTCTGATTTGTAGACTGACTCCAGATTCCCTGAATCCTGCCGACGATATGCTACCTGTCTTTCCTACGACTAAGCCTATGTAATCATTCCATTTGATATCCCTACAGATCATTTACATCGACGTATTTGTAAGAGTCCTTTCATTGCAGCTGTGAGTTGTTACAGACACAGGATACTACTTTTATGTGTTCTGCGAAGTACACGAAGTTACATTTCTGAACATAGAAGTTGCCAATCTGTATACCACTATGAAATGTTTCCAAGATCGGACTGGAAAATACTGCAGGTGGCTGGCGAGCTGTGACATTACTGAGCCATTAACACGATTATTACAGAAAGGTTTTGCCCCGTAAGTGTCTTTCGACACAAGATATGTGGAAGGAAGACTCGAGTGTAACATCCCATCGACGACGAGGTCATTAGTGACTAAAAACAGGGTCGGACAGGGAAGGACTGAGAAGTGTATCGGTGTCGTACTCTAATGGAACCATCTTTGCATTTTCCTCAAACGATAAAAAACAGAAACCTAATTTGGATGACCTCGCTCGTGACTGAAATTGTGTCAGGTCACTATTATTAATTTCTGAAATGTTATTGGTCAAATAAGGCGAATAGAGAAGGATGCACAATACACGTCAACGAACTTCAGGTCTTGGAAAAAATGGTTCAAATGGCTCTGAGCACTATGGGACTCAACTGCTGTGGTTATCAGTCCCCTAGAACTTAGAACTACTTAAACCTAACTAACCTAAGGACATCACACACATCCATGCCCGAGGCAGGATTCGAACCTGCGACCGTAGCAGTCGCACGGTTCCGGACTGCGCGCCTAGAACCGCGAGACCACCGCGGCCGGCGTCAGGTCTTGGAATGCCGATGTTCATCAGTACATGGGCCCTCAGCTTCGCGTCATACTGCACTGAACGGCGTTAATGAAGTAGCAGGCGACCGTTCATTCAATAAAAAGAAGTTGTAATACAATATAATTTCGTGTGGTACAACCGAGTCGGCGACTAGCGGCTCCTAACCTACCCCAATAATCCAGTCGGGGAAAGGGGAGTTAACAGTTTAACGTGGAATCCGAAACACGCGTCGTTCCTGGCGAATCGTCATCTCACTGAGAGGTGAATGTTACGGTAAAGGCAGACTGACTGAAAATTACATTCTGCCCCCCGCCAAACTCATCGCGTGCGTTCCCCATTCTACACACGGACAGCACGCTCACTGATACTGCATGCACTTGTATGTCTGACTAGCTGTCATTCCTCGCCAGGTGACGCTGCTATAACCAGGGCGGGTTTATACCCATAGTAGGTGGGTGGTCATAATGTTCTGGCTGATCAGTGTAGGCACCCTGTGTTTGCTATTCTCCATCTGCACTAAAAATTTCCACCAGAGATATAACTTGTAAAGGAAATGTCATGCTATCCACATCCGGAAGGCTGATTTGAGGATCACATTACTTTATTAAGAATGATTCAGTTGCAAGTTGTACATCCTTACGTCCCTCCGACCTTTCAACTGACTTTCCGAGCATGTTCTAGGAGGGACTGATGGTATTTTGCCCTCATTGTCACTATTATCATTTGCTTTAATCAGTACTTGTCATAATACTACAATGACGGGAAAAAATTCGCAACACCAAATTTTTTGTGGTAAGTTCCTGAAGGACAAAACTGCTAACGTCATCGGTCCCTAGGCTTACACACTACTTCATCTAACTCAAACTAACTTACGCTAAGGACAACACACACACCCATGCCCTAAGGAGGACTCGAGCCTCCGATGGGGGTAGCCGCGCGAACCGTGGCAAGGCGCCTTAAACCGCACGGCTACCCCGCACGACTCGCAACACCAACAAGGAGTTGTGCGACATTAACGAAACATGGTAGGCTTGTTTCTACATCTGAAAAATGATGTCTATTCAAATTTGGCGCCAGTCGATTTCCTTTAAATACACGCTCTAACGGTCGTGAGCGTTAGTTACCTTTGAGAATGGATGTGGTGAGTTGATATTAGTCGAGAATGCCTTTAAGGCGACGAAGATGCCACTACCAACATCTCACTGCATTATAACGAGGTCGTGCAACTGGGCCACGAGAAGCTGGATGCTTCTTCTGCTGAAAGTCTTGGCAGGAATGTAGCCACTGTACGTCACTGCAGGCAGCGGTGGTCTCGAGAATGTACGGTCGTAAGAGGAGCGGGCTCCAGATGGCCACGTGGCACTGCACAGAGGAAGACCATCGTGTTCTATGTATGGCCCTGGCGCATCGTACTGCATATGCAGCAGCAGTCTGAGCACCTGTTCACACCACAGTGACACAACGAACTGTTACAAATCGGTTACTTCAAGGACGGCTACGAGCCAGACGCCTTGTACCGCGCACTCCACTGACCCAAAGCCACCGCCGTCCGCAGCTTCAGATCCGTCAAGCGGAAGCTCATTGGAGCGCAGGGTGGAAGTCCGTTGTGTTTTCTGATGAAAGCTGGCTCTGCCTCGGTGCCATCGATGGCCGTGTGTTGGTTAGGAGGAGGTCAGTTGAGGGCCTGCAACCAACCTGTCTAATAGGTACACTGGACCTACACCTGAACTTATGGTCTGGGGTGCGATATCGTATGACAGCAGGAGCACTCTCGTGGTTACCCCGCGCACCCTGACTGCAAATCTGTACATCAATCTGGTGACTCGACCTGTTATACTGCCATTCCCGGGGCTGTTTTCCAACAGGATAACGCTGGGCCACATACCCAACACGCTCTACAGAGTGTCGACATGTTGTCTTGTGCAGCTCGATCATCAGATCGGTCTCCAGTCGAGCACATATGGGACATCATCGGACGATAACTCCAGCGTCATCCACAACCAGCATTAACCATCCATGTATTGACCGTCTAAGTGCAACTGCCATGGAACTCCATCCCTCTAACTGACATCCGGCACCAGTACAATACAATGCTCGCAGCTTGCACGCTTACACTCAACATTCTGGCGGTTACATCTGTTAAGAAACGTACGAGCATTTCAAATTTGCAATGGTTTATTTCGCGCTTACGTTATGTATTTCCGAAATTCCATTACTCTACATTAATTTTTTACGTCAGTTTATATTTTATCAGAATTCGAAATACAAGTAAACGAGAAAGCCTCATTGTCCTAATACACTCCGGAAAAATAAACGTGTAAGTAAAATAAAAATATAATAAAACGAATGTACTGTTTCACTTCTAACAAGGAGACGGCACGAGCGTGGGGTCGGGGATTTGTCCGAAATTTTGTGTGGTGAAAGAGGACCCCTAGCACCTCACGTGGTTAAAATATTAGGACGCACTACCCGGAAAATCCCGAGAAAAATCGATCCAAAGTTTCTTAGGTGCCATATGAGCATAAAAAGTTTGTACATTGCCGAGCCGCCGTCTGTCCTTGATGTTTAGGGCTCGGATTCTTACGCCAGAGGTCTCAGGTTCGATTCTTCCTCCGGCACTTTTTTTTTCTTCTGTTTCATTTTCTTTTGGTATTCCACCAATTATTCAGAAAGTTTCCCCAACCGACATTATCTTTAACAAATTAGTTACATTACTGAATAAAAATCATTTTCTTTTTGTCCAACAACAGAATTCATGGCGGTGGGTTTCCCATTTTTCATTGTAAAGTATATGAGGAAAAAAATTAGGTTTTTAATCAGAATAACGAAAGTCAATTTTTATACATATAATAATTATAAACAAGAAGCGCAGTGGTAATTATCGTAATAGCAAACCAAGCAATAATTTTTGCGACATCTTGCGCAACATATAAAAGCGGATTTTTTACAATCACAGGGCGTTTGCAATAAATCTGTACAAAAATATGCCCCATTTACATTTACGAAAATGTTTTGAGTTTTTGATAATTTTCAGACAAACCAGGAATATTGAATCGTGTCTCGGAATATTGGTGACGATAATTGATGGTGAATTATAGCATGAATTTTTATACAATCTTCCCGGGAATTAATTTCACGATTCTCCTGTAACAATGCGCTGCAATTTTGCAAGCAACAGAAGAAAAAAAAAAGTGCCGGAGGAGGAATCGAACCCGAGACCGCTGGCGTAAGGGTCAGAGCACTAACTATTTAGGCCAAACCGCGGCTCAGGAATGGACTAACATTGTATACTCATACGGCACGTAAGAAACTTTGGATCGATTTTTCTCGGGATTTTCCGAGTAGTGCGTCCTAATACTTTAACCACGTGAGGTGTTAGGGGTCCTCTTCCACCACACAAAATTTTGGACAAATCCCCGACCCCACGGTCGTGCAGTCTCCTTGTAAGACCCTATCCGCAGCAATATTAGGCAAACAGTCTCCATTCGCACCTTGCCCAGAATAAAAATGTGAGCTTTTTTCGTTATTGCTAGCACTCGTTAATATGCACACACTTATCTGGTACCCCTATTCTATTTCTCATAATTCGTCATATTTCGTAACGGAAGAGTTTTATTTCGTGAGAGATGATGTGCCGTTTCGAGTCGAGAGCATTCGGAGTCATCCGCGTGCACTCCTTCTTATCTCAAAAAGATCACAAAAGCAGAGAGGAGATGAACTGTGGAGACTACAGAGGAACGTGAACGATACAAAAGTGGTCATACAGAAGCAGAGGAAGAGGTGGGGAGGCGCAGCTGGCACTGGAAAGCGGCGGAACTACCGGAACTGGCGTATACCGGTTTTATGAAGTGGTTGCCCGACGCTGTCATTTCTCCTGCCCCTGCGGTATTGTTTACTCGCAGACTCCAAGGGACGAGCGTAGCCAAGCACAACGGCAGTTCCGCTAACTCAGTTCTGATGCCTTTCACTGCCGTAATATTTATGGTCTCCTTCTAGGTCCCTTATTCCTGCGGCTCAAAAGCTATCAATTAAATTTTTGACGTGTGGGCTCTCTGAAAGGAGTTTCAAGGAGTAGTATGTCACATTTCACTGCGACAAATCGCCAATAAAATGTCTACCTTTCGACACTAGAAGCATTAAAAACTAACAAACGACCAGTTACACATCATCTTATATTAATCGTAGTTAAATTTTTATGGTATATTATTACCTCATGTACTAACTATGGCGGACAACGTATTCCTGGAGAAACTGTCTGTTGGGTAGAAAATTTATTACTCACGACCCCAACATCTTACCATTGGAATAACAAAGTTACACGAAATGGGATTTTAACTATAGGAATATTATATGGACCAAATGGTATGAAATCAGCCAATTGTGCAACTATAATATACTCCAATAAAAATATACTTCAAGGTGGTAAGGCAGATCGGATTTCACATTGTAGACCAGGGTTAAGCCGGCCGGAGTGGCCGAGCGGTTCTAGGCGCTGCATTCTGGAACAGCGTGACCGCTACGGTAGCAGGTTCGAATCCTGCCTCGGGCATGGATGTGTGTGATGTCCTTAGGTTAGTTAGGTTTAAGTAGTTCTAAGTTCTAGGGGACTGATGACCTCAGATGTTAAGTCCCATAGTGCTCAGAGCCATTTGAACCATTTTTTTTTTCTTTCGTGTAATGAATCTAAGAAATCACAAACTGATATACTAAGGGCAGAAAGGACGGTGATACCACCTGTGTTGTTACTAAGACACTTTCTTTAAGGAGGTGTTAGTCTTGCGTTCTTCTACACACGTAACACTAACGGTTATGAGGCAACCTACAGTAATTAGATTTGATCAAAGGAGGTACTTGACATTTTATTTATTGTTGTTGTAATGCGAAAGCGAAGCGATATATTTGACGTCCAAAGCAGCATGATCATTGGCTTTAGGGCCGTGGTTAAAGCATACCGTGAACGGCCCATATGGCGCTATTCAAAACCGGCGCCGAAGCAACTGTAGTGTACATAGATGACAGCGGCGAACGACGGCTGCGATGATGTGTATGGCGAACAGACGCGCAACTGTTGAACAACTGACCGCCCAGATGAACCAAGGGTATACCAACAGTGTCTCCTCAACGACTGTTCAGCGAACGTTACTCAAAAATGGTTCAAATGGCTCTGAGCACTATACGACTTAACTTCTGAGGTCATTAGTCGCCTAGAACTTAGAACTAATTAAACCTAACTAACCTAAGGACATCACACACATCCATGCCCGAGGCAGGATTCGAACCTGCGACCGTAGCGGTCACGCGGTTCCAGACTGAAGCGCCTTTAACCGCACGGCCACATCGGCCGGCGAACGTTACTCCTTTAGTGGTTCATGCACCCATGCTCACTGCTGTTCATAAGCGACGAAGGCTGACATTCACACGCCATTGCCGCTACTGCACGTCCACTGAGTGGCGACACGTGGCTTTTTCAGATAAATCACGTTTTATGCTCCATCGGACTGATGGCCGTTCGCATGTACAACGCCTGAAAGCAAACACTTTACACCTGAAACGTTATGCTCCTGGAGAATGTTTTCGTGACATTCCGTGGGTGATCTCGTCTTGTGGAAGGCACAATGTATAACACAAGTATGCATCTACCCTTGGGGACCATGTCCACCCCTGCATGCAGTTTGTATTTCCTCGGCACTATGGCATCTACCAGCAGAGCAATGCAACGTATCACACAGCTCGCAGTGAACGTGCGTGATTCGAAGTGCACCAGGATAAGTTTACCGTACTCCCCTGGCTATGGCCGCTATGGCCGAGCGGCTCTAGGCGCTTCAGTCCGGAACCGCGCGGCCGCTACGGTCGCAGGTTCGAATCCTACCTCGGGCATGGGCGTGTGTGATGTCCTTAGGTTAGTTAGGTTTAAGTAGTTCTAAGTCTAGGGGACTGATGACCTCAGATGTTAAGTCCCATAGAGCTTAGAGCCATTTGAACCCCTGGCTACCAAATTCGCCGTATTTAAACCCAGTCTACAATCTGAAGGACCTGTTCGCACCACGGCTCTTCGACTGCGAAACCTAGCGCATCCGGCCGCGGACTGGAGTCAGCAAGGCTCCACATCACCGCCGGTACCTTCAGAACATCACTGACACTTCTGCACGTCTCGCAGCGGTCAGCGACGCAAATGGTGGCTATCAGATTTTTGACAGGTGGTCACATTAATGTGACTAGATAATATATTAAAGTATCACGGCATATCTTGACCGTTAAACACTGAAGAGCCAAAGAAACTGGTACACCTGTCTAATGTCGTGTAGGCCGCCGCCAGTACGTAGAAGTGCCGCAACACGACGTGGCATGGACTCGACTAATGTCTGAAATAGTGGGGGAGGGGCATTGACACCATGAATCCTGCATGGCTATCCAGAAGTCCGTAACAGTACGAGGTGGTGGAGATCTCTTCTGATCAGAACGTTGCAGGGCATCCCAGATATGCTCAATAATGTTCAAGTCTGGGGAGTTTGTTGGCCAACTGAAGTGTTTAAACTCAGAACAGTGTTCCTGGAGCCACTCTGTAGCAATTCTGGACGTGAAGGTTGTCGCATTGTCCTGCTGGAATTGCCCAAGTCTGTCGGAATGCACAATGTACATGAATGGATGCAGATGATCAGACAGGATGGTTACGTACGTGTCACCTGTCAGAGTCGTATCTAGACGTATCAGGGTCCCATATCACTCCAACTGCACGCGCCTCACACCATCACAGAGCCTCCATCAGCTCGAACAATCCTCAGCTGACATGCAGTGTCCATGGTTCATGGGGTTGTCTCTATACCCTTACACGTCCATCCTCTCCATACAATATCAAACTAGATTCGTCCGACCAGGCAATACGTTTCTAGTCACCATCAGTCCAATGTCCGTGTTGACGGGTTCAGGCGAGGCGTAAATCTTTGTTTCGTGCAGTCATCAAGGTTACATGAGTGGGCCTTGGTCTCCAAAAGCCCATATCGATGGTGTTTCGTTGCATGGTTCGCACGCTGACACATTTTGAAGGCCCAGCATTGAAATCTGAGCAATTTGCGGAAGGGTTGCACTTCTGACACGTTGAACGATCCTCTTCAGTCGTCGTTGGTCGTGTTCTTGCAGGATCTTTTTCCGGCCGCAACGATGTCCGGGATTTGATGTTTTACCGGATTCCTGATATTCATGGTTCACTCGCGAAATAATTGTACGGGAAAGTCCCCAATTTATCGCTGCCCCGGCGCTGCTGTGTCCCATAGCTCATGCGCCGATGACGTCTTTAATGTCTCGCTTACCATCTTTGACTGTACTTTGGTGAAAGAATGGAGGCAGGAAGAAAGGAAGATGATGATATATATCGTCTCGTCGACGACGATGCCGTAATACATGTAGCACGCGCTGACAAGAACAGGGAACGAAAGCAACCACGTCCTTTCCGAAGGAACCCTTCCACATTCGCCTCAAGTGGTTTAGTGAAACCACGGAAAATCTTTATCATTATAACTGTACGAGGATTATCGTATCTTCTCCCTAACGCGAGTCTAATGTCTTAACGATTTCGCTGCAACGCTAGGTCATGGTGGTGGTGTATAAAACTAGGTTCATTAATCCCCGCGGGGGCGGACGAAAAGCCTAAGAAGGTATAAGAAAAAAAATCAGCGGTCCTCCCACCTCTGCTGCCGGAAATGTGCTGCCACAGACAAGGAGCTTGTATGAGGCTGTGACTATACCGGCATTTATTGTGTATGGGTAATTTATAAACGATGCCACGTGCAGTCTTCATCGCATTACGAAAGTGGTTGTAGTAGAACTTCATATATAAACAAGACATGCACTACTCCTGCAAAAAAAAATGTATATCTATGGCCATGGCCATCAATCATTTTGCGCACTAGTCCTAAGCTTTCTATATTTTGCAACAATGGCCATTGCATTTGAGTATCTTCTACTATGATGGAAAAAATTATTTCCAGCTGACATGCATATCTTTTAAAAAATATTGGTAAAATAGTGGGAAACTGTAGAGTTTAGTAAGCACGAGGATACTGAGGTAAGAGAAACAGCAACTTTACAGTTAGTGAAAGGTTGCATAACTTCAATCACTATTCATCGGTGTACTTAAGTTCTTTAATGCAACATCGTACATAAGGGGATCTTACCCTATAAATTATTTACACATGCTTAAATCATGTTAATGTTACATCGTTAAGCACGGCAAGTAAATAAATTTTATATCCTCGACGTATAAGGCTTCAGACACTAAATGCAACCGAGGTAGAGCAAAGACAAAAGAGAAAAGCTATCCTTAAACTGAAGGTAGTTTGAGTACCGCTGTGGCTCATTAGACGTGGTATTACTGCCTACATTCTGAAAAACGGCAGATACAGCCAATTATAGGCGGATCTTCGATTTAAGGTAGAATCAGCGCTGCCGGAGGCAACAGTCATGTTACGTGTGAGGAAAAAATCATAGCACCAACCGGGTATGGAATGCGAAACCTTTGGACGAGATCTGCGTTATCATCAAACCGTACTGGCACAAATATAAGCTGCTTCAGCGAACAGCAAAAAGCACTTCTGCAACTATTGTCAACTTTCACTGTAGGAATGTCGCGGACGTTACTGCAGCTAGCAAAAGAGCAATGTGTGTATGTTGTTGCGCTTAAGACAAAAATGGATGAGATTACGAAGTTCTTGCTCGAATAAGTAACACAGTGCAAAGTACAGACGAAACCAGTCCCATGCCCACAGAATTGCGGTAAGAACTAAAGGCTCATTAAACGCCCGACTTGATAATGAGCAAACAAGAGAGCAAGCTGCAATGTTCTCTCAACGTACTGAAAGCGATATTCCTTATAGATCAGCGCAAACAACAAAGGAGACCGTTTTCCTCGTAACCACTGCAGTTCCAACCTTGAAAAGCACACCGTTCAGTATCCTGTCGTAGGTTGCACAAAACGTTACTCACAGCTGTCTTCTATTTTTAGTATTTCTAGACGCAACCACCAATGTCCAAACTAGACAACACTGAGAACGAAGTCAGTTACTTTCTTGCTGAAGTAAATCTTCCGTCTCCCTCATACTGACACCAGCGCTTTACGCTGCAACTTCTAAGTTTGGTTTTCCCGCAAGGTTTTTATGGTTTTAAGTGTTACTCTGAACTATCGTCATACATACATTTCATTTCGTGTAGCAAAATCACCGTGTTCTTAATTTCTCAACTACCCTCAACAAGTTCGTTTTACTGGAAAATGCCGTACAGATATATTTGATTCTTATTATTTGTTTTCTCGCAGTTTGTAACAAGTGTAGTTCGTACGTCTAGCGTGTAAAAGTCCAGACTACAAATATAAAGACCTGTTTTTGATCTGACTTTTTTGGTAGGATTTTTATTCCTTGCATTATATGTCACTTTAATCTATGCCCGTGATTTTTGTACGAGAAAACATCAGAATACGTAATGTTTGAAATTCAACGTTAAATAAAGTGTTCATACCCAGCACCCGCCCCCATAACTGGTTTGGCCATCAGGTTCACGAGGTGGATGGTGGTGGTGGTGGTTAGTGTTTAACGTCCCGTCGACAACGAGGTCATTAGAGACGGAGCGCAAGCTCGGGTTAGGGAAGGATTGGGAAGGAAATCGGCCGTGCCCTTTCAAAGGAACCATCCCGCCATTTGCCTGAAACGATTTAGGGAAATCACGGAAAACCTAAATCAGGATGGCTGGAGACGGGATTGAACCGTCGTCCTCCCGAATGCGAGTCCAGTGTGCTAACCACTGCGCCACCTCGCTCGGTCACGAGTTGGAGCTAGGGGAAAGAGAGAGATTTAAATTTCAAAGTCCCCTTCAACAGCGTGTTCACTAGAAACGTAGAATTAGCAGAGATGTCTAAGGACGTGGAGAAATATCGGAAACAGCCTTGCTGAAGGAAACATCCATCATTCGCCTAAAGTACTTAAGAAAAATACGGGGAACTTCAATATTCCTGGCTGGGCAGGACTTAGAACGCTGCTCCTCCCAAACGCAAATTTGTAGCATCATTCACCTACAGTATTGCTTCCAGTTCTGCAGCATGACATGGCAAAGTCAGGAAAACCACTCATTCCGTACCATTCAGTCCCGGTAAGTCGGCCATATACTGACCGTCGACGTCGACGTGACGTGATGACAATTACGATGTACGAAGGTGCATTACCTCGAAAGAAAGAAACTATACTGCTTGCGTTACTAAGGAATCATTTGTCGTGGCAGCTTGTGTGTGGCTGTTATTCCGCTTTTAACTGTGCTCTGAGCTGTTCCCGGCTTCATCAAAATCGATCAACTCACTGTCATTGGATAAACAGATTACACCAGACGCTTTTTGTGCTCCTGTGGGAAACATGCTCGACTACCGAGACAAAAACGAGACTCATGGTGCAAAATTGAATATTCACCAAATATGTACGTTTAGGAGGGAGTGGCCAGATTGGAATATGGCTCCTCAAAGGGGCACCAGCGTTTTCGGTAGTAGCAGGGGCAACAATCTGGACGACTGACTAATGTGCCCTTGTAACATTAGCCAACACAGCTGCGAACGGCTGAAAGTAAGGGGAAACTGCAGCTATAAAACAAGTGTAATGGAACTTGTCGAATTAAGTCAGGTGATGTTGAGATAAGTGGATTAGGAAACGAGACACTAAAAGAAGTAAACGAGTTTTGCTTTTTGGGAAGTAAAATAACTGGCTATGGCCAAAGTAGAGACGATATAAAATGCAAATTGGCAGTAGGAAGACCAGCACTGATTTTTGTAACATAAAATTTATGTGTTGGGAAGTTTGTCCTGAAGGTATTTCCTGAAATGTAGCCTTGCACAAGAGTGGAAGGTGAACGATAAATACTTCAGACAAGATGAGAACAGAAGCTTTTGAAATATGGTCATACAGAAGAATGGTTAAAATTACATGGGTTGGTTGATTGTTTCGTTAACTACGTGTTCCATACATCATATTCAGATAAGCGTTACCATGCGGAACGTGTCAACTCACCAAAGGATACATATTTTTTAAAAAAATTAAAAAAAATTACGTGGCTACGCTCTACGCTCTGGCCATTTACATGCTTTGTTCTGTATAAATGACTAATTTTTTCTACTCAAGAATGCTTCTATGGTATAGAAGGAGTTCTACAGAGGGAGGAGTTCTAAAGAGGAACACCTTTAAGCTACGTTTGAAAACATTTCTGCCTTTTGTCAGGCATGGATAGATTGTCAAAGAGCTTCTTAAGCAGTATATTTTACTCCTTTCTGTTCCACAGTTAGATTCATCAAAGGGGAATGCAGCTCATTTTTCAAATATCAATATGCACACGAAATAACTTAAACTTTCCACATTGTTTATTATTTCTTGCTGATCTACTACGTTAATAGGGCGCAGGATTTTTTTGGCAGTACAAACCAAGATAAGATGTGTTTTTTCAAAGTTTAAAGTTAGCCCGTTTGCGCAAAAACCATTCAGTAACTTTCACGAAAATACTATTCTATTTTTTCTGCTGATGCTTCTTTGTTCATTTCGAAACAACACTTATATAATCAACAAACAGTGCTAATTCTGCTACTTGCTTCATATAAAATGCTAGATCGTCCACATAAAGCAACAACAGTAGTGGACAAATGAGCGAACCCTGTGACTCTCCCATTGTAATTGCTTCGCATGAAAATGTAGTGTCGTTCTCTTTTGAATTACTAGAACATCGTAGTATAAGACTGACACAATCAAATGCCTTCGATAACATACAGAAGATTCCAGCTGGTAATATTTTATCATTTAAATATTTTAATATGAGTTCATTTAATGCGTAAATAGCTGTCTCAGTTGATTGACCCTTTTGAAATCCAAACTGTTATTTCACACATGTCACCACAAAAAGGGTAAGTTGGTAACTGAAAGAGATGTCACAGTATTGCGCCAACTGAAGAAGCATGTTACATAAGATGGCTAAACTGATTAGATCAGATAATTAATGAAGTGATCCTGTATCGAATGGGGGAGAAAACAAATTAGACACTAGTTGATCAGAATACTGTATCGAATGGGGGAGAAAACAAATTAGACACTAGTTGATCAGAAAAAGGTATCGGTTGATAGAGGCGTCAAGGAATATTGGAGTTGGCAATGGATGGAAGTGTACGAGATGAAAACTGTAGAGGGATACGAAGGTTCACTGCAGTAAGCAGGTTTAAACCGTTGTTGGTCGCAATAGTTATGTAGAGATAAAGAGACTTTACGTACTATAGACTGGTGTGGAGAACTGCATAAGACAAGTCTTAGGAGTGAGGACCATCACCACCACCACCATCACTTCCACCACCACCACCAACAACAACAAAAAAATATACAGTTATTCTTGAACGTAGCGCCCAGATGAATCCACACATCTGCATTGGCCTCTGCCACTGCTCAAAACGCTTCTATGTTTCGCTTTCCGTGGGACTGCACCGCAGCTCCGTCGCTAATGACTTCGGGAGGAGCGCAACAGATCTGTAGCGAACTGCTCGTCCACTGCCATTGTGCTGATCAATTTTGATGAAATTTGTCACATCCCAAAGACAAAGTTCGAAGTCGAAAAACAGTTGCGCACTAAAATGTCACAAAAATAGTTCCATTGTCTTGCGAGTAATCTAGTTAATAATGTACAGCTCCAATACAGCATTACATTAAAATACTTGTTTATTTATGTTTCGAGACAGTATTTAGTGGTATCCAACCGGATTACATTCCATAAACAACATTTTGACAGCTGATTTAATCATTTTCGTCAGGTACTGCGAAGGGTAGTCTTGCGTGTTTTCGCTGCTTGGACTATAATCGGAGTGGTCGCCCAAAAATACACCATCTATCTATCACGTTATCACGATACATGTTCAAGACTTACACAAAACACGTGAAAAGACAGAAAAATCAAGGTTTCATTTCATGGCATAAACTGCAAGAGTAGGTTTCTGAAAACAGCCTGTCACAGGGTTCGGCTCTAGCATCCGTTCTAGACGACATGCCAGACACAAAATAACGTAAATTTGCGTGTGCGGACGACCTGGCCGTCACATATCAAAGTAAAATTATGACGACCTCGGCAAAATATTAAACGCACTCCCGGAAATACTGAAAACCTACTTCTACAAGGCACCTACATCCAAACTCTAACAAAACGATCAGCACAACAATGCACCTCAACAACAGAGATACAAATAGAAAACTACAATTCTTTATGAGTGCCCACGCATCAGGTATGAAGATAAGACCAAATACTTGGGAGTGGAATTAGATCGCACTCCTAACGCATAACTCATATGTAGAAGACACAAAACAAAAACTCATATCCCGTAATGCTATCCTGTCGAAAATATCTGGAACGACATGAGGTTGTCGAGTGAGCACACTGAGGAATTCAGCATTAGTCCTTGTCTATAGCTTGGCACAATAGTGTTCACCAGTCTGGATGAGAAGTGTACACGTAGCTAAAGTGCACGTCAAACTGGAGATAATGTGGATAATGTCTGGAACACTCAGGACCACCCCATGTACCTAGCTCCCCGTCGTAACACACATAGAGGCCGCTCAACTTCGGTGATCACAGTTACCCACAGGATCATAAAAAAAAAATCCTAGACAAACCGGAACTCTCTATACTCCAAGACCTAGCACCTAAAAACAAACTTAAATCCAGGTCATCTTTATGAAAAATCGGCGAAGAACTGAAAGGCTACGACTCGTAGACAGCTTGGAAAGAATTATGGGCTGTAGTTGGACAGAAGAGCCGAAACTTGGTGGACGACCCCAAAAAGGAGATCGATCGACTCAATCTCCCGAGGAAACTGTTGACATTGAACCGTTTCAGTGTTGGTAGGTGTAAGCAACTAATGAGGCCTTTCGGAGAGACCTGAATGTGAATGCAGGGAAAATCAATCAATGGTCCATTTAGATGTGTGTGAAGTGCATGGCTATAATGGTGATCTAAAGGACATACACAGACTCCCTGAGTCAACCATAATGTGGTTCAAATGGCTCTGAGCACTATGGGACTTAAGATATGAGGTCATCAGTCCCCTAGACTTAGAATTACTTAAACCTAACTAACCTAACGACATCACACACATGCATGCCCGAGGCAGGATTCGAACCTGCGACCGTAGCAGTAATGCGGTTCCGGACTGAAGCGCCTAGAACCGCTCGGCCACAGCGGCCGGCCATAATGTGGATCAAGAATATTTGTAACATTGTGTACTATTATAAGAAGATATGTAAAGACTATTGTAACTCAGTATAGAACTATCCGAGTATTACAGAGAATACATTATGTGATGAATGCCTTTGTAAAAGTAGAACGAGTAAATAAATATATGTTCAAAAGTCCTCCACAAGTCTTCAGTCTTTCAGAGTGCGTAACTGGGCCTACGTAAGCGCTGTCGCTCTATTATTCAGATAATTTTCATGTCATACACTCCTTCATTTGCACGATTATTTCATGGCAGCAAGAATAAATACGGAATACTCGAGGTCGACGACGTTGACCGCTGTTTACCCTCTAGCGTGTACAGCTCCATCCCAGATTAGATGAGCACTCGCTGCAGAAAAAAAAAAAAAGAAGATGCAAAGAGAAGATCAAAGGCATATGCTATACAGCCACAATTTTGCCACGCCACGCATGAGGCCAAGAAAGAGTTTCCTAAAGAGACCCATTTAATATTTGCACCTGAGACCAGATGCCTAAATCTATAGCAGGAGACGCAAGCCAATCCCACTTACGAATTGAAGAGGAACTTCCTGAGGGCTAAACGCTCACCCGCCCCACCTGAAGAACACTCAGTCACGTAAGGTGAGGAGAACACATCATCATCTACTCCTAGGCACACTGATGGGCGAAGCAGTGAATTTGCAACACTGTTTCACCAAAGAACAGCGCTGTAAAAGCTGCTGGGAGGGAAGACTTAGTGCACAATGCACACGGAAAGTGATTTAAAGTAAGTCAGTGGCCTAGTACAGTCAACATCCGTCTCATGAAGCCATCGTCATACTTAATGACGTTAAGCTTGTTAGGCTTAGCCACACGTGTTAGTCGTCCGCTCTCCGTGGAACTCAGAAGGGAAGGAGCCTCTGTTAGCGTGCCCTCACGAACCGTTGTACCTGCGAGCGTGTGTTTGATTTCCATACTCGTCCAAGCAGTAATCAGGGCTGTCTTCAATTTATCTCTTGTCCTCTCTTTACAAACCATCTCATTTGTGCTTTGCGGGTTCACGTATTTAACGAACATGATGAAGCACTGTTTGTCTCATTGGATAAGCTTTGCTCCTCTGAAGGTCCTCTTGCATAGAAGTTAGGTACAAGCGTAGGCGCTTCTTTTAACACTATGTTGATGAAAGTCCCCTTTTAGTCCAACAAAGAGCTCTGATAAAAAAAGATGTTCCACTCTGCAGTGTAGTGGAAAGGAACTTTTGTGACGAATTAACAGAGTGTGCTGGACCGGGACTTTCACTCCAACCTCTGGCTTTTGCCTCTAGGGTTTCTACATCTCTACTAAAATAGCTCGACTCGCACAGCGGCAAAAAGCGCAATTTCCCTCCTGCGTGGATTTTAAAGAAGAGAAAAGAGCCAGTACAACACTGAATGTCTGCATCGGCCCGTGACGCGTGCTCGGACCGTTGAGCTGACAGAGTGCAGACCACAGAAGGAAAGGATCCGGAGTGGGTTCCGGTCTGGCAAACAGTTTCAATCTTCTACAGAGGCTTGTTCCACCACTTGCAGTGGTTGGCAGGTTAGTTGATTTCGGAGAGGGGACCAAACAGCGAGGTCATCGGTCCCATCGCATTAGGTAAGGACGAGGAAGGAGGTTGGCCGTGCCCTTTAAAAAGAACCATCCCAGCATTTTCCTGAAGCGATTTAGGGAAACCACGGAAAACTTAAATCAGGACGTCCTCCCGAAAGCGAGTCCAGTGTGCTAACCACTGCGCCATCTCGCTCAGTCCATTTGCAGTGGGTTTCTTTCCCCCAAAGAAACGAACTAGTAACGTTGACGTGGATATTTTCACGTAGATATATCAAATTCCATAGCTCATGCTTACCGAAAAATATGTCTGAGGTGAGATAAAAGTCCAAAATGTCTGGCGAAGGTCATCAGAAAGACTCTACAGCTTCAAATGGTTCAAATGGCTCTGAGCTTCTAAGGTCATCAGTCCCCTAGAACTTAGAACTACTTAAACCTAACTAACCTAAGGACATCACACACATCCATGCCCGAGGCAGGATTCGAACCTGCGACCGTAGCGGTCTCGCGGTTCCTCTACAGCTTCGTCTTTCGCGGAAAGCACACAGAAAACTTCAGAGTGAAATTACAGATGGACACGTTGTATCTTTAACAAATATACGCTTCATGAATTTATCTACATTTACATCGATACTCTACAAATCACTGTTAAGTGCCTGGCAGAGGGTTCATCGAACCATCAAATGGTTCAAATGGCTCTGAGCACTATGGGACTTAACATCTGAGGTCATCAGTCCCTTAGAACTACTTAAACCTAACTAACCTAAGGACATCACACACATCCACGCCAGAGGCAGGATTCGAACCTGCGACCGTAGCGGTCGCGTTGTTCCAGACTGAAGCGCCTAGAACCGCTCGGCCACACCGGCCGGCTCGTCGAACCATTATCACAATTCTCTATTATTCCAATCTTGAACAGTGCGCGGAAAAAAACGAACACCTATATTTTTCCGTACGAGCTCTGATTTCCCTCATTTTTATTGTGATGATCTTTTCTCCCTATGTAGGCAGGCACCAACAAAACATTTTCGCGTCCGGAGGAGAAAGTTGGAGATTGAAATTTCGTGAGAATATTCCGCTTCGACGAAAAACGCCTTTGTTTTAATGATGTCCACCCCCAAAACGTGCTGCTCTTCTTTGAACTTTCTAAATGTTCTCCGTTAGTCCTATCTGGCAAGGATCCCAGACCGCGCGCAGCAGTTTTCCAAAAGATGACGGACAAGCGTAGTGTAGGCTGTCTCTGTAGCAGATCTGTCACATGTTCAACATTTTCTGTGAGTTCTTTCTAATTTAAGTGGTTCATAATTGTAGTTCCTGGGCATTCAGTTCAATTTGCGGCCTTTAGATTTGACTGATTTGTCGGGTAACCGAAGTTTAACGGATTCCTTTTAGCATTCATGTGGATGACCTACTCACACTTTTCATTATTAGTGTCAATTGCCAATTTTCGCACCGTAAAGATATCTTTTCCAAATCGTTTTGCAACTTGATTTGCTCTTCTGATGACTTTACTACACGCTAAACGGCAGCGTCATCTGCAAACAACCTAAGACGGCTGCTCAGATTGTCTCCTAAATCGTGTGTATAGATAAGGAACAGCAGAAGGCCTATAGCACTACCTTGGGGAACGCCAGAAATCACTTCTGTTTTACTCGATGACTTTCCGTCAATCACTACGAAGTGTGACCTCTCTGACAGGAAATCACGAATCCAGTCACGTAAATGAGACGATATTCCATAAGCACACAATTTCACTTCAAGCCGCTTGTGCGGTACAGTGTTTTTTAAGCCTTCTGGAAACCTTTCACTATTATTGGGACGTACGTGTCCCACGATAGACAATCAGAGAGCCAATGAGAATTTGTTGCATGTGATCGCTATGTAGCAGTGTCCAATTGGTAAAATGAAGCCTGCTAATGGTTTGCACAATTCTTACAATAACAGCTTGTAGCTGTGGGTTGTACTGTCTTCAAGTTTCATTGTTAACCCTCTGCTTCGTATTGTCCACCGAATAAGTCTGCGCCTGCAGATAGACAACGCAATGAAAAGATGTGCAAACTTCTTTCTCGGTAACGTTGTTGTAAAAGCAGTTTGTCGTTGTCTTCCTGCGACCTGTGAATGAGGTGTTTGACGTATAACTACACGAAAGGTAGTGAGCGCGTTTATAGTGCAAGGTATCTGTTTTTGCTACGGATGATAGTGGAATGAAAGACAGGCAAGGTCGTGGAATTTGGAGAGTACTAGTTGAGAAATGAAGGGAAATTAGTAAACAAAGTGTGTAATTTCTCTTTGTAACAATCATTTTTAATTACAGTCCACGTAATCTACCGCATGCTGAAGTGGCAGCGACTAACGCGAACACAGATGAGTGGAATAATGTATTGTTATCAATAGAGTAACGAAACCTGGTACGTGTATTTTCCATCTCACGTCCGACAACGGAAGATTAACGGTCGTCGATATAGGTGATCCAAGAAGTTCCATGAACACTGACATTGCTCATTTGAGCTACAAATCATCGAGATTAATGTATTATTACTACTGTTATTATATTGCTTAGCGTTGGGTAATGAAGTCATACACTAGTCAGCTCGAAATTTTATGCCATTTTTTATAAAACAATCTTGGAAGTTTCACGTTCAAGATCTTCTACGGAAACAGAATGCCGCTATCTTCACTAGAAGAATGATCTCCAATGTCTGTGAGACTGAAATGCGAAGGCTTGTTTCCTTTGCTTTCTTTCATTCATCTCGTACTTTGTTGTTGGGACAACTCTGTGTACTTTTAGCCCAGAGTAGGGCGTCCGGACTGATCTGCGGATTCTGTTTGTGAACTTGGTGTAGCTCGTTGTTCAGATGTCTCGGAGCTCTAATCGTGCCATCCCAGTACAAGTATTGCGTCATAGGACTTGATCTTCACAATGTTGACTCATCCAGAAGAAACTGCAACATCCCTTACACTAGACAGAAAAACAGTATGCACTTGGATAACACATTCTGAAGCACTATAAAAAAAAAAAGGTGTGCATTAGCCAAAAGATTTCAAGAGGCTTCCAGCAGAGCTGAAAAAAATTGTGTGATGAACCCCAAGGACACAAATCGAAGTTGAAAGGATTCCTTGTGGCACACTACCCTTGTACTGTGCGGGAGTTCATCGCAGGAACTGAAAATTTTCTCTCTGCCAGGTGTTATTTCTTCTTATACTATCTCAGTTTCTTTCGCGTGTTTATTAATTCTTTAATTATTTTGTTTAATAATGTTCTAATCAGTGTTCTGTAAACTATATACAGACTCGTTCCATGTCCATGCTGCTTTGGCTCGCAAGGCCCCATAGTACCTGATAGATAAACACATTAATCTAAAATTGTGCCGCCGGCCGGGGTGGCCGAGCGGTTCTAGGTGCTACAGTCTGGAACCGCACGACCGCTACGGTCGCAGGTTCGAATCCTGCCTCGGGCATGGATGTGTGTGATGTCCTTAGGGTAGTTAGGTTTAAGTATTTCTAAGTTCTAGGGGACTGATGACCTTAGAAGTTAAGTCCCATAGTGCTCAGAGCCATTTCAACCCTTTTTAAAATTGTGCCAATGAATTTTCTTTGACATCATGTTTCAAATCTCCACACTTGCGCCGGAAACTTGCACGAGAAGATCTCACAAAAAGTGGCAACATATTTAAAATCTATACCCATTCCCGAGAAAGACTGAAACCCGAGACCTCTGCTTCACGGCGCAGACACAATATCCTCCTGACACCAAATAATTCGAGATATTCGTAAGTTAGGATTTACGAAACTGTGACAGGAAAATTAATTGGATACGACGTTTACTTGGAAGACAACGTTCACTTCATCAAGAAGCGATATGAATGATTTAAGTTAGGGGAGCATACATATGTAGTTTATACCGCTGTGAACTTAATAGTATCACTAACGTATATAGAACATATTTCTAATATTCGTTTCCTACTGTTAGCCTGAGTTATATCTAAGAAATTAAAACGGCGAAAAAAAAAAGATAATGTCAAAGTGATTTTTCACATATTTGGCGGGAGTACACAAAGCAATCTGTTGTCTTGTTCTATACGAGCGAAGCTGTGTGGTTCTGCTGCACCGCCTGCGTGCAGGAGTGCACAGTTGACATAAAAAACTGTCTGCAGAGCAAACACATCCGCCTTTTTGTTCCTAGATGGCCGCAGGAAGCGTAAGACGAAACACATTGCATCATCGTGCGAGAATGCGTCTCGGGTTGCGGCGGAAACTAGAAGAGTGATCGTCGATCCCGTCTCAGATGCCATTCAACCGTGGAGCAAAGTTCGTCTTGTAGTCGCTGTCGTAAATAATTTCTTCAGGCCTAAAACCCATATTATGCGGAAAGCTACGAAAAATTAAACTGAATGGCACCCATATCGGCAACCTGAAAGGAAAATACGCGAATTTGCCGTCAGAAAGCTGGCTCATTATCAAAACATTTTTGCTTCCAACGGATGTTTCAGTTCAATACTATTATTCAGAGGAGAGATGAGGAGACGACAAGTTCGCCCTTTTATGAATTCAAGTGTGGGTATTTATGCGTACTAATTAAATATGGTGATATGGGCGCGAGATGGTTCAAAAATGGCTCTGAGTACTATGAGACTTAACATCTATGGTCATCAGTCCCCTAGAACTTAGAACTACTTAAACCTAACTAACCTAAGGACATCACACAACACCCAGTCATCACGAGGCAGAGAAAATCCCTGATCCCGCCGGGAATCGAACCCGGGAACTCGGGCGTGGGAAGCGAGAACGCCACCGCACGACCACGAGCTGCGGACATGGGCGCGAGATTTAAATGAGGAAGATATAACTGAACTGCTGTAAAATCGATGTAATCCGTCAGCAGTACAGAATAAAAGAAATCGTACAGCGAATTAAAACGGAGAGGGTTTGCTACCGTAGGCTATTTGCACAGTACGCCTGAAATTACACACATGAAAGTCACTACTGGCTGACTGTACGTTCAGCCTTCTAATAAAAGAGGTTCTCTTAGTCTGAGCACGCTAGACCCTCTTCTTAGCGAAATTTGAGTCAGCGGGCTGCATGTACCTCTTTAGCGTAGGTGGCTACGATGAAAGCATATTGCGTGTAAAGTTGTGATATTGATGATCATGCACGTTATGAGAGAGAGAGAGAGGTCACAGTATGGAACCCACCTCGGGCACACAACCTATTCTTCTCGAATAGCACTAACGAGGCCTCAGAGCTTAAAGTACCTTCCCAGAGGTCGGGTACGATCATCAGTGTCATAAGTCCTTACCACAGCACTAACTGTGGAGACAACTGGAACATAATTAAGGACTATGATGCATTATATCTGATAAGAAATGTAAGCCACCACATCCCCTACCTGTCTTTACTAGTGATGAAAGTTTCTACCGGCACTCGGTAGATGAAGACCGAATGTCACCGCACAAGCCTGCGTTATCGACCTTGGCTACGGTGGCGGATATTACAGACGTAAATTAAAAACTTACTTGACAAAAGATATATTATCATGAAGATCTTTCCAGTTACAGATATACGAAGTTATTAAATAAAAAACTGTGCTTCATTATTTCGATGTTAGCCATTTCCGGTACAGACTTCTTTGTTTACCAACATTAAAAGCAGCACGTTCATACACACTGATTTTATGCTGACTTAGCGTTTATTGCCAAAGGGGCTTCAGGAGGATTAAATTTAATTTTTTCCCTACTTGGACAATATTTCCTTAGCTAAATGGTTCAAATGGCTCTGAGCACTATGGGACTCAACATCTGTGGTCATCAGTCCCCCAGAACTTAGAACTACTTAAACCTAACTAACCTAAGGACATCACACACATCCATGCCCGAGGCAGGATTCGAACCTGCGACCGTAGCGGTCTCGCGGTTCGAGACTGCAGCGCCAGAACCGCGCGGCCACTTCGGCCGTTTCCTTAGCTAAATTAACACATGTGGTATCCAACGTATTGCTCGATGTTAATAAGCTCAGAAGATATATTATTCATTACTGTGCATTAATACACAGTTATAACAGTTTCCGTTAATTCATTCCTTGTTTTCATAGTACATACACAATAACGGCTCTGATGTCAGAGATTATATTTGAACAAGGCTGTTGTTTTCTCGCTCTAAAAGAAAAACAGAGCTCTGTAAGGCAATCAATAATTACAGATTACGCCTGCGTTGTTATTGCAAATGTATTTATACGAGGCACTACTAACGCCTTTTGTTTCAACATCTGCAATTGTAGTTCCAATAACACTTGATTACAGGTAGTGGGTATTACCGACCAGAAATATAAGACTAATCTAATAATGATGAATACATTGAAGATCGGCTGCATCAGACTTTCGCGAAGGAACTTGTAACTCGCCTCTTAAATTATTTCGGTATCAGAACAGTACGAACTATTAGAACGTTAAATAGCCTTAGGAACACTGATTAAACTTACAACTCCAGCTGTCATGTTAAGTGTCCAAAAATGTGTCTATGACAAAACCGTATCTCGCTGCAGTTATTTTAATTTTTGTGCATGATACTATAGCTAAAAGATATGGCGATACACGTTGCCATATAGTTTAAGTAAGGCTGTACTCAAAGTGAATGTTGAGGCAACGACAATGGCGCCTGGGCCCCAACAACGATGTTACATGACTTTTCATGTACACAAACCTATTAGTCACGAACGTCACGTTAACTGCCAGAAAGAAAACGGGGGCCTATCTGCGGACACATGGATTTGTAGCTATCACGCCACAAACATTCTACACTTACACATGAAAACGTATTATTACGCCAGGTGGAACGTATTATTTCCTCCTGTCATAGACATTTCGGCACCACTGTGTATCTGCTACAGGACAATAACACGAATTACGCGAAAGACGAATGAAAACTACAGCTTATCATTGTACCGAACTGGTAACAAAGCTATGAGGCACGTAGATATATGTATGCTGAAACCAGCGCATCGGAATTAATTATTTTGCAAACGTTCTAGCAAAGAATCTGACCAAAAAGTTGATCTGTAACAGAAAACAGACGACCTCATCAGTCCATCAACAAGACATAAGAGGTACTGTCTTAAGGAATTTTAAATCATGCTGCCGTAGAACAAATGACGTGGTCTATTCACATACATATACACAGCTTAACGACTTATGGTGTAAAACTGATAATATTTACGTAGCTAACAGGCTGCGGCAATGGTGTATTTCTCTTTCCTATGTTGTTGTTGTTGTTGTTGTTGTTGTTATGGTTGTTCCAGTCGACTACTAACACTATATGCGCCACAATTCTTCAGTGACCCGTATCAACTACATGGAACTTCACAGTGTTTGAGATGACAATTTTCGTAACATAGGGAAAGTACAAACTGCAGGAACATGGGTATAAGACGCTCACACTATCACGTTTCAGTCTAGACGTGATAGGATAACCACAAAATATTTCTGAAAACGTAGTACGTCTCCTTTAAAAGCGAGAAAATTGGCAACGAGGCAAGCTAACTGCTGAGCTCGGAGCCAAGAAGTGCGAGGTAGAGCAGGTACTTACAAATACTATCAAACTTCGACCAGTGTCACAGAAGTGACGACACGAGAATTATTCTTTCTATAATTTTTATTGTTGGTGATTGATAACACATCCTGCTCAACAGATACCTATGGCTAGTTATATGTTGCATTAAAATCTTCCTTAGCAGACAATTTAAGCATTACTTTTCTAGAAGGTCACGAGATTGTGTCTACATTTACGTAAAGCAAAGTAGCAGCAAGTGCAAAAAATAAGTTGAAAGTGACATTATGACAATTACACAAACTCTATTGCGTCAGAATTTTTATTCAGAGCTATCTATGAAGAGTCGTCTAAAATGTGTTAATAGTGACATACTTGGTTATCGTAGTATACGGTACAACTACAGGTTAGATGATGGAAAATGGTAACACACAATTTAAATTATTTACTTCGATATGTCGTTGGAAAGAATGGAGAGAAATAATCTACTGCAGTCTTATTGAGGAAAGCCAGTTACAAGTGTTTTAGGAAAACGCAAATCAGGTCTCAATAGAGAGACTCTATCTCCCCAAATAGAATACACCATCACTTGGTAGGGGAAAAAAAAGTTACCAACAGACACAGGTACACTCAGCGCGAGAGAATGAAGGGTGCACCTACTACTCAGTTGCTAACTGCTGTCTGTTACATTGTTATACCGTTGTTAGTAAAGATGGATATTTTGAGTTAGTTTCGGTTGGAAAAGACGAATTGCTGTTAGACAGCAGAGGGTACATTCCAGCGGCAGGGATGTAAATCTGAAAGTATGTGGGCCTAGGAGGCCACGGGAGTACACAGACTTAATCACAAAAAAAGAAATACTGTCGGAGAATCAGGAAAAATTATCTTACACAGGTTCACGACAATAGTGAGGAAACCATTTTAATATTCACGAAATGTTTTAAGTGCTGGTGTCCTCCTATGTTTTTCTCAAGCACTCCACGGGAGTGAAGCAATGCTGCATGTGGATTCAAACTTCAAAAATTGCTATCTTCCAAGCAGTCAGACTCCGATTTCCTCGGAATTAAAGCGCTGGTGGAAACGGAACAACAAACTTCCGTAGTTTTCCATGTGTACTCGAGCGTGGACGATTCTGACTAAATCCGTAAACAGGTCTAGCTCTGACGGAACTACTGAAGTGGGTTCAAACTAGATTTCAGATACCATCAACTGACAGATTCTCTCGGCCCGCGGAAGCATTTTCCTGAAGGAAGCATCGGAAAGTTCGCTTAGCTCCAATCTGCTGCAAAGTAGCGCAGCATCACCGTACAAAACAGCAACAAGATACACCCACAACCCCTGCACAACCCCACATCCTCGACCGAGCGAGATGACAGACGGTTTAAATACGCGTCCGACCATTATGATTTAGGTTTTCCGTGATTTCCCTAAATCGCTCCTGGAAAGTACTGGTATGGTTACTCTGAAGGGGCACGGCCGATTTCCTTCCCCAACCCCATAAACAATAGGCCGTTTTGTCCTCCATCGCCAATGATCTCGTAGTCGACGTGACGTTAACCCTAATCTTCTTTCGTTTTCTTTTTACAACCGCACTACATAGCCTCAGAAGCACGTGATTACACGAGATCATACGATGGCTTCTCGACAGTCAGTCTTCCCATCATTTGCTAATGTATTATGAAAAGAGGACAGGATGATGGTATGGAAAGTACGCTCCGTCACACACCGTAAGATGTAAATATAGATTTAGCTGTTTAAATGAAGGTTTATAGATAGCTTCCGCATTATTCGTTACGTTGTTCAATAGTTATTCAGAGATAAACTTCTAAGTGTTAAATTAAAACTTGTTTCCACGTATGCATCACAACATATATAAATTAACTAGTTAGCAAATCACAGAGTTCGAGTGAAATCACCACTAGGTTTCATCATTTCCTAAATTAGCCGCCAAGTACTGGCTGGTTTCTTACAATTCAGTCAAGGGGAAATTGCGTACGAATAAGCTATCCCCTAATTTACTATTGTTTGTTGTTCAGGTCAACTGATAAATTCACTTCTTGGGAAGTGAAATCTTGTTTGGTTTTATTGTACTTCAGGCCTCTTTAGAACAGTTCATTCAGTACTTAGCGGCCTGTCTACTGAGAAATCATTTGCAACGTTATTTATATTAGATTCCTGAAATAAGACGGATACATCAGACGCGTAACTGATTGTGCAGTTGCAATGCTTCATATGCTACAAATGGCTAATGAATCTCTGAGAAGGCGCAGAATTGGATAAATGTCGAATGTACCAAATTATTATCCCTAAAACACGAGTTGCTTCCTAGTTTCAGCAGACAGAATTTATTTATAACTCCTTTAGTACAGCTAGCCTGCAGTTTATTCATCGAACGTCACAACAGGTACACGAAACTAAGTTATCGCATTCACGTTCACCATTCCGCGTAACGCAAGATCCGCAAAACATTGGCTGCGCCAGTAACACAATCCAATGATTTCAAGCGCTGTAAAAGGGAAAAAAATGTATACTTCTTCCTTTACGCAGTTATTCGATAAATTAAATAAAGAAAGTGCTATGGGACAATCTGCTTCAAAAAACAAACATTGCGCAATGTCCGCTGTTTTCAGGTGACCCCCACACCAGTCGCAAAGGGGATAACAGTGAC
The DNA here is from genome assembly GCF_023898315.1 of Schistocerca nitens. Classification (NCBI taxonomy): domain Eukaryota; kingdom Metazoa; phylum Arthropoda; class Insecta; order Orthoptera; family Acrididae; genus Schistocerca; species Schistocerca nitens. The sequence goes on from NC_064616.1 coordinate 272,406,882, forward strand.
TCACATCATTTATCACACACACTTTATACAGACATGACTCACTCCTAAAGCTACTCAATCTACGCCGTTCTGTATGGGGACAAGTGAAAACTCAATGGTGCAATATTATATAAAGCTAAAAACGTAATTATCGTGTGAAATCACTATCTACGTGGAATTACCATCCTAGTTCTTGGTGGCCAAACATAAGCGTCCACGACTCATCTCAGCTGTTGACCCAGTGCTTAATTATAAACGTGTGAGTTCACATATTTTTTGGGTTAGCCGCTTAGACAGCTGGTACCGTGCGCATACGCTCAATGTAGGTCAAAGTGCCTCTGCACAACTGCACTGCATATCCCTAACTCGTTCCGTACGAAACACATCAACAGCATTAGTAGATACATTTTCGGCTATAAAGTAGGATTGACGACTCCATTCTTCTGCATTATTTTTTGACGACTGATCTAATCCTTCGTCATCGTATGTTGAAGCGATGGACATCGACGTCATCTCTGCCTGAATTCCAGTCTGCCAGCGGAAGCCAGTTGATCGGGTTCGAGTCCCGATCCGGAATGCAGGTTTAATCAGTGATGAACGTTCAACACAAGTCATACTTGGATTTGTGAACAGCTAACGAGCTCTAAAAATCTAAGCTTAGGCAGGCAGAACAAAAAACTTATAACAAGATGATTGATTAGTGGTAGTGAGTTGTGGTATGCCGTTACCCTTAACCAACCTTTGAACTCATCCAGGGCATTGTCCAGATCCTGAAGGAACTTGACTTTTTCACATACATGGAAAGCACTGGCAGACACTTAGTCGAAAAAAAGTTCTAGGACAGAACGAGGAACGACAAACTAACTTTTGGTTCTGCGGCGTGACATTCAGCCACCAATATAACCAGAAATATCCGTTTACTTTAAGGGTAAGCTTTGACTGGACAGTATTCTGAGGCTACAGTAAATCAAATTACTTTTGCAACATTTCATTATGTTTTTCACACGATAAACAGCAATGCGGTATACTTGTTTCTGGCAATTGAAACTAGGATCTTCGCAGCTCTAATAATGCTGCTTCCATTTATCGCTCCACATCGAATTGAACTCTAACTTTAAGCTACACCAGTCTCCAACTCCAACGGCGTCGCTTTGTCTACTTTTGTATGTGCACCGTCATTCGCTATGCATGCCACGTTCTGTATTTCCCACCACGAGTCAAATAAACTACCGATTCTAATACTAAAAGCACGTAAACATATGCCACTGCCGGGAAATGTGATATTTAGCTGGCTACCTAATTACCAATGCACATAATGAATGATGCTGGCGTTCCACGCCGATACAATACGCCTACTCTCGCGGCAAGAGATATTTGAACCACTCGTCTCCCTGCGTAGTTATTAGCGAAATATGTTTTCCCCCCTGAGAACATTCCCTGGCACCGTAGGTTTTTTTAAAACTGGTGAACTGCTTTTGCAATAATTCTGTATACAATAACGTCCAAACGTTAAGAATAACCAAGATACGATGATGTCAAAATGCTCTCAGAAAAACGCAAAGATTAATTAGAAGTCATCCGCATGCAACAGTACCCAAAACACGTAATTAGAAAAATTCTGAAAAATAAGAAACATATACAAAAAAGAGAGAAACTCTAAAAAACTGTACTGCGACAATAACAGTTCCTAAAGAATATGAAAATATGGTTATTCTTAGTAGGGAAATTCCCCATCGCAGCCCCCCACCCCCTTAGATTTAGTTCAAAAATGGTTCAAATGGCTCTGAGCACTATGGGACTTAACATCTGAGGTCATCAGTCCCCTAGAACTTAGAACTACTTAAACCTAACTAACCTAAGGACAGCACACAACACCCAGCCATCACGAGGCAGAGAAAATCCCTGACCCCGCCGGGAATCGAACCCGGGAACCCGGGCGTGGGAAGCGAGAACGCTACCGCACGACCACGAGATGCGGGCTCACATGACTCACATTCTATAATTAATGTATGACAATTACCAAGACTACAGAAGGAGAACAGAAGAACACACACGTCAATGACTAGACGGAAAGTTCATAATTTTGTGAAAAAAATGGGGCATGAGGGAGAGTTGAACACGAATCTCCCACTTCAAAGTCCAACAACGTGACCACAGAACCACGGCGCTCTGGTTCTGCTCAATGTTGCACATCCTGAGTTTGAACCGTTCACTGTTTCTGTTTTGTTTCTTCTTCCACCGTTCAGCACACTTTCTTCCTGTTTTCATGCTTGATATATAACTAACTATAAACTGGGCCATTTTACCACTAAGTCTGAGAGGGGGGGGGGGGTGATGGGGAATGCTTTACTGCATTCGGGCATGCAATATCAGGTGGTACACGGAAGGAAAGAAGAAGGGAAAGAAGATCTGGGTTTAAGATCTGTGAGGAAGACGAAGTCAAATAAGAGGGAACCAATCCCTGATAGGGTAATGGACAGGAAAGTAAATCAGCTACGTCTTTTACAAAGGAACCGTCCCGTAATTCGCATAAATCATTTATAGAAAACAAAGGAAAAACTAAATCACGACGGTCACATGGGTATTTGAATCTCGCTCTAGTCCAACGCAGCTTCAATGTGCTAACTACCGAGCCATCTCGCTTCTTCCATGTGGATGAAGAGCTCTACTGAGAGTCTATTCCTTATCAGAGAAATAGTTGCGCAAAGGTTTGGAATAGTAATTGATTGCGGCAGAACGATTGTTTGCCTCCTCCAAAGCTTTCCAGAAAAGACGTGCTCTATAGTAGACCTCGGCGAATATTCATGCTGTGGTTATATTAACCTGAGAGAGATTAAATAGTAGAGCAGCTAATTAGCTGCGGACCGGCTTTATCGTCCGCGAAGAGGAAGCCAGGGCCAACTGTACCTTCTACAAATCATACAGATTGATGTACCTCAAATCCGTGCAGTAGAGCTCTGACCAACAACGAGAATGTGAAGCTATGTAGGACTATCAAGAATTTATTTTCCAAGTCTCACCATCACAGAAATGGTCTCTTTCCACGAAATGTTCTTCTACTGCTCAATCGTTCTTAAAACAAAATGAGTAGTCTCGTTATTCTGATAAATGCAGTATACATACTGGAAGAAATTCTTCAAAAATTAAAAATATAACTTTAGTTTCATCCTATAAAAGGGTGTACATAAAGTCCGGGAACAATTTCAATTGTTTATTGCACAAGAACCAAACATTGTACAGATGTCAGTTTGAAGAGAAACTCTGAAATTTTTTTTTTTTTTCATGTATACCGCCACAATGTTGTTTGGTAATTTCGCTAGTCGCGAACATGTCGAGTTCAAGTGCGGAGCGAGCTTTCTGTGTGTTGGAGTTCGACAAAAACAAGTGTGCTACAGCCGTTCAATAGATTTTTAGAACCAAGTAAGGTAAGAAGCCACCAATAAGGAACGCCATTTCGCACTGGTACAACAAATTCGTTACGGCGGGTTACTTGTGCCCGGCAAACAGAAGCGGACGTCCCAGTGTGAGTGAAGTGAATGTGAAGTGCGTACGAGAGACATTCATAAGGAGTCCAAAGAAATCGGTGCGTCGTGCATCCCGGTGAACTCGAAATGGCTCCAATGACAGTGTGGAAAGTCCTGCGAGAGAAGCTGTCTATGAAACCATTAAAATTGGAGCTGCCACAGTCAACGATGCCATGCTGGGACGGGTATGACAAGAATTTGATTACCGTATTGACGTCTGCCGGGTCACTCATGGTTCGTATATCGAATGTTTGAAAAAAAAAATCAGAGTTTCTCTTCGAAATGCAATATATATGACATCTTTACAATGTTTTGTTCTTGTGCAATAAATAATTAAAAGTGTTCCCGGACTATTAAATGGCCGTAAATGGCCTATACAGCGGCACATGGAAGCAACTAACACTATACCAAATCGACAGAATTCCGATGTGAATTATGGTAGGTTGTCATAAAACTAAAGAAAGGTATCAACACACTCCTAGTGAAAAATATTCAAAGGAGTAAATCGACAGTTATTGTAAATACCTCATATCTAAACATAAGGGTCGCTGGTTAATTGTTGGTTGGTTGAAGGTCTCGGCATTTTTGTATAGTCACCAATAAGGCACTCGATATATTCACAACATCTGAAGCGTAACAGCACAACCAAGCACACAGTCAAAACGGAAGGAAAGGTAACAATTATTTGGTGTGTCGAGACAAATACTTCCGTTGTGGTTTACGTGGTCTTGGGCATATCATAACTACCGACTGTATAAACGTACCATAAAAAGAAAAAAAAGATATGATACAATCAAACCTTTCTCCCAACAAATGAAGTTAAAAAAATAATTAGAATGACAAATAATATTGAAATTTTGAGTGTTATCCTTACAGTTACAAATGAAGCTTAAGGCGTGGACTATTGCTGGTAAATCCACATGCCTCAACAGCAGACAGGCGTGGGCTACAATGTTTAACATCCACGAGCCTGTAAGTACGGCTGAAAGCCATTGTAAATGTACAGACAATCCCAATAACATACGCTAATGCATTTCAGGCAAACACTTTCACATACAGAAATTTTGAACGGAAGTTGAGGGCTTTTCTAGCACAACAATAAATAGAGGAAGTACTCTTCAGTTCTGTGAATCGTTATGAATCGAGGCCCAGGAGCCGAATTCCAAATATGTAAAAGTATGTAGACACTTGTCTGGTACAGTAAAGCGTTATAATACGCAAGTAGGCATCACTCTTCACAGACGGGAAAACGGTTTTAGTAAATGAAACCTATAGCAAAGAACACAGTGCCTTCTTTTAACGTTGCTTCCCAATTACTGAAAAACATCTTCGGAAACATTACGAACCTGCAACACCCTTTTTACAGTAAATTGGGACGAATTGTTTGCTGTTACATACCGACTACTTAAACAATCATCTGATAGACCAGCGGATGCACCTTGAAATCGAAGCCTTTTGCTTAAGAACAAACTATCATTACAACAGTTTTACTATAAAAGAACAACAATTTTTCACTGCCAGTTAATTTTAACCCCGAAAACAAAAAACAAAAAAAAAGTTGCCTTTATAGTAATGCTGTCCTGTATTCTCACCTCCAGTAAAATATACTAAGAAAATACGAAGTCAACATTTCTCTGATGAAAAGATATTAGGTGCCTACATCAGTTTCCATAAATGTTTGTATTCAGTTTTTAATCGTCCTACATATCACCCTGTCAGTAACCTATAATGAAAAGAAGACCAAGAACCATCCACGTTGATTATATTACGTATTCAGAACGGAACCGTTACAGTTGTCGAACTAACAGCTTCACATTCTGTGTATACATCTACATCCGTACTCTGCAGACCACTGCGAAGTGCATGTCACTGGGTACGACCCATGGTGCCAGTTATCGGACTCTTTCCCGTTCCATTCACGTACGGAGCGCGGGAAGAATTACTGTTTAAATGCCTCTGTGAAAGCTGTAATTAATGTAATCTTTTCCTCACAATCACTATCAACGCAATGTGTAGGGGGTTGTTGTACATTAGTAGGGCCATCATTTAAAATCTGCTCTTGAGACTTCGTAAGCGGGCTTTCTCAAGATAGTTTACATATATCTTCAAGAGTCTGACAGTTCGGTTCTCTCACCCTCTCTGTGACACTCCTCCTCGGGTTAAACAAACGTTCACGACCATTCGCTCGCGCATCTCTGTATACGTTCAATATCCATTGTTAGCCGTATTTGATACGGATTCTAGATATCTGAGCAATATTCAAGGGTGGGTCGCACGAGTGATTTGTAAGCAATCTCATCTCCTTTATAGACTGATAGCATTTGCCTACTACTTTACCAACAATCCGAAGTCTGCTACCTGCTTTACCCACGACGACCCTATGAGACTGTTCCGTTTCATGTCCCTACAAAGTGTTACACCCACGTATTTTTATGATATATATATATATATATATATATATATATATATATATATATAATTTTACGTCTTACTTTTATTTTGATGATGAGTTGGCTGTTCTCAGTTCTGGTTAAGATTTTTTGAAATACTGGCGCTCTACAGAAAGATCAGAAGTTAGAGGAGTTTTTTAATGGGCGTAAAGACGATTGATTCCAACAATATCGCACTTTTAAAGGGAAAAAGTTGATCATTTGTGTGCTACTTGCGCTAATCATCATGTTTCCACCCAGAACGTCTGATGTACAATGTCGGAATGGTTAACGTTGTACGGAATGTAAAAGAGACAACGCATATTTTCGAACGTCGAGTGGATGTATTTGTTTTTGTTTACGATTCCGTGCAACATAAAACATTACGAAGTCAGGCATCAGTAATTTAGAGACCATACAATATTTTCACGCAACTACACAAGATGGAAATGATTTGTCTTCCTACAAAGCGCGATATATTACGGTTCTTCGATAGGTCCATTTCAAAGACTGAATCCTCTATCTATTATCTGTACTCAGTGTAGCGCACCACCATTCCAACAAACTATTTCAGCACAGGAAACCACCGATATCTCATCACCATAATCAGAAATATGTAAAATACATCAAATGAAACGTGAACAGCCGCGATAAGCTTGAAAGCAGTAGCGTAATATTGTAATGGTACTTCAATTACGTAACCATTACGGTACCTCACCTGAGCCTCTCGATACCAGCTATATTCTACTGTGTTTCTGTGAAGTAGTTGTCATATTTCTGAGACAACATTCAGATTTGATTTCATTAATGTAGAGGTACTTTGATACATCGATATGTTTATGTTGCGATGATATTATTCTTATGTGTATTCTTTCTTTTGTCACTATGATCTTTGACGTACTTGTAACTCTGATTTTTTGGCGCGTAAGCGGTTATTAGTTAGTTTGTTAGAGAGTTAGAGACTGAAAAGACAAGTCTTGGGCGTCATGTTGAAAAGACGCGTATTGTGGTCAGCTTATAAAATGTGAACTTAAACAGTGAGGAAGATGTTTTCAAGTATGTTTTGTATTGTGAAGTGATGTTTTGTGTGTTACGTGATATTGCAGCAAAAGTAATTAAAAAGAAGTGTAACTTAAATTCGGAGTGCTGATTACTTTTATACATCACAATTATCCTGCAAAAGTGTAATCTTCAAGAATGGTTTGTGAAACACATCTATAAAACTTTTGAATATAGCAGAATAAAACCTAGGCCTTTTTGCATCCGAGTTTGGAATCATCACCACCTAGATTTTCGACGATTGAGCCATGATTTTACGAGACCAGCGTGGGAAACACAAAAAGATGAGTGCCTAGTTTATTCATTATTACATGAAATGACTTTATTAACTGTGCTCTAATGACACCTGCCACATAATAACTTTGTTGTTGCCCGAAAATGCAGCATATAGCACCGTAACACCACAATCATTATTAAATTTTGACCTTTGTTGTGGTAGGGTTGTTAGAATATCCAGTGGCTGGTTTTTGTTCTTACTTTCATTAAGTAATTGTCTTGTAATACAATCATGGCCTCATTATAGCTATTTTTGACAAAATGAGGGGAATGGACATACTTGAGGTGTACTTTAAACATTAACTGTCGCCTTGTCAAGTAACGTTTCCAGCGTACGGTTTGCATCTGTATGGAACGTAGAAATGAAAAGCTCGAACGGCGGCGAATACCTGCGTGGGCGGCGGGGGAGTGATTTGGGAGGCGCAGGACGATTTGAACGGCGGGAGCACGTGCGCCGGCCGCCGGCCCCTTTGCCCACTTCCGGAATTGAGGGGAAGAGCCCCGGTGTTGCCAGTTGTCGCACACGTGTCCCGTAATTCTATATCATTACATCTCAAGGACGCTATCGGCCTGTTGGCGTCGACCCCAAAGGTACAACCAGTTCCACGCGGCTTTGTTTTTGGTCCGAAAAACTCTACCTCCAGCGTAGCACATCTTCGCTGTCGTTTGTGGTAAGCCATCAGCCCGCGCCGCGACCGCGAATCTGCGTGGCCCTGCTTTCCAGACAAAGGCACTGCCTCGGTGGTTGTAGGTTCACATTCTACAAGACAATAGTACAAAAAGACACACATCCAGGAGGGCTCTTTGACAGATCAAACAGCTTCATAACAAAGGAAAACCACAATTCCAAACGGCTGCTGGTCTGTTTTTCTGGTGCAAAAGGAGGTTTGACTACGAATCGAGATAGGGTAACCCAACTAATATGACTCCACCGTAGTGTGAGTTGCTATACGCAATGGGCGATCTTGGTGCATAAAAACCTCTTCTCCAGTGCAGCTTTCACAATGTTTACAGCAGAATCAAAATCACGTAGCAGTACCTGCAAATAATTTTTAACGACTCACATATAATATAAAAAAAAACAAAGAGTCAAACGGTCCTTGGCTTTAATCCTCGATGCCCGAAAGACCCTTAGTTTAGGGCTGACGCTCAAAGACAGGGATGTTTTACTCCTTTTCATTCAAAAGTTCTCCTTTCTTCCACGAGTGCTAATCTTGCAAGTTTCGCAGGAGAACTTCTGTCAAGCTTGGAAGGTAGGAAACGAAGTATTGGCGAAGTGAAGCTGTGAGAATGGGTCGTGAGTCGTGCTTGGGTAGAGCACTTGTTCAACAAAAAAAAAAGAAGTTCAAATGTGTGTGAAACCTTATGGGACTTAACTGCTAAGGTCATCAGTCCCTAAGCTTACACACTACTTAACCTAAATTACCCTAAGGACAAACACCCATGCCCGAGGGAGGACTCGAACCTCCGCCGGGACCAGCCGCACAGTCCATGACTGCAGCGCCTTAGACCGCTCGGCTAAGACAGCACTTGTTCGCAAAAGGCAAAGGTCCGGTGTTCGAGTTTCGGTCCAGCACAGAGATTTAATCTGCCACGAAGTTTCAAATGCACAAATGCACGTTTGTGGAGTTCACGAAATGTAAACACATTATACATGAATACTACTGGATAAATGAACCACAAATGGAGTCAAGCGATGTCATACAAATAAATGGACTAACAATGCGTAGAGATATGAAATGAAAGCACAAGAAAGGCTCAGCTATAGATAAGGCAAAGACATAATTTACCGGCACTGGGAACTGTATTTTTTCTCGAAAAGGTATTATGGGCAAAACACGGCTCACACCTGAATACTGCTCCAGTGTACGGGACCCATACTGGGTTGGAATAATGGAGAGCACATAGCGCACATACAACGATTGACGATGTAAATGGTCGTACCCTAGAGAGTTTAATAGAAGTGCTTAAAAATCTTAACTGGCAGACGCTCGAAGAAAGACGACGTAATCTCGCGAGGAACTACTTCGAAAACGTCAAGGTCAGTCTATCGGGCCAAAAACTACGAATATCATTCACCTAGCCTCATTCACCTAGCCCCTACGTATTAATCTCTTAAAGATTTTGTAAATGCATGAGGCAAATATCTCGTAAAGACGTGTAAAAGCAATAATCCGTTAACAGAATGGAAAGAAACTTTAATACGTCGTACATCAAAACGTATCCTCTGTCATATACCTCCCACTGATTCGTAAGGTGTAAATGAACATATGTTATTAAACTGGGAAAGCTCTGGAAGCCTTTTAGAGATCATAGAGATCATCTCTGGCCATTATGCTAACAAACGTATCACGGTAACACTGTCGGCTAAGTTAATAAAAGTATTGATACTCTAAGCTATCTGCATTTCCATCTCCTGGTTGTTGTTTTGGTCCAGCTGCTACATTCATAATCATTTCGCAACTTTTTTAGCCCAGTAAAATTTTTCTGCTTTGGAAGGAAGCTTGGGTTAAACGTCCCGTCGACGTCGAAGTCATTAGCGACGGAGCACGAGCTCGGATGGTGTCTAGGATGGGGAAAGAAATCGGGCGTGCCCTTTCAAACGAACCATCCCTGCATTTGCCTGGAGCGATTTAGGGAAATCACGGAAAACCTGAACCTGGATAGCTGGGCGCGGGTTTGAACCGTCGTCCTCCCAAATGCGAGTCCAGTGTGGTAACCGCTGCGCCACTTCGCTCGGTCACCTCTGCTTTCAAGAGAACAAACAGTATTAGTAGAAAAACGAAATCAAGTGAAAACGAAACTCGACGACATCAATCTGGAGAGTGAACACACAGATAGCATCGGCATCCAATCCAGCCCACACTTCATTGTTCTAAAAGTTTTATGTTACCATAAATGTTTCGCTGCCTCATGTACTACCTGAAGGCAAACATCCGACGTAGGAAAACATCCCAAAGAAGTGTCACTTCCACAGCAGTGAAGCCAACATCTTCCAAAGCGTGTAACATTCAACGACAACAAAAACGAAAATTTTAAAATTATAGCGCTCTTGCGGCTGTAAAACTAAAAAAGTTTGAAAAATGACTGACAACTAAATAGAGTTCATTTCACTGACATAAGTATTTGGAAACCAGTTGCATTTTTATGGATCTTAGATATGTTGAATAATACTGTAATAGTCCCTCCTCGCCGGCCGAAGTGGCCGTGCGGTTAAAGGCGCTGCAGTCTGGAACCGCAAGACCGCTACGGTCGCAGGTTCGAATCCTGCCTCGGGCATGGATGTTTGTGATGTCCTTAGGTTAGTTAGGTTTAACTAGTTCTAAGTTCTAGGGGACTAATGACCTCAGCAGTTGAGTCCCATAGTGCTCAGAGCCATTTGAACCTTTTTTGAGTCCCTCCTCTTATCGTATGCCACTAGGAAAACTCGGGGCAAGACTAATGTCGAAATGCTTTCAAATCGTAAGCATTGAAGCTGAAATTGTCGCTCGAAGTTTCATCCTAGGCTCATACTGCTCAGGAAATTATTGGGTGATAATTCTCAAAACAAAGCTAATTCCGCCCAGGTAAATGTTGGCTCTGAGCACTATGGGACTTAACTTCTGTGGTCATTAGTCCCCTAGAACTTCGAACTACTTAAACCTAACTAACTTAAGGACATCACACACATCCATGCCCGAGGCAGGATTCGAACCTGCGACCGCAGCAGTCCCGCGGTTCCGGACTGCGCGCCTAGAACCACTAGACTACCGCGGCCGGCAGGTAAATGTTACGCGATAATTTTCAACATAATCACCTCCACAATATGTGATACCTACATGACAATATGCCATAAACAGATGTGAATGAATTTTTTGAAAACGCTTTTTTACTTGTTCATAACATGTGAACTGGTAGCAAAAGGGATGTAATTTGCACTACGGGACAAAAAAAGAAATACAAAAACCTAAACATTCCGTTTCACACTCTGAACATGCTTAGCAGTAGAGGTGACAACAGTTGAAGACTACTGAGGTAAAATAATTATTGCCCCACTGCATTTCGACCACATCTACATCACTGCAATTTTTTAAAGCGTCTGGATAGAAATAGTGTTTGAAAATGGTATGATCGAAACACATGCCCAAAACGTAAAAATGGCAGCTTCTCTTCGTCAACACAGCTGTTTTGTTTACGGCTTGTAGTGGCTGTGCGGAGTGGAGATTCGGGCACAGCGGTTGATACTCTGAGAACGGACAATGCCGCTTCGCGAGGGCAGAACTGAAGACAATGGCTGCCCCAAGATAATATTCCCGCATCGGCAGGACACCGTCCAAGTTACAATCGCCCCCATTATCCGCAGCAGACCGAGTTACTAGCTTGTGTTTCAAGAAACCGTACACGGAGTCAGCCATTGTAATGAACAAAGCCTGGCCTTACAATAGCGCCTACCATCAGATACGCTGGCTTATTCGTGCGTCAGAGTCCGATGATCCCCAATTTCGCTACAGTGCTAATCACTTTAAGGTTATCAGGAACTTCATAATTTTCTGATAGCAATAAAAAATGTCACTACTATAATGCTAAATTTCCTACAAAAAAAGGAAAGAAACGACGAAATACCTTTTCGTTCTTCAGTATCTTCATTCATGTTTTGGAGAGTAACTCTCATGTAATACCAAATCCGTAATATGCGGCACATAATAATGGTTCCCTGATATAGCGGTGCGAAATGGCCTAGTCTCCGCCAATGTGGTAGCACTTTGTCCGAGTTGTATTTAAAAATACAACTAAAACGTTTTCCTTGTGATGCCACGGTAGTACCCAGCGGGAGGGCGAAGGCGAGTTGACTAAGGGAGCGAATAGCATTATAAATGTCTACCCATTGTCAAATAAGTAACCACGTTTGTCTATTAGCCTGCGGACGTGCACAAAATGTTGATTACAGTTTCACGCAGGTTCAAATCACAAGACGTGAAGAACTGTATTTCACAAAGCATTAATGAATCCGAAACGGATCCAGAATGTGTTATGACTACATTACTTAGTATTATTAACGCATTATTATAATTGTAAGTCAACATATCATATCTTGCTTTCTCGTATGCCTTCCTGGTATATTAGGAGCTGCTACATTACAGCTAATGAGGTGTTCACATGTGTAAGGCTCAATTACTCTGTGTATTAACAATCCAAAAATCTGAAGTTCGAACCGAAGGCAATGAGAAGCGAGTGTCACCTGCAAAAAAGTCTATGTGTGTAAAAGAAAAGTAAATATACATCGTTGAGGTTCACATTCCAAGCTCTTTGTATAACAAAAACTCCAAATAGATTCCTGATTTGAATTGCAAGTTAAATTGTAGTCGCCTCGAGCTGGCTAAATGCCAAAGACGAGGAAAAGCCGTACCGCCATCAATGGGACAGTCCACATTCGGTTTGATGATTGTAGTGATTATTATTCCTATACTCGTGATGTATAAATAGTTTAAATTGAAAAACGTTTTGGGGAATACCTGATTTACGAAACAGCACAGTTACGTAAGTACCACGTGTATATTACCTTCTTAACTCAATCCCCAATTAATGCAGAACGTACACCACTCCCGTTAATCAGTAATTACACAATTCGTATAAAATGCTTGGTTCAAATCGAATAATCGGCAGTGTTCTTTAGCAGTTTACGCAACATTACTTTTGCAACTCCTGTGTGAGGCTCACTAAGGCAGACATTAAAAACCATCGTAGTGGTTTCCGATACAGGGTAGTATTTACACGCATTCGAGAGTTCCAGTTTCTTCACAAACAGGTACTAGGTTAGCTATTTCCCTTCTTGTACAAACAATGTACGTTACACCAAAAAAATGGTTCAAATGGCTCTGAGCACTATGGGACTCAACATCTGTGGTCATAAGTCCCCTAGAACTTAGAACTACTTAAACCTAACTAACCTAAGGACATCACACACATGCATGCCCGAGGCAGGATTCGAACCTGCGACGTAGCAGTCGCGCGGTTCCTGACTGAGCGCCTAGAACCGCTAGACCACCGCGGCCGGCTTACGTTACACCAAAATATTTAAATGTTATTTGAAGAAATATAACTGCATTGGATGCCACTTGGAAACAAATAGGTCGTAAGCTTAATATCGATGGTAGGCAATGAAAACCTCATAACTCCATTTGTCTGTGAAAATATATAATTCCAGAACCTCGCAACTCCGTAATCAAGGAGGGATTTGAATGTGCATGGATTTTTCTAATTTGTCAATGACTAGGTTTCTACTATTCTGATATACATCTAATAACTTCCTGTATTACTTTATATTATATTCTGAAAAACTGTTTTCGCTTCACCAACAAAATTTAACAAAATGGAGTTACGAGGTTTTCATTGCGTGCCATCGATATATGGTACATTAAAGAGCACCGTTTGCCATACTTCCGAGTGTCTTAACAAAGCAAGTGAGTTCCTAATTTTTTGTCAGTTGTAAAGCCTGCAAATATGTCAACATATATTGAGAAAGAAACATAGTAACTTAATCGATTTCGTTTTTCGTAATTGGTGTCGTAATTTTGTTCTTCTGAGAGTAAGGGATCTACGTCCGTAACTTTAAACTGTCACGTGTCGAAGTATCAGAGACACGGAGAGCAAAAGCCGACACGGAGTGCATAAATGGTGGGAGGTCTCGGAAATGTCTGTATGAATAGTCAGGAACAATGTAGTAGGCATGTCAGTCGCGCCCAACGTATTTCATTACGCAGAATAGGAGAAACAAAGAGAACCGCCTGGGCTGTCGGCCAGTTGGCGTACCTGATTCGCGTCGGCATGTTGGTAGGAGTAGTGCGTAAAACTGGCGTCGTCGGCGGCGGAGAAAATGGAGGCGGTGGCGTCGACGAGTCCGGGGGCTTTGATGTCGGCGGCGATGAGGTCTGCGTGGCTGGGAACGCGCTTCAGCTGCGACAAGCCGTCGTCGCCTTCGACGAGGCCGTCGGGCGCCCGCGGGCCGAGACGCGCGAACGCAGCCTCGCTGTCCACGCCCGAAGGCCTATCCACCAGCACCGGCTGCTGGCGGTGCGTCAGCGATAAGTGGCGGTGCATCACGACGAGCGCAAAAACCGACCACCGAGTTTCTACCGATACGGGTCGAGGACGGGCACGCCGCGGCCAAACCTACATTTTGGAGTGCCAGCAACAGGTCGGCGCGAGCCGGCTATACTCGCTCCACCACGCCTGCCACAGCTACTGCCTGGAAAGAACGGTTAGCTTCGGACACAGCTCCCCTCCACAACAGAGCGTAAACTCTTTTTTTTCCTTGCCCTTTTTCCGAAGCAGTGAAAGAGGAGAGGGACCAGCTCACCGTTGAGGGCCCCAGATAAACACCGGTGGTGGGGGAAGGGGCGAGCACGATGGAGGGGGCCCACAGCCGCCAAACGTTCTCTCCCGCAGCATTCACCCGATATTCTGCCGCACGCACCCTAGCGGCCACCCCGCGAGGCTGCTGTCTAGTACTACACTCGCTACTAGAAATCAGACGACGACTGCGCGAAGACGAAAACGCGCTCCGCCGTCTTCTACTGACCTCGTTAATTCGTCGTATTCCGTTCTACAGTGAATACCCAGTTTCTTGAATTTCTGCTTGTCCACGAAACCTAGTCGAAATGGCTATTTCAAGAACGCTGTACACTCAAAACTAAAGTCGTCGGGAAAACACTCCTTCCTTGCGAAAAGAGTAATGCCATTTATCTAGCGTAAGATGTATTGCTGGTGAAGAAAAAGTAAATTTATATTTGTAAAGCAAATATCTAGAATATCGCACCTCACTACCACAAAATTTATTTGTTCTAAGATTTAACCAATGAATCTAATTTGTTATCTCAATATAAAGTAACTTGCTAACGATAGGTCTTCCCGGAAATACTGCACATTTTCATGGCTGCAGAGAAAAGTTCCGAAGTATTTTTTCGACTTCAAGTTATCAAAAATCCTCCCAATGTATCTTTGCACAAATAGGCTGTTTGGCCTCGGAAAGCGAAGGACAGAGAGAGCAAGACGAAGAAGAAAACCTCCAACAACTCGTTGTTCTCGTAGATGTGTAATATACAAATAACAGAAGCGCGCCACTACGCCATAACCTTAACATTATTCGTACTTAATTTCATTTCAAGTACATAGTTAATGATGGATATGCAGGTAAAATTTTCGTTTTGCAATTAATTTCATTTAAACGTTCAGTTTAATATAATCCGCTTATTATTACTGTGCTCGTTAACCGACACTTCTACTATTCCACTTCACCTTAAACACTAGAGATAATGCTACTGAGATGAACCGGAACGAAAAAACAGCTTAAAATATAAAGTGTTACGACAGAAAAACCGGCCATGTCTTTAATCTACTGTAATCGCGAATGTACCTCGCAAATGCTACATGCGTAACTCCAGGAAGATACTCAGTAACCCACTGTCAACCACATTATGATTTCCGTTTTACGCCATCCCTGGTGTCAGAAGGGTTCTCCAACATTTGGAAGGATGGACATTACTCTTAATGAAGCACTAAGAGTGTAGCTGTCTGCTGAGGCCGGCCACACGCCGACCAAAGTGGCCGTGCGGTTAAAGGCGCTGCAGTCTGTAACCGCAAGACCGCTACGGTCGCAGGTTCGAATCCTGCCTCGGGCATGGATGTTTGTGATGTCCTTAGGTTAGTTAGGTTTAACTAGTTCTAAGTTCTAGGGGACTAATAACCTCAGCAGTTGAGTCCCATAGTGCTCAGAGCCATTTGAACCATTTGAAGCCTGCCACACTGAATGGGTAACGGAGTAACGCACAGAGAGAAGTAGTGCCTTGCGCTGAATTATTTTCGGAGTTTCCTGTAGGTAAAGGAATGCTTGAGCACACAGAGCATTGTGCGCGCAGGTTTCAGTAACGTGCGAATCCACCCTACGATATATGTATTTTGACTGTTATTAAGAATTTTCGCTCCTCTGCTAAGCTTTTGGGCATATGTACGTTCTTCTGGAATCTCAGTACTACTGCTAAGTCACATGCTAGTTTGTGCATTACTTTTCGATTTTTGTTTTGTTTACCTTCCCATTACGATATTCTGCACATTGGTGAAATACGAAGAGATACAGGCTACAATCATTACAGTTCTTCGAGATCAACGGATGCAGGTGCTGCTTATATCTTTTACACATATTTTTCCTCTTTACCCTTTCACTATCATTGGGACGTGTGTGTCGTACAATTGGTTATCAGGGTTTCATAAGAGGACTACGCTAAAACTACAAATCAAACAGAAATATGTCATGTATCTGTGGATAAAGGATCTCTCCCTGTTTCGATTCGTAATACGCACTGTGGCACGGCTGCACTAGAGGGCAGGCATGTTACGATACAGTGCTGGAATTATTTATTGCATCACATTCTACAATCTAATACTTTTAATATTATCGTTCAATAAATTGGCTTGATTTCCAACTGTTTCTATAGGATGGAAACATACACAATAATTTGTATCAATTTTACTTTATTCTCTCGATTTAATTCTGTAAAATGAGTTGTTATTTATGTTTTATCAAAATGTTCATATGTGTGTGAAATCTTATGAGACTTAACTGCTAAGGTCATCAGTCCCTAAGCTTACACACTACTTAACCTAAATTACCCTAAGGACAAACACACGCACACCCATGCCCGAGGGAGGACTCGAACCTCAGCCGGGACCAGCCGCACAGTCCATGACTGCAGCGCCTTAGACCGCTCGGCATATTTTATAACACTTTCTCAAGGAACCGGGCGGAAGCGATTAGGTCATCTGAGCTATTTTTTCGTTGTAAACTATGAGTGTTAATCTTGGAAGAAACACCGGGTATTAATTTTACGACATAGCGTTGATAGTTTTTAGTGTTGGTGCATACACTGTTAACTCATCTGCATCTTCTGTTGCCATTAAATGCTCTTAATCACAGCTTTGCTTCGTGTAGACATTGCGAGAATTAACTCATTTCATGAAACGACACACGCGGAAGGTTCTCCAACAGTTCCTCTCTATTCCGTGGCTTCTTTTTGCGACAGCATTTCCCATAAATTCCAAGTGTCCGCAATTGGACTGAGATCGGAGCTTTTTCCAGGCCATTCTAACGTTTGAACTCCATTTTGGCCAAGGAATGTTTTCACCTGACATGTAGAAATGTATAAAAACTATGTTGGAACCTAATCTATTTCATACTTGATACAAACAGCGATGACAGGAATTGCCTCCAAAACTTTGTAATAAAGAGCAGAATCGTGATGGAAAATGCAACTGGAAACATCTCCGAATTGGTCTCTTAGTTTGGGCATAAGCCTCCTTTCAAGGATGCTAGAGTATGTATTTGCATTGACTGCACCATATATGAAGTCCAGACGACGTACTTCGTGCATTCCCGGACCATCTATCCTGCTGGGTATTTGACTGTTTGTATTATACATTATGGCAAAAATTATTCTGCGGTGCACAAACACTTCGCCATCGGACCCGTGAAGATTAAATTTAGACTCATCTGGAAAGATTACTTAGTTACTCATGTCTGGCGTCCACGTCATTTGTGATTTTGCCCATTTTAGCCGCTGTTGTCGAATTGTTTTTGCCGGCCGCTGTGGCCAAGCGATTCTAGGCGCTTCAGTCCGGAACCGAGCCGCTGCTACGATAGCAGGTTCGAATCCTGCCTCGGGCATGGATGTGTGTGATGTCCTTTGGTTAGTTAGGTTTAAGTAAAAATGGTTCAAATGGCTCTGAGCACTATGGGACTCAACTGCTGTGGTCATAAGTCCCCTAGAACTTAGAACTACTTAAACCTAACTAACCTAAGGACATCACACACATCCATGCCCGAGGCAGGATTCGAACCTGCGACCGTAGCGGTCGTGCGGTTCCAGACTGTAGCGCCTTTAACCGCAGGTTTAAGTAGTTCTAAGTCTAGGGGACTGATGACCTCAGATGTTAAGTCCCATTGTGCTTAGAGCCATTTGAACCATTTGGAAATTCGATTACAGCACGCTGTTTCTGAGTCACCGACGTGTTACGGTACACACCGTCATGTTACACGCAACAATTCGGAACCCCCTAGCGGCAGAGAGCTGTAGATATGTAGACATGAACAATAAAGAAGTAAAATAGGGTATAGAATAATAACCGCTACACTGCTTTGTTTCAGATGAAAACAATGGCAACAAGGAGTTCGATGTATTGGAAAAAATTACAGGAAATGAAATAAGAACGCCAAGAACACGTAACCGACAATTTAACGACAATGGGCTGATATAACCGGAAGCAAACACCAAACCAAAGGCAAAATTATGACGTAATAACGGGTGATACAATAAATAATTTGACCGATGCATGTACACCAGTGGTTCGCAACGTAGGTTAATGAAATTTTCTAAGGGGTAAAAACTAAACGATTCGATTCTATTTCACTCACGAGACTACATTATTTTCAAATGATCATGACTATTATCACAATTTTGTAAGATTCTAATACTGGTTATAGAAGTTATCAATAATTACTAGTATTAATTAATAATTAATAGTATTAATGCGGTGGAGGTTCGTCAAAACCCACTACACACGTATGATGTGCTTTGCCCCGTACATCGCGGATGATAAAAGTCAGATATAACGTAACAAATGCTAAGTATTTCAAGAAAATATCTTCTCCAAGTTGTAGATGGTAACTGCAGTAATCCAAAATTGTTTCATTACTCGCTTCGAGACAGTTAAATGAATTAATTGACAGGAAGACACAGGGCTACTATAGTGCTGTGCACAGTATTATTATTATTATTATTATTATTATTACTAGTATTAGTGGCTGTGGGCAGACGCAAGGTATTAACAGCCTGAAGTCTTCCAGTTTCTGCCAGTTCAGAAGTACGGAGTGCAGCAACCAAGTGGTTAAGAACAGTAAGTATCGTGATTTTAAATGGGGTTGCAGTGTGTAGGTCAATCAAGTGAAGCAAAAATGGTTCAAATGGCTCTGAGCATTATGGGACTCAACTGCTGTGGTCATCAGTCCCCTAGAACTTAGAACTACTTAAATCTAACTAACCTAAGGACATCACACACATCCATGCCCGAGGCAGGATTCGAACCTGCGACCGTAGCAGTCGCACGGTTCCGGACTGCGCGCCTAGAACCGCGAGACCACCGCGGCCGGCAATCAAGTGAATCGCGCGCGCGCGCGCGCGCGCGCGCACACACACACACACACACACACACACACACACACACACACACACACACACTAAATATCATTCGTCTTTCATCATTTAAAAACTAAAAGTGTTCTAATTAATGTCTATCATTCTTCAGTTTAGTTACGCGATGATGTTGGCGATAACGTGGGGGAGGGTGCGGGGCGGAAGGGCAGGTATACTAGCTAATGTCTGATTGCACTGAGGAGTAATGGTCGAACGAAGGTTGGGAACCACTGAAGTACACAAACCATCCGCTCCGTATTGTCGCATCGAATTAGTTCGCGATTGCAGACAGACAGCCCCAATGAACAGATTTGCGAAACGGATTGCTGTCGCGCCTTCCTAGCCAATACGAATCAGTGAACTGCAAGCACGTTATGACGTTTGCCGTACCACAACCGGTGCCCATATTTAGCACCTGTGATGTGAGTTAAAAACTTGAAGATATGCTCTACACACTGATGTTTGTGTTTTTTCTATATGTTTCTATAGTTTCTGCGCAGTGGTTTTCTCAAAACCTGAAGGTACTTTATCTATCTTTGTCCTATCCCTCCTCGCACAGAAAAACGAAACGGTGGTAAATATTTTTTTTTTTGCATTGTTACTTATGACTAAGACATCAATTACAATAAAAATACATTACTGTCTTTAACTCCGAAAAAAATTGGTAGTGAAAGGGTCGTTATGAAACGAATGTTAAAGGATACGTGAGCCCATGCTTAACGATACACCACAGTGAAAGACATTTCACGGCAGCGCTTTGGTAGGTCCGTTCCACTGCAATCGCGGGACAAAAGCAAATAGTCAATAGTGTCTGTACAACGAACAACAAGACTAAAGCTAAAGCACACGCCTCTCGATGTTTGCGGTCAAGTGGGGCCTCAGCAATGTCCTATTACACTCAGGCACGTGCATGCTCTTTCTGTTGGGCTGTAAGGTAAGCTTGTGAGTAAGTTGGTGGTAATCTCTGTGTTACCTTCTTTCGTGTTTTAAGTAACTGTATCTGATGCCGTTTGCGGAAACTTTTCCAGCATTTTGCGAAAACCACTCCCACACTAGTACGTGCAGACAGAACATTAACCGAATCTAGTACCTGTACCAAGACGCTTCTCAATTAAGTGAGCTTTATGGTTGGTTCAAATGGCTCTGAGCACTATGGGACTCAACTTCTGAGGTCATTAGTCCCCTAGAACTTAGCACTAGTTAAACCTATCTAACCTAAGGACATCACAAACATCCATGCCCGAGGCAGGATTCTAACCTGCGATCGTAGCGGTCTCGCGGTTCCAGACTGCAGCGCCTAGAACCGCAAGCCACTTCGGCCGGCTGAGCTTTATGAATCGGTACATGTTTGCTCCGTTTCCTTCGAAAATAGTTTACTGCCACTTCGACGTTGTAGTCTTCATATGTCGTTAATTCCAAGTTGTGGATTCCTATCCATAAGTTCGTACACAGACTTGAATGGCAGCACTGAATAAGCCTCCCAAAAGTTCCGTGAATTAACTATGGTCAGTTTACACGTTTACTGTTTGTGGCATCTGTAGCTACCGATCAGAATATATCGTTATTAAATCCATGAAGAGTGGATTAGTACTTACAATGTGGGCAAGTAAAAATATCGTATCCCCGGCCATGGAACTTAAGGATTTTCCTGAGTTTTCTTCCTACTGGCGTTGATAACCAAACTTTCAGTGTAAGAAATTACGTTATACATACTAAAAATATATTTAGTGATGCCCGCAAAGTGCTGAAAATATGTTTTCGCCGATATGTCTAATATACACAAGTTAGCCGGCCGCGGTGGTCTAGCGGTTCTAGGCGCTCAGTCCGGAACCGCGCGACTGCTACGGTCGCAGGTTCGAATCCTGCCTCGGGCATGGATGTGTGTGATGTCCTTAGGTTAGTTAGGTTTAAGTAGTTCTAAGTCTAGGGGACTGATGACCACAGCAGTTAAGTCCCATAGTGCTCAGAGCCATCTGAACAATTTTTTTTTTTTTTTTTTTTTTTGCACAAGTTATACGCTGATGAATAAGCATTCACGTATTACTCCAATGCGAAACAACTGCTTTCTACAACAAAAGTTTGTTTTACACAAACGTCATGTTTTTGCTTAAAATGTAAAGGGAGAGGGGCAACAATTATGAGATGAACGATTCCATACGCTTTATTTGACAAAAATGATACGTATCTCCAGCGACAATGTAATATTTTTGTTTTGTAGGTGTAAGATTTAAATTAAGGACGCTTTCATTTTCCAGATTTTTTTCATACGTGTACTGCTGTTTTCTTTTTTAAGTATTTTTATTTTTATCGTTTAATATGGGAAAGAGAGATGCACATTGTCACAGAATACTCCATAACATGGGGAGAACAGATTTAAAGAAAAGTAAATATTAATAAAACACAGACTTTCAGAGAATAAAAAATGTAAAGTCTGTAATAATATTAAAATACTATAATAATAAACATACACTGTCAGAATTTATTTCCTTTTAAAGTCTTATTAATGAGGAAGAAATGCGAAATGTATCGGCGAGGACCTATTAATCAAATAACCTTAGCATTCGCATGAATTCTAGAAAAACCACGGAGAACACAAATCAGGATGGTGAGTGAGGTGATAGTGCCTCTTTCAATGTTCTATGAAATTTCAGGAAACTGCCAAGTGTTTACCACTTGCTACCACGATAACTTTACATGGGTTGTTAAGTTTAAGCCGGCCGAGGTGACCGAGCGGTTCTAGGCGCTACAGTCTGGAACCGCGCGACCGCTACGGTCGCAGATTCGAATCCTGCCTCGGGCATGGATGTGTGTGATGTCCTTAGGTTAGTTAGGTTTAAGTAGTTCTAAGTTCTAGTGGACTGATGACCTTAGAAGTTAAGTCCCATAGTGCTCAGAGTCTATTGAACCTATTGTTAAGTTTACACGTGATGATCGTCAGAACTATAATTTCGTTAAGCAAGTTATAGACATGCAGCAATGTTCTCGAAATTTTATGGAGGGGGGGAAATGGCGGCAGAGTTTTAAAGGTTTGTTTCCTCTTTTGCTCTTTTAATGCATTTTTGGCTCTTAAAACTGTTACGATTCGTGCAGACGAAACTGAAGATTCCAATGAATTACATCCCCATAACTTATCAAGTGAACCCTTAGTATTTCTGCAGGAAGCAGAAGAAGTCTGTTGGGAGAAATGCTTTAAAGGTAAGTTTGAAACTGTGCAGCTTGTCACTTACAGCCTTTAACTCGAGTAGGAGTCTACGGAAAATGCTTGCTGGACAGTGATGCACATTGTTTTGAACTGCTGTTATGGGTGTGGTCACAGCATACAACATTGTTCCTCTGTTTGTGTACACTGAATGTATGCTGTGGTACTTTCAAAACACTTCATATTAACAACCACAGACGTGTTAACCATATCACAGCATGCTAGAGGTTGTCAGAGAACGAGTGGGAATTTGCTGCATGATACGGCTATGTGTCAGTGTAAGTAAAGCCTGCTAATGGATCGCAGAATTCTTATAATTACAGCTTGCACCAGTAGGTTGTGCTATTTTCAAGTTGCATAATTGACCCTTTAATCCGCTAAGCTCCGTATTGTCCCATCGAATTAGTCTGCGCCTGCAGATATGCAACCCACTGAATGTGTGTGAAACGTGGGCTATTGTCGAGCCTTCCTTTACAGCTCGTATTAATGAACTGGATGCACGTATTGACGTTCGTCGCGCCGAAAAGCGATGCCCATATTGAGCACCTAAAACGTGAGTTGCCGGCCTGTGTGGCCGAGCGGTTCTAGGCGCTTCAGTCTGAAACCGCACGACCTCTGGCATGGATGCGTATGATGTTCAAAATGGTTCAAATGGCTCTGAGCACAATGCGACTTAACTTCTGAGGTCATCAGTCGCCTAGAATTTAGAACTTAGAACTAATTAAACCTAACTAACCTAAGGACATCACACACATCCATGCCCGAGGCAGGATTCGAACCTGCGACCGTAGCAGTCGCTCGGTTCCAGACTGCAGCGTCTAGAACCGCACGGCCACTCAAGCCGGCGTGTGTGATGTCCTTGGATTAGTTAGGTTTCAGTAGTTCTAAGTTTTAGGGGACTGATGACCTCAGATGTTAAGTCCCATAGTGCTCAGAGCCATTTGAACCATTTAAAACGTGAGTTATAAACTTCGAGATACGCCCTATCCACTGATCAATGATGTAACGAAACGGCGGGTAATATGTTTCTTTCATACTGTTATTATTAATTAAAATACTCCCACATTCATGACTTTCAATCCAAAAATGGAGGTAGTGAAAGGGTTAAGCGGGTAGGCACAATGAGACATCAATTTAAGAATTCTCAACTCATTAAACACCCTGTCAGTCCAAATATTTCGGGACAGGATTAGTAAGAAATAGAGACACGTTAAGACGGTGGTTTTTAATGCTTTGATGTGCTACATAATCTCCTCTCACTTGAGTACAATGCACTGAAGGTTTATACAACGATGTGAAATAGTCATAAAAGTCCTTTGGGGTGTCGTTCAACTTGTCCGTCACATTGAACGTCGGTTACGTCGTCAAAACGTAGATCCTCCATGTAAATTTCTGCACTTCATCGTTTTTGAGGTAGGTTCGTCTTGATAACGACAAGTCCTGTCAGCCGTGATGATTTTTACCAGAAAATACTGTGTACGTTTTGAATTTCAATGAAGTCGCGACTGGCGTCCACGTGTCTTTGTTTTTGTGCGGGAGTAAAGGTGTTCGCGTTTCTCTTCCTCAAAAATTCTGAAGAATGTCTGGAACATTTGATCTGATCAAATTCAGATCTGTTGGTTCAGATGGCTCTGAGCACTATGCGACTTAACTTCTGAGGTCATCAGTCGCCTAGAACTTAGAACTAATTAAACCTAAGTAACCTAAGGACATCCACACACATCCATGCCCGAGGCAGGATTGGAACCTGCGACCGTAGCGGTCGCTCGGTTCAAGACTGTAGCGCCTAGAACCGTGCGGTCAGATCTGTTGTTTACAGTTGTTAGTTCAAGCTACCTCCGCAGTTACTGAGCTGACATTCCTTATACGCCAGGAATAGAATCAGTCTCGCAACTTTCTGGACGCACTGAGTAGAGGCGTACACTAGCTTCGTGTAAGAACAACAGCTATGTAACGGACAGCTTGTTTTTGGACTAAACACATAATTTTCTACTTGTATTACGTTGCCCCAATCCATTATCCGAAACGACATCAAGGAATGGAAGAATTAGAGCAAAGTTCTCTCTCGGTCCCAGAAATTTTTCGGTTCACTATCGTGTCTGCATTATAAGAAAGCTGAATATAATAGTGAACAGGATTGTGTCTAAAAATATTAATGAAACATCATTTACTGCAGTTAAAAGTACGCCTATTAGTTGAGAACCACAAGTTTCCCCATTCCACAACATAATTTGCAATATTGTTTAGTGGCAATTTGTCGGAATTATCGTATAGTTCAGTAACCACCAACATATATCGGAATTTGCTCGAGTGCTATTACGATCAGTAAGGGGTTTCAGATGAGAGCGCGGGGGAATGCTGGCGGCGTCGTGGTGGAGCAGAGCAGTACCTGGCAGCGGTGAATGGGTCCAGGCGGGCAGGCTTTGTGGCAGGGGCTGCGGCAGCTGCAGCTTTTTTTATTGCATCCAGGAAGGGAGCAGGTACACTCGCCGGCGCCTGGATCAAGTCCGCTGCTCGCAGCTGGCACGCGCACTAGATAGCCGCCCCACAATAAACACCGCAACAAAATTCTACACTCTGCATTTCATGTCCCCGCTAGCTCCAAATTTTAATCGTTTCTCATAACGTCCGAGACAAATTAGCGCCTCACTGTTTTTCTTACCAAACACTATTCGCTTGTAATTTTCTTTTACTCGGGGTACACTACGAGAGAAGCGAGGCTTAAATGGCTCGCCACACTGTTCATTTATATTTTCCGTAATTTTATCTGAATTATCTCAGTCTCAGACTTTCCTCTAACTGGTCGTATATAAAGTACACAAGCGGCAAGACGCAGTCAATACCTTCGCTGCGCAAAGCCGATGGTACTGTTACCAACGACTGTGCCGCTAAAGCGGACTTATTGAACGCAGTTTTCCGAAATTCCTTCACCAGGGAAGACGAATGGAATATTCCAGAATTTGAAACACGAACAGTTTCTTAGAGATAGATACCTTAGGGGTTGCGAAGCAACTCAAATCGCTTGATACGGGCAAGTCTTCAGGTCCATATTGTATACCGATTAGGTTCCTTTCAGATTACGCTGACACAATAGCTCCCTACTTACAAGGGAACCTCCCCATCGCACCCCGCTCAGATTTAGTTATAAGTTGGCACAGTGGATAGGCCTTGAAAAACTGAACACTGATCGATCGAGAAAACAGGAAGAAGTTGTGTGGAACTATGAAAAAATAAGCAAAATAGACAAACTGAGTAGTCCATGTGCAAGATAGGCAATATCAAGGACATTGCGAGCTCAGGAGCGCCGTGGTTAGCGTGACGAGCTGCGGAAAGAGAGGTCTTTGGTTCAAGTCTTCTCTCGAGTGAAAAATTTAACTTTTTGTTTTCAGTTTATGTGACAAACTCTTATGTTTTCATCACTTTTTTGGGAGTGATTATCACATCCACAAGAAAACCTAAATCGGGCAAGGTAGAAGAATCATTTTACCCATTCGCCAAGTGTACTAGTTAGGTGGGTCGATAACATATTCCTGTCATGTGACGCACATGCTGTCACCAGTGTCGTATAGAATATATCAGACGTATTTTCCTGTGGAGGAATCGGTTGACCTATGACCTTGCGATCAAATGTTTTCGGTTCCCATTGGAGAGGCACGTCCTTTCGTCAACTAATCGCACGGTTTTGCGGTGCGGTCGCAAAATACAGACACTAAACTTATTACAGTGAACAGAGACATCAATGAACGAACGGGCAGATAATAACTTTGCGAAAATAAAGAAAGTAAAATTTTCAGTCGAGGGAAGATTTGAACCAAAGACATCTCGTTCCGCAGCTGCTCACGCTAACCACGGGACCACGGGGCTCCTGAGCTCGCACTGTCCTTAATATTGCTTATCTTGAGCATGAACTACTCAGTTTGTATATTTTGTTTATTTTTTCATAGTTCCATAGAACTTCTTCATGTTTTCTCGATTAATCTGTGTTCAGTTTTTCAAGGCCTATCCACTGTGCCAACTTATAACTAAATCTGAGGTGGGTGCGATGGGGATGTTCCGTTGTTAGCAATCATATACAACCGCTCGCTCACCGATAGATCTGTACCTACAGATTGGAAAATTGCGCAGGTCGCACAAGTGTTTAAGGAGTAATCCATCAAACTACAGACCTATATCATTGACCTCGGTATCTATTGATACGTAATCAGCATGGTTTCAGAAAACATCGTTCTTGTGCAACGCAGCTAGCTCTTTATTCGCACGAAGTAATGGCCGCTATCGACAGGGGATCTCAAGTTGATTCCGTATTTCTAGATTTCCGGAAAGCTTTTGACACCGTTCCTCACAAGCGACTTCTAATCAAGCTGCGGGCCTATGGGATATCGTCTCAGTTGTGCGACTGGATTCGTGATTTCCTGTCAGGAAGGTCGCAGTTCGTAGTAATAGACGGCAAATCATCGAGTAAAACTGAAGTGATATCAGGTGTTCCCCAGGGAAGCGTCCTGGGACCTCTGCTGTTCCTGATCGACATAAATGACCTGGGTGACAATCTGAGCAGTTCTCTTAGGCTGTACGGAGATGATGCTGTAATTTGCCGTCTAGTAAGGTCATCCGAAGACCAGTATCAGTTGCAAAGCGATTTAGAAAAGATTGCTGTATGGTGTGGCAGGTGGCAGTTGACGCTACAAAACAAAAAGTGTGAGGTGATCCACATGAGTTCCAAAAGAAGTCCGTCGGAATTCGATTACTCGACAAATAGTACAATTCTCACGGCTGTCAATTCAACTAAGTACCTGGGTGTTAAAATTACGAACAACTTCAGTTGGAAAGACTACATAGATAATATTGTGGGGAAGGCGAGCCAAAGGTTGCGTTTCATTGGCAGGACACTTAGAAGATGTAACAAGTCCACTAAAGAGACAGCTTACACTAAACTCGTTCGTCCTCAGAATATTGCTGCGCGGTGTGGGATCCTTACCAGGTGGGATTGACGGAGGACATCGAAAGGGTGCAAAAAAGGGCAGCTCGTTTTGTATTATCACGTCATAGGGGAGACAGTGTGGCAGATATGATACGCGAGTTGGGATGGAAGTCATTAAAGCAAAGACGTTTTTCGTCGCGGCGAGATCTACTTACGAAATTTCAGTCACCAACTTTCTCTTCCGAATGCGAAAATATTTTGTTGACCCCAACCTACATAGGTAGGAATAATCATCAAAATAAAATAAGAGAAATCAGAGCTCGAACAGAAAGGTTTAGGTGTCGGTTTTTCCCGCGCGCTGTTCGGGAGTGGAATGGTAGAGAGATAGTATGATTGTGGTTTGATGAGCCCTCTGCCAAGCACTTAAATGTGAATTGCAGAGTAATCATGTAGATGTAGATGTAGCTGTAGCTATTGCCAGGTGTCTAATGGTGTGATGGAATTGTCGACAGGACGTTAAACGTTGGCCAAAATAGACACTGACGGAAATGAAAAGTTTTACACAATAAACACCTTGACCCAACGCAATAAAATAACGCCCCAGTACTTACGAGGGCGTGCTCGAAAGTAATGCCTCCGAATTTTTTATTCTGTTCTCAATATCGGTTTTACACGTCATGCATATTATTCGGTCGACTTTCCTGCTTCGCTGACGTAAGTTGCAACTGTCTGCCGCTAGAGGGCTCCGAATTGTAGCATGTAACATGGGTGTGTGTAACGTAATTATGTCTGTGCGTGAGAAACAGCTTGCTGTAATCGAGCTTCTAACCGCTGTAAACTTCGTCCATGAGAATGCCAGACCACAGAAGGACGCTGCGACATCTGCAACAATCTGAAGCCTTGGGTTCACTGCCATCGATCATTCTCCATTAAGTCCCGACTTGGGCCCCTCCGATTTTCATCTGTTTCCAAACCTTAAAGAACACCTTCGAGGACTTCGCTTTGATAGTGATCAAGCTGTGCAAACAGAGGCGAGCTTGTGAAATTCTCTCTCTCTCTCTCTATCTCTCTCTCTCTCTCTTTCGGTTTCTTGAGACACAGTTACGCTTTGCAGTGCGTCGAACACACATACAGCAGGGAACGCAGAGAAATTCTCTGTCTCAAGCACTCTGAATGAAAGCCACTTTCAGGCGAGCACATGTTTTCGCCCGTTAGACCTTGGAAAGCAAACTTGGTTAAGTTTATGAAGACACTATTGGCCATTATTTCCACTATTATCTTGTGTGCCATAATATCAGGTGAAATATTGGGATTGTCAGCTATTGATGTACAAGACGACGGATTCTTATAGCATCCGCTGAACGATGTACGATGGCGCACTTAAAAGTAATGCCTCCGAATTTTTTATCCAGTTCTTAATATCGATGATGATTATACCGACATCAGCGATGTGCGTCGTTGGGTTTTTCGTGCTCTTAATGAAGGAAACGGTGGTGCTAACGTCGACGGGTGTGACGGTGTTATGAGTGGAGTTCCGTGTACGGTAACCAACGAGACTCATCGGAATCCGACTGATCAACTCATCAGAGAAAATAATCAGATACCACAGCCACAGCTCTCAGGTAAGTGTAGCACACCACGAGAGCGTCTAGAGGCCATCACTGCAGAGCTGCGGTACAGAAAACTGTGCGTACCTTGGATGCCTCGAATGCAACTGACATGGAACAGCAGATCAGGCATCAGTCAACAACTTCTTTTGCGTTTTTAGCGTAAGGATAATGTGTTCCTTAACAACACCGTGACAGGGGATGAAAGCTGTGTTCACCATCCTGACCCCGAAAACATTAGACCATCAGTGACGTTCTGCTATAAAGGATCACCGACCCCCAAAAAGTTCAAGACCGTGCCATCAGCAGGCAAAATCATGCTGGGATGTTCAAGGTGTGGTATATTCGGAATTCATACCTAAAGATAGTAACACAAAATCGGTATGGTACTGCGAGACCCTCAGAAACTGAAAGCACTCTCTCCTTCAGCATGACAAAGCTAGAGCAGACACAAGCGCTGCGATGTTTGTAACAATCCGACGCCATGCGTTCACTGTCACCAATAATTCTATACATTCCCGACTTGACTCCACCCGATCTTCATCTGTTTCCAAAAGTTAAAGAACACCTTCTAGGACTTCACTTTGGTAGCGATCAAGCGATGCAAGCAGAGATGAGGTTGTGGCTCCGTTAATAAACTCCAACGTTCTACAGTGATGGTATCAACAAACTGGTCTCTGGTTAGGAGAAATGTGTTCAACGCCATTTTGACAACGTTGAAAAATAAATATGTAGACATGAGAAATGCAGATGTAGAATGTTAATGGTGCTTGTTTTATTTAAAAAGCTTTACAAGTTTTCTGGTAAAAAATTCGAAGGCATTATTTTTCAGCACGCCCTTGCAAAAGTACATCCCTGTAAAAACTTGTGTTCAGTAAAGATACAAACAATTCCAACGAATGTGCATTCGAGAGAGCACATGGTGGCTGCTACCTTTGTCTTACGTTACTCGAACTTAGGTGGAGATCATAGCATAACAGGCGCACAGGACGTGATTATCAGACTTGGGAGCATCATACGGAGACATCGCACAGGCAGTTGACTATTTCCGCTGTTATACGTTAATTATTCAATTTTTATGGCACTGGAGGCATTATTTTTTGGCATACCCTCGTAAAGCCACATATTGCCAAATTATCATTGATGTCAACCCAAATTCGGTTGGAATTCCTAGATTATGTTGATAATTTTAAACACTTTCTTCATTCCTCGATTTATGACTTTAATTGTTAAGGTGACGAGGATCGTTCTTCCGTCTGTCTTTATTCGTGTCAGTTAGGTCTTGTGCAGCTACGAAAAACGTATAATTGTTAATTTCAAACAAGAATTAATATTAAAATTGAACAAATGATAAATTATACAGCATAGACTATAATATATCAAATTTTCAGCACCAACTATTATGTATAATCGCAGCTTCCTTTCTACACTGGACATTTACATATTCTTATTAACTCCATATTACATTCGACGGTGGAAGATACAGAATCCCCTTCTGCTCCCTCTGTTCGCGAGCCGGTTGTGAACTGTGTACACGGCTGAAGCTTTAGGAAGAGGTTATTTTCTGGCTAAGAAATCCACCCGACCTGTACACGCGGTCGCGCAAAGTTACGACACCATATTCAAACAAGATTCCTTTCCTGACATAGATTGCGTTGTAAATGCCTATCAAGTATTCAGCGCATAAGCAGAAAAGCAATTCCATATTCCTAATCCGCGAGAAAAAATTTAATCTGCTACGATGTAAGATACACCTTAGGATGACCAAATAAACTCAGTGTTCTTAAATTCTGCTGAAGTTAAATAATGCTATGAAATACCTACTTGTTCCATTACACATTTATAATCTACCAGCATAAGAACAATTAACCCACATGAAATGATGGAGAGAAAGTTACAGCTTAACGCTCATTCAAGTAGTGAGAGACGCCTCACAATCTCAGAACGATAAGAATGGAGAAGGGAGTAGCGGCAGACTCTTAAAGACAGCCACGGCATTCGTCTGCAGGGATTTAGTGGAACTACGGAAATCTAAATCAGTATGGTCGGGTGTAGATTGCAATCACTCTCTTTGGAATACGAGCCCAGTATCTTAACCAGTGTGACACTCCGAACAATCACGTAAACAAACTGAACCACTATATCTACATCATACTCCTCAAGTCACTTAACAGTGTGTGGTGGAGGATACTTCTGGTATTCTAGTACCAGTAACTGATTCCTCCATCCCCCCCCCCCCCCCCTCACTCTCTCTCTCTCTCTGTTCCACTGGCGAATGGCACGTGGGAAGAATAATTGTCAGTAAGCCCCATATTAGCTTTAATTTCTATTATTTTCTCCTCATAGCCATTTCGCGACATATATGTGGGAGGAAGTATTATGTTGAACGACTCCTCCCGGAAACTACACTCTCTAAATTTGAAAAATAAGCCTTCCAGTGGTGCACGACTCCTCTCTTGTAACGTCCGCCACTGAAGTTCGTTCATCTCGTCTCAGTAAGGCTCTCACAACCGTTCGCTCGACGAAAGATCCGTACCCAAAAACTAGAAAGTTGCAAAGGTCACACCAATATATAAGAAAGGTAGTAGGAGTAATCCACTAAATTACACGCCCATATCGTTAACGTCGATATGCAGCAGGATTTTGGAACATATATTGGGTTAGAATATTATGAATTACCTAGAAGAAAACGGTCTACTGACACACAGTCAACATAGGCTTAGAAAACATCTTTCCTGTGAAACACAACTAGCTCTTTATTAACATGAAGTGTTGAGTACTATTGACAAGGTATTTCAGATTGATTCCGTATTTCTGGATATCCGGAAGGCTTTTGAAACTGTACCACACAAGCAGCTGGTAGTGAAATTGCGTGCTAATGAAATATCGTCTCAGTTATGTGACTGGATTTGTGATTTCCTGTCAGAGAAGTCACAGTTCGTAGTAATTGACGGAAAGTCATCGAGTAAAACAGAAGTGATTTCTGGCGTTCCCCAAGGTAGTGTTATAGGCCCTCTGCTGTTATTTATCTATATAAACGATTTTGGAGACAATCTGAGCAGCCGTGTTCGGTTGTTTGCAGATGACGCTGTCGTTTATCAACTAATGAAGTCATCAGAAGATCAAAACAAATTGCAAAACGATTTAGAAAAGATATCTGAATGGTGAAAAAAGTGGCAGTTGACCCTAAATAACGAAAACTGAGAGGTCATCCACATGTGTGCTAAAAGGAACTCGTTAAACTTGGGTTACACGATAAATCAGTCTAATCTAAAAGCCGTAAATTCAAATAAATACCTAGGTATTACAATTACGAGAAACTTAAATTGGAAGCAACACAAAGAAAATGTTGTGCGGAAGGCTAACCAAAGACTGCGTTTTATTGGCAGGATATTTAGAAAATGTAACAGATCTACTAAGGAGACTGTCTACACTACGCTTGTCCGTCCTCTTTTAGAATACTGCTGCGCGGTGTGGGATCCTTACCAGATAGGACTGACGGAGTACATCGAAAAAGTTCAAAGAAGAAACGTTTTGTATTATCGCGAAATATGGGAGAGAGTGTCACAGAAATGATACACGATTTGGGCTGGGCATCATTAAAAGAAAGGCGTTTTTCGTTGCGACGGAATCTTCTCACGAAATTCCATTCACCAACTTTTCCCTCCGAATGCGAAAATATTTTGTTGACACCGACCTACACAGAGAGGAACGATCACCACGGTAAAATAAGGGAAATCAGAGCTCGTACGGAAAGATATAGGTGTTCATTCTTTCCGCGCGCTATACGAGATTGAAATAATAGAGATTTGTAATGGTGGTTCGATGAACCCTCTGCCAGGCACTGAAATGTGATATGCAGAGTTTCCATGTAGATGTAGACGCCGACTACCTAAACGATCCCGCGACGAAACGCGCCGCACTTCGTTGGATCTTGTCTCTCTCTTCTACTAGTCCGACCTGGTAAGGATCCCAGATACACAAACAATACTCGAAAATCGGTCGAACAAGAGTCTTGTATGCCACTTTCTTCGTGGATGAGTTAAATTTCCTTAAGATTCTTCCTATGAATCTCAGTCTGTCGTCTTCTCTTCCTACTATTTAGTTGGTCATTCCACTTAATGTCACTCTGGATAGTTACTCCCAGATATTTTATGGTAGATACTGCTTCCAGCATTTCTCATCAATAGTGCAGTTGTACGGTATTGGATTTCGTTTCCTAAATATGCGCAATCTGTTACATTTATTTACGTTCAGAGTCAACTGGAGAGACTGCACCATTCATCAATCCTCTGCAGATCATTCGGCAAATCGATATTGTTTGCAAATCCGGTACGATACTCGGTATGTTAGCATTTTTTTTCACTAAACGGCATTACAGGACGGTGTCAAATGACTTCCTGAAGTCAACAAACAAGGCAGCAACCTGAGCGCCGTTGTCTACAGCGATACGTATCTCATGGACAAAGAGGGCGAGCTGAGCTTTGCAAGATCTCTATTTGCGGAATCCATGTTGATTTTTATTGAGGAGATTTTCGTTCTCCAAGAACTCCGTAATACGTGAGCACAAAACACATTCCATAATTGTACAACAGACGTTAACAATAAAGGCCTTTTTTCCGGTCGCCAGGTACCCTTCGTTGCTCCAGCGATCTACGATAAACTGCTACTATTAAGGGAGTAAGTTCTTTCGCATAATCTTTGTAGAATCTTATTGGTATTTCATCTGGTCCTGAAGCTTTTCCACTAGTAACCGAATGTAGTTGCTTTTCTACTCCGCGATCGGTCATCTCAGTGTCTGCCATTTAGACGTTCGTACGATCATTGAAAGACAGACCGTGTTACGATCTTGCCCGGTGAAATAATTTCGGAAGACCGAATTCAGCACTTCGTTCTTCTCTCTGTTACCTTCTCCTTATGCTCATTTTCGTTTCTTTCAGCTTTCGTTTCTCAGCTAGATTTTGACTTCTCTTCAATCTGTGATGAAGCTCTCTTCGTTTACGTAGTAGTTTTCTAACACGGCTATGAATCCACGGTGGGTCTTTCCGGTCCTTGCTCTGGACATAATTGTCTAATATATATTATTTGTGCTCCACATCTTCGTCCTCAGCACCTACCGGAAAAAAACCGCTAAAGCTGCCCCCTCAAACCCAGAGATTAGTTGAACACCGAAGTGAATTATTAGGAACCTTCAACATTGCAGAGCGTCAGCAATCGTTGGTTAATATATTAAATAACTAAAAACCCGCCTCGATTGCGAAAAAAGCACCTAATGTTAACCCAGGTTTCGGCGTAGATAACTACACCTTCAGAGCAACAATAAAACCCACAAGTGCCTAAGAAGACCTTTGTCAATTATTAAAAGAACGCCATAGCTATAAATTTATAAACGAAAAAGAAAAGTAAACACAAACAGTACATATGTACAAAGTCAAAACCACTACTTAACTTAATAGTGTACGCTCCACCTCACACCGGCCTATGTTCGATGGGCCATGACCCGCGAAATCTGCTTGGTTCTGGCTCTAAGCACTATCGTACTTAACATCTGAGGTCATCAGTCCCCTAGAACTTAGAACTACTTAAACCTAACTAACCTAAGGACATCACACACATCAATGCCCGAGTCAGGATTCGAACCTGCGACAGTAGTAGCGCGAAATCTGAATAGACATTATCTTCCAGATATAGAAACATGTCAATCAGCTTTCGTTTGCGTCGCACAGTTCCTTCTTGTTGTTTCGACTTTTCTTTCCGTCAGTGTATATGTGAAACGTATGTGACATGTGCATAGGCAGGCAAAGCCACGGATAAGAAGTTCCTGATAAACCTCTGGATCGATTTTAAGCAAACTTGGTGTACATACTACTTACTATGGGGAAAGAAATATTGTGAGGGTAAGAACAAGCAACTTCCTATTGGGGTGGGTTTGATAACATGGAGATATAAGCAGGGAGGAGGCGATGCACACGGATGTGGGGAGGAGGAGAGGGACAGAGAGACAAGGAGGGGGAAATGAACAGAAATGGAAGAGGAGGATATGAATATAGAGAGGGGAGAAGGGGAGACGGCTAGAGAGAGGGGGAGAGGGCGGTAGACTTAGTGAGTGAGGAGGAGATATTGCGTATTGCAATAAATAGTACGTCGAGTGTAATTCTAGAAAGATCTGCTAATGATATTTTCATGGATATTAATAAATGGTTTAAAGCCAACTCACTGACATTAAACTTCGAAAAGACTTACTATATGCAATTGAGAACCTGTAAGAGGTTTCCACCCAGCATATGCATAAAGTATGAAGAAGAGCAGATAGAAGAGGTTGACAGTCTTAAATTCCTGGGATTACAACTTGATAATAAATTCAGTTGGGAGGAGCACACCACAGAACTGCAGAAACGCCTTAACAAATCTGTATTTGCAATTCGAGTGTTAGCAGATATGGGCGACATAAAAATGAAAAAGCTTGCATACTTTGCCTACTTTCATTCCATAATGTCATATGGTATAATATTTTGGGGTAACTCTTCAAGTCAAACAAAAGTTTTCAGAGTCCAAAAGCGTGTAATACATGTTATTTGTGGAGTAAATTCACGGACGTCCTGTAGAAACCTCTTCAATGAACTGGGTATACTAACTACTGCCTCTCAGTATATTTACTCCTTAATTAAATTTGTCCTAAATAATATATCTCTTTTTCCAACAAACAGCTCAGTTCATACATACAATACCGGGAACAAAAATGATCTACACAAGAACTTAAAAGCACTTACTTTAGTTCAACAAGGGGTCCACTACTCAGGAACACTTATCTTCAATGTTTTGCCAGCAAACATAAAAAATTTAGTTACAAATAAAGATCAGTTTAAAAGGAGCCTGAAAGACTTACTAGTGGCCAACTCCTTCTACTCCACTGACGAATTTTTTAAAAGAAACAAATGATGTATTGTATATATTCATGATATTAGTATTGTTATTTCTGCTTAAAAAAAAAAAAAAAAAAAAAAAAAGACATGTTCCACATCCACGAGAATCTCCTCAGCACGGATCTATGGAACGCAAAACTAATCACTCTATCTATCTAGGGGGGAGCAGCAGATGTATAAAGAGAGAGGATGTAAGAGCAGACTCACAGAAAGGGAAGGAGGAGATGGACTAACAGAAAATCGGAAAAATACATGCCGAGGCAAAGCTGGGTCTCAGCTACATATAAAGAATGTCATTTCGTGGTTTATGGTCACCATAACATGTGCTTCCATCCAACCGATTCATTTAACTGTACATTATTTGTTACTATAATATTTTTCAGTAAACGAAAATAATCCTGATATCGGCTTCCATACAATGCCGGAATCTGTTTGGTGAGATCAATTACGTGATAAACAGTGAACAACAGACTGGTTCGCTTCGATGGCTGCGCGGTCAGGGCTGCGGATTGCTAAGGAATGGGGCCCGAGTTCCAGTCCCGGCAGGGTCGGAGATCTTCTCCGCTCGGGGACTCGGTGTTGTGTTGTGCTTCTATTCGTATTATCATAATTGACGTTAGAGTATTGGAGTGGCTGGATGGGCTCGGCCCGAAAGCCAGTATAAAAAAAATTGACTGCGTTGATTTATTTATTCGTCCAGGAATTATCTCACAGTGATATAGGACATTTCATGACGATAGAATGATAATAAAAGCTCAAAATATAAATACACACATTACATAGACACTGCAAGTGAGATGGTTTGAGCAAACTCTCAGCCGACGTAAAGTAATCGAATAGCATTATTTGCAATAAAAAAATCTCAACTGACCACCAATCAACAAACAGTGAAGTCATATAATGGAAAAAGCAAGTGGCTCTGTAGATCGCAACAGCGCGCAGGCTCTGTAACAACCGTGAATACTCTTAACAATCTCTCCATATAAAAGCGCCGAATTCTACAATTTTCAGCCTCGGCGACAAGTAATCAGCCTCGGATAATCCAAGACATTTGCAGGGAAAAAATTTTGCAAGCAGGTTGATGACACGCGGGCCGGAACCGGCGTGTGTGCAGCTGCGAACGCCCACGCTCACTAATTGCAGGCAGTTGTTCCGCGAAACAATAACCTGAATTAGGACTTCCTCCGGTAAACAATGTACACTGTCCCAAGTGTAGTGCCTTTCATTCTTTTCAGCGGCGCATGAAACCGTTACATCTGAGATGGTGCCACGACCGCTGTAAACGAGGAGCGTTATAACAGTCTTTCTCTTCTACACTGATCTTTTGTGACAACTAATGTCTCTAAGTTTAAAATGAAGCTATGAGAGACTTCAGCGTACCGCGAGATTTTGATGTAGAACGAAAGATGGCATTACCAGCAGCGGCAGCATCTTTTACACAGTACATGGACAAAGCTAATGTTTCACTTGGACATAGTCTTTCTATCTATTGAGTATAATGTACATCATACAAATATCCACTTGTACGGAACACAAAGTCAAGAGTCGAAGACTGAGGAGCAAAAGCATTTTGATATTCCACTACATTCATGACTGTCGGGCTGAGTGACATTGTCATTTTAAGAAAAGCTCGCTCGAATGGGACACCGAAAATCTGCACTGCCTTTTTAATGTAACGACAACAATCGTGAGATTTGACTAGTAGAACAAGATTTGTTCGCATTTCAAAGACGCTACTGATAAGTTTTCGAACGGGGTTTCACGACAGGTATGAACGTCAAACATAGTGGAAAGGAAGATTAAGGTTTAATGTCGAGGTCACTGTGACCGGAACATTCCCAGAGAGAAAATGAATATGTGAACAGCAAATGGCGCGTTCTTTGGCACCAATAACGATGACTTGGAATGTACATACAGTGAATACATGCCTTATTAACTGACATAAATCAACCTGAATATGGATATGTAAGCCGTCCAAGACACTGGGTGAAAATGATAATAAATTGCGACTGGTGACCGTAATTTGTAGCTTCTATTCATATGCATTACGGTCATGATCAACCCACAATCTAAAGTGTCCGCCTTTGTCGTCTTCATTTCGTTCAGGAACTATGATGTGCATGTTGCCTTCTTGTTGGTAGGGACGTTGATACTTTACGGTCGAACTGCTTAGCGACTGCTAACAATTAATGCGACAAATTTTGGCTATGTGACTTCGACGACGTTATATTTCTTCTATTACTAGGAACACGTACATGCTGTAATCTGCACTTCATGTTTAAAGCTGCAATCTAATGTTGTAGTCAGCATAAATGATCTCAAACTTATACGCCGCCCTTCTTCAAGACACTGGTATCACTGAAAATAAAAACGTTCTCTTGAAATACTTAATTTGATAAGAGCATATACTGTAAATACTGACGATCGTCTCGTAAGACGTTTTGAAGCTATTGTCTGTGGCCTATAGATGCCTAATATAATGTTTTCGGTCCTGCAAGGGATGCAAAGTCTAAAGCACACTGAATGGCGCGAAACAGCTTCAGGACACACATTACAAACATAATTTTTCTAGAACATTCACGTCGAATTGGGATATTCAATGCGAATCTACGGAAAGCATATTAGAAGACTCTAACCAGGTTAAATATTCGTACTCCAGACATTAGAAAAATGGTTCAAATGGCTCTAAGCATCATGGGACTTAACATGTGAGGTCATCAGTCCCCTAGACTTAGAACTACTTAAACCTAACTAATCTAAGGACAACACACACATCCATGTCCGAGGCAGGATTCGAACCTGCGACCGTAGCAGAAGCGCGGTCCCGGGTTGAAGCGCCTAGAACCACTAGGCCACAGCGGCCGGCCCAGATATTAGATGACAACCTTCTCACGATAGTCATACAACCAAAAACTAAGTTTTAATATTTATTTTGCATAAAATTTCTATTATTACGATTTACGATAAATGATTTTTGAGACTTCCGTGTCTCGCAATTACGATCATTTATCTCATACTGTTTAGCAGCGTTTCAAAGGGATGTCCTTCTCTACCACAATCTACTGGGTAACATTTTCAGCAATACCCTCAAAACTACAATCTAATCTTTGATTTTGTCGCAGTTTACATGAGTAATCTCCTAGGTATTCGCCCACCAATTTTTCAAAGTTGGACCATTTCCTGTAGTACAGGGTGACAATTACTGAATATATCAAATAAAATCGTCATAACGTCTGAACGCTTTGCATTAGCACGTTACAACTGCACGGTTGGGCGCGGAGCATCATGGGAATTAACATGCGCATACGCACGCACCTTGTTTTTGTCGACTATTTCATTTGGAAGGGTTCATCAATAAGCAAAACTGGCGCATTTGAGGAACTCAGAATCCCCATTTAGCGATCGAGAAGTCTCTTCACCCTCAGCGGATGACTGTGTGGTGTGCAATTTCCAGTCACGGAATAATCGGCGCGATATTCTTTGATGGCATGGTGAATACCGAACGGTACGTGAAGGGTTTGCAACATGATTTCATCCCCATTATCCAAAGTGACCCTAATTTCGACAAGATGTTTTTCATGCAAGACGGCGCTCGACTCCATCGAAGCAGAAGAGTGTTTGATTTCCTGGAGGAACACTCTGGGAGCCGCATTCTGGCTCTGGGGTAGCCAAAGGCTCTCGATTTGTCACCATATTCTCCGGATCTGAACACATGCGACTCATTTTTGTGGGACTATATTAAAGACAAAGTGTTCAGCAACAATCCCAGAACCATTGCCATTCAGGAGGTCATCGACAGCATCGATGTTCCGACACTTCAACGGGTCGTGCAGAATTTCGCTATTCGTCTACGCCATATCATCGCCATGATGCCAGGCACATCGAACATGTCATAACCTAAATCCGAATATCTGTAGTGACGTTTACATGTTGAATAAAGTGTGTGCACGTCGTAGTTTGTAACTAACTTACGGTTTTATAATCATTGTCACCCCGTATATGCTCATCGATAGTGGTTTAGTAAGGCACCAGACTCGCATTCAGGAGAAGCAGAGTTTGAATTCCTGTCCGGCCGTCCAGACTGACGTTTCTCGTGGATTCCTAAACCGATATGGGCGAATACCGGGATGGTCTCGTAGAAGAGGACACGATCGTTTGCTTACCCATTCTTGTACTATCGGAGTCTGTGCTCCATCTCTAATGATCTTGTTGTTGATGGGACGTTAAGGCCTTCTTAGGTACCTGATTAGTGAAATTAGCTTGTATGGGTACCTGTTCACGGAAAAGACAAAACAACAGTCACCCTCCTGCCGCTAGCATTGATAAATGCCTCAATTCGGTCAGGAAAATTGTCCACATGTATATTCGGGTACGGCATATCAAGCTGAAGCCATTCACTAATAAATATATCCTGTCAAGCTACCTGGCTGAACGTACACTCCTGGAAATGGAAAAAAGAACACATTGACACCGGTGTGTCAGACCCACCATACTTGCTCCGGACACTGCGAGAGGGCTGTACAAGCAATGATCACACGCACGGCACAGCGGACACACCAGGAACCGCGGTGTTGGCCCTCGAATGGCGCTAGCTGCGCAGCATTTGTGCACCGCCGCCGTCAGTGTCAGCCAGTTTGCCGTGGCATACGGAGCTCCATCGCAGTCTTTAACACTGGTAGCATGCCGCGACAGCGTGGACGTGAACCGTATGTGCAGTTGACGGACTTTGAGCGAGGGCGTATAGTGGGCATGCGGGAGGCCGGGTGGACGTACCGCCGAATTGCTCAACACGTGGGGCGTGAGGTCTCCACAGTACATCGATGTTGTCGCCAGTGGTCGGCGGAAGGTGCACGTGCCCGTCGACCTGGGACCGGACCGCAGCGACGCACGGATGCACGCCAAGACCGTAGGATCCTACGCAGTGCCGTAGGGGACCGCACCGCCACTTCCCAGCAAATTAGGGACACTGTTGCTCCTGGGGTATCGACGAGGACCATTCGCAACCGTCTCCATGAAGCTGGGCTACGGTCCCGCACACCGTTAGGCCGTCTTCCGCTCACGCCCCAACATCGTGCAGCCCGCCTCCAGTGGTGTCGCGACAGGCGTGAATGGAGGGACGAATGGAGACGTGTCGTCTTCAGCGATGAGAGTCGCTTTTGCCTTGGTGCCAATGATGGTCGTATGCGTGTTTGGCGCCGTGCAGGTGAGCGCCACAATCAGGACTGCATACGACCGAGGCACACAGGGCCAACACCCGGCATCATGGTGTGGGGAG
This sequence comes from Schistocerca nitens, assembly GCF_023898315.1. NCBI lineage: Eukaryota > Metazoa > Arthropoda > Insecta > Orthoptera > Acrididae > Schistocerca > Schistocerca nitens. Next base: position 272,448,292 of record NC_064616.1, read on the forward strand.
CGATCTCCTACACTGGCCGTACACCACTGGTGATCGTCGAGGGGACACTGAATAGTGCACGGTACATCCAAACCGTCATCGAACCCATCGTTCTACCATTCCTAGACCGGCAAGGGAACTTGCTGTTCCAACAGGACAATGCACGTCCGCATGTATCCCGTGCCACCCAACGTGCTCTAGAAGGTGTAAGTCAACTACCCTGGCCAGCAAGATCTCCGGATCTGTCCCCCCATTGAGCATGTTTGGGACTGGATGAAGCGTCGTCTCACGCGGTCTGCACGTCCAGCACGAACGTTGGTCCAACTGAGGCGCCAGGTGGAAATGGCATGGCAAGCCGTTCCACAGGACTACATCCAGCATCTCTACGATCGTCTCCATGGGAGAATAGCAGCCTGCATTGCTGCGAAAGGTGGATATACACTGTACTAGTGCCGACATTGTGCATGCTCTGTTGCCTGTGTCTATGTGCCTGTGGTTCTGTCAGTGTGATCATGTGATGTATCTGACCCCAGGAATGTGTCAATAAAGTTTCCCCTTCCTGGGACAATGAATTCACGGTGTTCTTATTTCAATTTCCAGGAGTGTATTTTGATTGCTACGTTTCACCCGCTGCTGAAAATACACTGAGGTGACGAAAGCCATTGGATAGCGACATGCACATGATGGCGGTAGTATCGCGTACACAAGGTACGAAAGAGCAGTGCATTGGCGGAGCTATCATTTGTACTCAGGTGGTTCGTATGAAAAGGTTTCTGACATGATTATGGCCGCACGACGAGAATTAACAGACTTCGAAAGCGGAATAGTATTTGGAACTAGACGCATGGGGCAGTCCAGCCCGCATCTCGTGGTCGTGCGGTAGCGTTCTCGCTTCCCACGCCCGGGTTCCCGGGTTCGATTCCCGGCGGGGTCAGGGATTTTCTCTGCCTCGTGATGGCTGGGTGTTGTGTGCTGTCCTTAGGTTAGTTAGGTTTAAGTAGTTCTAAGTTCTAGGGGACTTATGACCACAGCAGTTGAGTCCGATAGTGCTCAGAGCCATTTTTTTGGGGCAGTCCATTTCGGAAATCGTTAGGGAATTCAATATTCCGAGATCCACAGTGACAAGAGTGTGCCGAGAATACCAAGTTTCAGACATTACCTCTCACCACGGACAACGCAGTGGCCGACGGCCTTCACTTGACGACTGAGAGCAGCGGCGTTTGCGTAGAGTTGTCAGTGCTGACACACAAGCAACACTGCATGAAACAACGGCAGAAATCAATGTGGGACGTACGACGAACGTGTATCCGTTAGGACAATGCGACGAAATCTGGCGTTAATGTGCTATGGCAGCAGACGACCGACGCGAGTGCCTTTGCTACCGGCACGACATCGCCTGCAGCGCCTCTCCGGCGTTCGCGACCATATTTGACAAACCGTGGCCTGGTCAGATGATTCCAGGTTTCAGTTGATAGAGCTGATGGTAGGTTTCGAATGTGGTGCAGATCCCACGAAGCCATGGGCCCATGTTGTCAGCAAGGCACTGTGCAAGCTGGTGGGGGCTCCATAATGATGTGGGCTCTGTTTACATGGAATGGACTGGGTCCTAGTTATGTTCGGCTACTTGGAGAACACTTGCAGCCATTCATGGACTTTATGTTGCCACACAACAACGGAATTTTTATGAATGACAATGCGCCATATCAACGGGTCACAACTATTCGCCATGACGATTTAGCCACCCAGGTCGCCGACATTAATCCCATCTTACATTTATGGGGCATAATGGAGAGATCAGTCAGTGCACAAAATCATGCAGCGACAACACGTTTCCAATTATGGCTCAATATAAATTGGAAGGAGCACATAGAAAATATTATGGGAAGGGAAACCAAAGACTGCATTTTATTGTTAAAACACTTAGAAGATGCAATAGATCTATTAATCAGACTGCCTACACTACACTTGTCCGTCCTCTTTTAGAGTGCTGCTGCACGGTTTGGGATCCTTACCAGATGAACCAAATGGCTCTAAGCACTATGGGACTTAAACATCTGAAGTCATCAGCCCCCTAGAACTTAGAACTACTTAAACCTAAGTAACCTAAGGACATCACACACATCCATGCCCGAGGCAGGATTCGAACCTGCGACCGTAGCAGTCGCGTGACTCCGGACTGAAGCACCTAGAACCGCACGTCCACAGAGGCCGGCACCAGATGAACCCCCTTCCAGTAATTTTAAGAGTGATTTCCAGAGTAGCCATGTAGATGTATATGTATTTCTGCACCACTACGGTCGCAGGTTCGAATCCTGCCTCGGGCATGGATGTTTGTGATGTCCTTAGGTTAGTTAGGTTTAACTAGTTCTCAGTTCTAGGGGACTAATGACCTCAGCAGTTGAGTCCCATAGTGCTCAGAGCCATTTGATCCATGTATTTCTGCAGGGGGCGTCCAACGATTTGTTGAGTTCATACCACGTCGAGTTGCTGCGCTATGCCGGGCAAAAGGTGGTTCGAAACGATATTAGGAAGCACCCCACGACTTTTGTCACCTCAGTGTACTACTTCTCGGGGTTAAGATCGCGTGATGAACCAGGCTAGTCGATGTGCGATGGGGTGCCTGAGTTTTCAAACTATGAACGTGTGTGTGCAGTCCTACAAACACGGCTGTTGACATCTTGGAACATGGGAGTGTCCACACCATACTCAACATGAAAATGCAGAAGAGTGACGAACACTTGGTGCCCGAAATTGTTGAAATAAACATCGTAGTTCATGTTCACGGTAACCTAAATAATCGATCCCAAATAATGGTACGAAAAACACCCGGAGAACACCACAAAAGCTCCTCCTGAAGAACTATCTCCCCACACTGCGGGTTTAACGCCTCACTGGCCGTCTGTGCTCTCTACGCTTGGCATCATTTGGGAAGAGGTGAAATCGTGACTCGACGGATCACTTTACACACATCCAGTCAGCTCTATGTTGTTTGCCCCAATGAAGCCGTGTAGTTTTATGGCCCGCTGTGAGCAATTTTGGGTGTACTAGTCTCCGAATGTCCACTGGATGCGATTCCCTTCGCAATGTTTCTGTAGGGTAAAAATCGAATGTCACTGGAACTGTATGATAGTCGCCTCAGGTCCCTGTCGGTTAGGATCTTTTCCCGATCACTATTCTTACGTTGCGTTACATATCTGCAAGTGACACATCATTCCTTGTAGACATGATGGACAATCCGCGCTGATACAACAACCAATCCGACAACGTCATTCACGATTTCGTTTACGGCAAGTCCTTCCTTCCATTCTGTCACTTCAACCGATCTTACTGTGCTGCTGCCATGATTGTCAGTATGCGATTACTTTGTGTGGGGAACCCTCAAGTCTAAGGTGTATCGCAACAACCCTCGTAGTCTTCAAGAACTGCAGCAATTCCAGCAGTCCAGCTTCGATCCGCATTCAGCAAACTTGCTGACCAGGGCCCAAAAGGCCAAGAGATGAATGATGGCCACTTTCAACATATGCTACAGTCAGGTTGTATTGTATGTATTGTATGTTAACCGGGGACCTAGAAACGACGGAGAGACTCCGCCCCACCGCAGCCGCAGTGGTCCACAACCTCACGACGACTACCGCAGTCCACTTCAACCTTCCGCCGCCCTACACCGAACCCATGGTTATTGTGCGGTTGGGCCCCCGGTGGACCCCCCAGGGAACGTCTCACACCAGATGACTGTCGTCCCTATGTTTGCGTGGTGTACGCGTACGTGGAGAACTTGTTTGCGCAGCAATCGCCGACATAGTGTAACTGAGGCAGAATAAGGGGAACCAGCCCGCATTCGCCGAGGCAGATGGAAAACCATCTAAAAACCTTCCACAGACTGGCCGGTTACCCGGACCTCGACACAAATACGCAGGGCAGATTCGTGCCGTGGACCAGGCGCTCCATCCCGCCCGGAAAGCCGTGCGCTAGCTAGACCGCGCTGCCAACCGGGCGGGCTACAGTCAGGTTAGTATTGTGTTTCCTTTCCTCTGTTATGTTTCTTTGTACCCTGGAACTCTTTTCTCCGAGCCACTTCTATTTGCCCCACCCTGTACTTTCATTAGATAACGCAAGTAATTGAAATGGTGCGGTGATGTCTATTAATTTAAAATTATGATTCTATCTAGTGTCCTCTGAGTCCTGTACGCTCCACGTCAGCGTCCTGCTGCCACCAGGGCACATGCCCTTAGCACTAGGATTTCATCAGGAACAAGTCCCGCCCATTCACCCCCCTCCACGCCTATCCATAGCGTAAGGCCCTCCCCTAAACAGCCGCCAGTTCCACAAACTGGAAGCTACATCAAAGTTGTTATCGGCACAGTCCAACACATGTTACACTGTGATGAGATTCAGTAATGATAAGAAATTTAAGTTTTTCTGGATAGTAATATAATATAAATGTGCATTATTAAACAAATAAAAGTATTTATAGAGAATTGAAAGCAGCGCCAGTAATAGAAAACAAAAAATAACGTGATGTTATTTAAGGGCAATAAGGACAAATTTTCATTAACTAATTCACTTATTATAATACGTTTATTTGAGGGAAACAGCAGAGCAAACATAAAGTGCGAAAACAATGGTCTTGAATCTGTCATGTCGGTAGTAAAGCCACGGATGCAGTCGACTAACTCCGTTGTCTAGAATCGACGTTATATAGAAATAAGTGAAAGACATTTTGTTTATGTAGGCCCTCATAGTAGCTCACGAAAATTAAAGAATATAAGGAAGCCATAAAGTAGAAATGCCAATTGAAAGCAGTAAGATATTTGCTTATATGCCATATTTCGTTAGTATTTGCATGGGTAACGGGTGAGTTTTAACTTGTAAATTCTTCCAATGCCATACCTGCGCATTATAAACGAGGTTATAAAGGATTGTGGCTGTTTCTGTGTGATTAGTATCCTATATGTTGTTGCAAACGTCTCAGGAAAATAACCTGTCGTTATTCTTTGTCCTGGCTGTTTTTAACCAAAAGATTTATTAATTTCGTAAATGTCATTCAAACTATCTTTTAAAAATAATAATGATTACGTGTATGGTTGTCACAGAGCAATTATGGAGGAAATGAATGCTGCAATGTTTCACGGCTGTAAAACGTCCTTCTTGCTGTGCTAGTTCTTCTTCCACCCCTAAAAATGGTTCAAATGGCTCTGAGCACTATGGGACTTAACTGCTGTGATCATCAGTCCCCTAGAACTTAGAACTACTTAAACCTAACTAACGTAAGAACATCACACACATCCATGCCCGAGGCAAGATTCGAACCTGTGACCGTAGCGGTCACGCGGCTCCAGACTGTAGCGCCTAGAACCGCACGGCCACTCCGACCGGCTTCCACCCCTAATTTTCAGCAAAGCTATTCAGGGAATAACACGCAAAAACAGCTTGGATCGATCTAGCAAGAACAAAATAGTTTTGATGCCATCTGGAACTATAGTGAACATTGGTGCTTGTTTCATATATACTGAGTTCTGAAACTTAAGTGTCAAGTATACTGTGGTTCCTCTTTCTCCAAGCAACTTATTCTTTGAGGGTAGGTTTTTCCTGTTGTAGCTTTGGGTGCTTTTTCTCTCATAGAAGTATGTTTCTTCATAGGCTACTCATCTGAATACTGAGTTCTCGTATTAAAAGAATACAGTGCTAAATTGTTTTCTCTTATGTTTGCTGTGGAAGTACCTGGCACAGCTGAGGCCAATTGTGCACGTTTTTTGTAACGTGTCTTTTAATTATCTGGCAAAATTTAGATCTAGCAAGATATTAATTTAACATTCACTCCAAGTGCAGCCGAACGTGGTAAACCACGTGGGTCAACTGAAACGATGCCCAGGCGCCGAACAAAGACCGGGAAAACCGGGGGTGAGTGAGCGGGACTTGTTCCGGGTGAAATCC